>NW_026055969.1:0-600000 GCF_023758025.1 Alternaria triticimaculans
TATAATAATAAAAATAGTATATTAATACTATTATAGAGCTTAGGTTTTTAACCTCTAAGTTCTTATACCTTAGAGATTCTAGTCTAGGCTTTATATTTAGTTATTATTATATAACTATTTATATTAGTAAATAGAAATAGAAATAGAAATAGGTTTTTAGTTTTAAGATAGTTATTAAAACTTCTTATATAAATTATTATTAATAAGTTAGTTATAAAAACTACTTATATTTTTCTATTATTTAGTTATTATAAACTATAGCTTAAGAGAGTATGTAAAGATTATAATAACTTAGTTATTATTATCTTTTTATTATTATTAAGCTTTGTTAAGATTACACTTATTATTATTTCTTAATAAATTAGAAAAATTTCTAGTAAATCTAATTACTTACGTAATTAAGATTTTAGTAGCTAGTTTTAATCTACTACACTAAAAGATTCTAAAACACTTCTATTTGTCTTAGCCTAGTTAATATTAGAGTTATTACGTAATTTAATAACTTTTATCTTCTTATCTCTCTTTCTGCAATTGCTAAAAAATCTAGTAATAAACTAATTATTAGTCTATATAATATAACGCATAAACTAATATAATTAGTACTAGTCTAGATTATAAATCTAGAAGATAAGAAGAATTTAGCAGACTTAGATTATAAATCTAGAAATTAATAGAAATTAAGTAGATTTAATTATAAATCTTTATCTCTAGGTAGAAATAGGCAGATATTTACGTAATTATTCTAGTAGCTATTTTCTATAAAAGAAATAGCAATTCTTTATAGTTATTCTTTACCTAGTAATAATATTATTATCTTTTACCTATTATCTACTCTATAATTATATTATAATTTTTATTAGTTAATACTATTTATTATAGTATTTAACTACTTTATTCTAATAAAGCTATATTCTATTATTAGAGAATAGTTCTTGTTACCTATCTATTCTTTATATAACTAATATATAATAAAGTAAGTAGCGCTATATAAACTAGTATAAAGTTAAAGATAACTTTAATAACTCTAACTTTACTAAGGCTAACTCTAAGAATTACTTATATATTCTATATATTATACTACTCTTTTAGTTTAGAAAGTATAAGTGTAAGCCTAGTACTAGTTTATTCTATTTAGGTTTTTTTAAAAGTCTAGACTATAAGCTAACTTCTTCTAGACTCTTTATATTCTTTCTATAGCTATTATAAAGCAAAGTATACTTTATATATACTTAAGTTCTTTATTAACTCTAAGCTACGCTATATATTCTATAATTAGAACTACTATATTAAGTAAAGTACTAAGCATAAAAATACTTATATTATAGATCTAGAGACGTATAGCACTATATAGTCTATAACTAGAACTATACTAAAGTTTACGCTACACTTTTATATTCTCTACTACTACTTTAAATTAACTCTTACTATAACTAAGTAAGACTCTAGTCTAGCTACCTCTTATAAACTCTCTACTTAACGCTAGTATAAGGCTTTACGCTTATCTAATAACTAGATATTTTTATTTAATCTCTCTTAGAGAAATATAGTTATTTCTATAGTATCTAGTTATAGCTTAAATAATTTAAATAATCTTACGTATTTTATTAGTAGCGCTCTAAACGTTATTAGTAGTTAGTTTTAGTAGTAGAAGAATATATTTAGTAAAATTATAGTATAGACTTTAACTTTCTTTATACTATTTATATATTAACTTTTATTAAAACTAACTTTTACCTAGCACGCTCTTAAAGCACTACTACTAAGTAAACTATTTACTTCTAAGTAGCTCTAGTTTTTACTACTAAGCTTACTAGATTAATAACTAGTTTAAGAATAAATATAACTTAACTAATAAGAAGTATAAAGTCTTTACGCGCTATGCTAACTACTATACTAACTTCTTTTATAACTACTTTTAAACTACTAGAAATACTATCTACTATAGTTACTATTACGTTAATATCTAGCCTAGTACTATTTCTTTTCTAAACTTAAGTATATAAGCTCTTTTTACTATATATAAGTAGCGTAGCACTTCTAGATATAGTACTCTAGTATCTATCTCTACGTAGAATTCTTTAGCGCCTTATATAAATATAGTCTACTATAGTACTAAAGCCTATAAAAATATTAAGTAGAACTAAAATAAGTTAATAGAGAATTTTGCTAAGTAGTCTAGTAACTCTAGACTAGCTTTAAACTCTACTTTATTTACTAACTTCTCTACTTTTAACTAACTTTAGCGCTATATCTTAATATTATCTAGCTAGCCTACGTTTAACTCTAAGTTTAAGACTAAATTAGAGGCTTACCTTTTTTAAATTCTACTATTATTAACTTTTAGTAGTAATACTTTACGCTAAGACTTTATTAAGTAAGAGACTTCTTTACTACTATATAATAACTATTCTACGTACTACTATATTAAAGGCTAACTTATTCTAGAGCTATTTTTCTAAAGCTTTAGCTATATTTAGAAGTAGCTTTTACTTAAGAAGAAGCTTTCTCTACTTAAGAAGAATTTAATTCTATCTAAGAAGAACTTATAATAGTAGCTAAAGTAGAAATTTTCTAAAATTAAAAAGAAGATTCTAGAGCTTAATAAGTAGTTTAATATAAGTAGTAGTTTTTCTAATAAGTAAATCTATTATAAGATAAAGAATAACTAAGTAAACTTTATATACCTTTAGTCTAGGTTTATATAGTATCTATAAAGTTACTATTCTTAAGATTTATAGTATATACTAGATAGCGTAAGCTAAAGGCTATTAAATTAACTTTTTTATTATAGGCCTAAGGCTAAATTTATTATATACCTTTTCTTTTTTTATTATAACGTACTAGTTTATTATAAAAACGCGCGTTTCTATATTTAGATTTAAAATAATCTAGTGCCTTAGTTTTAGAGAGTTTAAGTAAGTTAACCTATATTAGCGTAATATAGCTAGCCTACTTTACTAAGACTTTCTACTAGCTCTAACTAGAAGTGTTTTTTACTTATAAAACTTTCTCTACTATCTATTTACGTAAATTCTTATTATTTTTATATAGGTCTACTATAGACTCTAGTTATATATCTATTAGTAGCTAGCTTAGTAGAAGATTTACTACTACTTACTCTACTAGATTTATATAGATAGTCTTATATAGATTTCTAAGTAAGTCTAAAGTAACTATAAAAGAGAATAGCACTACTATTATAGTGTACTTTACTTAGAGCTAGTCTAATTTCTTACTAGGCTAGTTTATTTTAATATTACGTATAGAGAACTATACTTTATTACTAACTTAGAATTACTTTATAAAGTAGCGTAACTAGTTTATAATCTTTTATTACTACTACTAGATAAAAATAATTATAGCTTAGGCTAGATTAAGTTTAAACTTTAGGTACTTTATAAACTAGACAGCGCAGCTCTTAGAAGTATACGTAGACCTTTTCTAAAGTAAAACCTACTATAGCGTCTTTACTATATATTTATTAAGTAGTAAGTTTAGGCTAATCTTTATAATACTTAAGTTATAGTTATTTAAAGTAAGTTAATACGCTAGAAAGTAATTAAGCTAGTTAGTTTATTTAAAGTTTACTATTATATATAGTACTATTTATACTTTCTAGTTTATATACTCTATATTTTTATTAGTCTAGAGGTAGTATAATATTAAGAGTAGCTAGTCTACCTTTATAAGCTTATATAAGATAGTTTAGAAAGCCTCTAACTAGTTAAAGCTATAGTCTATAATAAGAGCTAAAAAAAATCTATAGAAATACTACTAGTAGTTATAGAATACTTATATAATATAGTCTAAGGCTATAGAAAAAACTACTTCTAACTAAATAAATTTTAATAAGTAATCTATAATAACTAAAGATACTATAGTAAGGTTTTATTATAAGCTAGTAGTTTTATTATAAAGTTTATTAAGATCTACTACTAGTATCTATCTACTACTAGAATAGGTTATAATAGCTCTTAGTACTTCTTCTAAAAGAAGTAAGTAGTATAGTAGTAGTAATTTCTAATATAATATATAATATTACTTAATATACTATTTTAGTAATAGTTTTAGCATATATAGTAGAAAGTAACGTTCTTCTCTAGATACTTTACTAGGCCTAACTTATAGGCTCTTTAGATTACTATTATAGTAAGTAGCTCTTAATTTAGTAGCTATAAAACGCTTCTCTAAAGTAGTATACTATATATACTAATAGCGTAGTCTTTAATTTACTAAGTTATATTAGTCTTAAGTAGAAAAGCTCTTATATCTAAATAAACTACTTTTTACTTTCTAATATAGCTAGAATTCTTTACTAGTATAGTATTCTATAAGCTCTATATATAGAAGTTAAGAAATACTAAAGAGTTTAGTAAAGGTATATTTTCTACCTAAACTTAGGCTATACCTACTAAAATCTAGATAAGTATTATAATATATATTAACTAGTAGAAATTCTCTATATAGTCTTACTTATAGTAGCTTAATATATTAAAGTACACTATAAGGCGTCTAGGCTAATAACGTAATATATACTAGAATTTAAAAAGGTACTTTATCTAGTAATACTATTACTTACTAAGGTCTTATATACTAGTAAAGTACTCTAAGTTCTTATAGTTAGTAAAAACTTTAAAAAGCTTATATACGCTAGTAAGCTTAGCTATCTATACCTTAAGGTAGCGTACTATAGTAAGTAACTTCTTATTATAAATAGTATAGTTATACTTTTTACTTATAAAAGCTACTAAATAGTAAGTAACTAAGTATAAAATACTTTTAATATACTATAAAAGACATTTCTCTAGAGTAACACTTAAGTAGTTTATCTTAATAATTATTTAGTAAGAGAAGTTCTACTAATAAAGAATAGAGTTTATAATAAATATAAACTTTAATATTTAGAAAGCCTAATCTTTCTCTAGTCTCTATTTAAACTAGGTAGCCTTTTTTATAAGTTAGTAAAGAGAAGTAGCTACCTTAGAGAAGTTAGAGATAAAGTTATAATAAAAGTTTATAAATCTAAAAAAACTATATATATCTATTACTATTATAGACGCTTACTAGTTCTAGACTATCTAGAGCTTATCTAGGTCTAAATATATAGCACGCTTTACCTTAATAATATAACTAAAATAGTAAATCTTTTTTACTATAAATATACTTTTCTTAAAGTCTAAGTTAAGTTAAGTATTATATAGTAAAGTTAGAACTTATTTTACCTTAGTAAAGTAGTTAGCTCTACTTTCTCTAGAGTAAATTAGAATATTATTAAGGTACGCTATTATAAAATTATCTAGTGCTTTCTTTAGTATACTATTAATATACTACTAGAAGAATATAAGTATACTAGTTAAGCTAAAAGAGTAGATAAGCTACTTAAATAATCTAAATTAAGTATAGAACGCTATTTTTACTTTATTACTATTAGCTATATATAGCTTATAGAATATAGTATAAATATTAATCTTAGTAAACTAATAAGCTTTTAAAAGTATATATAGCGTTTTCTTAATTAAGAGTAGTAAGTAGTAATTTATAACTATAATTTTGTTAAGACTATAGTAGTTAATATAGAGGTACTAACTTTTAGAGGCCTTCTTTACTAGAAGAACTAGTAACTTAGTAGAGAAGAAGCTAGTCTAGATCTACCTCTTATTAAGTAGATCTATAAGCTATATATATAGCTCTAGTAGCTAATTATATAATATTAGATATAAAAAGCTTTATAGCGTATTTTACTTATAGCTACGCGCGTTTATAAATAAGTTAATATAATAATTAAAGTAGCTCTAGTAAAAAAGTAGCTTACTAGCTTTATTCTTATTAAAGAGGTTATAAAACATAGCTAACTTAGGTAGTAATTTACTTAGCTTAGGCTCTATAAAGAGTTAAATATCTTCTAATAAAAAGTAGAACTAATATAAAGTATAGGTAAAAGTATAGATACTTATAATAAGAACTACGCTTCTATACCTAGAAATACGCGCTTTATAATCTACTACTTTAGCTATTTTCTTAATACTAATTATTATAATCTCTAGCTACTCTAGAGTTTAATTATACTTATATACTACTATCTCTTTAGTATAACTTATAGTAAAAAAGCTTTATAGAACATTAAGAATAATACTCTTCTAGTATATCTATAGCTTATCTAGAATAATATTATAATATAAGTTTAGAACTATATAGATAATAAGGTAAGTTAGCTAACTATTAATATTATACTCTACTATAGCTAACTATAAAATAATAAAGTTCTATAAGAAATCTACTACTTAGCGTAGTAACTATAAAGTTAATTTAAAAAATTAGGTACTTACTCTTCTAGTAACTACTTTATTAATTATATAGAAATATTTATACTCTAAGTTAACTAACGTCTATACTTACTTAGCGCTTTCTAAAAATAAAAATACTAAAAATAGGCTCTTATTTATAGACTAGCTAATATTAACTAAGTAAGTATTAAAGCTATGTATTAGTAACTTCTCTACTAATATAACTATAGTTTACCTTTAAGCTAGACTCTCTTTAGAGGTAGTTAGTTTTCTAAATATACTTTCTTTTTATCTAAACTAACTAATTATATTATAATAAAGTATATTATAGCTACATTTAGGTATACTCTTATATAGTAGCCTACGCGCCTATACTATATATAGATACCTACTACTTTATACTTACTAAATATATTTATAAAAATCTAGTTCTTTTAGTTAGAAGCTAAACCTTTATAAAAGTCTCTAGACATAGTACTTACTACTTCTACGTTTACTATATAAATGTTACTATTATAGTTTTACCTCTAAAGCACTATAAGTATAAAGTAATAGAGCTAAGACCTTTAGGTAGACTCTATTTCTACTATCTTAAAGTTAACTATAATAGCCTTATATATAAGAACTATAGCGTTATAGTTAGTGCGTAATATACTCTAGTTTATAGAAACTTCTTTTATATAATTATTTAAAGTATTATAAAGCTAGTCTAGCTTATACTTATTAGCTTAGTAAAGCTTACTTACTTATACTAGAGTCTAGCTAAAGATAATAAAAAATTCTATAAAAAACTAATACTTTCTTTAGCGTAAGTAGTTTAAATATACTAAAGCTTACTTCTTACTATAGATATTACTATAGTAAAATAATAGGTAGTTAAGAAACTCTAGTAGATTCTAAGTACTATATTTACTTATTTTAAAGTATAGAGTAACTTACTACTAGACTATAAGTAATAGTTTAGCGTTAATAAATATAAACTATAACTTTTTATCTTCTAGAAACTCTTAGTTTATTACTAGCTTATACTTAATTATTACTTTCTAAGCTTAGAAGTACGCTTTATTACTTCTAAAGCGCTTCTTTATCTAAAAAGGCCTACGCTTATCTATATATATAAGTAGAGAAAAAGAAGAAAATAGAAAATTTACACTAGCGCTAAAACTAATAATAGGCACTTCTATAGTAGAAGTAGCGTTTCTCTTTTATAAAGTATTACTAGAGAAAGATATAGTATTAAACTACGTACTTAAGGCCTTAAGGTATTAGGTAAAGTATTTATTCTAGACCTAGAGTATCTAAAATAAGGCGTAGTCTTTTGCATAGTCTTAAATTAGTTATTATAGTTAGTTTAGAATTACTTATAAAGTTATATTTTTAGCTATTTTTATTTTTTAAGCTTAGCTAGTCTATCTCTAAACTTATATATAGTATATAAGAAAGAAGCCTTATAAATATTATAGACTAGCCTTAGAGTTAGAATATACTAAGTATTAATAGAATATTATAAAGCTTAGAACTTAAAAAGCTATATATAGAATCTAGAGGTTTATATAGCAAGTCTAGATCTTATCTATACTTTCTTTATTCTAGTCTAAGCTTAGGCAAAGCCTAAGACTATTATACTACTTTATATACTATATAATACTTAATTACTTATATATACTATACGTATTATATTATATATATATATACTAATATACTAAATATAGCTTTATATTTAGCTACTCTTATAGAAATACTATTACTAGTAATATTATAATACTATTACTATTACTATCTACTACTCTACTATATATATATAAATACTTATACTAATATAATACTTAACTAATATATTATACTATATACCTTAGTACTTAAGTAAGAAAAAAATACTTCTCTAGATTATTTTATATCTTTAGCGCTTTTATAAATTTTACTTTAGTATTACTTATTTTTTACTTACTAATCTAAATAATTAATACTTTTAGTAAATTATTTTACTTCTTTATAAATATATTTTTAGCACTTTTTAGCTTATCTATCTTTTATTAGTCTATACTATATAGCTATATACTTACTATATACTTACTTACTTTTTTATATTCTTAAAAAACTATTTAAATAAACTAAGCTATTACTTTAGCTTTAGCTTTAACGCGCTAGTTACTTTTTTATTATTTTTAGTAACTTTAGCTACTTTCTTATATATAACTATCTCTATACTTAGAGACTTTAAGTTTATTTTATTTATAATTTATATTAAGTAGCTTTTTAGATTTATATATAATTAGCTACTATATATATATATATATATATACTATAGAATACTTACTAGTTATAACTAGTTTTAAGATAAAAAGCGTTATCTTATTTAAACTTATTTAATCTTATTTAAACTTATTTAATACTTTTAAATATTCTTAGAAAAAATTTTATAAAGAATACTTTTTTAGATTAAAGTTCTTATAAATATACTATATACTTCTTTACTACTACTCTTTAAGAAAAGGTAGTAAGCGTAATTAAAGTAGCTGTAAATAGAATAAAAAGCGTAAGTATAGTAATTATAAGTTATATAGCTAGAACATAGTAGAGATTTAGATTAATTTAAGTTATATATTTAACTATAGTAGCTAAAAAGCTAAGAGAAAAAAAGCTAATTAAGAGTATAGTTATAAGAGTATAGTAGTAAAAAGCATACTTTAAAAGAACTTTATTTAGTCTAAGAAAAGTATTATTAAATATATTCTAATAAAGTAAAAAATATATAAAGCTAAAGTATATAGAAGATTCTTATAAAACTACTTAAAAAGGCTAGTAAGTATTATAAGCGTATATATATATATATATATAGTTACTAATTATATATAAAAAGATACTAGTTTATATAAATAGTAGATTTTATAAATTTAAACGCTAAGACTATTAAGAAGTAAAAAAATATAAGCGTAAACTATAAAAAGTAGTTACGTAAAATATTAAATAAAGACGTTATTAAGTTATTTAGTAAGTTTATTAAAGATCTTAGCGCGTAAAGTATATATATATATATATACGTATACGTGTATAAGATAGTTTATAGCTAATAGTATATATATAGAAAGTACTAATACGTTTATTAATAAGTAGCTTAAAAAGCTAGAAGACCTAAAAGACTAGATACTAATTAGAAAGAATAAGAAGAATAAGAAGTTTAAGAAAAATAAGAAGAAGATAGAAAAAATTTATAAAAATTAGATAGTAGTAATAAAAGTATAGAATAAGTTAGAGCTATACTTACGTATTTTATAAGCGCCTATAAGGCGTATAGTATAATATATTAGTTAAGTATTATATTAGTATAAGTATTTATATATATATAGTAGAGTAGTAGATAGTAATAGTAATAGTATTATAATATTACTAGTAATAGTATTTTTATAAAAGTAGCTAAATATAAAGCTATATTTAGTATATTAGTATATATACGTGTAATATAATATAATATATATAGTGTAAAGTAATTATATAGTGTATAAAGTAGTACGTAAGATAGATGTATAGTAGGTATATAGTAGATAAGTATAGATATAAGTATAAGTATATTATAAAGATACTAGCTAGATAGCTACTTAAGGTAGTAGGCGTTTAAGATACTATATAGCTTTAGTAGACTTAAGAGCTATATTAAGTAGGCGTATATAGATAGATTATTCTAACTTAGACTAGAGAGTCTAGATTAAGAGCTCTTACTACTACTCTTTTATACTTAATATCTTATATATAGTTTTTAGCTTTTTTTTTTTTTTTTTAGCTTTTTAGCTACTAGGCTTTAAAATATAACTTAAATTAACTTAAAATATCTACTATATTCTAG
Organism: Alternaria triticimaculans; assembly: GCF_023758025.1. NCBI lineage: Eukaryota > Fungi > Ascomycota > Dothideomycetes > Pleosporales > Pleosporaceae > Alternaria > Alternaria triticimaculans. The sequence continues at coordinate 10,126 of NW_026055969.1, forward strand.
CTACTTAACTTATACTTACTATACTTATACTTTTTATTTTATTTATAGCTACTATAATTATACTTACTATTTCTTTCTAGGTAAGTATTATAGCTATAATTAAGTAAAAGATTAGTATTATAGCCTGTGCGCTACTAGCGTCTACTAGCGTTGTGTTCGATTTTTCCCTATAATGTGGTGCAAGGGCCTAGGAGGAGCGTGCACGGTGTACGGGAGAAAGCTTGAAAAGCCCATTGTGCACGGGAGATCTTCGATGTGGGCTTGACATCGTCGATGTGGCAGGCGTTGTGTCAAGCCAAGGCCGGCGCTACCAGGAGCAAGGCCGGGGTGGCGTTGGAGACGGAAATACGGGGAATGTGACCTAATGGTTGTTCCTTGGGAAGAGATGGTTACTCCCTGGGCGAGTGTAGTGGGATTGGCAAAGCGAAACGGCGTTTTGTGGAGCATGCGATGTGTTTACTATGATGATACGCGTCGTGGGAAATGCGCGGATGATGATGGATGCTCTCCGCGTTCGCGATTGGCGATAAGCTGATACGGATAAGGAACCTTATCACCGGATCTAAGTGATCACCCAGCCACGCACATGTCAAACAGCCCAGGAACCTTCCAAGGTTGGTTCAGTAAACCTCAGAGCAATCTCAGCCAACAGTAGACATCGGCCTTTGATCCGTTTCACGCGTTCCAACGGTGCTTTTGCTTGCGCGTTCACCATCTTCGATCCCCAAACTATGACTCCGTGACCCCCAATGTATTCTCTTTTCCTGATTAATCCGCAACGGCACCATCAAGGCGAGCAGTTGAGAAAAAGCCAAACACTGTACACGGTTTATTGCAAACTCTACGCGCATCACGCGTCTGGCGTGGCATCGACCAAGTATCGCATTTCCAACAAGCCGATACCCACAATTAAAGCCGTCGAGATCAGCGTGCCCTGCATCGTGCCTGGCGCACGCCATCGAGCGATGTCATCCCGCCCCCTTCGACTCCCCTACTTGAAACAGAATAGCGCTGACGCGGAAAAAGAGGAGTACAGTAGATCCTCTGAGCATGCGGTCGAAATGTAAAATCCCATGCACGAGTAAGTAATCCATACGACTGGATGACAGCGGGGGGATGCGTGCCCGCGGAGGACAGAGGTAACCGGGGAAACGTTCCCCAAGCTATGTTTGACCTGAGACGTTGTTTGGGTGATGCCACCACGCGTGAAGCTCTGCGTTTGGCGTGGTTAACGTGATCCGCGTCGGATGTTGGTTTTGCGAGACAGCAGTCACAAGGCACTTCTGGTGCCCGACAGGCGAAGTTCAGATTGACAGTTCGCGCTATGGTAGTTGCGGGACTAGCGGGAAACGGATTCTGTGCACACGGGGGTTTTGTGCTTTCCGAAGATCGTCGGATCGCGTTTTCCTGTGTATTGATGGACCTTGGCCGATACGGCACTGCACTGCAAGTGGATTAGGGGCGGGCAATATTGAAGCGGCAAATAAACCATCACGATGCAATATGGGAAATGTCATGGTTGAAAAAATCGAATTTGTGGGTCGGCGCTGTGCGCGACTGGTGTATTGTACAAATGGGTATCATATGGTCAAATGCTCCTGCAGGCCAGCTGTTGCAGCGTAATAACGTGAAGGCCAGCTCCATGACTTCCAACTCGTGGTGTGCCTGACCACACCAATAACTGCGCAATGTCCTCAGGATATGAGTAGATCCGGAGAGGGCCAAAGTGCGCTACCGACTGGCTCGAGGCCAATGTGCGGTGCCTGTTCCTCGCTCGTGCAGAGCTCCACGGCCGGGGCTGGAAAGCAAAACGGCTCACGTGGCGTGGGTTGACAGCGGATGTCTGTGTATGGGTGCAGTAGTGGTGAGGCGATGATGGTAGCCTGTAGTCGAGATGTTGACTAGGCGGTAGGGTGTAGAGCGTGTTGGAGGCTCGGGTGGGTTTCAGCCCGCGCTGTAGCCAGTCATCCGTGCGCAGTGGCTGCAGTAGTAGCGGTTGGTGCCGATCTGGTACATGTTCGCGAGGCACTCGCGGCGGCAGCGGCAGCAGGAAAGTGTGGACGGCGAACCCATGCCCATGCTCGACGTGGAGCTGTTGGAGCTGCTGGAGGAGGTGCTCGAGGTGCGCTGTTGCTGGATGGGCTCAGGGGCCGGGCGATGGGCAGCTTGTGTTTGCAACTGCAGTAGGCGCGAGGCATCCGAGGGGCTCGTCATGTAGAGAGGTGGTGCCGGGCGGAAGGCCAGCAGCGGGTTGGTCGGGTCTGAGGGGGTGTAGGGCTGGTAGTCGGAGACAGGGCTGTGCGAGGGAGTTTCCTGGGAGAAGTGGACGGCGGGCACGATGCTGAAGTAGCAGGAGGGAGCAGTGGGGAACGAGTCGGGAGTGAGGTGATCAGCGGTCATGGTCTGGCTTGTATGTGTCTGGAGTAGGACGACGGCGGGTGTGAATCACACAGCGTACGTGGGATCGCGGTCGCCTATATGCTCGTACAGCCATCGAGCGATGGCAGATCGGCCAGTCGCAGGCCGCGTGCTGGGCGGGCGGTGCGGCCGACTGATTGGCGCGTGGCTGGGCTGTGGAACACGTCTGGCAACCATCCAAGACGCTGGGTCCGAAGTCTTTGCTAGGCCACCACCAGGCTGAGACGCGCCCGCGCCGATCGCCCGACTCGGTCTCGATCGTGGCTGCTCAAGCCCCCCCGCACACGGCCAATCCTGCCCGCCCACAGCATAGCGACGTTTGTGCATCGCGATCACGCTGCAATTCCATCGCCCACGACGGCCATCGCTCGATGCGGCTGCGTCGCTGCGACATGGTTTTTTGTTCCGCTCTGGATGAGATCACTCGCACCGTCACTCGCATCCCTCGCGTTGCGTAGGAGTACGCGTCGCGTCGGCCTCGCGCCGGTGCTGACTGTGTTGGTGCCTACCTGAGGCTGTGCTGCTGAGCTGTACATACACATACCACCGCGTCAGAGCCTCCGGTTCCTCCGCAGTCCGCAGTTCGCTGTCCGCTCCGGGTGCCGAAACCACCCGTCCTCTACCGCCCATCGAGCATCGAGGTACCATCACCACGCCAGCCCCATCTCCTCATCTACAACCACCCCAATGCGGCAGTTTCGCCAATAACCCGTCGAAAGTAGCTCTTGACTGCGGACATTGCGACCGCAACCCTCGCAGCCTGTTGCTGTCCATCGTCGATGTCAAAGCGGGCCGTACCGTTGGCTGGCGGTCTAGATCATGGCCATGAACCCTCCTTGGGCCTGGGGGAACCACGCAACCTAATACATGCTCTCAGAGCCCTGCGTCGCCGACACTGAAACGTTGCTGTTGCAAACTCTACTATACCTGTCTCGCCTATACCACTTCCTCCCTGCCACGACCTCCACAGCTGCCAATCTTCACACGAATAACATGCTCGACAGATGAATAGTCGCCAGGCATATACGCCCTCTGTTTCAACACCCTACAATCACGCTGCTGCGCCGTTGGCTCCGTCCACAAGCGCTTACGTTGCACTCGGAAACTTCCACCACCCCAGAATGCAAATGTGCACCTGCATACAGCACTTGTGGCACGATCATCGACCCAGGTAACAATAGCCCCTGGTAGACAAAACAGCTGCGCGGATTATTCCACTACATTCCACAGAGGTACCAGCCCTGCATTGCCCTGTTGCAGACAAAGTCCTGGTGGGTAACGGTCTAGACCCTTTGGCCCTAGCTGAACGGCGCCCGAGCAATCGACGTCTAGGCCTCGTTGCACCCCATGACTGGATAGTCGCCACTTCGATCGCAGACCAAAGAGGTGGAGGGGCAAATGAAGTCGTTTCTTTTGCAAGATCGAGACTGCCAAACTTGGTGAAGCCTGATCCTCCAAAAGCAACGTGGTCTCTCTGAGCTTTGTCTAGCCCTGCAGTACCGTGGCTCTGCATGGTCCCAACAGCCAGTTATACGACCCGGAGCTCGGCCGTCAACATAGTCAGCTGAGGATCCTTCCGGAGCTTCCAGTCACCATAGTACGGCTCGAAACCCAACGGAGTTCGCGACGTGTACCAAATCAAGCAGGGCCACGCCTGGAACGAGTGCAGTTCAACACCTCCAGTGAAGAGATGGCATGCACAAAGCCTGGCAAACAAAGCAATATGACCTTTCGAGTCCTGTTCGCGCGGCGGTGCACGACAGCGTCTAGACTCCCAACTCGGCTTGCCTTGTTCTGCTCTACTGTGACAAATGCTGATTGCCCCTTGAAGACGCACATATCAAGCTTCTCTGAATACAAAATTGTGGGCGATCTACAGGTTTGAGCAAGTTACATGTGGCCGTGGTTCCGCTCATCACCAGTGGTTGCGCTGCGACTTCGAATAGGACCTAGTACTCTGAACCGGCTCAGTACGTATCGCCCACGTTTGATACCGAACCATATTCATACGAGGAATCGGGTGCAGCGCCAGCACCTTGTGGTGGCTTCGGACATGTTGATACTGGAAAATAGTCTTCATGCAAGCAAGCTCGGTTTTGTGTGCACCATGCCTAAGAAGAAGCGTGTGGGTACACACTAGTATCTTGATACGAGATCTTGTGGAGGTCTTCAGGAATGTACCTAGACACATGTCAAGAAATCCAGTGTCTCTAATCCATAGGTCCTTCCAGCCTGAACCAGCCGCGAGTCTAGAGCGTAAGAAAGAGGGACCTGATAACCAATTCTAGAGCATTCGATCTTGCATCCTCAACTAGTTTAGATGGGGGGTAGATACATCGTCAACATCGTGGGGTAATCTTGGAACTGATCCAGCGCTGCAAGGGACACATGCACGTGATAGAGCCCAATGCGGGCTAGCTTGTGATGTTTTCATGATGGTCCAGACGGCGCGTCATTGGTCAGTCCGACGGCGACGGTCATGTGCAGGTTGCGAGAATACATAACTCTTGTGGATATTGTTCCTTCTTCTAGTCAAATTCCCTATGCTACCATGTCCTGTTGTCTGCCTTTCAATCACGACGCAAAATGACCCAGGCCGAGCGAAATGATAGCTGCACGATTGGCTCAAAATGCACGTCGGTATCGAGGCCCGATCGTCCATGAGGTGACACCATAGGCAGCCGTTGCCGCCATTTTTTCGCCTTGTTCTACTATCTTTTTTTCACGATCGTCGTACCGTTGCCCAAACGCTGCCCACGTCACTATCGTGGCAATCGTCACCGGCCCGCCGCCGTCGAACGAAACAACGGCACATAGCTAGGTGCCCCACCTGTCCGAACCCCTCCATCGCGCGCCGACAAACTTCAACTCACCAACCCAACACACACATCAACACCATGGGCAAGCCTCCGAACCTATACGCTTTCCAGAGCGCTGCTGAGCTCGCCCCGAGCCTGCGCACCTACGTGCTCGACGCCCAAAACGCTGCGCTCGAGCGCCACCAAGTTTTCCGCGTCGCCGTGTCTGGCGGCTCCCTGCCCAAGACGCTTGCGCAAGCGCTTCTCAAGGAGACCAATGGCGAAGGAAAGGTGCAATTCGACAAGTGGGAAATATTCTATGCCGACGAGCGCGCGGTGCCTCTCGATCACGAAGACAGCAACCATCGACTCGTCAAGGAGGAGCTTCTCGACAAGATACCGTCTGAGTTGGGCACACCCAAGGTCTACCCCATCGACGTCAAGTACCTCGATGACGTACAAGAACTGGCCGACCAGTACGAGAAGACGCTCGTCAGTGTGTTTGCAGCACGCGACAGCGTAAAGTTGCCACTCTTCGACCTGCTTCTGCTTGGCTGTGGACCGGACGGACACACCTGCAGTTTGTTCCCCGGCTCTGAGCTATTGCGCGAAACCGAGGCATGGGTACTCTCCATCTCCGACTCTCCCAAGCCTCCCCCGAAGCGCATCACCATCTCCCTTCCCGTCGCACAACATGGACTCAAGATCGCCTTCGTCGCGACTGGCGGAGGAAAGAAGGACATCATGCGCCAAATCTTCGATTCGGACGAGGGTCAGCAGCTGCCTTGTGGTTTGGTGAACCACAAGGGCGGAGACCGCGTTAGCTGGTTTGTTGACTACGCTGCTATCGAGGGTGTTTCTTTCCCAGCGCGCCGTGGTAGCCTGTGAGAACAGGAAACGGAATAGCTGTGCTTTCGTAGGGATGGACGTACGCGCCATTTCACGAAGTATGCATTGGTCGCTCACTCGGCTTAGATACAATAGATAACGAACTCTGACGATATTCCCTTTCCATTCTTTGCTACTGGACATGCTCTTGCCATAGCTAGGGTTCTAGCCATATGTGGTGCTAGCGCTGTGGCCCGCGCTCATTGGATGTCAACAACCGATGTTTCGTGTGTTTGTGCATAACCGGCAACATCAGACCGAGCTATCAACACGTTCACGATAGCGCCGCGACCTGTATCGAAGATGAACTCCAAGCCGCGCTCACAGATAGGCAGAATCGGCCATGCGCCCCCACGGGCTCGGGTAAGCCATGCGCCGTCCCGTAGTAGACAATACCTAACAGGTTCCAGAACGCTGCACCAGTCGCGCCGACCGGTGACGACAAGAAAACAACAAGACATGGCACAAGTGGCATTGCGCGCCCTGCCTCTAGTAGATTACCGTCAATTCAGGGCGATTCGGAGAATCGTCGCAGCTTACTGTGGGTGATACCTGAGCGTGTGAGGGATCTGGCTAAGACTAATCTTCTTCCTATCTAGTCCCCAGCCCGGCCAGCATAGATACAATACCCGGTCAAGTATATTACCTGAAGTATCTGACAGAGACGCTGGATCGGAAGATGCGGGGGATGACTTGAACGGGACGCAAGATCAGCCAGACACAGCGTCACCAACGCAATGCGTTCAGGTTCCGGGTCCAGTACCAGGGCGACTTCGACCAAAATCCACATATCAGACGGGCACCCCATCATCTCAGCGCACGGAAAGTGCTGAAAAGACAAGTGCTCCCCGGACGATGCTGCCTCCAGCTTCAGCCAGCAAGCCTGCAGAGCCGCAAGTACGAGGGCTTGCCCGATCGCAGTCTTTACGGAAGCCAGGTGCTACGTCGCACTCAGCTCAGGCATCAGGCCCTCCTGGTCATGCCAGGACCCAGTCGACCAGTACCATATCAGCCCCTAGACGTGATGTTGCTAGATCGAACACGATCTCCGAGCGACCAAAGTCTCTACTATTGGCACCAACGCGTACCTCGAGGACTAACAACACATCTGGCGATACCTTATCTGGTCCAACGCGGACGTCGCTACGGAATGCAGGGCTCAGCCGCTCTGCTAGTACGAAAGCCAGGCCAGAAGCATCCAGTGGCCTGCCGAGCACTGGTACGGTGCGCAGGGCCGAAGAGCCCGTTGGCACTCAGTCAAAACGTAAAGACGTCGTGTCAGAAGAGCCGAAGAAGGCTAACCGACCAGCTTTCAGCACGCTTCAACAGCACTTCACACCACGTAAGGTTGGGAAAGCTCCCACTGCCACATTCATCAACCCTGCACCTCAAACAGTGTTGCAGTCGCTTTCTCCAGAGGCGATCAGCTTGCAATCTGAACTGCTTCAACTTCATCTTCTGCATCAATCGTCGGCGGAGACATATAGATGCTGGGAAATCAGTGCGAAGCGTAAGATGCGCACGAAGTTCGAAGAGGTTGCTAGCCTTTACCAAGTCATGTTAGACAGCGAACGTACAGCACAAGAACAGAAGAACTTGCAGTCCCTGCTGGAATGGAGTGCTAGCGGCTCATCTGCGGGCCTGGTTGAGTACATCCAGGTCCTTTCGGAGCCCCTCCACGAACTGCCGTCGCTGGTCGAATCGGGTGGTCGACTACAGCGTCTGGTGAAAGAGTTTGAGCATTGGTCGTCCTGGGTCCAGGAAATTCGGTCCGCCCGCCAAGGTCCGCATGGAGCCAAGGCGGCTCTTGGGACAATTGAAGGCCTTGGGGATTCATGGAAGGCCGAAAATGCTGCGTTGATCAGGAAGTTAACAGCATTTGCACGCGACCTGGACAGGCTGGCTTTGCCAACACCCGGATCAAGCATTGCATGTATAGTCGAAGCATGTAAAGCCATTCTACACGGCATCTTGGATGAGTTGCAGACGATGCAGAAGATTGAGACTGAAGTGGTGTCACGCGAGAAAGACTGGGTTGAGGATCGTCTTCGACTGATTGCCCGGGATGTCGGGACACAGTTTGTGGATACTGACGGGCAGAGTGCAGCTTGGCGCATGTGAAAACGCGAAAGCTGATGCAAAGACTCAGAGGTACGGTGTTGGTGGTAACAGGATGGGAAGAGATTAGGAAAATATCGTGGTAATACAGAAGCGTTCCTTCCAGGGCGCTTGTAGCACATGTGCGACGAGTTCCGCATTCGGGAAGGTTGCGATCACCTTGCCCCAATTCTATTACTTGCATCTCAATACGGTGTTTCGTGTTACCGCAAGCGCATGCCGGTCAGGCCACAAGTCATGTCTTCAGTCTAGATTCGGCAGATGTCGTAACAGAGAGCTTCAAAGATCCCGTGCTGACTGACGACGCTAGTTTCGGATGATTTCCCGCTCATCATTACCGATAACGATCTTTCCGTCTTACTCAGCCGTCATCCTTCCACAAGCTCCTCCTATCGTTGGCTATGGATGCATCCGGCAAGCACGTCGTCGAGATTCCCTGATACTTTGTTCGCGCGAACCGGCATGTCGACCCCAGTGAGGTCTCCTCACAGTACTGCATCGAATCGCGCCTCTCGTGCCTATGGCGTTGACAATAGCTCTTTCACGGGCATCTTGGCCTACGACTTGGCTCTCGATTGTCCAGGCTACTGAGCGCAGGTATGCTTCGGTGCAGCAATGGCGCTGACTGACTCTGGTACCACCGAGGGAGCGATACGCACGTATTTGCATACTACAATGCCGGCCTTCGGCCTCTCTGTAACGGCGGCCCCTATGAATGACCCACCGGATGCATTACGCCTGGTTGTCTGAATATTCCCATATTAGGAGCCATGCCACCGAACACGAGCTCCGACCTTTAAGCAAGACTCCGACTGCACGGCACTCACACGCGGCACCGATGGCACTCTTACACTTCAGCTCTTGCATGCCATGATATCGACTATCTTACGGTTGAACATATATTTCGAAAGATCTTATATCGACACTGTTCCTAAGGCATTATGCCTGTTCTGATGGCGGAGGCCAACTTCTGTGTCCGGTTTCTAGGTTTAAGTCCCACCTGTGCAGTGTCGTACGGACATGGAACGACGACAGGAAGATACCAACATCTTTGAAGTGCGGTCCAAGCGCCCCGGCCCGACTGTCACAGCCTCCATCAATCAGCGTCATTATTCTCGTTCCCGCCACGAGCCGGCTACTATACTCACGGCGGTTACATCCCGGATCAACAAACGTTTCTACTGTGCCCCAATTCATTCCAAATCATCTCAGTAGGGCCCAAAGTTTCGGATTCTACAGCTGCCGTCGTTGAATACAGTAGCATAACTCTACGTACCTACAAAGTTTCAGGTCTCCGTTTCTCTTTCATATCTATCAGTGTGTATATCATACGGTAGCTCTATCATGTGGTGCAGATGTGGAAGCCTGGCCATGTATGTGTATACCAGCGCGTTAAGCGGGAGCGTGTTGACCGACATGTAGCCGGCGCATGAGGCTTTCATCTTATTGGTGTGCCAATTTGCACCTTCCAAAAAGGCTACCATAGCTGACTCTATTACACAAGATCCGCCAATATGTTACCGTAGTACTGGCTGGGCCTGTCTCCTGCAAATCAGCTTGGTCATCCATCCGGGTCATGGGCCTGAGCAAGCGCACGCAGTAGGGATAGTTACTTATGCTTGCCGAGCTGCCAGGGCCAAGTATTCTGCAGCTTGCATGTATCAATGCGCAAAATTGCCACGGGCTTGGAAGTTTTGACCAATAGAGACAGAAGGTTGACGCGTACAAAGCACGATCTAGTCAATTCAGTGAGTTGCTCTAACTTCCCCTATTGCCGCTCGATTAGCACCTGGCCTTACCATGCTTGGGAACAACTCTCATACGCTGAAATAGCCGCCTGTACACAATATTGCCAGCAGTGAAGAGCTATTGTAATGGGTGCTTCGTTCGCAGCATGAGCATGATTTCTGGTTACAAGGGCACATGAAGCAAGGCTCGTCGCGTCGCCCGCGGTCCTCGTCGCCATTTCTCAAAACTTCCAAGATGAGAAGAGCTCAAGATTACTCCGATGACGGCGAGGATCGGACGCCTACACAGAGACAGGAGTCAAATCCCGGTGTTTCTGGCAGCTTCAGTCGTCCCAAATCCGCATCATTCGCAGGTAACCCTTCACCGGATATCACGCCAGCTTTCGACTCGATGAACGCCCCAATACGGGCTCAACAACGTCCGCACTCGATAATCCTACCTTCACCTTCTTCCTTCAACTTCCACATCTCCCAAAGCCTGCCTTCAATATCACCACCAGCGATGTCGCAAACATTAGGACCAAGTCCGAGCTTACACGACCTCCAACAGCAAATCAGCCTCAAAACTTCGGAATTGCGTACCCTACAGCGCGAATACGGTACTCTGCTCCAGAGCCTCGAAAGACAAAAGACGACATGCGCCACGCTCGAAAGAAAGCTCGAAATCAACGACGGAGAGGTCATCCATCTCATGGATGAGAAGGACAGGCTGTCAGCACAAGTTTCGACAATGGAAGGTCAAATGGGAGAGCTACAGCAGAGTAGGGATGAGGCTCGGCAGCAGCTCATCGCTAATGGCGCACAATATATGCAAATCATGGACATGGCCAACCGGCTCCAGGCACAAAGCACTGAAGAAAAGAGGGCATGGGAAGCTGAGAAAGCCGGGCTCGAGCAACGCATACGTTTACTGGAAGAAGCTATGGTAGCTGGAACTGAGACGTCGGTGTCGGTATCAGACACGGAACAACAACCTGGCATCACTCCAGATCCATCGCCCGTCGACTTTACACACAATACCAACAGTTCGGTTTCCTCCCAGAGAGAGACTATTATCGTCCTCCGTGCTGAGATCAGTCGTCTTCGCGCGAGAACCCAGGCACTCGAAGCGGCGGTGCAAACTATGCGGTGCGAAAGCCTCTCTATCCAGGAAGCAGCAAGGCAGATACTGGAGTCCAGTGGGAAGATGGACGAGACTTCAATCGGAATAGAAGGTTGCCCAAGATGATGTACTTCTCGCAGCACAAATTACTCTCCCCACAAAAGTTTGTTCGCCAACAGCTTCGCAATCTTGTTTGGGTTTCGCATTGGAAGGAACTTAGGCCCAAGGGACGGATCACGAGGTTTTCATGTTACTCTGCTATCTATACCCCGTCATAGTGTTCTATGTAGGCCGAAATGTAGACGCTCCTGTAGAAGTATATGTCTCAAGCGCAATGGAAGATTAGAAAGGTGCTGATTACCGTACACTGTTCTGCGTGAGAAGAACATACACCTTCATTTGCTTCAGTTACACCTACTTCCTCTGGGTTTCTCAGCGACACGTACCAATGGTTGATGGGATGATCGCACTGTGAGTTTGGGGTGTTTCTCTAGCGACATCGCGGTGTCTGGCTCAATTCGCACGCTGACCGATAACTGCCCAGGTCGACAACACTCTAGCTGTATCCATCATCACCCCATCTTTACTAAGCTTTATTACCTTTTCTATCTAGGTAGTCTTCACTTGCATGTAAAGAAGCTTGACTAGGTGCTGTGTAATATGCTCAACCCTGCAGGCCAACGACATGCCACGCATTGCTTGATTGCCTCACCATCGCCCTTGGTACACATGCTTTGCGTTTTTGGATGGCGGTATGCCTGCTGTGTTGGTGAGGAGCGTAGAAAAGGCCTAGATTCTGATTGTTAGATTGCGTTAGTCCATTTGCCTGCACTTGTACAGGGCCAAGGTTCAAGGGTTGGCAGGGTCCCGGAATAATGTGGAAGCCCGTATTGACCGTTTCGTGCTGACGATCACCGCCACCACTTCGTAACACCTTTGCTTGTTTCGAATAGAATGTATTGACTTCGATGGCTAGTCGAGCGTGTGGTAGCTTATGGGAATCTTCCTGTCACTGAACTCAGCCGTTTCTTCTTCAACAGAAGGCTAGCTTTATGGACTGGTGACTGTAATGCGGAAAGACGGGGGCTAGATCGGGGGTGCCAACTCCATCTCGTCGGCGATCTCGTATCTGCGTTCCGGTTTCTGCGAGATGCTAAGACATGGCGTTGGATTGCTAAGCTTTACGTTATGGTCACTTTATGAAGCGCCTATAGGAGGAAAGTGACTATATACTAGAGGCTTTCAAGGCGTTGGGGATATTAGATTAGACTACACAACTGTTCTGAATTTACCCTTCCTTCAATCTGCGATGGCTACTAAGCACAAAGTCCCATATGTATACCATCCACTAGCAGAGCTTTATCGGACGCCCATTGCCAAACAGTTCCATAGTCGTTCTTCGTGGGTATCGGTCATCATCCGCACTTATCCCTGGGTGGCTTCCTTCTGTTTCCGGGCTTCGTCCTCTTCAGGCGTTCGAGTGATGAGTTGCAGCGCGTGTATACCGCCTTCTTGTGCTAACTCGTCCTTCATCAAGGAGTTGATCATGCGATGCCGTGCGAGCTGCATCTTGCCTTGGAAGGCTGGCGATGTGATGAAAACACTGCGAGCGTCAGGAACACAAGTCACGTAGTTGAGAAGATTGCAGGTCGATGAATACCGGAAGTGTGTCTCTCTGCTGGTGACTCCTTGCATAGCTTTGTGGTGGGCATGCTTATTCGAATCGTTGAAGATCTCGAGTGAGGTCGGCTTCAAGGCTTCTGTGATCTACGGAAACTTTAGATGCGATGCTGGATACGTAGTTGAGGTATGTCAACCAAAGTGCATAACTACCTTCGTCCTCAGAGCATCTTCCATTGGTGTCATGGACTGAGCCATGGCTGACATGAAACGCTTTCCAGCGAGCGCGATATTTGGAAGGAACATTCACCACAATGCTTCCTAGTCAGGTAGGGTGTCAAGTAGGACCAATGGGAATACTGGATCGCAGTGGTGGAAGTATTGGGTTGCGTCGGCCCTAGAATTCGTGCCGAGGCAAGCGCCAAGACGAAATCGGAAGGCGTCGCGTCATGGTTCCGAAAGTTTGAAGCGCAGTCAGACGAGCCATTGAGGCCATTGGAGTGTCAGAGCACCCTTTGAAAGATGATTGTGACATGTAAAATAGCGTCTTGATCATACTGCACGATAATCTGGATGGCAACTCTTGCACTCCTGTCTGGAGACTGCGGTAACAGGACCGCTCCGACGCGGCTCTAAACACAGCATATCTCGCACCGATCTGCCGTACTCCGAAGCCTCGAAACCTGCATCAATTGCGCTGATCCGGGACATCTCCCTGCCGCCATGTGGGCGCGTAATCTTTTCGCTCGCACCCTGACACGACACAAAATATCTCTGTCGGCATACAACAGCCATTCGCCCTTCTATACCGTGAGAATGGCATCCACGCTGCCCCGCCTCCCCGTCTTCGAAGCCATCAAGAAGCATGATGCGCAAAGCACGGCCGTCGTCCACTCTCTTTCCGGGCGGTCCTTTACGTACGGCGAGCTTGTAAACGATGTCGCTGCTGCAAAGGACAAGCTGCAACGGAACTGCGGCGGACAGAGCGCAGAGGGCCAACGGATATCCTTTCTGGTAGAAAATGGATACGACTATGTAGGTGCGCGTTCCTCTACGCCTCGTGTACAACAGCAAAGGCAGCAGAATCTGACGCATACATAGTGACCCTCTTGTCCATCCTCGCCGCACATGCAATCGCCGTACCGCTATCGCCGACCTTCCCGGCACACGAGCTCCGATACATCATCGACCAGAGCGAGTCTCTGATGCTTCTCTCCTCGGAGAAGTTCCAGAGTCAAGCCGACGATGTGCTGAAGGAGGGAATGGAGACGCAGCCCATCAACTACAAACAGGACAAGATTATGATGGGCAAGACGGACGACTACGTCACGCTGGAGGAGCCCACCAGCGACAAGGGAGGCATGATGCTGTATACATCGGGCACTACAAACCGACCCAAGGGTGTTTTGTTGCCTCAAGACGTGCTAACGGCACAGTCGCGATCGCTGCTGGAGGCGTGGAACTACAGTAAAGACGATGTGCTATTACATGTGCTTCCTTTACACCACATCCACGGCACCGTCAACGCATTGCTTACGCCTCTCTTCGCCGGCAGCACCATCGAGTTCCAGTTCCCATTCAATGCTGCCGCTGTATGGGATCGCCTGGCAGCTCCCTTCCTACCGAGCCCCGATCCAGCCAAGAAGCCCATTACCTTCCTTACCGTCGTCCCAACCATATACACGCGCCTACTCGCGTCGCATCCTACCCTTTCGTCCGAACTTCAAGCCGCGACCAAGACCGCGCTTCACCCATCGAACATGCGCCTCAACATCTCAGGGTCCGCTGCCCTTCCTACACCAGTCAAGTCAGCGTGGACGGAGCTCACCGGGGGCAACGTGCTGCTCGAGCGATATGGCATGACTGAGGTGGGTATGGCGCTTTCCTGCGGATTGAATTTTGCAGATCGCGTAGATGGCTCGGTAGGCTGGCCGCTTCCATCAGTACAGGCGCGTTTAGCAGACATCGAGACCGGAGAAATCATAGAAGAGGGCAAAGAAATCCATGCGGAGACACAGCGCGAACGCCAGGGCGAGATCCAACTGCGCGGTCCTACAATCTTTAGAGAATACTGGAAGAACCCCGAAGCCACCTCTAAAGAGTTTACAGAAGACGCGGATGGACAAGGGAAATGGTTCAAGACAGGCGATGTCGCTGTTCGAAGGAATGTCAAGGGAGCAGGCGAGAGCGACCAGGCATGGGCCAAGGGACCTCTCTACTTCATCCACGGGCGCAAATCAGCCGATATCATAAAAACCGGTGGCGAGAAGGTTTCTGCCCTCGAGATCGAACGCGAGATGCTTTCACTGCCTCAAGTCGACGAAGTTGCCGTGGTCGGTCTACCATCAGAAGCCTGGGGTCAAAAGGTCGCTGCCGTAGTGGTACTCTCCGAACAGGGCAAGACAGCAGGCAAGGGAGGCAAAGCATGGTCTGCGCTGGACATGAGGAGGGCGCTCAAGGAGATGCTCGCAAACTACAAGATCCCTCAAGAGATGAAGGTCGTGGATACTATCCCAAGGAACGCAATGGGCAAGATCAACAAGAAGCAGCTTGTCAAGCAAATCTGGGGCGAAGCATTGGAGGGGACCAAGGAGAATGGTGCTATACAGGTGCCCAGTGGAAGTGTCTAGTAATGTGTAGATAGTAATAGTGTAACATCTCCAATCATAGACAAACATTGTTTCGACAAGAACAGGGCCATGATCCATAGATTAGACGACTTTTACAGCCTTAGAAACCCCTCACCTTGATCACTATACTCCGCAAGATGAGCACAACAACGCCAAGATGGCAAAGCCACACCCGTCATACTGTAAACGGTCCATTCCCCGGGTATGCATACACCCTTTCCCCGCCCACACGGAAGCAATCATCGTAACTTGCATGAGCACAGCACCTCATACAAAGGAAAAACTAAACAGGTCTGCAGCCTACATTAACATGAAAACTTGCAAAGTAGTTGCCCTAACGATGATGTAGGCTCTAGACTTGTTCAGTTTTTCTCTAGATTGGCGTGACAGCGTCAGAGGAATCCCACAGCGCCTCTGACCTCAGCCCAGAAAGGAGACTTGGGGTGGAAAATGCTTGTACATCGTGGCCTCACGCCACGCCAAGGCAAGCCACAACTGCCATGCCGTGACGTGTGCCATGCCTCCTAGTAGCAAGCCGTTGGCGCCTGCAGCGGAGGAATCGACCGATGGCTCAAGGCAACTAGGTTTATTGGAAGATCTGCAATGCGGGAGATGATTGTGAGGTAGACTCCGGCTGTGCGAAGAGTGCAGGTTGTCATGTTGGAGGGAATTGGGGTACGAGGAAGAATGATTGGGAAAGTGGAGACGCAAGTATGGCTTAGACGGCAATGCATCGCATCGCGACATTGCATTCAAGCTATTCAAGAATGGGTATTCGAAATGGTATTAAAAAGAATACATGTTCGTCACGGGCGATACACGTGATTTACGCGTATCTGATCCCATGCGGTGGTCATCAACTTCGGCGCATTCAATGCTGATCCATGATAACGTATCCCGTGTTATCCCCATGCATCAAACATCGACTCGTGGGTATGATAGTGCATTCTATGCACTGCCTTATGCGGTGTGGCCAGCATCGGCACGGGCAGCCGAGTTGTCGACCTTGTTGCGACGCTCGCGGCCCTTCTCAGACCAGGGGAAGTGAGCAACGGGAATGACGAAAAAGCTGTAGAAGATTAGTACGGATTGGGATGATAATAACGGCATTGAGTACTAACCTGTTTGAGCTGTCCGCAATACCAGCCAGGGCGTTGTACCAGGCGATGAAAGCAGCCATGAGACCAAAAGCACCACCAGCGACGATGCAGTCACTTTGTGGGCCCGCAGCATCAGCGTTGAGGTAGCCGATGCCAAGAAGGAGGAAAGCCATGTCCAGCGTGAAGAAGAGCGAGAAGAAGGCTATGGTGGATCGGAGGGTGCAGATCAACAAGAGGAAGGTAAAGATGAACCAGCCCATGAGGAAGAGACCGAAAGAGTTGTAGAAGTCGCCCGATTCCAGGAGCGTCTCCTCAATCGCGAATCCACCTGGTGTAAGGATGATGGCGAAGGAGATCCAGAAACCTCCGTAGGATGAAAGAGCGGTCGCACCAAATGTGTTTCCCACAGCCATTTCCCTAGTCTTCTGTTAGGACGTGCATGGACAAATTGACTGATAATACATACCACATGCCAGCCAACAGCTGCACGAGACCTCCATAACCGTACGCAGCAGCCA
Source organism: Alternaria triticimaculans (assembly GCF_023758025.1). Taxonomy (NCBI): domain Eukaryota; kingdom Fungi; phylum Ascomycota; class Dothideomycetes; order Pleosporales; family Pleosporaceae; genus Alternaria; species Alternaria triticimaculans. The sequence continues at coordinate 27,066 of NW_026055969.1, forward strand.
CGACAATGTTTGGGTGGCCAATGCCTCGGGTCTTGACGTTGATCAAAGACAGAACAAAGGTGGTGAGGGCGAAAGCCGACAGACCCAGAGGGGCTGGGTTGGCGAACTTGCGGTTCGGCGGCCTGTATAGACCAGGCTGGAATTCACCACCAAAAGCTGCGAGACGGAGATCTGGGTCGTTGGTAGCAACGTGGGCGAGAGGGTTGCCGCCATAGTCGTATGGTACCCTTTGCTTGGGCATTCCTGCACCGTTGACTGCCGCGTGATCGGTCGCGCTGGTGCCGTTGGTGTTCTTCTCGAAACTCGGGCCACGCTATCAAGACGGTTAGATTTGGTACATATGTTTGGCGCATTCGAGAAACATACCATGGTGTCGTTGTGCTCACGAGCGGTCGCCATGATGTCTGCTATGATTGACAGGTGCTTGACGTGTTCCGGTCCGGACTAACTCAAGACGGGTTCAACGGGGGAGAGTCTGGGGAAGGAGAAGTCAAGCCGATTCTGGGGGAGCGGAGAGACTGATATATGTCCAGAACAGATCAGACCTCGCAGGGGAAGCATGGTCCATCTACGTGTGCCATGAGCCGTCGTCCCATACTGGTGCTAGTCCCGCGACTAAGGCTAGGTAATTAGAATTCCAAACAGGTGCTAAAGCGGACCACTCATGGCAGTTCCCCATAGACGCCTCTCCATGCCGGGTAAAAGGACAGCATGCGTCTCCACTGCGAATCAATCAACTGAGGGCACGGTGGACGGACGAACGACAATCAGTCGACCCCAAGCCACCATGCGCCGTGTGATCGGCGCCAAAGCTGCCTTAGCGAGGCCGGATGGACACCGACAATGAGGATGGCAGGTGGTGCGCCAACCGATCCAGCAGTATTCTGTCTTGCTCAGGCGGGCTCAGCTGCCGCGATGACGCGGAGAAATAAGATGCGCTGCTCGAATTCCCAAGTACAGATCGCCGACCAAGTCCCAAGCATTACATCATCGTCGCTTGTGACCATGACACATCAGCTTCCTTCGAGTGTTTTGATCGCGAACACGGCAGAAGGAGCCTGGGATTTCGAAACTTCGTATAACACACAGACCGCTATCGATCTCTGCATGTTAGCGGTCTGACTGCATGTTTACCCTTGAGGAGGGCCCCCTGCGAGAAACGTGTGTGGGAGTGGAGCTCCAGTCAGTGCGCCAACGCTCAATTTGCTCGGAGTAGTTAAAACGCGAGGTCGGGCGTTCTGACATGTACGCGAGCCTCCCAGGTGCATTCTGCCCGTTGGACTGGGATGCCGGATATCGCGGGTGCGATATGGTGACACGATATATGAACGCAGCTCTTCCTTTGGCCTTTGCGCGGTTGTTGGATGATGCCTCAGTTGGCATTGCACTGCAAACAGGCACACGGCGTCCTGTTGGTGTAGAAGCAATTTACCGGGGCGTGCTTTGAAATTCAAGATCGTCAAAGGCCGCGGAGGAAACGGGATGATGGCCTTGTGCATGAGGTAAGGCGGCTAAGCTTTGTCCAAGAGCCTCGGCATAAGCCCCCGGCATCTTCCAATATCATGACACAACGAAACTCTAGCAAAGGCTGCGAAAATGCGCCGTCGCAACGGCTCGAACAGTCGCCGAGTATTTGAATTGGAAGTGCGCTCTGGAGAAACGACGAACACAAAAAGTCTGTCCATCAATTGTGGGATCGATAGTGCTAGCGTAGCGTGCTGCCGCCATGTCCTGGCCGTCCGGGGCTGCGTGGGGCCCCCTAGTGGAGCAGCAGCTCACCACCCATCCTAGAGGTGCGGTTGAGACGCAGGTTGGCTGTTGCACGTCCTCGGTCCAGCGGGAACACATGTGAAGTCATTTGCACCTGCACCCTGCCGTTCCGTGTCTGCTGTGTCCGCGACAGGAGTGGTGTGTATGCCAGGCGTGGCGGTTGATGCCGTCTCAGAGCCTTTTGCTGTTCCGGCAAGGTACAAATGAATTGTCCTCGTAGTGCCTTCATTGTCAAAGATGGCTGAGGTCGCGCGAGAGGATGGAAACAAAGATCCAACAACATTGATGTGTAAGGGCTTCCACGACAACGGATCACTCCAGGCATCCATGTCAATTGCGTGAGACAGTGAGATGGCGCAATTGCGTGGCACTTTAGGCTAATGAAGCACTGTAAAGGTGCATCTGTAATGTTTGTGGTGGCATTGCTTGGAGTGCTTCATGAAAAAACTGAACAGGTCTAGAGCCTACATCGACGCCGGGTCACCTATCTTGTAGGTTCTTGTATTGATGTAGGCGGCGGACCTGTTCGGTTTTTTTCTTGTTTGACTTTTGTCAATAACATGCCCCAGCAATGATCAGGCTCTGCTCTCATTGTGAAACCCGCATGTACTACAGACATGCATATTGTACAAGCTCTCTAGAATAGTAATCATTTTGCCTGATAAATAGAGTGCGTTCTACTGCTTGTAATTTATGTTGGGTGTTCCGAGCTTCGCGACAATATTGATCTAGGTATACCGCCGTCGAGGCGCGTTGTGGTACCTGCATGAAACAAGCAAGCTCCTCGTGTATTGCACGAGACAAGAGAAAGGCCGGTCTTTCCATAAGCCGCATCCACACGACAGACAGTTAACAAGTGCTGATATGTCATGCCTATGTTTGCCTGAGGTGATCGGCTACGGTCCCGCCGCACTGCCAGAAGGTTTCGGAGACGAGGAAGAAGGGTCCACCCAGATTGTGGAGAGACAAGATCTGGGGACTCCACTTCGACCCTGCGTAAGAGCGTGCCAGGAGTCAGGAGAGTCTGGGACAGCGGAAAGACAGTCTGGTTACCCGCCAGTTACCGAGGGGCCAAGTGGTTTCCGCGGTCCTCCGGCACGCTGCTATCCATACACCGGCCGGGAGTCGCGGGTGTCTTTTCGCCGAGAACTGACGAGTCTCAGTATCCATTCCTAGTAGCCATCAGGTAACTTGACAAGCGTATGTGTGAGGAGGTACATAAGTCCAATGTTGTTTGTCGTTGTTTCAACTTGTTGCAGAGTTTTGGCTAAAGCAGCAGCGAGCCTTGGAGGCTCCAAGGCTGACCATAACCATACACCTCAAGCTGTCTGGCTGACGCCAACTTACCTATAACGTTTTTGTGGTTGCTAGACAACTATTACGCCTCGAAGCATGGCTTTTGAGGTCGAAAAGACGAGAGGACGTCGCAACAAAGAGGACATGGGCAGAGAGGTGGCGTTTCTTGTCCCTCTTTGCCGGCTTGTCACCTGCTTGGCGCATCTCGCTACCAACACAGACACCGGCAAGCAAAGGAGGGCCGAATACGGTGTCAAAGCTACCGAGCGCGTTGTCGGGAACATCAAGTCGCGCCTTGAAGCTGGTGCGCGATGTTTGGTTTGGTGCCCAGGTGGTGAGGCGCGTCTCCGGGCAGAAAGCTGGCTACGTAATGGGTTGGCGATCGATAGGTAGCGCGGGGAAGCTCCAAGCTCCAAGCTGCCTGCCCAGGTGTACTCGGGGTTTAGGCAGACAAGGTCATTTGAACGCGTGAGGGAGTTATAACCTGAACGCCCCAAATTATTCACACCACACACAGTCTGTCCTGTCCATCATGTCCGACAACACGACGTCCCAGGAGGACATGGCCGCCCTCTCCTACTTCGACCACTCGTCGGGCAAGCGCATCAACACCGATGTCGTCCTTATCGAGGCAATCCGATCGCAATACCCCAACCTCGACCTCACCGTCGCGCCTCAGGGACGGCTGAACCTCCTCGCATACGCATCCGCTGGCTTCGCAAAAGTCACGCCCCTCGAAGACTCGGTCACGGACCCCGTCTACGGCCCTGGAGTCAAGTGGCGCTCCTATGCTCCCCCAAGCCACAGGCTCGACCCCAGTCCTGGCTACATGGTCGAACGTGTCATCTTTGGCAAGTACATGTACAAGTGGAAAGACCAGGAGGCTATCCTATACATTGCCGAAGGTCGCGACGGAGGGTCGTATTACCCAAGCCCGACGCTGCACTATGTCCTCTCCAACGCATCGCACAAGGTGGATGAGTTGATCAAGGACGCGACAAAGTGGGGTAGCGAATTGCACAACGAGGTCTGGGTCTTTGACGGTGGCTACTGGCAGAAGAGCGCGGAGCTGTACCGCTCCGTACAGAAGAGTACATGGGACTCCGTCATCCTCGACGAGGACATGAAGAAGGCGCTCATCGCAGATGTGGAGAACTTCTTCGATGGCAGACAGACATACGAAGACCTGAAGGTGCCATGGAAGCGCGGTGTCATCTACTACGGACCCCCCGGAAACGGCAAGACCATCAGCATCAAGGCCATGATGCACAGCCTATACCAGCGCGGCAAGGAAGACGACTCCAGACTCGCCGTCCCCACCCTCTACGTCCGCACCCTGACCTCTTTCGGTGGACCTGAATATTCGTTAGCGCAGATCTTTGGCAAAGCTCGCGAGCAGGCGCCCTGCTACCTTGTCTTTGAGGATTTGGACTCAATCGTCAGCGACCATGTACGATCATACTTCCTCAATGAGGTAGATGGTCTGAAGTCCAATGACGGCATCTTGATGGTCGGTTCCACAAACCACCTAGATAGGTTGGATCCAGGAATTGCAAAGAGGCCTAGCCGCTTCGATCGCAAGTACTACTTCCCAAACCCTGACTATGATCAGCGCATGCAATACGCAAAGTTCTGGCAGGGAAAGCTCAAAGACAACAAGGATCTCGACTTCCCCGACGAGCTCTGTGGAAAGATTGCCGAGATTACGCCCAAGTTCTCTTTTGCTTACATGCAGGAGGCTTTCGTTGCGTCGCTCCTTGCTATTGCCGCGCGGGGTGGTAAGAGCGTCGAGGACGCCGACCGCGATGCAGAGAGGTGGGCAGGCCCCCAGGATCCGATGAAATCGACCACCGGCACTCTGCATACCAACTTCGCACGGAGACTGCCCTTTGGCGACATATACGACCCTGCCTCGGAGCCAGACTCTGATCTTGACAAGCTAGAGCTGTGGCAAGAGATGAAGAAGCAGGTCAAGATCCTGCGCGAGGAGATGGATGAGAAGAACCGCAAGAGTGACTGGGAAGTGCCTATTCGGTCAAAGGCAGCGGATCCTCGACCAAACCCAACTCAGTTCAGAGATGAGCTCGACGCCATCCTGCATGGAGGTCAAGAGAGGCGCCCCAAACATCCGCACCCAGAATTCGAGTATCTAGCCAGTCAGACTAGGTTCGAGTAGCGACCGCTTAGTCGGTATTACACAAGGCAGTATGGCGTTTTGGCGTGACAGTAGCTAGCTTTTAGTTTATCATGAAATATCCACAAAGAATTAGCGATTCATAGAGTTGACTTGGACTATATATTACAACCACCTCGAGCAATACCCCTTTGATGTAATTCCATGCTCTCTACCGTGATGTACAATTGCCTCTCTGTTTGGTAATGGTGCAACGAAAATCTAATCGCCATGGGTAGCAGCCTCCTCCATAGCCAGCACGGCATTCTCCAGCTCCCTAATCCTCTGCCCCACCCTCCTCTTCACTTCATCTGCGACCGGCCTATCCTCACCTTCAACAACCCCTTTGTAGTACTCGAGCAATCTATCCAACTCTTCCCTCGCTGCAGCCCGATCGTCAGGCGCATAAGTTGTGTTCTTCTCGCTCTCTTCCGACGCAATTTCAAACTCGTCTTTGGCCGTGCCGTAGAGTTCTTGTATTTCCTCAATCGCTTCCTCAACCGCTTGTTGAGCTTCTGGAGATAGCGAGGATGGGGCTGACGACGTGGCGGATGCGAATTTAGCGCGTGGCGTTGAAGTAAATGTGCGGACGGCGGAGAGGGTGTTGTAGGGTGTGGTGAAGCGCGTCCACTGGTTTGGCGCTGCTAGGATGGAGGTGTTGCGTGCTTGGTATGGTGGAGGTGGGGACGGCGACCGTGAGCACTGTTGTGTGTAGGTTTGGTAGGAGAACTGTTGCGTGGCCGGGTAGGACGTCCGTTGCGCTGCTATTGCGCTTGCACGGAGCGTCGTCTGGCGGAGGAGAGTGCGGATGGGCGCGGCGCCGGATGCCATCTTCGGGGAGGACTGTCTGTGGTACGAGGCGCCAAATTGGCGCGGGACGGAGCGTTGGGCTACATTGCGCAGCGAAGGCGCTTTGGTGAAGAGCGTGTGCGACATTGTGGGTGGTGGATGGTGGGTTGGTGAGATGGGGCTGTGGTGAGCCTGAGGTTCACCGGAGTTAAGCCTGTCATGCGGACATGACGGTGCCACCCAATACCATTATTTTACTAACCATTCATGGATACCTCGGGTTTCTTGACAGCATGTTGAGATCCAGACGTTTACATCACTATCAATTTTTTGTCAGTGGCTCATGCGATGCGGTTGTCGACTGCAAATCCGAATAACACTCTGTAAAGCGAAGAGATGCTACACGGCTACGACGTGGTATAGAACTCCAGATCTAGGTAGGTAGTATCTACGCGTGGAGACCTAAAAGATTGGAGTAGATGTAAAAAAGTGCTTCTCATGTGTCACGTAAAAGAGATGGCACGTGTGGTAGCTTCCTCTATACCTAGGTAGTAACGGTCATCGCGAATTGCACAGCGAAGCATGCTCTCAGTCCCTTAACACAATGTATTTATGGATATCTCTGAGAGACAAGGTTCCCGGACCGCGCATGGCACTGATCTACAAGCAAACCCAGCATGATGGCACGAGGGAGCTTACTGTTGCCTGGATGCATCGCAAGTACGCAGGAGTATCGCATCCTGGAGCTACATACTGCATTCTGCCTCGACGAGCACAAGATCTGATGCAGTTGGTATCTCTAAAATATAGAACACAGCTTGCTGATAACAATATTTTCTGTGTAGAGTATGAAAAGAACAAAAGAAAACAACAATGAGCAAAAAAGAAGTCTTGAAGGTCGTGCCCGGGTTCTTCTCAACGTTAGGAACAAGTCTTGAGGTCACAGCAGAGGAAATGTCTTACCGAACCGGGGTTATCAGAATATTGGTGAAGTCAAAATCTGAAGTGATAACCACTACCTAGAATCGAATGAGCGCATGCTCCATGATGTTACGATAGTGGATCAACGTACACTACACAACCTGTGGATGCTTCAAATGGTGCAATATGACAAGTTCCCCTGTTACATCGTTTATAAAGCAATCACCGTGCTACTCACGCTGCACTCGAAGAATCCGACGTTGTCATTTGAATTATTTCTAAACGAACAGCTGCCCCGTCAAGAAGCATGACGCCTAGACTTGAGCAAGCCCACAAAGTGGTGGGGCATCATGTTCGCAAAAGTCAAAAAAGAGGGGTCCAAGTCACCGATTTCGGCAAACTTCTCACAACTGTCCAGAACGCCAGGGACGACGTACAGGATATAGACAAAGTACAAAAATATGCAGTATATGCGTGTAACCATTGTATTCAAGCGAGGGCAGAATTGACCCAGGGAAAGAGGGGTTGTTCCACTTGTTGGTGATGGCAAAATTGCAAAAAGGGGACTCCACAACCACACGTCTAGGACAGCTGTAGAAGCACTCTAAAAAGACAAAAAGAATGATGCAATAGCTCATACGAGCGGGGAGGATCGAACTCCCGACCTTCTGCGTAACTTTACATTTAGAATGTAAAGCAGACATCATAACCACTAGTTCAACGTTAGAAAGGCACTAGAGAGTTGGAGAAGGGAACGAACCTAGACTACGCTCGCTTGAGAGGCGATTGATGGAAAAACTTCAATTTCATGCGTTAATATACAGTAGACCAGATCCCTGGAGCTGCTGACTGGGTCATTAGGCGAACGCAGCCCATGCGCGGACTGATGAATGGCGGCAGCGGGGTTGGTGGGGTCAGTGTCAAATTCGCTTCTTTGCAATTCGTCGTAATGTCCGCCTCATACGAGGAAGAAACTGACCCGCTACTCTACCTAGGTACTGTCTACATTACCTTAGGGAGTATATAAACTTTAACCTCTATAGTAGTGTAGACAGTAGAGTATCTATTTAGTCAAAGTTTACACACTCCCGAAGGCAATGTAGACAGCAGAGTGGCTATTTAGTTAAGGTTTGTGTATTCCCTAAGGCAATGTAAACAGCAGAGTGGCTATTTAGTTGAAGTTTGTATATCCCCTAAGACAATGTAGACAGTAGAGCAGCTGTTCAATTTCTTCCTTGTATAAGGTATGTCTAAGTACATGCTACCTAGGTACCACGCTCTCACTTTGTGAACATGTGTTACTCACACTACTTCTCGTTCTCTAGAGCTAGAGCTTGTTGTTCTCACACCACCTGCACTAATGCCGCGGCACTTATTGCCGCTTTCCACAAAACTCAAACCAGACCGCGGAGGTACTTATTGTTTTGAGCCTGGGAAGCTTTATGTAGAACAATAGAGACGGTGATGAACTGTCGTGTATCTTGTATTATGCTTTGCTTGAAATTTGGTCAAGTCTGAGAGATTTCTGCACATGTGCAGAGATAGATCGTGTAGAATTTGTATCATATGTTTGGCTAGAATTAATGACGAATATGAAAGGGGTATACTACCGTTATCTGGCCAGCGCGTGATCCCATTGCTGACACCTGTACGCCTCGCTATACAACAATGCTAAGGAACCTATGCTGCCCACAATGGCCGTGCTATGCACCATCCAACTATCTTCACACTCCACTCTTACCACCACCGCCTCAAATTCCTTCCACTGGTCGCGCACTGCAGGCAATGCCTCGTCGATGACACAACCGCACAAGTCCCACATACATTTCGCCCACAGTCGCTGCATGCAAAAGGACTATGCGCCACAGCTCCACCCATGTCCATATCCATGTCTACATCCATCTCGTCTCGCTCACCATGTAATGGTGTATCGCAGTCTTCGCATCGGGGCACTTGTGAGGAAGCTTGGTCCTGCTGTACAGGCATTGAGAAGATGGGTTGAACAGGCGGCGCGGGTAGCTGTTTCCAGAAAGAATGCAGCGTAGACTTTTGTGGTTTCGACGAGGCCAAAGTTGATGGCTGGTGTGTTGGAAGAGCGTCGGACGGGATGGGCGCGGCCTCTGGATGTTCACGTTGCGCGGCGAAGAGCATGTTCAGCGTGTTTTCTGGGATACGATTAGCAACTAGAAGCTCGAATCACCGAGTCAATAAGCCTTACTGTGTATCGCTTGCTCGTCGGGTCTGTTGTCGCGAACCCGCTTCTGTGTGCGGTTGCCCCAATCGTTGCTCTTGACTCGACTCGCGCTTATGAAGTCCCAGCCATTGGATCTCGAGGTCGCATGTGCATGTGTATCCATCGTCTTGTCATAGCCCTTGATGAAAGACATGGGCGATTGCGCATCCGGTGTGGAGACGGCGCCGAAGCTGGACATGGAGAGCGGCGAGTCGTCGGAGGAGTGCTTGCGCTTGAGGCCCATGGCTGCGGATTGAAGTATTGACGGGTTGCGATAAATGACGGGGTATTATTCGTGGTGTGTGGATGGCAGCAAATGTTTATTTACGGGTTCGTAGAGCGATATGCGAAAGGAGAGCGAGATGGGATGAAACGGGGAGTGATGATGCTAAGTGGCTGGCCTGGGAGACGCGAATTGTCGGCGCGAGCGCGTCGCGTGATGGCGTGTCGGGATCGCAATTGCATCACTACCCTCCGACCGGGCACCTGGGCAACATCACCGAACATCCACACGTGACCTGCTGTGCACTCGTTGCAGCAGGCGTCATGGAGCATGGCTTGGTGGGCTTTTGTATCTGGCGTCTAGAGATGTCCCTCGCACATTCCCAGCGGCGATGATGGCAGGCAAAGGCATTACGTCGGCTGTACGAAGGTCGCGCTCAGCTTACCCCACTGCCCCTCACGCTCCCAACACCAACTACTCGATACAACGTCACGATATCAGCTCCCAAGATCTCTAGCAGCGCATCCCGCTCCGTCGCACAATACCCGAAACCCACCATGGTCACCCGCAAAGCCACCCACGCCGGCTCCTGGTATACGGACAATAAACAGCTCCTATCGCAGCAACTCGACGGCTGGCTCGCAGACGTTCCCGCTACCACCACGCCTATCGGCTCCGTTTCCTCACAGCAGGGCCAAGTCTCAATACCGACGCCGGATGCGCGAGCCATCATCGCCCCGTAGGCTCCCTGAAGAAGCTATAGAGAACATGAGGCTCATGGACATGCAGGCATGCCGGATACTCGTACTCAGGGCCTGCTGCTGCATGGGTCTACAAGAGCGCTGACTGGGCAAATGCGTGGGTGCAAGACTATGAAGCGGAGGTTTATTGCCATACTGACGGCTTATAGCAAACGTGTTTTCCTCCTCGGCCCCTCCCACCACTACTATCTCGCTGGCGCTGCGACAACAGGCTGCGACAAGTACCGTACACCGCTCGGCGACCTCACGATAGACAGAGACCTGGTGGAGGAGATACAGCAAGACTGGGATCTGGAAATCATGTCAAAGGGAACCGACGAGGACGAACACAGCTTAGAGATGCACCTGCCCTACATTTACAAGATGTTGTCGCTCAAGAACACGAGCTTCCAGAACGACTCGAAATCTGTTCCTCTGGTTCCCATCATGGTCGGCAATACTGAGGCAGCCCTCGAAGCATACTATGGTTCTATGCTCGCTCCCTATCTCTTCGATCCCCACAATGTCTTCGTCATCTCATCTGACTTCTGTCACTGGGGGTCCCGATTCCGGTACACGTACTACCAGCCACCCGACGGTTCAGCGGCAACCCACCTGAAATCAAGCTCTGCTGTGCCGAGCGACTACCCCATACACGAAAGCATTGCCGCTGTCGATCACGAGAGTATCGACGCTGTGGAGAGTAGGTCACATAAACGATTCTTAGACCAGCTCAAGAAGACGGGCAACACCGTGTGCGGAAGACATCCGATCGGCCTGTTCATGGCCGCGGTAGAGAAGGCAGGTGAGCTACGTGAATTAGGTGAAGGAAAGGGCACATTCAAGTTCCTGCGATATGAGAGGAGCAGTCTGGTGGAGGGTGTGCAGCATAGCAGTGTATCGTACTGCAGTGCTTTCGCAGTGTTGTAGGGGGCAGTTCATTTGTACAGCATGATGGGCCTTTCATAGTGAAAGATAGTAATACGGACAACAACCAACGACTACGATGCCACTGAACAACGTGACTGAGCGCTGTAACGCCGATCCATGCAACCAAATCTATCTCATCGCAAAAACCGAATAGGCCTCCCCAAACGTACATCAAGGTGGCCGTGGCTTCGGCATAGCACTGTGCTTTACACTCCACGGCTGCATGCTTCTCCTCGCGCCCAGTGTCTTCCTCTGTGCCGACTGGTTTTGTACCTGACTCATTGATGTTGTATGAAATGTCGACGCCGGACGGAAACCCGCTGCCGAATTAAAAGATGACGATGCTTGTTTCGTTGGACTTGCCGGTTCTCCGAGCTCTTTCTCTGCTTGGTATGTATTCTCCGCGTCAGGTTTAGGCGGTGAGCTGGACAAAAGAACGTATCGCGTGTTCTCCATCCCAGGTTCTGGCTCCGCACGTTTCGGCTTGGTGAGGATAGGTCGGGTTGTAACTTTGTGACTGGGTATCGAAAGGGGCTGGAATGGACGTGGTGGACGTGAGACAGCGGGCTGAGTGTTGGAGATATCGTAGAGTGGAGTATTGGTTGCAAACGAAGACTGCGAGCGTTGTAAAGACGGCGCGTCCAAAGATGGCGGTGGTTCGGTTTCCTCAGACAGCGTGCTGTTTGATCGCTTGAAGAAACTCGTAATGGAACCTTGACCAGTTGCACGTGGCTTGACAACCTTTGCGCGCGCAGGCTTTGCTTCTGCCTTCTTCGCATCCTTGTAGACTTCTCTACCAGCCTCGACGTATTGAGCACTGGCTAGAGTGCGAATCCGCTCTGCTTCTCTTTGCATTGCTTGTAGGTCTCCAAGATCTCGTGCGCTAGTGAACCCGGCTTTTACACTCTGCATCGTGGTTGTCGCTGTCGAGAAAGCAGACGTTCGGTTCATCGTAGATGCTACTGAGTCTTTAGACAGAGAGCTTGACGATTCCAACTTACGCCGCTTGAAAGATTGGTCTAGCCCAGCACCGTTGGTTTTGCCACTGTATGCGGCCCATGTTGGGTCATCTCCGTCAATCTCCTCCCGAGTCGTTGGGTACTGGTCATCCTCTGGACGTTCCAACAAGCAGAGAGCTGTCTTCATATCTTCAGATGATGGGCATTCTCTGCGAAGGATGCGGGCTAACTCTGGTACGGTACTCCTCTTAAATGCAAGATCTGGCCCTCTATTGCTGAAAAGCTTTTGGATTTTCCGATCCGATATGAATCTCGAAAGTGTCGTCTGCTCCTGGCCCGACTGTTTGACTGGGCAACTTAAGTACAGTAAGCCTTGTGCTCGAGTCATGCCAACATATAGCAAGCGCCGTTCTTCGTCGTGATCGTCCGCTCGGGAATGGGGGATGGATCCGTCGTAAACAGCAGGCATGAAGACCACAGGCCATTCAAGACCCTTTGCTGCGTGAATGGTGGAGATGGTGACCTGGTCTAGTTCACTGCCCTCCTGGTCTGCCGCGCTCGAGAGGGTGACATTGGCTAGAAACTTGGACAAGATATCAGCTGCAGTGTCGTGCCGCTGTTCGATGCCTTCTACTGCTGGCAAGGCGTCGTCAGAGATCTCTTCTCCATTGGCGACTGCTGTAGCCATTTGTGTCGCCTGATTCACCAGCTCCTCCACGTTGGCCCATCGATCTTGCCAGTTCTCCTTGTGCGCCTGCTTGAGATAGGACTGGAAAGAAATCTTGGTTGTAACGTGCGATATAAGACCTAGCAGGTTGCAGTCTTCGCCTTTAGCAGGAAGAAGCTTCTCACGAGAGGTGATGATAACATTGACGAACTGCTCAATACCCTTCTGCGCCTGGGCGGACACTTTGCTTTCCGGCTTTCTCCTGCCTTGAGCCACGTCAAGCACTAACTTCCACAAGGTCACTTTCCTGATCTCTGCTTCTTCGAGAAGGGCCTTGACAGTAGTATCGCCGACCTTCCGAGAAGGTACGTTGATGACACGCGCTACCGCATCGTTGTGTTCAGGCTGGCTTATCACACGGAGGTAGTCCAAGATGATTTTGATTTCCGCACGGTCGAAGAATTTCGTGCCAGCGACCATGCGATACGGAATTCCAGCTTGTCCGAGCGCTCTCTCAATCTGTAGTGTGAGTGGAGACGATCGCACAAGTATAGCGTAGTCATTGAAGCTCAACAGCCCGGCTGTAAGCGTTTTGGTCCGGTGTATCTCTTCAACGATCCATTTTGCCTCCACATTCGCCGATATAAGATGGCGAAGAGTGGGTTGCTCGCCGACACCGTGGGTAGCAATCAGCGACTTCTGTGGCCGACTCTCATCCTGCTCTATGACAGCCATAGCGGAGCTTAGGATGCATCCCGAAGATCGATAGTTGTTCTCCAAATTGATCACAACTGATTCTGGGTAATCAGTGCGCATCCGCAGCAAATTCTTGATCTCGGCTGATCGGAAGCTGTATATGCTCTGGTCCGGATCACCGACGATGGTAATACGTCTTGTTTTCTGAGATAACAATCTCATCAACTCATACTGGATGTTGTTGGTATCCTGATACTCGTCAATGAGTACAGCCTGTATCGTCGAGACACAAGATGGTGATTTTCTTAACAGATCCACACAGCGGACGAGGAGGTCGTCATAGTCGAGGAGATTTGAGGCGGCTAAGTGTTCCTGGTAGGACGAATATACCATGGCAAACTCGTTATCGTTGACATTCTTAGCTGTCCTGCGAAAGTCGTCGGCCGTGATGCCCTTGGCTTTCAACTTGGAGATCCTGGAGCGAGCATGGCCAGGCTCTACTGTGTACTGATGGCGCGTAACGATACGCTTCAATATTGCTGTGCTGTCGCTAGTATCCGCGATGCCAAAGTTCTTATCAATCCCAATCTCTTGACCGTACCGAGACAGGAAGCGACGCGCGACCGAATGGAAGGTACCCAAAATCAGTTTCGCCTCAAGTTTCTCTCCAACAAAACCCTTGATTCTTTCCTTCATCTCCCGTGCGGCCTTGATGGTGAACGTGCATACGATGATGTTCCATGGTTGTAGTCGCTCGTGATTGATGTGGTACGCGACGCGTGCTGTAAGTGTTTTGGTCTTGCCTGACCCCGGCGGCGCGAGCACTTGAACAACATTGGCGGGACTTGTCACCGCGCTCTTCTGCGCGTCGTTAAGCCCTTCCAACAATGCGTCCATGACGGTTTGTGCGAAAGATGACGTCTCATTGAGGGCGGGCTCAAGTCGTTTGGCGTGAAGGGACTCAGAAACGCGCTAGGAACACGCTGCACGTGTCGATAAGATAAGCCACTCCCTAGGTATAGCCGAAGAACGGCACCCTTCATGGCTCACAGCAACGCTTAAACTGAGTCTTGAGTGCCTAAGACCAAAAGCCGAGCTAAACCTGTTAGTTCGAAAAGCGTAACACTTCCGCTGGGCTCTGCGCCGGCGGAATCTCCGTGGTGAGAGCGTCAGTCTGCCAAGTACTAATTTCTCGTGTGTTTCCCCGCAAATGCGGAGGATGTACCCTTACTCGGACAGCTTTTATCCGACAACCCGGCGAGAAGTGACGATGATCATCGGATTTTGGCTTACATTGAGCAAGCCTACCGACGGGCATTGAGGCTCTTCCCAGTTAGCTGTTCACGATGGCTGTACCGAGAAGTATAAAGGTCCGAATGTACCCAGTGTCTATGCCACACCCCGCAAGGCATCACTCAATTCACTGACCATGCTGGGACTGCGCGTTTTACTTGGCACAGCATTTGCTGGCGCTGTCGTTTCGGCAGGATACTTGCCCGAAGTTTCGAGCCACACTGCTTTCCGGTACAATGCGCGTCGACAGGCAACGAACAGCACGTCTCCATCTTTCAACGGTCCGTACAGTACCAGAGGCCGAGATATTGTTGATAGCAATGGCGAAAAGACGACTTGGGCTGGTGTTAACTGGCCAATGAGTGGTATGTATCAAGTTCAGACTCATGCCCCACTGCAAGAAACTGAGATCCTCTGTAGGCGAGACTATGGTTCCTGAAGGACTTGAGTGGGCGTCAGCGGAAGAGATTCTTGATTACATCGCGGGTGTTGGCTTCAACTACATCCGCATGGGCTACGCCATTGAGATGATTGACCAAATCTACGATCGAAACGGCGTTGACGTGCCACTCGAGGTTGGCCTCATCAACGCCCTGGGCTATGTGAACGGCACCAAAGTAACCAACGAGATCATCGAGAAGAACCCTGGTTGGACAGCTCAGACCACTCGATTCGAGATCTGGAGCGACATCGCACGCATCGCTGCTACCAAAGGCATTTTCATCAGCCCAGATGTGCACACAGGCAAAGCGCAGTGGTGCTGCTCACACATCGACGGTACCGCATGGTTCGACGACCTTGAGTTCAACGCAACGCACTGGCGCCGCGGTCTTTCCTATGTTGCCAATTGGGCAAAGGATCACCCAAACGTAGTTAGTATGTCTCTTCGCAACGAGCTGCGCGAATCTTGGAACGTCACGGATCTCTATTACAACTGGGACACTCTCGTCGGCAATATGACCGCTGGCGCTGACGCAATCCACGAGGCCAACCCTGATCTTCTCATCCTCTGGGGAGGTATGCAGTACGGGCAAGATCTGTCAGCACTCACTAGCGGCAAGAACATTCTCACCGCTCCATGCTACAAGTGCACGGCGATTCGCGACGCCGCGAGGAGGGAGCCAGTGTACTTCAATCTCGACGATCACCCCTGGGCTGATAAGCTTGTTTGGGAACTCCATCTCTACAGCATGAGTGAGGACATCGACACGGGCACCTGCGACATCGTCAAGGCAAACTTCTACCGCAACGGCTTCAATGCTCTGGGCATTGATGCACCAGCCGCCTGCAACATTACGGGTGACTGCCCGAAGGCTGTGCGCGAGACACCAGTCATCCTGAGCGAGTTCGGTAGTGCGCAAGACGAGACACTCTTCAACAACACACTACAAAACTGCTTGAAAGAGTACACCATCGATAACGACATCAGCTGGATGATGTGGTCTATCGCTGGTTCGTACAGAATCAGATCGGGTGTTCAGGGTTTCCCAGATACGTGGGGTATGACAAACTACAACTGGACTGGTTGGAATTACGAGCGCGGTATTGAGGATTTCTGGAAACCATGGGTTCAAGCAATGAACACAACCAAGATTCGTTAGTTATCCGTATCTACTGACAGCAAGTGCATAGACAATATTACTATCGAAAGACGCATTGAAAACAACCAGTATCTGACATGAACTACCGTCCTTCCCGCCTCCACACACAATTGAATTTATCACCTTTTCTCCAGCCTCGATTCTTGGTTCTCACATGCTGGATTCAGCCAGGAGCGCGAGCAAGAGACAACAGAGAGCGGAGCCGGCTTCGGTGGACCAAGTAGTAGGGCACGGCAGAGGCACCTTATCTAAGGAAAAAACTAAACACCTTAGAGCCTACGTTAACGTAAGGTTACCTACTTTATACATCATGATCTTCATGTAGGCTGCAGGCCTGTTTAGCTTCTTGCTTGTCTAAGGTGGAGGCTCGGGAATCTATGAGTGTGCAGTTTGACAGGTGATTGCGCGCATGATCGCGACTTATTGTTCATTAGAACATCGTTATGTTAGGGCGGCATGAATCGAATGCTCATGTCACCTGTTACTAGAACATCGCTCCGAAGCTAAGTGCGCCCAAAACGGCACCCATCCACCACTCCAGTTTACGCCTCCTCCCTGCTCCAGCCTCCTTGCTGGAGGTAGTAGCCAAACCGCCAGTTTGCTCACCAGGATTTGCAGCATCAGTGGTACTTGCTTCGAAGCCAGATCTTGGTACAACCATTGTAGTAGGCGCAACACGCACAGTGGCAATGACAGCAGTTCCGTCCGAAAAGACCGAGACCAAAGTGTTACCTTCGGCGTCAGTCGTTAATCCTACAAAGGTAGGGAAGAAGTTGCTCCCGATGTTGGTGCTAAGACCAGCCGTAAGCGTTAACGTCTGTGTTCCATATACAAATTCGCCAATGGCTACTGCTGGCGCTGTTTGTGGTGGAGATATCATGTCCGTATTGCTCGCCATGCCAGAGTCGGGAGTGGTTGCTGGCTGGGCAAGCGCACTATCACCTCCATTATGGTTATCGATGGGCGCTACAGTTTGACCAGGGTTTTCTGTCGCAGGAGATGCGGGTTGAGCTGGCTGCACATTCGATGGTGCGCGCCCAATCTGAGAGACTATCTGCAGTAGGAGACTGTGCTGCTCTATCTGCTGTTGCGCCGATCCTGTAGCACCGGGTCCTTCTCTTATCGTGTTCGAAGCCCTAACTGTGCTCGGTCCTATGATGAGGCCCGGCTGTCCAGCACTGCCCTCGCTTTCTTGTTCGGTCCCCCATACGAGGACGCTGGTGTCGAGGTTGAGGATGGTCGGCCGAGTCGTCGTGACAGTCGTGGCGGTCGGAGTAAGTGTCACGAGGCGATCGGTAGCTGGACCCGTCAGTCCCCAACCTGTGGCAGACGGAAGAACAATCCATTGCAAGCCACCACAACTACCCGGATCGATAGAACAACAGCTGCTGGCGTCGAGAGTACACACTTCGACCTTCACGTCGACCCGATCTACAGAACTCTCGGTAGCAGTGGCATCGGACGGTTCTGTTATCTGCGCCGCGATCGATACGGTCGACTGTTGGGTGGGAGCAATCTCGGTGACGTTGGGTAAGAAAGAGGTCTCTGTTTGCAATCAGCGTGTATGCCCTCAAGTTGGTACGATGTTGGTTGCGCACGAGGGACAGCTGCTGCGGCGTTCGCTAGAAATAATAGCGTCAAGAGCTCTGGCGGAAGGTACATGTCGGTGCGGCGCTCCCTCATGCCGTCAATCTGGCATTGGTAAGGAGACAGCGAGAGCCTCCAGCGCCCTCAGACACTCAGGCCCCTTGCGTCCCGCCATGTTCTCGAAGTGAGTAAGTTCGCGCGCTGTGCCGCAGGGCAAGCCTCATCGTGGCTAGCCGAACGTCGACGAGCACGCCAAGCGCTGCCGGGCGTTGTCACAATCTCCGAAGTCTCATGCACCACGCTGCAACTTTACGACCAACGACAGCGACGGTTCAGCGATCCTCCAAGATTCACATCAGCACTAGGACCCATACCTGCCTTATATGGCGACGCTTCCAGGTGTTTTGCATGCACTATCGCGGCAGTGGCGGTACAAAGAACGCGTTGCAGCTGACCGGCATCGAATCCCTCCGCCTCTCCAATGCACAAGCGTCTAGATGCAATTATACCACCAACGAGAAGGATCGAATTCAAGGGAACGCGAAGACGTCCATTCTTTTTTCAGCACGCTCGGATACACTACGCTCTAGAAGCATACGCAATGGCTCACACCCACACATATCCTCGAACATACCTAGGTACCGTATTGTATACCTCCACGACAGACCTCTAATTGTTGATTGCGACCCATGAATCACGATTGATTTCGTATCTCGTGCCCTGTGTGATCCTGTAACCAGGCTGGTATAGCGCATGCATACTCAAGCGCTGCCTCCGTCTCTTCACACACGCAGACGTAGCGACTAACAGCCCAGTCCCGAACGTGCTGTCAGTACGTTTACGCCTTCACTAACCTAATGAAAGTCTAACACCCTAGAGCCTACATTAACACTAAGTAACCTGCTTTGCAAGTTTCTATCTTTATGTAGTCTGTAGACCTGTTCGGCTTTTATCTTGTATACCAATGTAAGGCCAACCGTCTGGCTTCTAATCTGACGTTTATAAGCCACAATACTGTCTACGTTTAATCAGTCTAATTAATTTGACTACTGCGCTGAAATCCGAACCTGCAGATAAGGCTGTTTCGTGAGAAGCGCTAAGAGAAGCAACAGGAATAGCTGGAGAGAGAAAGGTACAAGAGCTGCGTAGGCAGTCGACGAGGCGATGAGCCGAACGAGAAGGCAGCGAAGATCCGTGAGAAACAGGACGAAGGTTTTGGGTGACGTTATCTGTGTGGCTGGCCAACAATGGCACCTCCCAGGCAGCACACTTGTTCGTAAGGGTCACATGGGGAAGATTCCCAATGCTCTTCAATCAGTGTGCGTCAACCGCCTGGTCAGTCTTTATTGCAGGCCTCCTGGATTAGGAGACATCAATATCCGAATGACTACGACGTGCAAGTGCGCAACCGATGAGTCACTGCCACTGCGACGAAGGACATCGCCTACATGGATCATAATTTTGGTCATGCTCTTCACTGCCCATCTCTCAATTGCGACATCGTCATACCAATACTCGCTGTTCTTGACCAAACCTTACTAACGAGAAGGCTGAAAAAGGAGCCCCTGACCCAAACAATGATTCATCCAAAGCGCATGACCCTTTGAGCGTCGTAAGCTCCAACCGGCGAGGTACCCACGAGAGCGAATAACCAGAGACATCAGCATAGACATCGGGACAACATGGAGTTATGCTGTAGGCATCCAGCTCAACATCGGAGATTACCCGCTACGTTTTCGCACCTTGATTACACAAACCCAACGTTCACCGTCGTGTTTTCGGCCCCCACACCTCCACATTGTCACAGCCTCGTAGTGGCGACCGCACATTCAGCTGCCATGACCCTTCCACGATACACACTGCAGGGGCCCTTAGGATCATATACTTAGGCAACTCTGAAGACTCCATTCAAGCCTCAATGTTCTGGCGGTCAGGAACTCATCGGTAAATAATCGTTCACGCGGAGCACGCCGACAGTGGGCGCAGCCAATCAAATCCTGGAGCGGTTTGCACAAGCCACAATCGAGCCGCAGAAAAAGAGGCGGTGCACGTTGAAATTCATGGAGCCCATGCTAGCCAAACAAGGTGATTTCTAAGTCGTCTAGGCAGTTGAAACATTTCGTCAGATAATATAAGAGGGTTCTGGAGGACAGTGGGCTTACTTCTCCAGTCCTCACCTGTACGAATATAAGTGCCTGCAATCCATTGACATTGCAAAACGCATAACTTTCTCCTGAGCATTGTCATTACAATCATTCCATACCTACCAAATCACAGTCATCATCTCAAGGCCTGACTAATCAGCCGCACCAGGCAGCCGACTATGTCATACCTGCACCTAACGCGTACTCGCACCCGCGAGCGCGCTCCAGAGTATGAATCTTACTACTCACGTCCTCTCGTTCATCACGACTCCAGCAAACACCGGCGGAGCATCACACTCTCAGATCTCGATGACGAAGATGGCCATGATGACTACCCCTACTCGTCCAACCATAAGCCAGTCAGGTCATCCCGCTCCCTAACAGTACGGGATCAGCCCTCTCAACTCGAGCGCTTCAACGTCTGGACTGACACTCGGCGCCCCCAAAACGATGCGGAAGACGAGAACAGACGCCGTAGCTACGACACACGACGTACGTACGAATACTCCTCAGACCGCGCCGCTTCTTCCGAGCCAGACGACCAAGCTTTCCGCCTCAGCATCAACGCTAAGTTCAGCCGTCCACACTCGTCGCACCATCACCATACTTTCTCGCTTCTCTCACCCTCATACGATCCTTTCCATCGTAGTGAGAAGTGGTGGGTGGATGAGCGTTGGGAGTCTCGTGAGCGGTCTACCTCACGGGAAAGGACCCGTACACGACGAGATAGCTTCTGGGGCGACTCTCCTTTCGAGGGGAAGGAGAAGGAGACCGAGCAGGAGAAGTGGAGAAGCTATCATAGGGTTGGCGGGAGAGAGGTGGAGAGGGAGAGCGTCAGACCGTTGAGTGGCTGGAGGAGAAGAAGGATTATCTTGGGTGACGACTAGGAAGAGCATCTGGTGATAGAAGAAGGTGCTTGATCCAAACAGTGCTTCTTAGTGTTATAGCCTTTACGTTGTTGTTGGGTTTAGACGGGTTTGATATACTTTAGGCGTCGCGATAGCCTGTTTTTGGGGGTTTGTTTGACCCGAGTAGCAAATGTGGCTAGAGGTGCTTCTGTACCCCGAATGATCTCTAATTAGTAGCTCAATGAGTGATGTGTGCAAGTATACGTTAGGATAAGAGCATGAGCAAGAGCTGGGTATCATCAAGGATGAAGTATGCATTTCCTGCACATATTGCAGGGATGATACTTTCGATGCGTTTGCGTCTGCACGATATTGGACTGCATTCATACCCGTACGACCAGCGCTCTCGAATGAGAAGTAATGCTAGTACAATAAATGAATTACACTAGTCACTCGCCAGACCGCCAGTTGACAGTGGGTCCTACGCAAGCCCAACCCATTGAGTAAAAGCATGGAGCATTCGTGCTGTCATTCGTATCGAAACGAGACAATAATATAAGACAAAAGCAGGTGACCCTAATCGTGGTCGTCTCCATTGGAGTGCCCGTGTGTCCAGGAACGCCAAGAATGCTCAACTGTGTTTCGTACAGCATCGTCCATCCATAACATGCAAGACTCTATGTAACCGCACAAGAGAAAGACAATGAACAAGCAAGAGCCAAGGTATGCAAAGACGCCATATGTGCGCCCTTCATCTGGCTATGTTGGATTCCCACGAAGGCCAACCCTTTAAGGGAGGCAGCACTCAATGGAAACCCTCAAGCCGCGATGAAGGGATGACAGGGATGACGACAGCACGACCGAAACTTTGCGAAACGGATACCAAACACCTTGATCCATCCACGCCTACCCAATGCCTGCATGATATTCCAAACTCCGTAAACAAAACAAGCATTTTGAATGCCAGCAGAATCGATGACATGACTACAAGAGGCGCAGCTTCTTGGGTGGACCGAGGGAGCTGTTGAAGAAGGAAGACTCTGCGGGGCGCTTCTTGACAGTGGTGAAGGCCTGAGGCGCAGGCTTCATAGCCGACAAGGTCGCTTTCGATGGCGTCGCCCCAAGGAAGATGGACTTTGATGGGGTCTTGATGGCTGATCTGCTGAACAAGAAAGACGACTTCTTGACGGGAAGTGTGCGAGGTGCAAGCGGGCTCTTGTCGTCGAAGAACATGCCAACTTCGCAGTTTTCCTTGTCGTCATTGAAAGAGCGATCGAACTCTGAACTTGTCGGAGTGCTAGGCATCTTGCACTGGGATGAAGGAGGTAGCGCGTACTTGGAAGGAGTCTTGAAAGGTGTGAATGGCTTCGCCGTAGTAGTAGGCAGAGGAGTGGCTGGCTTCGCAACGGATAGGTCGACCAGGTAATGGTCTTCGTCCATACGCTTCTTGTTTGACTCACTATCCAACACCCACCCCACGTTGACACACTTGATGGCTCCCTTGCTTTCAAGGCACTTCTCCAGTGTGGACATGCTTCCATCCTTGAAGAGAACGTGGCTAAGAGACGCATGCGATATGTCTTGTACTACCTTTGCGCCCAGATCCTCGAGCAGACCGCGGAACAAGAAGTTCTGCTCCCTACCGTTCCGTGTGACATCGACGTAGAAGACCATGCCCTGAAGGATGCCTTCGTAGAGGAATAGATCGCTCTCGTCTGCTGGAACGTCTGTCCAAGCGACAGTCTTCTTAGGAGTCTTAGCGTCCATGACCTTCTGAGGTGATCGCAAGGCGGACTTCTTCGGTGACACTGGCTCGAGGGCTGCAAAAGTAGGTGCAAGTTTGAGCGGAGCCAGATGCATGGTTGGATTAGTAATAAAAGGAGAAGCCTCGACAGCTGTGTCTGTGAGTGCGATCTCACTGTATTTGCTAGCTTCAGTGAGCTCAGTGAAGTCGGCAAGCTCGCTTGGTTCCTCGAGATCGAATGAGTCGTTCTTCAGAGTTGAGAATCGTATAGGTGACGGTGTCTGTTTCTTGACTGAAGCAGTGATCTCTTCCTGGAGAGCAGCCTCGAGAGCCAGGCTTGGTGTTGTGGGGTAGTCGGGCAGTTCAGCGAGAGCGCGACGTGGAGTCATTGGTGCATTAATATGAGCTGGTGTTTTGGGGTAATCGGGGAGCTCGGCCAATGCTGCCTTGGAGGTCACAGGCGCGCTGATATGAGCTGGTGTTTTGGGGTAACCCGGGAGTTCGGCCAGTGCTGCTTTGGAGGTGATGGGCGCGATGATGTGGGCGGGTGTGGCAGGGTACGCCTCAGGAAGCTCCTCGAATGCTTCCTGATCGGTGACGCCCCAGACGATCTGTGCAGGTGGAGTGCCAGAAATCTCCGAACACGAACGCTGGGCGGGCGTCGCATCATAGTATGGTGTCTTTAGCTGGACCGATACCTGGGTCTTTGCATCCGGTGTCAAGGAGACATCGGCCGTAGTCTGGCGGCCCTGGCAGTCAAATTCTTCAGTAATGTGCGGATTCTCGACGTGCTGAGGGCCCTCTGGCACTTCTATTGTGGCCTCGACCGCGCTCTCAGCAGCTGTAGAAGTATGACAAGCCTCAATCTGGTCGACTGCTTCTTTCTCCTCAACATCGCTCATGGCGACATCATTATACCCATGCTCGATGAGTTCGGCCTGAACCTCGGGTGTAGCGATTGCGACAGGTGCAGCAATATGCGCAGGTGTCGTGGGATATCCTGCGAGTTCGGTAAGAGCGGCCTTGTTCGACAAAGGTGCGAGGATATGCGAGGGAGTCGTGGGGTAGCCGGGAAGCTCGGCGATGCCCTCTCTTGAGGTCATGGGGGCAGTGATGTGGGAGGGGGTTGTCGGGTAGGTAGGGAAATCTGCGAACGGTTTCTCGATTGCCTCCACGACAGGCTGCTCCACCTCTTCCATGTCTGCATGTTCGTTTGCCTCTACAACAGATTGCTCGATGATCTCCGCAACAGGCTCCTCGACTGTTTGAGCGGCCGGCTCTGGCTCAGACTTCGCCTTAGTGACAACAGCAGCCTTCTTTGTGAGCTTGCGGGCCGGAGCCTTGAGCGGCGACTCCTGTGGGACTGCAGGGGCATTACGACCGCGTGTGGCTCTCGGTACAATGACGGGTGCGGGTGCGGAGGCTTTTGGCACTGCTGCTTTGCGTGTACGGGGAGCTGGCTTAGCAGGCTCGCTGGCGACGGTCTTGTCGACAAATGCAGGCTCGCTCTTCTTGGAAACGGGTGTCTTCTTTGCGGGTGCTTTGCGTACAGCTCTTGATGCTGGCTTGGCTGTTTCTTCGACGGCAGGCTCTGGGGCGACAGCAGGCTTCTCGACCTTGGGTACAGGTGCCTTTTTCACTGCTGCGATCTTGCGCGTACGGGCGGCTGTTGGCTTAGGGGCCTCTTCAATGGCTTCGGGCTCCTCTGTAGCGGCAGGCTCCTCGGCTTTGCGACCACGCGTCGCCCTCACTGCTGGAGCAGGGGCGGGTGCGGCTCTGGTCTGGACCTTGATGGTGCGCGCGGCCTTTGTCGCAACAGTCTTCTTGGCCATGGGCGGCTCAACATCCTCAGGCTCAGCCCTGGCTTTGCGTTTCGCAGCAGTTGTCTTTGTGGGTTTGGCCGGGGCAGGCGCTGGCTCAGCAGCTTCCTCGACTGCCTTCTTCCTGCCGCGCTTGGGAGGGGCGTTGAGCGTGTTGGGGGGTGCAGAGGCGACCTCTGGGGCGGTTTTCGCACCGCGACGTGTAGCGACCATGATGTCTGTCAATGTTCGCTGTCTTGGTGGTATGTCGTTGTCGGTCTGGGGTGAGACTGGTTCAGTCGAGGTTGTGGACGTGCTTGCCGTGTTGTGTTGTCAAAGCGCGAACGACGACTAGCCGCATCGGGACACGCGTTGCTCCAGCAACAATCCATGGATCGCTTGGCCGCCAATCGCCCCTGTGCAAACTCACAGCAGCAGACACTTGGGTGCGGACGAATGACCATCATGCCTATCGATTGTCTATCACCCATTCAAAGCTATACGTATGACTTCCATGCCCACTCCGCAGACCAACACCCTCGCATCGCCACCACCATTGCCTTCATCAAGCACCGCCATACTCGACGCATCTGCAACATTGGTCTTGATTCTATTTATCCTCTGGACCGTCAGAGCGCCTTCATGCTGTGCTGCAGTTTCAGCTCCAGCTTCGGAGTTTGCCTTTCGCAGTACAATCCGCCACAATCTGATCCACTCGTCATTTCCTGATGTGACGAGGAAAATGTGTGATTTATGTCTGAAGAGAGCGCACGACGTTACTGCAGAGCCATGTGCGCGACTGACGAGGATGGGTGGCGGAACATGGGTTGTCGTAGGCGAAGTCGACGACGGCAAAGACGTAGACTGTGCGAGTACACACGCCAGACTGCCATCGTCACCACCGGATACGATGAGCCAGGTATCCGCACTAATGGCTCGGGATGTCATGGCTTTTGATGAGCTTTGATGTATCCTTGCCGGATGATGCCATGTCAAATGATCATTTGACCCAGTGGATCTTCCACGCGATCCTTCGGTTTCTGCCATTAGCGGCCATACTACAATATGGCCATCGGTACCAGCTGTCAAGACCTTTTCTCTAGAGAGGAACATGCACTGTGTCAAACAGGATGTAAAGTAGAGACCCTTTCCAAGAGGCTTCCATGTGACAGTAGCGGCAGGATCATAACGATAGATCTTGTCAAATCAGCGCCATGCTACATTGAGAATACGGAGATCAGCTCACCTTGATGCTGGAATCTGAGAACACCATCGTGATAGTATGTGTGGATCCCGATGTGGTCACATCGAAAGACATGAGTCTCAAATCTGCGTGCTCACTTTCTGGCATGTACACATGTTCGCACACGACTCCAATGTCAAGAGCGGAGGCGGGTAAGTCCCGGATCCGCCATACATAGACTGTGAAAGAAGTCAGCAGCAGCTTTGCAGCGTTGTACCCAAACCTTACATTCTTCACAGCCACCGCTGCTGAAAAGATAGTCACCGTCTTGCGACCATTGTAGGTGCTGAATCCCCGTGGTGTGCTTGCGAATAGTCCTTTGGCATATCAGATCATGATCAACATGGCGGAAAATCTTGATATCGGTATCCTCAGCGCCTGTGGCGATGAGCGGGTGAGATCTACCGTTCATCTCCGATGCAACTGCGACCGCCTTGATCTCACGTCCATGACCCCCTCGTCGAACGACAGTATGATTCGGTCTGTTTTGACTGCATATATGCATACTAGAGGCTCGAGTCCATACTAGGATACCTCCTAGCGACGAATGTGACCGGAAGGCCCAACTTCTATGCGCTCCTCCGGTTTCGATGCTCATGACTTGCTCTTCGCTAGTGACATCGTAGAGATACCATTTCTTGCTTGAGAAGCCGTGTATGAGGAGATGGTCGTCCTGGAAGTATAAACCTTCAATGTTTGGTCCGAATGGTACCGCAAGATCATGCACCAGCTCGACAACGTTTGCAGATGCATCGAACTGGTGTACGCTGAGACGCCCATCTCTTCCTACGGAGAACAGATGGCCGTGTACGGAGCCTAAGGAGCCTCCAGATGAGGGACACCATGTAAGAGAAGTGACTGCTTCCGCACCGTGTGCTTTCTCAATGATCCGTAGCAAGATAGCAACATCCGTAACCCCCTCACCTTTACGGATTTCATACAGTGCGATCGAACCCTGACGGAACCCAATGATGAGAATGTCTCTCCCGGTTATTCTTGCATAAGTCATACTCGTGATGACCGAACCGGTCGAAGATTCTGCAATGGGTATCTGCACAACTCTCAGAACGTTCGTGTTGCTATCAGGGTCCACGTATAGCAATTGCGCTTCACCTTGACCAACAAGGGTCACAAGTAATGCCGCCGTATTTGGACCATCCGTGTTTGATACCTCCACAGCGAAGATGTCTCCGACTTTGCTACCAATGGCATGCAGATTTGCCAGGGTATTAGACTCCTTACTGTACACGTAGATGTTGCCGCTACTACCAGCGATGTAAGCGAAACCAGGACGGCAGCCACTCGTGCAGACAGAATAACCAGAAAGATCTTTCAGTTCATCGAGTAACTTTGAGTCTGAAAGGAGGCTTGATTGACATGGGGCTGTCCTGGACGAAATGGCGCCGATAAGTACGTTTCCAGAGTTAGTAGTAAGCAGAAATGAGGTTTCATCGACAAAGCAATAGCTCCGGAAGAACTCTGCTTTCCTTGGAAACTTTGGACCGTCCACAAATTCAGGCCTGTTTGGATCAGGCTCGGCCACTCGCGCCCATGATAATATGTCGTGTACAGTATACTCAGCGATCGCACCACGTAAGTTCTTCTCTGCCTGCAGGATGCGCAATAACGGGGAAGCGGTGACTTTACTATCAGCGCCACCTGCAATAACCTGCTGTATTCCTGTTGAGTCATTGGAAACAACACTCGACCACAAGTTCTTCCCGCTATGATGCGCGGTGCAGTCAAGTTCTAGCAACCTGTAAGGAAAGCTCGTGCTACTTCCGGGGTTTGGCGTAAGTTCCCACGTCCTTGCAGTTGCATCTTCACCGGCAGACTGGAGCAACAGTGATCCATTGCATGGCGATGCTTCGAGAAAGCGGACCGTCCAAACGCGTGAAAGATGACCCCACCCGATGGCGAGACAGCTCGAGCTATTAAACTCATTTGAGTCGAAAGCTTCGTTGGTAAAGCCGGTATGACGAGTTCTCAGAATCTCCAAGTCATTGCTATGAGCTTCCGAGGTAGTGGCACTAGTGTTCACATCCGATACGTCCCATATTCGGATTGTGCGGTCATCGCTGCAGCTTGCTACCACCCGCCTCAGTCTTTGACAACATTCGGTGGGTAGCTCTTCCGAAATCTGGACCCCGAAAATTGAGCCCTCGTGACCCAAAAAGACGCGATGAATACGGGAGGCGGATCCACCGCCGCCATTGTCGGACCATGACCAGTATATAATTTCACCGAACGCTGTACCAGCAGCAACGAGGACCTGGTTTAGATTCTCCCAGAACAGGTGAGCGGAGTAGAGGATAGATCGAGAACTTGAAGTAAGATCAGATACAGCTACATCAATGTAACTGAAATCAAAATGTCAGCAAGAAAATGATACTCCAACGGATCAATGTGTGGTATGCGCACTTGGTCATGTGGAAGTCGTCCGACGTCCTTTGTTCCATCTCAACGTGCAGCAGTGCGTTATGAGCAGTGACAGCAATGCAGGATCCTTTGTGGTACTGAGCATCGTCATCCAGGCCTTTGGGACGAGGAGCGAGATCAAGAATCCAATCTGAAGCTTTCGCGACGTTGGAGAAACATAGGCTCAGGCCTTGTTGGCCAACTTGATCTGCAAAGTCAATCTCGAGGGCGCGGACCAGTCTTCCACCCCAGATGACCAATTTGATAACGTGCGCATGCTCTTCCGAAAAGACGCGTATTCCATGGATTGCTTGAGCTTTGAAGACGCGCTCCGAAGAGATGTACCGCGAGTCGCTGGCATGGTGGAAGCGTAAAAAGGGGCCTTCTGCAGCGATCAGCAGAGCGCCGCAAGAGGCCAGTGCTGTCACTGGTACGCGAATGCATTCATGCTGCGGTGATTAGCTGCTGTCTGGCTCGGTGCAATGCAGACTCACGTGTAGAGTTGGCAACATTGGCTCGCCAGAATCATATGTGAGGTTGGTGTTCATGATGGGAAAATTGGGGTTGAGTCAGCCCCGCGAAGTGTGGCGGGCGTGGCGGGGCAATGACGGAGTGCGTTTCCGCGATTTTTTGTCGACCTTCACCGCGCTGATTGCTGCTACAAGCACCCACATCACTCTCTACACTCTCACTTCAAACTACCCATAGATAGTATTTCCCTAGCAAAATCGCCAACATGTCTCTCGCAGGCCCACTAGGCACGAGCATCAATCCAGAGGAGACTGAGAACTTTGAGGATGCAGGTACCCCAAAGCCAGCGCGTCGACAGTCATCGCTAACAGCGTCTACAGATCGAGAAGCAGTTCGCGGTCAAAGGTACAGATCACGAGACCTGCCGGTCGCGACCATGCTGACAGTATCACACAGTTGTGCAGCACATGGAAACATACTGGAAGATCCTCGAGAAAGTACCCGGCTCCAAGCTGCGACTCACCAAGATCGACGACGAAATCTACGAACACCTCAAGACGGAATTCCCCGAGTTCGACGCATCAGCCACACTAAACGAGGATGAGATGAAGAGCAAGGAGGGGAAGGAGCGATGGCGCAAGTTCATCAGTGAGTACGAGAAGAAGGTCGAGGACTACAACTTCGGCACAATGCTGCGCGCAAGTCCCAAAATGGAATACAGCCAGGAAGGCACAATATTCGCTGTTCGAATGCAGTTCTACGCTATTGAAATCGCACGGTAAGCTACGCCCTGGATATAGCGGCGCGCCCAATGCTGACATGCGCAGTAACCGAGAAGGCCTGAATGACTGGATATACGAGAAGGCGCAGGGCAAGTAGTTCGCCGCAGGATGATCCTGGAAATTCTAAATTCCAAGTTATTGTTCGCAAGGGACGCCAATACGCGGCTGCATTGCCGACATCCGGCCCGTCACTTGTTCGTCGCTTACGAGCTCACGTTCTTTGTCGGCCGCCCAGCTATGACCGTCTATGAATATCTGTCATGCAAGCCACTGGATCATCGGTGGAGTACCATATTGGCTTGGTAATTGACGTATTGGTGAACATGTAATCTTCGTCAGTTGCCGGCCTATACTGTGCATGTCAACTACAAGACCAACAAAGCGCTGAATCGGGAGTGTCGCTCTCAGCTCACCATCCGCTGATGACCTGCGCGGAGGAAGCCACTGTTTCATCTCGTTTTAAAGTGATCGCATGAGTGGATGCAATTTTTGGGCTTTTCGTGAAGGCGGCGATTGGTGGCTGGAGAACAACGTCAAGGAAAGACAAAGTAAGCGACGAAAGCAGGTGCGCGGAAACCATCTTTCCAGGGCTACGACCACATGGCCGCCACAAACTAGTCCATATGTGGTAATTCCCTATTCTCTGTTCTCACTTCATCTCTTTGGGTCGCTCTTACCTTTTGTCGATTCCACCACCTTACACTCTCTTTTCGCAGTCGCTGCCGGCGAGTGGTCAAGATGGTGACGATGATTAATCCAAACGCGACCGCCCGTTCCGAAAAGCCGCCGTCTCTGAATGATGAGGATCAGGATTATATAACGAACGTGGGATGGAGGACGTTGTTCACTTTCGCCACAAAACAGCATATGCCCGCACTGCTTGGCGGTATTGCGATGGCGTCCGTCGCTGCGCTGTCCATGCCCGCTTTCGCAATCCTCTACGGTCTCGTATCTGGTCAATACACAAGCCATGGCGAAGGATCGAGAAGCAGCAGCCAACTCATGAGCAACATGGCCAGGTTCTGCGTAATTCTTACCGCTCTCGCAACACTCAACTGGATTGCCGATAGTTTCTACTATCTATTCTTTCTCAGGTTCGGAGAGCTCCAGGCGAGGAGTGCCCGCAACAGAATCTTCGATGCTCTTATCAAAAAGGATATGGCTTGGATCGATACGCGGGAGGATGGAATCGCCGCATTTCTGCCGATAGTACAGATGTAGGTGCCACTCTAATATCGGAATCGCCGTAGAAATACGTTCGCTAAAGAAGATCCTTGGGGGTCGCTTTTTACTATTCGTGGAATCTAACATTGGTCGTATTGTGTACAATACCAGTTCTATACTTGGTTCAATCCTCAGTGGCAAAGCGGTTGTCACTACGAGTACACGAGCATGCCGAGAACTTGAAGTCGGCACTGAAATATATTACGACTGCAATGACAAGTATTGAGACGGTTAAATGCTTCAACGGGGAAAGATACGAACTCCACGTCTTTACCAGTATCGTCACGATTGCAGCGAGCTTATACAGAAGCGTGGGCAATTTCCGCTCTATGCAGATCGGCATTATGCAATTTTTTACGATCAGCGATTTTGTTCAAAGATTCTGGTATGGTAGTCACCTCGTCGAAACCGGGGAAAGTGACCCAAAACAGGTCCTCATGACGTTCTGGGCAGCACTTATGGCAATGTCTGGGATGACCCAGATAATGCCTCAGCTGATTGTATTGCAGCAAAGAAAGATGGCCGGTGCAAAATTAAGTGTGCTTATGAAGTTGATTTCAACGAGCGATCAGCAATTCAAATCGCAAGGCAAACTGCGGCCTGAGAGATGTACGGGCCAGCTCGAGTTTCGAAAGGTAATGCTTCTCACGCCGCGTCGATGCTCCTTACTAACTATTTACCAGGTCACATTCTCATATCCTTCACGCGCAGACGAGACTGTCATTCGAGATGCTTCGCTTCTAATCCGGGCTGGAGAGACGACCTTTGTCGTCGGCAAAAGGGGTTCCGGAAAGAGCACACTAGCACAACTTCTCGTCCGCTTCTATCGGCCTTCTTCAGGACAGATATTCCTGGATGACGTTCCACTCGAAGATTTGGACGTCAAATGGTTACGACAGAAAGTCATGCTTGTTGAGCAGCACAGCGTGCTGTTCAATGATACTATCCGCCACAATCTCGCTCTTGGTCAGCTAGGTGATGCAGTGGATATGCAAGATATCCGCAATGCAGTCAAGTTTGCTATGCTAGAACCTGTTATGGAGAGCTTTCCCAATGGACTGGATACTGAACTCGGCATGAAGGGTGGCTCATTGAGTGGAGGGCAGAGACAAAGAATGGCTCTAGCTCAAGCTAGGATTGGGATCTCGCCGGTGCTGATCCTGGACGAATCAACCAGTTCTCTTGATTACGTTACACGAGCCGAGATGCTTGACGCTATACGAAGCTGGCGGAAAGGGAAGACAACGATTATCATTACCCATGACATCTTGCAGATCCGACCCAACGACTTCCTGTACTTGCTGGACAACGCCCGGGTAGTACAACAGGGGTGTCGAAAAGAGCTCGAGTCACAAAATGGATCTTTCAGTCTTGTCTTGATACGCACACCGAGGCTGACACAGACGATGAGTCTGATGATCATGAGGACGACTCCTATTGGGGGCCTGAAGCTGGTGACGGCAATGTGGAACACGAGGAGTCACGGACAGCCCGGATCATTTCTATGACACGTCCGCTATCTGCTGTTCACTTTGGACAGTCAGTGCTGGAGACCTATTCTGAGAATACCTGCGCGTCTTGGGGCTGTACTATACCGGTCGATGTAGGCCCAGGCCCAAGGCTATCCATCCATGAACAGACGGCTGATAGAGGCGGTAAGATGGAGCCCATTGAGACGAATCAAGCATCTCCAGATTCTGTGGCATCGAAACATCTCCCGTCTATGCCGTCTCCTGTCAAGAAAAGGATCTTATGGAAAAACCATGGCTCGAGACCTATTGCAAGGTCGAATCTCCACAGACGCTCTCTGTCGTTTTCAAAAGAACATAGCTCACGTTCAGACCCTAAACTATCTACGCGACCAGTCTCGCCGATCGGTCCGTACTCGCGACCCTTTGCGACCAACGAGTCTGTCCCAGTTCTTTCGGACGCACCGAAGAAATCTTCGAGAAACGATAAGCTTCTTCAGAGAATCGAACGCTTCCGCAACAAGAACCCTAGTGAAGACAAGGATTTCCCGGCCGCTTCTCTTCCTATGAAAGAGATAGTCATGTCTGTATGGCCCGCTATAGTCTGGGGTCCGCGTCTCCTCATTCTAGCGGCATCCTTCAGCGCAACGATTCATGCTGCATGCAAACCAGTATTTGCATGGGTTTTCGCCCAGCTTTTGACTACTTTTTACGTGCCTGGCGCTAGGAAGGAAATGTCCCAAAAATACGCCCTCGTCATTCTTGGTATTGCCGCTCTCGATGGTTTATCGTGCTACTTCATTTTCTTGCTCTCAGATACAGTAGCGCAGACGTGGACTCTTTCGCTGAAGAAGGAAGCCATGCGGCGCATCCTGATGCAACCACGGAAGTTCTTCGACAAGGAAGAAAACAGCGTGTCGCGGCTTGCCGAGATGTTGGGTCACTCTGCTGAAGAGGCCCGAAATCTTCCAGGCCGGTTTGCTTGTGTCTTTCTCACTATGAATCTTATGGTTTGTATTTCTATCTTTTGGAGCATGGTCATAGCATGGCAGTTGGCCCTAGCTGCTCTCGCAACCGGTCCTGTTCTCTTCGTAATCACGAAGTGCTACAACGTTATCAGCAGCCGCTGGGAAAGATTGGAAAATGAGGCCGCTGATAAGGTTGGTCAAGTGCTCCAGGACGCGTTCGTCAGTATCAAGACCGTTCGATGCCTAGTTTTGGAAGATTACTTCAAGGAAATGTATACCAACGCAACTGCCGAAGCCGTAAATGTCGGCATCAAGCGCGCAATATACTGTGCATCCATTGACGGACTTTCATTCACTGGAGCCATCTTCGTAACTATCCTGCTATACTGGTATGGAGGTTATCTCATGTCGAAAGATGAGTACACTGCCAATGAAGTGTTGGAATGCTTCTTGGTTCTCATGCTTAGTGTCAATCAAGTTAGCTATATGGCGAACTACGTCACTCAGGTCAACATGGCAAGGGATGCTGGGTCACGATTACTACGTCTCGCACGACTACCAAAGGACTCACACGAGCTCACCGGCGAAATTCAGATACAGTTTGCAGATGACATCTCGCTAAACAAGGTCACCTTCATTTACCCAGCCCGGCCTAAGATTTGAGTACTGCATGAAGTGTCGTTCCAAATTCGACAAGGGAGCTGCACCGCTATGGTCGGATCCTCGGGGGCAGGCAAATCTACAATTGCCTCTCTCCTCCTCAAGCTTTACCAAATAGGAAACAACTCACTCGCATCCTCCAACCCGTCAGGCGATATGACCGTCTCGAATTACGATATCAAGACCTTGCATACTACCATCCTCCGTTCCCGGATGGCCATAGTATCACGAACGCCCGTCCTCTTCCCCGGCACTATCGCAGAAAACATCGCCTACGGCCTATCCCGTTTCCTTCCCGAAACAAGCATCAAAAGCATCCGCGCAGCCGCCTCCGCAGCTGACATAGCTGAGTTCATCGACAGCCTGCCCCAAGGCTACAACACGCCTATCGGCGAAGGCGGCACATGTCTATCCGGAGGCCAAGCTCAACGCGTCTCGATCGCACGCGCCCCCGTTAGAAACCCCGATGTGCGTATCCTCGACGAAGCAACGAGCGCGCTAGACGTAACTTCCGCTCAGATCATCCGCGAGACCATCCTCAGTCTCGTTCACGGCATCGAAGACACTGGATCCACCATATTCCCCACCCATATCACCCTGGAGCCGTTCAGGTTGGTTTTGGGATGAGATAGAGGGGAATTGGGATTACAAAGTTGGATATCCCCTGAAGCAGCGGATGACTCTGGGTAGTGGTAGTAATAAGGGCAACAGACCGAAGAAACGGATGACGGTCATCATCATTACGCATGTGCGGGAGATGATGGCTATTGCTGAGCACATTGTTGTGTTGGATCAAGGAAGCGTGGTTGAACAGGGTAGCTTCAACGAACTGAAGAGGAAAAGGCAAAGTGCTTTTGGAAGGTTGCTAAGGGGTACGAGGGAGTAAATTGATTGAAGTAGGGGTTTGAATGGCGAAAATAGCCATTTGTCTTGTTTTTGAGAGAGTTTTGTGTCTATCTCTTCTTTGTATAATTTCAAATACATGCTGCTCTCTCGATACTGATGTGTTCATGTTCCTTTGTGCAAGCACGAAACTGAACCGTTACATAAATACTAATTATGCTGCTACTTGACAGACTGTAATACATCAGGTTTAGAGCAGGCAGCAAACTGGATAATAACGTAGCCGCCCGTGGCACCTAGGTATGCACGTTCTCTTGCGCATTAATATGGTACTGCAGGAGAGAACGAGGCGTGTGGCCCTTTCTTTCGTGTCTATATAGTTAATCTGACGATACTTCACGAAGAGACATCAAGCCTATCATGCGAGTGGAAACCTCCAAGAACAAAACATTTATTCCTAGTTGATCATAGCTATGGCGTTTCTTCCCTTATCCCGCACGCGCTTCCTACGGCAGACTATCGTTCAGTCTCACAGACAGGCGTACAAGAAGGCGGTAAAGCATATATTAGAACCTCGTTCGAAGTGGATGGTAACATTCTTAGCCGTAAATGGGCGGCAGAAGTACCATGACCATGTAGCGAACGAGGCAATTGTGCAATTTTATTGTAAAGCAAGAATGAGTGCAAAACCACACAAGGAGAGAGTGCTCGTAGAGAACAAACCCAATAAGAAGGTATGCCCTTGAAAAGTGTAGTCGACCCGGTCAAGTCGTTAGATGTAGCGACAGCTCTGGGTTGACTGTGAGTGGAAGGATGTGGGACATGATGCTCCGTTGGACCAGTTGCTAAGACCTGCGCTCATTTTCTGCTCAGCGTTGACATGATGTGATGTAGACTAAGGGGCCGCGAGGTCACCGTACTGTCCAGTACCTGTCCTATCCTGCTCAAAGCCCCTTGTGTACTGATGGCTCGTGTCTTGATCGTGTTCAACGTTCCGTTCGATGGCGGCGTTGTGAATTTCGACTACTGCGTTGCTACTGACGCTCATCTTTCGGTTTGCTAGTTGGGCTCCCATAGCTTTCGCCGTCCACCGCCGCGAACGGGGCCCACTTTGGGGGCAGGGCGAGAGAAAGAGTCTGGATCGAGAGGCGCATTCGGATCATGTCGAGGAGCTGGTGGAGCTCGGAAGACTGGGCCTGGAGGAACGTATGCGCCGCGCGATGCAAAGTTACCACGGCCCCGGAAGGCTGGTCCACCGCGACCGCGGGGCGCCGCATGAGCTCCACGTCCACCGCGAAGGGACTGTTGCTGGTTTGTGCGAGCAAAATCGTTGGGGTCGAAGACGTGTTGGTTGCCGGTAGTGGCGGCAGGGCCTCGAGGGGCGCGCTTGAAAAGTACCTCGTCCTCGTCATCGGAGATGTCTTCGGGCTTAGTCTCGTTTACGTTCGTGTGGATGGGGCTGGACTTGGGTCGCTCTGCGGCTTTGGGTGCGATTGGAGAGGCGCTCTTAGCAGCGGTCGCTTCGACCTCTAGCTTGTGGATGGTCAGATGGTTCTTGTATTCGCGGTCTTCACGAGCAACAGCATCTCGGAGCTGCTCAAGGCGTTTAGCACGGATGCCGAACTTCTGAGCGATGGCCTGCTTGGCAGAATCATTGGTGAGGAGGATGAAGGACTCCAGGGCCGCATCTGGATTGCCCTCCTTGTTGATGCGCCACATGATGTGATTGAAGAGGGGCTGGAGATAGACAGGCACGGAGCCTTTGGTCGTCTTGTCAGCGCGAGCCATGTCGGTACTGCTGCGTGCGGTACGGTCGGGGGACGCTCTGAGTAGCGTGGCTGCCTTGTCTGTGTGTGGGGTGGCGTCGACAGGCCCGGACGCCGTGCTCGAACGCGAACCAGGCGACTCGGGAGTCTTGGACACGTTCTCGAAGCTGTGCGTAGAGCTGATGGATGTGCCATCGGACATGTCGAGGGCGTTGAAGGAGCTTTCGAGATCCTCGTGGTAGTCGTCCTCGTCCGACTCGCTATCCTCCATGGAGAGCAATGTGTCGGGTAGCAGGAAGTGCTCCACCTCTCCCCACGTCGTGTAGGCTTCGTCGACGCCTTCGAGCTGGACACGGCTCGCGGCTTCATTGGACGTGACTTCGTCGAGCCACTTGACGGCTTCGCGGGCGTCGGCGTGGATGCGCTCAGTGCCGTTCTTGAGGCGGTGGAGCTGGGTAAGGGCTTGTTGTGCGTTAGTCAAGGGGACAGGGAAGCTGCGATGCTATGGCCTACTGTGCAGCGGGACATAAAGACGTATAGCGTCCTGGGCGATCCACTTGCGGATGCCATCGCGGGTGCTCTTCTTGACGCCGGCGATCAGAGCGGTATCGTCGACGATGCAGTTGAATACCTTGCGCTTCGGTGGCTCGGGTGCGCGCGTGGCGGCCTCGGGCTTGCCAGGCCGCGAGGGGCAGGTACTGCGACGCATGATTATCGCCGATGTGCCTCGCAGCCGCGGGTAGTGAGGGTGTAGTAGCGATCGGCTATGGCGGTGCGCGGATGGGAGTAGTAGGCAGCTTGGTTGATGAACCACGGTTCCGGCTGGAGCAGGGCTAAGTGCGGGTTTGTTGTTGGGCGCCAGTACGTGCCATGGGTGTCGACGCAGGATTTCAGGGTGTGCGCATTAGATTTGCGCTGGCCAGTCGAAGCGCGGGAGCGAGGTCATCAGTCTTGGGCATGGTGCAGAGGACCATAGTCGTTGGTGTCACTGTCACCGACACGGGCGTGTGAAGTTCGGGCCTGCATCACCGCACCATGATGCCCACGCCAAGTGGGGTGCGCCACGCCACCCACCCAGCCACACCGGAACAACTGCACAGGAATGATATCTTGCATTTCATTCGCCTTGGTAGTCTGGCTCAGTAACTTTCTACCTCCCTGGCACTGCTCATATCTGGCATCCAGCCCTTGGGACGCTCGTTTCCACGCACAGTCAAACCATAGAGACCCTTCTCTACCTTGTCCACGCACTCGCGCATCACGGGCATCTTCTTCGTCTCCAACTCTGCTGCAAACTTGGACCCTCCCGGTGCGTCGAGCATCTCGAGCTGCAGCCGGATCGCCCTCAGGTCATCCAAGACAGTCCGCGGCTTCTGGCTTTCATTCGCAACTGATGCTTCCTCGTCGATGTCCATCTTGTCGCCAGCATCGTCTTGGCCATTACCTTGCTTCAGCCTCTTGTTCGCCTCTGCTTGCTTGCCAGACGGAAGTTTGCCGTTTGTCGCCATGCTCGTGACAGAGAAACGCATCAGCTCGCCAGTCATATCGCAGACACCGAGAATGTAGTCTTCTGGCGTAAAGGAGATAGGTCCAGCTTCGCCGCTCATAGCAGCGATACGGGCCTTGGCTTCATTGTACGAGATCAGTGATTGTGTTTCAAGGTAATGCTGGAAGCTAAGCGCTTCCATGAACTCTTGATTGCCGCCCGTGATGTTGTGCGAGTAGCGGTAGGCATTCAGGCCTTGAAGGTCGGCGGCGATGTTCTTGTAGCGATCTTCAATCGTCTCCCAGTACTCCGCATTCTTCTCGGTGACCCATGGCGGTACTGCTTGGCCAACAGCGCGGACCCTTGTCAGGTCAGTGTGTGTTTGGTAAGGCCATCATGAAGACCTACCTCTGGAGAGTGAAGATGCTGCACAGTTGTTAGCAATCGGCTACAAGAACCTCGAACATTGCCTAGTACATCTTCTTGCTCGACGCGGTGATGTCACGGGACGCCTTGATGATTCTCTCTCGTCGATCATGGTGTTCATCCAGCTCTGCGCGGAAGCCTTCGAACATCGACACAAAGGGCGATTGAGATTGCTCTGGCTTCTCGTCCGCCATTGCTGCGTCTCTCGGTCGTTTGAGGCCCATGAATCTGCGTGGATGGTGAGCTTATACTCAACGTCAGGCAAACGCTGGGATTGTCCGCTAGTGCACGTCCTCACGTGGACGCTATCGCGTTTACGGACTAAGGCGCTTTCGGCTGCCCTCACTCCCGGAGAGTCCATCCTGTAGGGTTTCATCAACACACCACCCAGCGAGATCAGTTCCGATCCTCCTATCATCGGGTTCGCTTTTTTCAGCGTCTTGTCTGGTCAACTTGGCTTTTGTAATGCCGGAGACAACATGGCTCTTTTCTTTTTCTTTCGCAGTCCACCACTGGTCTTCACAACGTCAATCGTCCTAAGAGTTGTCTTCCTGTTATATGGACTCTGGCAGGATGCGAATTCACCTATGAAATACACCGACATTGACTATTATGTCTTCACGGATGCTGCGCGCTACATCTCGCGCGGCCAATCCCCTTACGCACGGGACACGTATCGTTATACGCCCCTCCTGGCGTGGCTCATCTACCCTACTGTATGGTCTGGGCAATTCTGGTTTTCTTTCGGAAAGGTCCTGTTCGCCATCGGCGATGTCGCTACAGGGTGGATGATGTTTCGTATTTTGAAACAGTACAAGAAGATGAGCAATGAGCGAGCCCTCAAATTTGCCAGCATTTGGCTGCTGAATCCAATGGTGGCCACTATCAGTACAAGAGGTAGCTCCGAGGGACTGCTTGGAGTATTCGTGACTGCATTGCTTTGGGCGGTGTTGGCAAAGCAAAGAGCACTTACTGGGTTCTTGCTCGGGTTCGCAGTGCACTTCAAAATCTACCCGTTCATCTACGCAGCCTCTATTGTCTGGTTCCTCGATGACACGCAAGTCGCAACAAGGGCAGATATCCGACAGCAACCATCGACTTCCTTGCTTGAGAGAACGCGCAACTTTCTCAATCCCATGAGAATATATTTCGCACTCTACAGTCTCCTTGCGTTTGCGAGCTTGAACCTGCTTATGTACAAGGTTTACGGATGGCCATTCCTCGAGCACAGTTACTTTTACCATCTGACTCGTACGGACCACCGCCACAACTTTTCGCCTTATAATACGCTCCTCTACCTGAAATCGTCCCCAACGCCTACGAACTTGGAGCCGACCACATTATCTTCCGGACTGGAGCGTTTGGCATTCCTTCCGCAACTGCTTCTCAGTGCTTTCTTTATACCACTAGCGCTAGCGAAGAAGGATCTTCCGAACACGATGTTAGCCCAGACGTTTGCCTTCGTTACCTTCAACAAGGTCTGCACAAGCCAGGTAAGCGATACGATGGATTGTCGGTCTTGCATGAATACTAACTCTGTCGAGTACTTCCTCTGGTACATGATGTTTCTCCCATACTACCTTCCAGATTCGACTCTCCTGCATTCAGCGCCCATTGGGATCACAGCACTTCTGCTCTGGCTTGTGGGCCAAGTTGCCTGGCTCCAGCAGGGCTTTCAACTTGAGTTCAACGGTTGTTCGACCTTTGTTCCCGGACTCTGGGCTTCGAGCATACTCTTTTTCCTCGTCAATGCTGGTATTCTTGGTGTCATCATCTACGACACTGAGCATAAGAAACCAGGGAGAAAGGCTGCCCCAGAAAAAAAACCTTCATAGCCCCATTTTTGCACGTCATCTTTGCGCAAACACACATCAGCTCAACCCATATTCGGCTCCATCCACTGTGTAGCTTCCCCTCCGGTCGTAGACTTCATGTTTTCCGATGAATTCTCTCTATACCAGTCGTGCTTCTAATCACCTCCCTAGAGGTCGCCGTCCCTCATCTGCTGTTTTCTCTTCGCAATTTTCACACATGCCCATGTCACTGGCAGTCCCCTCTCAATGTAGGGCATGCTAGCCAATCCATACGAACCGCTATGTCGGTGCCAACCCAGCTGATGCTCGTCAAACTAGCTCAGTAGTTCATCCATCGCTTTGTGTGGTTCCATGTCTTTCACTGCTCCGGCTGTCACCGTTCCAATTGCCAAACTGGACTATCCGACGACTCACGTGTTGTGGGGGCATTTTTTGCCACATTTCTTCTTTTGCGAGTTTTGGACATGGGTTTGTATGTGGACCTCTTGCGTAAAATGGAGGGTCTCTCGGCAGTCTTGCTCGATGGGCCTGTATCAGACGCAATAGCAGTGTTGTCGGGTTGGATTGAAACATTTTGGCTTGGTGGAGTAGAGTTGGCTAGCACATAACGAACACTGGCAGGGACAGGGTTGGGCGCGAGTTGACGGAGCTTCGGAGACATGCTGGGTTTATCGCTTCCGGAGTAAGCAGCGGTCGTCGGTCTCCTGCGCCTTTTCTAAGTTCTTCGGCACTGGAGAGTAGCAGGGTGAAAATTAGTGCTCTTAATTTAAATGTTAGTGTTCACGTTAGCTTCTATTAGAAGGGAAGATTAACGCGCGAGAGATAACAAAGTTGCAGAGACCGACTCCGACTTAATGCAGCTAAGCCGTGCCTTCTGTGAGTGAAGCCGAGAGCTTGTCAGTCTCTTGCATAATATCTGTATGTCTTTAGGATAATTGAGGTTGGTAGGTAAACTAGTGTCACAAAAGATAGAATAAGAAAGAAGCCATCGTGTCTACGACAGATACATGTATAGAGCAAACATAATAGTTTTAACTAGAACTAGTATCACACTCTATAAAACTTAGAATAGAAGGAAATTAACACATATTAAGCGAAAGACACATGCGCTAAGAATAGGAATTTTATCTTAACGTTCATGGCTATGTGATACATTGTTTAAAAACTCAGTGTAATGTGTCGTACACTTATTGTTTAGGAGCAGGAAAACTGCTGCCTAGTCACTTTTCTTTGCACACATACAAGTCAGTAGACACATGGTGTAACGAACGTTGCTTAGATTCGATCTGAGCTTTATGTCAGCTCTAGGCTGCAAGTATTCGTCCTCATCCTTATTTACATGCACTGTGCTTATCATAAGTTAAATTCTGAGAAGGAGCTAAGCGCTGCTTCGCTATCATCCCATGCCCCATATGATTATTCTTCTCCAGCACATCTTCCACTGTAACCTTGCTCTGCATACCCTTCACCACTATGGCCTCATCTTCTTCCTTCTTGATTTTCTCCTCGCCCAAGTCTACGTTCTCACTTTCGACAACGGTGACACTAGCAACAGTACCCTCACACTCATCCATCTCCTTGATCCCATGGAGAACCTTATGCAAAAGACTACCCGGCGCCACTAGTTCCTGGCTGTAAGAGAAGCGTTCTGGATTCGGGACACCGTAGAGAATGAACTGTAGAACGCCTGTGCGCTCAGAATCTACTACAGCAGAAATCGGAAGGGTCCTGTCGCTCATGAGTGAAAAGGTTGTACTAGCTTTTGGTCGAAGCCATGACGGGAGGGAGTATGGCCATGGTTTAAAGGCTACTTCCTCCACACCCTCCTCTTTCTCTCTCTTACTATCCTTCATAGTCTCCTTCATGTCGTTTTTTTGAGACGTGGATTCCAATACTGTAGGCATTGTCGTTACCATCCCGCTGCATAGCGGAAAAGAAAGGGGACGCGTTGAGCACGGGTGGAAAGTTGAGTAGGCGACTGTGAAGCCGAAACCTTCTTCGGTTTCGGCGTTTGAAGCTTCAACAGCGTCGAGAGTATTTGGACGGAGACTGTCGAATCGCGACATGGGTTGGGCGCTAGGTGTTATGCGTTGACGCATTGTTCGTACAGAGAAGATCTTGCGGAACATTGTGGCGTTCTAATTGAATAATTTATGCCTGCTATTTCTAGAGGTTCTCGTACGGGTGGTTTATCGGAGTTGAGTAGAATGACCAATGAAAAGAGGAGTGAGTTGTACCGTTAGAAAGATCAAGCGTCGGCGGAAAAGGCTCCATCGGTAGTGGGCGAAGGGGATTTAATTTCCCTTGGTATAGACGACGTCGCACACAATACCCGCATAGCGTTGTCCAGACACGAGTGAAAAGTTTGAGGTAGGTATGCGTTAATAGTGTTTGGGCGCCGCTAGTGTTTGCCTCTCTAAAACCCGGCCGGATCGCGAAGTTCGAAACGTTCGAGATGGTGTGTTGCAGCTTTTACGTCTTTGTCGATTGAGGAAATGTTTGTGTCTGGATTGGTAATATTCTGCTCTTCTCTCACCGTCAGAGGTGGGCCCCTAAGGACCACGGTACAGAGATCTTGGTGTTGGCAACGAGTTTGACTCCCCATCAGGTCCGAACTGTGGAAGAAACTGGATACGTTGTCTTGCCGAGCAGATAGTGAATTAAATCGATGTTGTAAGGGATGTGTAGTGCGGAACTGGCGCTGCACTGCCCTAGGTAAAAAAGTTTATCTACTATTACGCACAATTTACAGAAGTAGAAACAAAGCTGGACGAAGAAAAGAAGATGAAGACCGAGACTGTCCAATGTGTACCAGGAAAAACGATGAGGGTATCCGAATTTCGCTCAAAACGCGTAGATCAACCAAGATGCAATGATGTGTGATATTCACAGAAGGAAATGTGCGACCATATCACTTCGCGTCGAATATATTAACGGGGGGAATTAGCGCGAATGGACCAAATTTGGGATGATCACAAGGAAAAAGGGCGAACTAAAGACTGGGGCTCAGTCACCATCCCACATGGGAGGTACCCACTCCTGTCCAGGATAACTAGTCGCCTTCATAGTGGGCTCGTCATCTTCCACGGCAGGCAGCTCAAATACCTGTCTGCTATTGCTGTGACTCCCACGTCTCTCCCAGGTTAAAGCTCCTCCGGTAGTGCTACCGCCAATGCTTCTCAGGCTGCCAACCTGCCCGCCACCAGACGCGCTGCGCTCAAGCTCTCTTGCTCTTGCTCTTGCAGCCTCGCGTTCCTGCCTATCGCGTTCATGTCTCTCGCGCTTCTCCTTTTCGCGCTGGACGCGTTCCATGTGGGCGAGATTCTCTTGCTGTAGGAGTTGGCGACGTAACGACTCCGCACCCATGTCTGGTGATGTGCGTTGAGGTGAAGCAGCCATTGAGGCGGGTTGTGGATGCTGCAGGATACCAATCGAGGGTTGACGTGGACGAGAATCTGGCTGTCTATCACGCGGTTCACCGTCTAGATCCGTTGTGATATTGAGCGGTCGAAGTCCTTCGGGGCGACTCTCATCTAAACCACTATTAGGCACACCAGGACCGTCATATGATGGTGGGGCTTCATTATGAGCTTTCACATCATACTGGGATCCATTCCCGTGTGACGAGGCATAGACGTAGTTTGGCGACGATGGGCTATGAGAATGCGGCCGTTGACCCTCAAATGAAAAAGGCTGGGCGTTAGAAGGTCCGGGTCGCATAGGACTTTGGGCTATTTTTGGTGGTGGAGGTGGGGCAAATCCGCTTGCAATGAAATTCTGGGGACTATTGATCACCGTGGGGTCGGGAGACATGGGCAGAGGATACGCTGCGGGTGGCGGGGATTGTCCCGGATGTATCGGTGTTGGCTGTACAGGTGTCGCGTCGCGGCGGATAATGGGCTGAAGATTTTGACTTGATTGTGCTGCCTGCGAGGTCGCATCGGGCTGCGTGAAACTTCGCGGCAGAATTTCCCTGAATCCACCGCCGTGTGCTTGAGCATGTGGAGGTACAGTATTTAGCGTAGTCTGCTCGGGCGATAAACGAGGCGATGGTGATCCGGCAGCTCTCTCGTCCTGCTGTTGTTGTTGGGCGGTAAAGCGTTCTTGCATGTATTGTCCCTGTCGTGCTCGAACAATGTCTTGTTCGGTTGCTCCTGCTGGGAAGTCGAGATGCCATGGAAGATCCTGCTGATGGACTTCTGATATGCTGCTCATCCTTGTATTCTGGTACCGTTGGCTACTAGGGGCTGGAGAGTAGCTAGGCATTGCTGGAGAGTTTGATATTGGCGACACGAGGGACATTGTGCTAGCATCCGAGTGCATTCGACCGTTTGGAGGTACTTGTGAGTGTGCAGACACTTGCGGCGACACAGCCTGCATTATTGACTCCGAAAGCGGACGATTGTGTTGATCCACTGAAAGTTGCACGGGCGCATCCGTCTGACTGAGTGACAACGACTGCTGTTGCCGATCAAGCGGCGATACAAATGCCCCAGATACATGACTATACGCCGCAGGTATTGGAGGTGCGTCATAACTCGGCTCTTGCGTAGGGGACACTGCAGGTGGAGATATCGGCTCATCATCTTGAGAAGCAAAAAGAGGTCCTGAGCCGTG
The DNA here is from genome assembly GCF_023758025.1 of Alternaria triticimaculans. NCBI lineage: Eukaryota > Fungi > Ascomycota > Dothideomycetes > Pleosporales > Pleosporaceae > Alternaria > Alternaria triticimaculans. The sequence goes on from NW_026055969.1 coordinate 71,666, forward strand.
CGCATCGTGGTACGGAAGCTGAGGTTGATAGTCGTTCGGTCGCCACTCTACCAAAGATTGGTGTTGTTGCTGCTGACGCGGTCGTTGCACCCACGCATCGTCGTTCGGCCATGGCCTATTGTGCTCTGGTGCAGATCGCTCCTGTCGTAGTAGTTCCTCCCGTTGTGCTCGCCAGGTATGATGGGCAAGGTGGTCCTGGGATGTCTCGGGGTGTGCTTGTTGTTCTAGTTGTCGCTCATATTGATGGTCCCTCTGAACACTCTGCTCGTACTCAGACTGCTGTTTTTCGGGGGGTTGCTGCTGTCGCTCAGCCTGTGGGACCGTATAAACTCCTTGGTGAGCTGTTTGCTGTTGATTACGTTGATCTACCTGTCCCCGCGCGGCTAAAGAAGCTGCGTAGGCTCCACTCCCAGCTGGAGCTGGCTCAGCACGATGATTATAGTATCCTCCAGGAGGTGGATCCGAATCTTGATCTCGCGTGTGTGCAAGAGTGTTCTGGAATGGTGCACTAGAGGGCTGTGCTTCAATCCCAGGCTTGGAAGCTTGGGATTGATTCAATTGTAAGCTGCTTTGCCGAGCTTGGTGTTCCATCGCTAGCTGCTTTGTTTTAAGGAATGCAGACGCTTCCTCTGAATGTAAACTAGAGATTGGCTCTCGTGATGACAGAACTTGCTGCGTTTGTTGCTGATACGGCTGAGGTAGCTTTTGAGGATGCATGTTGGGTGCTGGTTGCGATGGCCCAAGCTTTTGACCCAGGGGTGGCCTACTTTGTATGGTATGAGGCGGAAGTTGTCCGGGAGGATAGTATGCTAAGCCAGACTGCTGTGGCTTATTCTGCTGATGCTGAGGTACTCTATGAGAGGCGCTGGGAGTAGCTGGAGTAGCGGTCGCCTGTATACTCTTCTGTGCCTTCTTTCTTTCTTTTGACATCTTGTATTTCATAGCCGATCCATCACCATTCACACCACCTCGAATGAACAGAGCGCCCAACGCAGAAAATCTCTTCTTCTTGCCAGATTCTGGTCTTTTCGAGTATGATACTTGATGGGCCTGGACTTGAACATTGGATATTGACGGTGGCTGCTGGGATGAAAAGTCGTTGGGAAGGTCGGATGCAATGCGCGTTCTCGAATCGACACGCGGTTCTACCGAGTGTACCTGTAACGAAGCCTGCCCAAACTCCGGTGGCTGCCCCATGTTTGGGCGACTATGCGGCAAGAAAGGATGTTGCTGGTCGATAAGCTTTTCTGCCGATGCCTCCCTAGGGCGCATAAATCTGTCCATTACAGAGTGAAGCGGAGTACCAGAACTAGGATCCGGCGGAAGTGGCTTGGACTGGGAGATTATGGCTGTATTGCCAGAGTTGGTCGTATACTGGAGGTTCGCCTGTGTCTTACCACCAAAGCTCTTGAACATTGATGTAAGCCGAGGTTTCGAAGATGACTTCTCCTGGTTTCTTGATGTTTGCTCGGCAGGTTGAGACGAAGAATTGGCGGGTGGTCTAAACGCGGCAACTTGGTATTGCCCTTGCCTCTGCAACAATTGCTGTTGCAGTTCAAATTGATTTCTGGGTCCATGAGATTCCATCTGCCCTTGTGCGCGATTCGGGTTGCTCTGCGGCCCCGAAATTGCTGGCCTCTCTTGTTCTGCTAGCGGAACCCGACCCGAAGCTTGAGTGGCCTGTGGTAACTGACAGTTAAGATCAGGACTTCCGAAAACTGCTTGCTGGGAAGCTTGATGGCCCGCAGGACGCCAAGAACTGACGGTAATCTGAGTGGTTTTGTTACTGGGGTCGATTGACTTTACCGCCTGGAAGATGTTCTTGGATGGAGATGGGCCAGATGCAAGCATTGGCTGGTGCCTCAATGCGCTCCGATCCGAGGGCGGTGCGACGTTTGCTAGCGGGTTCGGTGAGTACACTGTGTCCATGTGTAGTGATTGCTGGGACTGATTACGATGCTGCATAGCGACTGGGGAAGATTGCGTTGCATTCGCAGATGCGGTCTGGTTGATCTGATCTTGAGGTTTGCCGTCTTGGTCTTCAGGTCCTGAGACGAAGCTCATTGGCCTTTCAAAACTGTATCTTGGGCGATCACCATCGCGAGATGATGGCGCTGTCGCAATACCGGAAGTTGAAGGCTGTGATGGCTGTTGTTGGGTAGTTGCCCCTCGCACCTGGAGATGTCCAAGTCGCAAAGGCTGGCCATGCTCGTCTTGCACATCCTTGACGACTCCGTTATGATCTGCGTAAAGATCAAAACCATCGTCTCCACCATACGACATCAAAATCTCCTCTGGAATCTGTGGTGGGACTGCCGAAGGCTTCACGGTGGACTCTGGCTGCATGCGACGAATTGTTGACGGGGTTGATCTTCCAGTAGATGTTTGAGAGTAAGGGTTGCTTCCCTCGTCAGAAACCATGGCAGATATCTGCGAGAGCATGGATCTTGACCGTTCTGGAGCCGCCGTAGCGCTATTTGAAACCTGCAGTTGCTGTGCTTGGTGCTTGAAGTCCGGAAAGCTGGCCTGGCCATGGGAGTGGCTGTTTGACATGGCGGGACGTGAATGCTCGCTGTACGGTTGTCCAGCCTTGGGTGTCTCCGGACCGTTCTGGGTGGTAATGCGCGGAACCTGCCCGGCGGGCGTGACGAGGTTGCTTTCGTCCCCCATCTCATCGGAAGCGCGCTCAGCCACGCGTGGATCAATGATGCTGTGTCCGCGGCCCCATGATGGACCAAGTGATCTAGAGGCGGTATGCTTTTCAGCGGCGTCGACAACTAAGGAGGGCGGCGCGGAGCGCGTCGAGGTGTCGCTGTCAGCCGCCGCAGCACTGGCCCCCGCAAGGGTATGGCTAAGCGAAGGCTCCCGGTCCCCATGTCTTCGTATTTCCTGCTGGGCTGGGGCTGCAATCGCGCCAACGGCCATTACTCGACTGCCTGCGTCCGCGTCGCGTTCTTCTCCAAATGTTGTCGCGCGGATTTCTGCGCTTCCATCTGCATTCCCAAGATCCCGAGTGCTTGTCGGAAGCTGCAAGTCGCTCTTAGCAAACCACACAGGACTGAAAGCGCGTTCCGCATCCGCCTTTTCATCTCTCGACATGCCCTCGTCGTCTTTGACATCAAAAGGCGCCTCGGATGCAGGTACACTAGCTTCGAGCGACGATACTCGCCAGACTTTGCCAGTACGAAAGGCATCATCAAGAAGACCGAGAGTAGGCGATTCAACATTAGATGCACGTTCTCCCTGGCGGATCGTTTGTTCTGCGCTGGCGAGCTCGTTGACTGTGTGGTGCTGCGGAACCGAAGCGCTGCCGTAAACAAACGTCTCGTGTCCGATGTCCAGGAACGAGTGTTCTGCAGACTCCTGGGCCCTTTCTTTCGAACCTAGGGTATTGAGAGGATCCATAGACGGCCATTCTATAGCAGCGACATTGTCTGGTGGCTGTCGCGCCAGCACAAAGGGTGTGTCTTCATACCTGGTGACCCGGGCTCCACGCATTTGGTCATCGCGCTCGAAATCCCCCACATCCCCGTTCTTATCTGATGTAGTACTGGCAGATTTGCCCACAGGAGCTAGTACAGGGCTGACACTGTCAGATTCCTGTTTCGCATTCAGTGCTGTCACTGGTGCCAAGCTTCTTCCACGAACAAGCTCCCTGTCGCTGTCTTCATCGCTCACATCCATGTGTCTGTTAGTGTACATAGGAGGCGGTTGCTGGCCATGTCGCAAGGATGTTGGTAATGGGTCGTGATTCAACTGTGGCGGTTGATCGTCATCATCGATGCGATCATCTCTGACCCTCTTTGGCGATTCGTCAATGAACCCGAATTGAAACCCATCGCGTCGGAGATCATCAGATTCTGCTGTAGGTAGGTCTGGTTGGAAAGATCCCTCTGGGGCACGAAGCATTGTCTTATAGTCATTCGCTCTTTCTTGCGCACCAGAGATGTTATTATCGTCAGCAAAAGCTGGGTGATAATCGAGGCTTTTTGGATCTCTCGTAATCGCTGCTGGCATCGAATGTCTATTCAGAACAATAGGAGGGGTTGAATGCCGAATAACAGATTGCAACATCCGATGGCTGGCACTGTCCTGACTAGACCTACGTCGATAATGCTTGATGGCAACCTCGTTTGGAATGGGGGGAACGGGCGGAACATAGTCTTCAGCATCCTTGTCCTGGTTTGAAAAGGCACTCTTTGCTGGCGACGGCAATATGCCCAAATGCGCCTGCGAAGAGCTTCTTCGCATCGCTGTAGTATTGAAGTACTCGTTGAGAGCAGCCGGTGGAGTGCCGACCCAAGAGTCTGGAGCATGGAAAGAATGCGGCCGACGTTCCCCCATCAGGTAGTGATGGAGCTCGCGGGGAGGCGAGGTCTTAGATGTCGAGTCAAGGACCGATGGAGTAGTTTTCGGCAGCGCCACACTACTCGGTCTGGTTCTGGAGCGACTGGCACGCCGAAATTGGGACGAGAATGAAAATCGACGCTTCTTCTTCTCTTCGTTCGAGACTTCCCCCTTCTTTTCCTTTTCCGTCATGGAGCGTAGCAGTTGCACTCCTGACGATGCTCTCGATCTTCGTGTGACGAGCTCGGGCTCTTGAGAAGCTTCGCGCGAAGAAGGAGCAGAGTCGGCCCGGTTATACGAGGAGGTCTGAATCACGCATCACATCAGCAAACAACACCGTCGTAAGGAAGCTGAGCCGCCTCAGTCAGACTTGGCATTACGTTGAGATGATTATGAAGCTACAGGCGAGGACTACGATCGTAAATGGCGAAAGAATGAAAACGCCCAAAGCAAGGTCAGAAACGCCACATTCAATGTCCATACGAGTACATCCAATCACCCGCTGTAGTCCATGGACCAAGGAAAATGGTAGTCGTGACATACGATGAGAATGCCAAGCAAAGAAAATGGGTAGAAGAGATCATTTATCTACCTTTTCGCGGCCGAAACGGCTCTTGCCTTTCGCAAACAATCCCTTGGCACTGGTCATGCCTTTCCCTCCTAACACATTAGCAGTATGAAGCAAGTCCTTGCCTTTCAATTGCATCTGCTGATTTGCAATTCGTCCGCCAAATCCTGAACCAGATGATGCAGGATTAGTGGGAGAGCCTGAGCTCGCGGGGACTGGTACGCTAGCATTGTTATTTTGGTCGGCGCTCACGTCGTAGCTACTCGAACCACCAAGCTTGCCAAACAGTGCAAGAGAGCCAGTGTGCCTGTGACGTGCCGAGCTTGTAGGCACACGCTGTACTGGGTACGTCTGCGTAGCCAGCTCGGGGTTTGCTTCGAGCGCAGAGCGTAGCCAGTCATTAAGGCCATGATCAACTGTCGCCCAGTACTCGCGTGTCTTGTTGTAGGTGTCAATTCGCTCAGCAGCAGTGTTAAGCGTTGCTATTTCTCGAGCGCCCAGAGGCTTGTCCGTAATTGGCGACTTCGGCGAAGGCTCCTCCTGTACGGCAATGGGTGTTTTCGGCTCGTCGTCAGATGTTACGATTGCGGGATGTTCCGCAGGCTGCTCTATCCGTTGCTTCTCGTTCAAGCTGGATCCTCCGAGTCCCGAAGTCTGCTCATGCTCCGCACTGAAACGTGGTGGGAGATCCACGGCTTCGGGATTGAGCTCTGTGTTGACAACATGAAGTCCCGGGGAGCGTGTTTCTTCTCGAGCAGGGCTAGTTCCGGGGCGCGCAGTATCGACGGTTGGAGAAGCAGATCGTTGCGGCATATCACTGCTACTACTAGGGTCAGGTTTAGTAACCGTGAAAGTGTGCTCTGGGCCAAAGTACGAGTCCGGAAGGCCTTCTGACCACTCTTGTCGTTCTTGATCTGCAGCTCGTTCCACAGTGGGAAGGCGACTCTCCGTTGCCTGTGAGGCTTTTGTAGGCTCAACAGCGGCTACACCGTGCGCTTGCTGGTCTGGTGTTTGCGGTTGCGGGTTGCTTGCCTCCCAGCTAAATCGATTGAGTATCACAGGCTTGGTCGGTTCTTCCGATTGTGGGAGAAAAGACATGGCTGCATCGGATGGCTGATCTTGAGCATAGCGCTCAGTATCCTGCGAAGATCGACGAGAAGCCCGATCTTCATCTGCCCAGTAGGTATCATACTCACTGGGCAGAATAGAGCTAGCACGATTTGTGCCTGGGCTGGCGGGGTGGAGCGAGGCTTGATTAGACTCGCTGGCCGGCGACGCTGGAGCCTTGAAAGGGCTGAGACTGGCGACAATCTCCTTGCGAAGACGGTCACTTTCCTGGTCTTCAGCAGAAGGGTCAGTACTTAACTGAGGATCAAGACTCGGTCGTTTAGGCTGACTCTTGAAGGGCTGTGAGGGCCTCTCCTTCAAAGGCGGGGGTGGCGGAAATTCTGATTCCGGGGTGTCTTTCGCGGGGGGAGTTGGCGGCACGCTTGAGCCGGAAGTGCCAGTACGATCTAGCTGAAGAGGCCTTGGTAAATAGATATTTCCGTGGTCAGTACGACGTGCTTGCTGCTGTTGAGTCTCGGATGTTTGGTCATCGGCACCCAAGGTTGTGCGGATAGAATTGACCATTGCAGCTCCAGCATCTCTAAGAGCGGCGAGCGGATCCGGAGTGTCCGTCTCTGCCGACAATGCCCCGGCAAGTGGCTTCTTATCCGTTGTAGCCGTCAGATCGGATTTGTTGAGCGCACTCGGACCATTGTTCGCGAAACTTAATCGACGGTCTTGCTCGCCCAGATCCGAAGGTGTCATAGCGGTAGTAGCATAAGACTCCCACTGGCCTGGAAGATGGGGACGAAATTCTTTGACAGGACTGCTGGGTTTCGAAGGGCTAGCTTTCGTTGGAGACGCCGCACGTGAATTATCGTTGCTCCGTTCCCACGATTGAACACTGTTCCTCGAGCGATTGGACTGTGTAGAGCCACGTCTCGACGATGCCACCTCTCCAAATTTGCCAGCCAACGCCTGCACACGACCCTTGCTTGGAGACTCTGAGCGATCGCGCGGCAAGCCATCATCGAGAGGGCTTTGCGCGTTATGCGACTCGAGGAAGTTGTTCTGTGATTGAAGCTCTGAAGCGCCCAGTCCGGGTGCGCCATTGTCTGGACCATCCCTGACAGCAGTAGCAATATCAGCCTCGCGAGTAGCATATGCAGGGGATGGACCATTAAGGCCGCCTTCCATTGCGCCCGGAGTTTCGTTGCTTTCCATGGTAACAAGGGCGGAGGAGGGTTCGGGTACGTCTCTGCTCGGTGCTAAGATAGGGGATCGTGCAGGACTGTCACCGCGTGTGGGCGTAGCGAGGCCGCTGCGCGGTAGAGAAGAGTTGGAGAAGTTGCGATTGTGACCTGGGGACGGTTTTCGTGGAACGTGGTGTATGGGCTCGACGATCTTCGCAGAGGTTGGCTGGGTAACGGGCGTCGTGACTTCACTTGGTTCTTCTGCGATGGCGGGTGTGGTGCTTTCTGCTTGATCACGGTTTCTCAGTGCTGAGGCTGCTGAACTGGGCACGCGGCTCATGATTGGGCTGATTCCGGAAGTGCTTCCAGTATTGCTCCTCAGAAGGTCTGAAGTTGAATCGTTGTCGTTTGATATGGGCGTTGGCGGAACGGAACGCGATTCGTCAGCGCGAGTAAATGCCTGATCAACAACAGAGCGCAGACCCTTGTCATCCTGTGGTGACGCAAGGGATTGATTTTGCTGGGGTTGTTGTTTGTCGTGCGGGGCTGCTGCATCATAATCAGGCAGATACTCGCTCTTGCGCTCAGCGACGGTTTCCATAGGCTGCAGCGATCGCCCGCCTTCTTGAGGAGAGACCACGTTGTCCTGTATCGGAGAAGAAAGAGAGTCCAGGCTTGGTCGCGATGATTCCATTGACGCCCGCTCCCGCTCCTCTTGGTGCCGCTTGTATATGTCGGCTGGTCTGATGAAGGGTAGCGGCTTGTCAGATGCCTGACTGCCATTGCGTGATCGTGGCGAAGTAGACGTTGGCATGTCTCCCTGGCCTATGCTACTCTTGCGCGGGGGAAACTGTGTGTTGAGCGGCGGGGTGAAATCGGCAGGGACCTGCGATATGCGAGTCTGGAGAGGCGGGGGCATGGCAGAGTAGCCCTGCTCATGCTCGTGGCCGTGTCCATGTTGGGGTTGCGGTATTGTTGAGGAGAAGGCGCGCTGTTCCTCGCCGTGCTCGAAGGAATTTCTTCGGGGTCGTGGGAGGGGCGCCTGCTGGGAGGGGTCGGTGAAGCTGCGCGATGGTTGCTCCGTCCGCTGGGCATAGTAACGCTGCGCCAGAGGCTGTGGCTGCTCGGGCTCCTGGTTGACGCCGTATTGGTCGTACTCGTCGTAGCCGCCCCAATCGTCGCCGTCGTAGGCGTTCTTCTTCGCCTGTACCCATTTCTTCGTTTTGGCACGGTTGACATTGGTCTTGAACGACACAGGCTGGCCGGCGGAGAAGGGCGACGCGGTCCGATCGCTAACACGAGTCAGTTCAGGACAGCAGGCGACATGCGCGTGCAGAGGCGGTACGTACAGCGGCGACCTGGCTTCCTCTTGCTGGAAGCGGAAGGGGCCAGACATGATGGCGTAGGAGGGTCCGGAGATGGCTAGGATGCACCGCTCTCGCTCTACTAGGGCCGAGCCCAACGCCAGCTATGTCCTGCAGCGCATGCAACCGGGAGACACGAGGGGCAGCCTGCCGAGATGGAGTCTGCGACAACGGTGGGGGCCGGGGGAGCGAGGCAGTGGTGGTGCAGGTGGCCGGAGTGGTGATAGACAGCGTGGCTGGAGCCGGGCGGGAGGGTTGATGAGGGCTCGACCAAGCTTCCGGGGGATACGTCACCTGCCTGCGCGTGCGAAAGGCCCGACGTGATCACGACAACGGCGCACTCGACGGGAGCAGCTGGGCAGGCGAGGATGGGCGCAGAGGACGCGGTGGAGGAGTAAGGAGAGCTAGCGATCAACTCCCCTTGATGCAGCTGCTCCGCGCGGTCTGACGGGTCTACGGCCAGTATAGCGCGCTGTGGAGGTGTGGCGCAGGGCGTCCAAGTTTGGCCGACGCGGAACTAACTACGTTTCCCCATTCCCCATTTCACCCCGACCCTCAACACATTCCGCTTTTCTCTGCCCGACTCGCCAGGAACACGCCGCTTCCGATTCACCGCCGCGCACGACTGCATCCCGCGTCTCTCGTCACTCCTCCAGGCCAAACCCCGCCGCCGCCGCCAGCTCTCGCACGCCCCGTCTACGAACCGCGTGTCGCGCGCCATCACCTCACAATTGCATCTCGCCCGTGGCTGCTCTGGATCCTCGAGCAAACGGGGCCTGAGCAAATCCGCGACTGCACACAAATCTGCCACCCGCCTCGGCGCAACTTCCACGTCGCCTGTGCATCCGCAGCGCCTGCTGTCCTGCCCACAGGTGGTGCGCCTCCCCCTTTCCGCCCTCGCCCTCCCTCCCACCACAACGAATCGTCAACATGGCTGTGTCGATACAGGACCGCACCGACGAGTTCCGCTCGATTCTTGCACAGGCTCGTCGGCGGCAAGCGCAATCCAAGACGGGCGCGCAACGGCAGTCGCTCCTCACAGCACAAGAGAAGACACAGGCAGATGCCAACCCCCGGCGTCAGCGCTCTGAATTTGCGCGCAATGCGGCCGACGTCGCGCGGGGTGTTGCGAGCACCATGCAGAAGCTCGAGCGCCTTTCACAGCTGGCCAAGCGCAAGACGCTGTTTGACGATCGGCCAGTCGAGTTTGACGAGCTCACCTTTGTCATCAAGCAGGACATGACTGCACTGTCAGGCCAGGTGCGGGCACTGCAGCAGATGAACTCGAAGCAACACCCCAAGGCGAAACCCGGTGTGGACCAAGAAGGAGAGCACAACGGCCAAGTCGTCAAGCTGTTGTCCGACAAACTAACCAACGTGGGGACCAACTTCAAGGACGTTTTGGAGGTGCGAACAAAGAACATGCAGGCATCGCGATCACGCACGGAGCAATTCCTGTCAACAGCTGCGCAGCAATCCCACAGCAACCTCGAGCCAGGCCGGACAGATTCTCCACTTTACCAAACACCCCAGCGAGGTCGATCACCAGGAGGCTTCGCCCGGAATACCAATGCAGCGCAGCAAGACCTGCTCTCGCTCGAACCTTCTGGGTCGTCAGCTCTGACGCGAGGTGCACCGCAATCGGACGCACAACTACTGCTCATGGAAGAGGCCCAGCCCCAGAACGCATACATCCAAGAGAGGGGGCGAGCAATTGAGTCGATAGAGTCTACTATTCAAGAACTAGGAGGCATCTTCAGCCAGCTCGCCCAGATGGTGTCCGAACAAGGAGAACAGATCCAGCGCATTGACGCCAACACCGAAGACGTTGTAGACAACGTCGAGGGTGCCCAGCGTGAGCTGATGAAGTACTGGAGCCGCGTGCAAGGCAACAGGTGGCTTGTCGCAAAGATGTTTGGTGTGCTGATGATTTGTACGTATACCCGCACACTCGTACATTGACAACATACTAACAAGTCTTAGTTTTCTTGCTTTGGGTCCTTATCTCTGGGTAGATTTGCGCTTCATGGCTACGGCATTTTCAGGCGTTCAGCAAGTTAAGAGGCGTTTCTACCAGCTCGGTCTGGCATCGAACTGGACGAGCAGCCATTGCATACGAGGCTGCGCACTTCTCACATGTATCTATATATATTTCTTTTGTCGCATGTTTCACTTTTGGGCCTGGCTTATGATCACCATTACGTCATATGAGCGAGCCGTTTTAAGCTACTATTAATGAATTCAACCCGTCTTTTCACTTGCGACATCAGGACGATTTGCTGGGTGTGGAAGGCTTCCCGGTAGCTCGGTCCATGTCTGTTGTGTACTGTACCATATTTGCTTGCGTGCCTTGGCTGCATATGTACAACATGCGATTTGGTAGTCGCTTAGGACAGTAGATCAGTGCCCATCACGAAGCTTGCAATACAAATGCGTGTACTCTGGGTCAAATTCGTACACTCAGGTGGAGCATGCGCCAACGACCACCACCTGCGTCATCAAGGCGGCGGTGTGATCGACGACTACAGGCTGAAACCAAATTGGACAGTTGTGCGTATCCGACCGCTTCTTATTCTCGATAGCCCCTGCGCAGTATCACCAACGTCGCAACCGAATTATCATCTTCACATGCTCCAGGATGACCCCGACACGGACGGCTACCACCTAGGTGGAACATCAGAACATCGGAAATCATGGCAACTAAGCGGCAATGCCGAAGCTATCCTCCAACCACCTAGTGGGCTCCCGGCACAGTATTCCGGCTACACCACTACGAGTCGTAGATGGAGAACTGACAGGCGCCGAACTATGCACGTCACCGCCATGACAGCCGAAGTGATATCAACGGTACTTAGCTCGTCACTAAGCGGGCCTGATTGGCGGCGCGAAACATGTAAAGTGCGACATGACGAAAAGGACGGCGCAACGTCGGTCGGATAGCCGCGTTCGACGGGCGCGCGCAAACTCATTAGCGGGCCATGGACAGATGTCATATCGGTGTTTGGCGGGTGGGATGGCTTGCAGGCGACATGCTGAATGCAGCATCAGCAGATGATCCACCTGCTGCAGAGTGGGCGTGTGGGCGCCCGTCTTCCATGCTCTAGCGCCCACTCCTTCCATCCGTATGTCAACCACACTTCCAAGGTTCTCACACCGTCGTGCGTCCTCGACACCTGACCCGCCCTCTGTTTGCTGCACCCCTCTGTTAGTCGCCCAAGCTTGTGTGCCGCCCTCCCAACGGTGCCGCCTGTCCTGCGCAAGAAGAGATTACCCTTGCGCCGCTCGCATGTCTTGGTAGCGACCTCTTGACATCAGTCAACAGCCAAGTGCATGCGCGCTCCGGCGCAATGCCTGACCGTATATGGGACGAAACCGTTGCGCTCGGCACGGCTCCCATATTTGACGATGCTATATATCTGGCCGAAGCCTTGGGTCTGCCTATGAATCAGAATGAGGACCATCTCGACGCCGAGGTGGCGCTGCTTGCTCGCGAATCTGGTATCCCCGATCCTTATCGTTTCGTACCCCCGCCAGAAACCATCTCTCGCGCAATCTCGACTATGACGCTGGATAGCGATCAGAGAAGTTCCAGATCAATTCACTCTCAAGAAACGCAGTCAACAAGCTTCACGTCCGCGCCTTCCCGAACTTCCAGAGACCACATTTTCTCCACTGACGGCTCAACCACGAGAAGGGTACCTCCAGCACGCTCACAGATTATGTCACCTGTTGAGAAGTCTCGAGACTTTGTTGACCGTCCCGAATCTGATTTCCAGTCAAGACAATCATCGACACTGTCCATCACACCTTCCGCCATCTCCAGCTCAGCCTCGTCACAGCAAGCGCAACCAAGGAAGAAACGGGGCTCCGTCATTTTCTCCATGTTCAGAAGGGATTCAGGGTACGTTATGGACAGTGACTTATGACAGCTTCCTACTAAGTCTTTTTAGTAGTACTTGCACCACGTCCGCGCCGCACCACGGATATCACAGCAGGCCTCGAGGCGCAAAGCTGGTATGCGGTCACATATCGTCTGACGCCGACGTTCGCGCACATATACAAGAGTCATCAAAGAGAGGCGCACACGTAGCGCCCGACTGCTGTGGAAGCGCATTACCGCAATCCATTCTGGAGCGCGTCTCAGCAAAAGACGATCCAAGGCTCGCTATGGAGACTGCTACCGAGCTGCCTGAGCCTCTTTCCCGTGACTCTGGCTACTGCGAAATTGTGACCTCAACTGCTGACAGTTCACATCCCATAGTCGACTCTCTAGTTTCAGACATTTCCTCCACTTTGCTACAATCTTCAATGAGGCGCACCCGACACGAGGCGATCAGCATCGGCTTGGCGTTAGCTAAAGAGGCTTTTATAAGTTACAGGACACAACAGAAGGAAGAGCTCGCACGTGTCTCGCTGTTCGAGTGCAGCCAAAGAAAAGCCTTGTCAGCATACCAGTATTGTTCAATGCAACAATTGGGAGCACAGCTTGAGATTGATAAGAACGAACGGATCGGACAGGTAAGTATAATTCGTGTTGATGTGATATACGTCAGCTGACTCAAGCGATGTAGCACAATGAGGACCTGGAGCGATTAGAAGAACGACAACTTCTCGCTGAACACGACCTGTTGAAAGCACAATCTCAAGAGACACAGAACGTAGCAACAGCCCTAAAGTATATTGAGGCGTATTGCCTACGTACGAGAAGCAACCAAGAGCGTGTGCATGCTGTGTCGGAGGAAGACTTGAAGAAGCTGGACCACCAAAGATTAATCCAACAGGATCTTCCCAGACGACACGCGAGTGCAATCAACGTCTTACGAGCAAGGCAAGAGATGGACACCGCACGAAGACTAGAAGCACAAGAAGCAGAGCTGCAGCAATTAGGCATTGAGCACGAGAAAAAGAAGTTTGCAAAAGAAGCGGAATATCAAAAGGAGCTGGCAAGGCTTGAAACCGTTATCGAATTAAGAAGAAAGAGGCTTCTACAAAGGTGGGATCTCAGGTTTGAAATATGGCGGCGAGACTGGGAAGCGCAGCACAACACGACTCTGACGGTAGAACTCGAACACGAAGACTGGCCACCTCGCAAAGCAGATCACACGATTTCCATACCTGAAGCAAGTTTGCTAGCTCAGTACATCAAGGCTGCGGCATGATGCGACGGCCTTGGCTGCTCTTGATTTCTGAAACATCGCACCTCCCGTCTGTGCGATATCTGTTCGTCCCATTGACATCGATTTGGGCAGCACCACCATTTTCGTCAGCATCTTACAGCGTAGCGAGGCGTTTACTTGAACACAAATGCTCAGACGCGCAGTCATTCTCCATCCTTTGCGGCATCGGCGGGTTTCCATCTTCGCGACTTTATACCCTTTTTGTACCTTTGCGAAGACGCATTTTCTACACACGGTTTTTAGATGTTGTTATCACGAGAGATGCTCCGCTTATATGTAACAGACCAATCTTGTTTGATTGGATAACTAGATATACGTTATATTGTAATGAGATGATTTACAATGAAGTCTGCAGCCACTGAACCCACCGTCTCTGGAAAGCCAAAATATAAATGTAACGATACTCCCATAGATCTGGTCTGACCCAGGCGCCCACACTAGAATAAGGTCTCTGCTAATACAATCTCATCGACTAGTGAACCATAGCTTTGGGCGTGAAGAAAAGGTGTGGCAGACTAGGACTAGCAGCCCGATCGCCTGGATCCTACGGAGCTTTTCCCCGCCCCTACGGCGATCGAGTAGCGACCGAACGCCGTTCGCTAGAATCGACGGCTTGGCATGATTGACAAGCCGAATGGGGAAGTTTGCGATCTGGGGTTCATGGCAGGAGTATCGGACGCTCCCGTATTTGACATGATTTAATTACTATTTGGGTATCTTGCTAACTCGTGAAACTCGTGAAACTCGTGAAAACATCATTGACGGCCATCACATCGGGCATGGGAAAACCTCCACCAACTTCCACAGACGATTGCATTCGGCAGCTCTGACAGGCATCGCTGTCTCAGCCACGAGAGAGATCGCTGTTGTACTGCTCAACGGGGGTTAGCATGTCCCATTGTAAACTCTCTTGGGCGTCCGTGGCTGGTGGCAGGTGACCCAACCCCATCGCCATGTCCATCTCAGCGTCATCCTTTATGAGTGAGAGCTGGTCGAATTGCTGATCGAATAAAGCATTTTGCCCATCCATGCTCTTCAAGTCAGAATATGGTAGCATCGGCATGTTGCTCTCCATGAGGTATGGAGCAGGCGTCTCTGGGATGCTGGGCGTAGCAGAGTCGAACATGCTCATTGAGTCGTCGAACCCACCAATCCAGAACTGCCCTCCACTGACAGCATCGCGCTCCTGTATCATGTCTTCGATCTCGTCCTCGGGAATATAATGCTCTGCGAGCAGATGACGGCGTAAATCACGGTCCATGTAGAAGCGGTACTCGCACGTCTTCACCAAACAGGGCACCTCACGGCCTTGCTCATAGCCAACACCGGTAAGCATGGTAAGCATCGAAGGCTCCGGCTTCTTCTTTGACTTTGCGGCCTTCCGGAGCTGCTTGCGGTTGCCGAGACCAAGATGATTTTTCCGAACATGCTGATCGAGAGACGACTTGGCCTTGAAGGAGGCGCCACAGGCATTCTCTCCGTTCCAGGCTTGGAGATCTGGGTGTTTTGAATTCTGCAGAGCATCGGGGGTACATGAGTACCTGAACTGCTTGTCGTGGACCGTCTGAATGTGAACAGTGAGGTTGTGTTTCCGGTTGAAGACACTCTCACAGCCTAGTCTGGGACAAGGGAACTGCGTTTGGTCTTGTGGGTGCCCATGGACGGTGTCGAAGTGTGTCTTGAGATTGGATGCAGTCTTGAACTTCTGACCGCACTGTGTACATATAGGTGGGTGACACTCGGCTGTGTGCACGTTCAGCTCGTCTTTTGTCGCGAAAGACGGTAAGTGTGGCGGGATGGTGGATGTGTCAACAGACTCGCTCTGCATTGTGTCCGCGTCTACTCCAGCCGTCGCACACAGCATGCAGAAGTGGCCCTGCCCTTGTATGTCTGCATGTGTCTTGCCCATATGCCGTTGTAATGCGCCCTCAGTCTGAAAGCCACTCGCGCATTTCTCGCCGGTCTCTTGATCCACGTGAGAACAAGTGAAGGGCTTGACGTCCATGTGCTGGATCTTGACGTGTGCCTCCAACGCCTTCGCCTTCCTAAAAGCCTCGTTGCACGGGGGGAAGTCGGTACAGTAGAATTTGGATTCGTGGACGTCTCTGTGCCTCTGGAGCCTGCCGTTGGAGGTGAAACTCTTGCCACACCCGGTCCAATCGCATGTGAATGTCCGCTCGGTCGCAGGGTCGCTATGGGCGTTCTTGAGGTGACGCTGTAAGTGGTCTTTACGAGGGAACGTCTTGTTGCAGCCGGGCTCGGTACAGATAAATGGTCGCTCCTTGTTGTGGCTTCGCATGTGTGTCTCGAGGCGACATGGTCGGTTGAAGCGTTGCGAGCAGGTTGGGCAGACGTAGTTCCATTGGCGACGGGCCTCGCTCTCTGCCCTCAAAGTGCCGTTGTCGGTGAAATTGACCTTGTAATCAGCAGAGTCGTCTGTCGCATAGTCCTGGTCGGGTGTGTCCTCCGCAACACCTCCGAGAATGTTAGCCTTCAGGATCGACGTCACGGTGCTCGGGGTTACGGTACTGTTGCGAGACCTCTTCTGCGGCGCCACACCAGCGTCTTCGGTGATTCTCCGCTTCGGCGCCATAGTATGGCATACAACGTGCGCGTGGTTGCAAGGCGGCTCGTGGATGCGCAGAACCATGGACGAAAGTCGAGCTCCACTGTATTTTGCGACCGCCAAGATTTCCCACGCTAGTGCAGACGCCGACCCCTGCGATTTCTGATCGCGAACTTTCTTTGCCAGTCGCATCGCACCAGGCATACACCCCATACTCCACGCGTACCTCTCCATCTCTCGGCATCCCTTCCTCAGACACGCACGCGCGTAGAAACCTGCTGCAAACATGTCCGACTATGGCGGTGACGACTACGACGGCGGCGCCGGTGACATGTACGTTCAGCTCCATCTCTGGGTTTCCTCCACCGGGCGCATCAGCTAGGGGAACGGTAGGAGACAGTCCCGCCGATTCTAACTTCAGTAGTGACGAGCCCCTCATCGAGTTCGACGAAGAGGCCGAGCCTGATCTGATGGACGACGAAGACGACCAGCCTGGCGGCGGTGAAGACCCAGACAATGCCGAACCCAACGACGACAACGTAGTAGTATCTGGCGATGCCAACGCGGCAGCTGCTGCCAAGGAAGCCTCCAAGAACACAGTCACAAGTGAAAAGGACAAGAAGGTTCCGAACGACAAGCGCACAACCACCCCATACATGACAAAGTACGAGAAGGCACGCGTCTTGGGCACAAGAGCACTTCAGATCAGGTAGACTACCTTCAGAGGGAGGTTGCATGTACAAGGACTAATGAGATTGCAGTGGTAACGCTCCCGTGCTGATCGACGTAGAGGGAATGACGGACCCTCTGCAAATTGCTGCGAAAGAGCTCCAAGAGAAGAAGATTCCCCTTGTTGTACGGCGGTACCTCCCCGATGGTTTCTACGAGGACTGGACTTGCGAAGAGCTTCTGACATGAAGCGTGGTGTGGCTGATTGCATTTGCTATGGAGTTTTGTTTGGCTAAATATGGGGTATTTCGGCGAAAGGAGTCTCTGAGTGGTTGCGCAATTATATCCCGAGTCTCACCCGATCTCCGTTAATTCCAAGCCTTGTCCGTTGCCTGTGCGGATCCGCGGATAAGATTTCTGTAACAAGCCAAAAGTCTAGAGGGAGGTGGGGTAGCTCGACATAGCTATTCGTCCCCCGCACTAATTTCAGGCACAACGTCACTCAATGCGCCTGCTCACAAAACTTCCAAGGGCCCCTCGACCTGCGTTTGCATTCCAACCTCCTACTGTTCGTTTTTCTCGCTATACCACATTGTCCAAGATGTCTTTCGAAACCACAGGCACCATCGCATCCTTCGGCGGCAAGCTTCTCAAGTTGAAGCACAAGTCCTCAAGCACGAACACCGACATGGAGCTGAACGTGTTCCTGCCTCCACAAGCACTCAAGTCCGGCGCCAAGGTCCCAGTTCTCTTCTACCTTTCCGGCCTCACATGCACCGGCAACAACTGCTCAGAAAAGGGGTTTTTCCAGCACGGCGCAGCCAAACATGGCATCGCTGTCGTGTACCCTGATACTTCACCGAGTGCGTGCCTACCGTGAGACTATACGCGGAGCATTTGACTAACCCACTCACTAGGGGGCCTACAGATCGAAGGTGAAGACGAGTCATACGACTTCGGGTCAGGCGCAGGTTTCTACGTCGATGCCACCAAGGAGCCATGGTCAAAGGGCTACAACATGTACTCATACATCACCAAAGAGCTCCCCGAAGCGCTGTTCTCGTCTTTCAAAGAGCTAGATTCCAGCAAAGTCAGCATCACAGGGCACAGCATGGGTGGACACGGCGCATTGACACTGGTTGGTCAGCTGCTTGCATACCAGGAGGACTAGACTGACCACCATCGATAGTTCCTCAAGAACCCCGGCATGTACAAGTCTGTCTCTGCATTCGCGCCCATCGCCAACCCCATCAACTGCCCATGGGGCCAAAAAGCTTTCAAGGGATACTTTGGCGAGGACCAGCAACAAAAGTGGAAGGAGCATGATGCGTCAGAGCTGGTCAAGCAATGGAAGGGTCCTCTTGAGATGCTCATCGATGTGGTGCGTATCATATGCGACAGTCTTGTGTCGTTTTACTAACTGAGCTAGGGCACTGGAGACAACTTCTACAAGCAAGGCCAGCTTCTACCGGAGAACTTCGTCAAGGCAGCCAAGGAAGCTGGCAATGACAAGGGCATTCAACTGCGCATGCAGCCCGATTACGATCACAGCTACTACTTCATGGCCACATTTGCTGACGATCACGTCGAGTGGGCGGCGAAGCATCTAGGCGCATAGTAAGTAGACGTGACACCGATTGTAATAGCAGTCTGCTCACTACTACAGAAGCGGCTGGTGTATCAGAGAGAAACTATAGAACCTAATAGAATCCGTACACATCTGGAAAGACTTGACTACTCATTCGTGATTTATTGGGCTGATCAACTTTTTGCACGTGAACACCGAATTGTATCTCAGCTCTTGCCGCCGTGAATTCGCCATAGAGTGCGGACTTCAAATGTATAAGCATGATAGAGGGACGACTGCGTTGCTGGCTCTCCATATGGGGACTCTCATACACGATTAAAACTTCAGCAATGCGCGTGGCGGTGTCGAAACCAAAATCTCGTGCGCACGTGTCACACGGTCAAATTGGGCGCGAGAACATCCCACCAGGCCCGGGCTTGGCGCTGCCACTTCAGTCATTGCACAGCTGTTTTCGGCCTCGACGCCTCGACGAAGACGGAGAACAACTTTTGCTTTTTCCAGTCGGTACCCTAATCGCCTGGCACATAGACCCTGAGCTCTGGCCATCGTTTCTTTCACGCACGAACCCTTGCACACGCCGTACGTCAGCCCCTCGTGCCCCGCCTCTGCCTACACCGCTGTAACGCTTTCGTGATGCAGTCTTCCACAGTTTGCTCCATGGTCCGGTAGCATACCAATCCGCTCATAGTTCCTACCCCACCACGTCCGATGTACAATCTATAGGGCAGACCACACCGACTCAACCTGTGACTCAACCCTGCTTGCTCAGCTTTGACAACACGAGGCAATGGAGGGCCAGGTACGTACCATTGTTTGCCCGATCCATGAAGCATATACTCACACTCCATTTCAAAGGTCGAAAATGCCATCCAGATCGCCGCAAATCCGACGTCGAGCCAGGAGCTGCGCGGTCAGGCTATCGAATACCTGAACCAGCTCCGTGCCGAAGGCTCCGCATGGCAAGCTGCCCTCACACTCTTCGCGCGCGACCCTCGTCCCACCGACTTTGTCCGCCATACGTCGCTCGACCTTGTGAACAACGCGATCCAAGAACATCGCCTCGATGAGCAGAGTCTTGCGTACATCAAGGATACCCTCATGGGCCATATCCACCGATCCTACGTCCCGGGCAGTGGAGCTGCAGACACAAGCCATATCCAGAACAAGCTGATGCAGACTGTCACTTATCTCTTCGTAGCTCTATACCCTTCCTCGTGGCAGTCCTTCTTCGACGATTTCCGTGCCTTGGCTGGCGACCAGTCTACCATCGGAAACGTCAATACAGCCACGACGTTGCTATACCTTCGCATGCTCGGTCAAGTGCACGACGAAATCGCTGACCAGTTGGTCGCCCGCCCAGAAGACGAGAAGAAGCGCAACACAGAGCTGAAAGACCTCATTCGGCAACGGGACGCGCAGAAGATCTCGTTATCTTGGCAAGAAATACTCGCGAAGTGGAGGGAGACAGACCTGAATCTTGTGAAGATGTGCCTGGAGACTATCGGGCGCTGGGTTAGTTGGACCGACATCAACTTGATTGTCAACCAAGCCATGATCACAACTTTCCTGGAAATGGCGGGCCAACAAGGAATCGCTGATCCCGAGAGCGCTGCTGGAAAGGTGCGCGATGCGGCAATCGATACATTCTCAGAGATCGTCGGGAAGAAGATGAGCCCATCGGATAAGATTGAATTAATCACTTTCCTAAATCTTTCCGAAGTCGTCGGCCAGCTGATCAGCAGCCCAGCTCTGGCCGATTTCAACAGCTCGAACTACGACAACGACCTTGCCGAGACTGTCGCTAAGCTCGTGAACAACATCGTGTTCGATATCGTAAAGATACTAGAGAACGAGGCTGTCGAGGAGCATGTTCGGCAACGCGCAGACGATCTCATTCGCATCTTCACGCCTTACCTTTTACGTTTCTTCGCTGACCAATACGACGAGGTCTGCTCGACTGTCATCCCATCTCTTACAGATCTTCTTACGTTCCTCCGCAAATTGCAAAAGAAGTCTGGATCGATACCTCCACAATACGCCGCAGTATTACCACCCGTTCTAGATGCGATCATTGCAAAAATGAAGTACGACGAGACAGCCTCATGGGGTGAGGAAGGCGAACAGACAGACGAAGCAGAGTTCCTCGATCTCCGCAGACGCCTCCACGTCCTGCAACAAACAGTAACCGCCATCGATGAGCCTTACTACATCGAGACACTCAGTCGCTTAGTCAACGGAACCTTTGGACGCCTATCTCAAGGCGATCAATCCCTGAACTGGCGCGACCTCGAATTGGCTCTGTATGAGATGTATCTATTTGGAGAACTTGCAGTCAGAAACCAGGGACTGTATGCGAAACGCGAGCCCTCATCGGCTGCAGCTCAGCAACTCGTGAATATGATGAACAGCATGGTCGAATCTGGTCTAGCAAGCTACCCGCACCCTGCTGTTCAACTGCAGTATATGGAGATATGCGTACGCTACTATCAGTTCTTCGAGCAGAATCCTGGCCTCATCCCCAAGGTACTTGAGAATTTTGTCAACCTTACCCATAGCAACCATGTCAAGGTCCGCTCGCGATCCTGGTATCTCTTCCAACGCTTAGTCAAGCATCTGCGGGCCCAACTGGGCAACGTCTCCTACGACATCATTCAAGCGGTTGGAGACTTGCTTGCCATCAAAGCTGAGCTACCAGATACTTCAGAAGATGAGATGTCGTCCGATGAAGAGGATCAGTCGGCGGATGCGCTGTTCGACTCGCAGTTGTACCTTTTCGAAGCCGTGGGCTGCATCGCTTCGTCCAACACCGTCTCCGCGGAGAACAAGAGACTCTACGCGCAGACCATCATGAGCCCTCTGTTCTCAGACATGCAACAGACTCTTCCCCAGGCGAGGAATGGTGATGAGCGGGCTATACTCCAAATCCACCATATCATCATGGCCATAGGTACGCTAGCTCGAGGCTACTCAGACTGGGTACCGTCAAACAACAACAGCGTCGCGCCCCAGAGTGAGGTGGCGGATGAGTTCGTCAAAGCATCTGAAGCTATCCTCGTCGCCGTTGAATCACTGAACTCATCTGGCTCCATTCGACACGCTGCAAGATTCGCTTTCTCGCGCATGATTGCCGTATTAGGCTCGCGTCTGCTACAACAGCTGCCATCCTGGATCGAAGGACTCCTTTCTTTGAGTTCTTCCATGGACGAGATCAGTACCTTCCTCAAAGTGCTTGGTCAGGTCGTCTTCACCTTCAAGTCAGAGATCGCTGGCATTCTGGATACCGTCATGAGTCCAGTCTTGCAACGCATATTTACTGCACTAGCTGTAGTTCCTTCGGGTACAGATGACGAGATTCAACTAGCTGAGCTCCGTCGAGAGTATCTGAACTTCATCGTCGTTGTTCTCAACCAAGGTCTCGGGTCTGTGTTCGTCAGCAATGGTAAGTCGACGATATCAAATATAGACTTGACACTGCTAACGTTCCGCAGTAAATCAAGCGACATTCGAGCCCATAATTTCTTCGATCGAAACGTTCGCTCGCGACACACACGACTACCCTACCGCGCGCCTTGCAATCTTCGTGCTTATCCGCATGATCACGGTGTGGGGCGGACCCGACAAAGTCGGGCCTGGCGCGAACGCAACACCCACATCTCCCGACACTGCTCAAGCACCATTGCCGGGTTTCGACAACTACGTGGTAGATAAGTTTTCTCCGTTGGCATGGTCAATTCCGGCATCGCCGGGCTTCAACTCGAAAGACGCGCAGGCAAAGCAAGTCCTTTTTGAGGCCGCCAATCTGCAGCACGAGATCATTAAGAAGGTTGGCGAACCGTATGTGGAGCGACTCAAGAGCGATCTCGGTGGCATGGGAGTGGGCGACGACGGCGCGGACCAATACCTGCGCACCCTCGCCGGCTCGTTCGAGGGACCGAAGAAAGAAAAGGAATGGCGCAACTTCTACGTTCAATTCGTGGATCGCATGCTTGCAAGCCGAGGTTGAGCTTCGATACCTAGTCGGGTTTCGGGGATCATAGTGGAGGTGGTATTTATCAGTTTGGCGTAATATTTGTCCATCATGAAGGCGGCATCATTCTGCATCGTAGCGGGCGCCAAAAGGCTTGGTATTGAGTTTGATTTCCGTGATAACCCCAGCAGCTAGCTCGCATCTTCGTAGTGCAGCCTCATTACAAAATAGATTTCTCATCATTGTATACATTCAATGTGCTTGCAGTCTAATACTGTGCCTCATAGCATGATGATAGCATTTCATAGTGAGGGACGAGCAGAGATGCGAGCCTCCGGACGCGATGTAGTCGCGCCTGCCGCTTCAGCCCTACACTCTCGCGCTGCACCAACTTCACAACGGCACTACCCTCCAGCTTCCTCCACCAAACCACCAATTCTAAACCCGCCTCATCCCGGCCCGAGCCTCTCATCATTCCCGCAAGCAGTGTCGCACGAATGCCAACATGCAATGTGATAGATTCGCGATTTCTCCACATGTACCGAAGAATGGCTTAGCAAGACCCGCCCAAGCGCTTCGCGTTTCACCCCACGCAAACCGATTCGTCAGGAACGCCCCAAGTTCAACCTGAGACTTCAGGAAGCGCGCTCCTAAAATGTCGAGTGGAAAGTTCATTTAACCCTATGCTAAGGATTCGCTCTGGTACTACGCCGTATAGGATGGGTATACGGCAGCAAAAGAAGTGTCGTTCGCTGTGTGCGAACTATCAGCCTCATCCTACCTTTAGCTTTCTTCCCGCTCAGCGTCGTGTCCACCCCCCTCCTTTTCAGAACTTTGTCACGGTGACGCGGCTTCGTATTTTGTGTGACCAGAGGGAGCCATGGATGTTAGCGGGTTTTCACGCTGGAGCCCTCTTCGTCGGCATGATTTGCGTGGCCTGCCGACTGTAGGAGTGAGGGTTGATGCCGGAGTGGACGCGGGTGCAAATGCGACGCCGGTGACCGCGGCGAAATCGAAGCCGAAACCGACGTCGAAACCTGAGATTTGGGAGACTACAATTGAAAAGGTTGGGAGTTGGCCTGAGGAAGCTCGGCCATTGAAGGCCCATACCTGGTTGAAATGGCTCTATGCATTGGGAGACATCTTACTCGCATTGCTGCCGCTGTACTTCATCCGTAAGCTACCAAGTTTCATCCTATATTGCTGATCTAACTTGTGTAGTTCTTAGTGTTGCCGTGATCACCCTGAATGGGAAACCAACTCAAGGCTCTGCATTCGGGTCTGAGGTGGAAACGGCTATGGATCTTGTAAAACAAGAAGATGTGTCGGTATCATACAGTTCACTGACAGGTGCAGGGCCCAACAATGTTTCCTATCGTGTTTGCTGCCATAACGGGAAGAAGCATGAAGATGATTGCGCGGTTCCTGGTGGAAAGAGGGTCCAGAATCAGCGTATGTACATCTTCTCGAAGCTGGTTCCCCAAGAAGCTGCTGCAGTCGTGGATCAAGTGACTAATTCGTCTTTAGACACTTGAACTGCTCATGGCAAGTCAGTCTGTTTGGGGCACCTTGGAGAGTCAACTGCTGATGCAACGACTTACAGTCGTTGGCGTGAACCTTCTCTTCCTGTGGGCTCTTTCGCCACTGGGTGGCCAGGCATCACTTCGACTGATGACAAGAAGTCTGAGAGCTTCTCATAAATCTGGGAAACTTCGATACATGACTACCGGACCAGCAGCAACTATGTGGGGGCTGTCAACAACCTATATCGACAATGGGAAGTTTGCTGATGCCGGAGCTCTCTATACCGCAGCACTATTGGCACCACTGTCCACGAAGCTAGGAACTCAAGATCCCTGGGGTAACGTCAAGATACCCAGTTTGCAGTCAGTCAACTCGTCGTCGCCCGATTCCAATGGCTGGTATACGGTGCCTAAGGACGCCTCATCGCCGGAAGACTATTCTTCTCTGGTTGGTCTTCCCATTGTTGGTCTTCCATCCCGTGACAGCTCAAGCTTCAATCTCCAGTACACGTACTTGGCGTTAGACTGTCAGCCCTTTACACAAGCGCCTTACCCTGGCGTGAACGGCTCAGATAATTACTATACCACCAATTATACTAAGCTGGACGATATGGCGCCTGGCCAAGTATGGTTCGAAAAAGAGGAGGATGATCCCTTCGGCAACCCCATGGGAGATCGCAACTCTTTCTTCATGGATACAACCCGGAGTTTTCCATGGGGGATCAAAGTCGGAGACGACCAGGACCTCTTCATGGGTCGTCTAAACGGGTTCTTCGGCAACTACAATACCTCCCTCATGCCCGAAAAAGAGCTTACCATGAATCGAGAGCTTCTGTTTGTCTCACAATACGCAACAACCAATAGTGGCAACGAGATTGGACTAAACATTGCGACATGCTCTTTGTCTCAGACTCACGTTGAAGCATTCGTACAATGTAAAGCGAGCACTTGTGCCACAACCAAGCTCCGGAAATCGCTTGAAGATACTCGTTCCACATCGCTCACTGGGCTCGAGCATGGTACGATCATGTTCGCGTTTGCGAAACAGTTTCCTCGCGCAGTAAAGTTCACGACTGGTTCGAGCCCAACCGAGCACTTCTTGGCCAACACTTCGGCCTTTCCATTCGTGCAGCAAGTCGGCCACTCACCTAGCGATGTCATGTTTACGAACCTTTCACGGGTGTCCCCCGATTTGTTCTCGAAACGACTCAGTCTGGTAATGAACACCTTTTACCAACTGAGTATTCAGCCGACTGGCTATTTTGGTAGCTTACCTCAAAACCTATCACTTTATGGGCCGGACACAGATACGTTCGACGACATTAATGCTTACCTACCGAAGAACTTGACGGCCACCGAGCATACCTTCAGCGACTGGTACACTACTTTTGAACAACAGACACAGGACATTAAATCGCCATTCATTGCAGCGACAACATCAGCCATTATCACCGCTACAGAACAGATCTTTGTTTGCAACTTTGCTTGGCTTGCACTCCTGCTTGCCGCATCCACGATCACCCTCATCACAGGTGGTGTGGCTTTAGTCTTGAAGCGCAGGACTTTAGGACCGGAACTCTTTGGTTTCGTTACCAGCATGACCTATGAGAATCCTTGGGTCAAGGTACCCGATGGAGGGACCACGCTAGATGCGATGGAAAGAGCGAGACTCCTGAAAGATCTTGAGGTATACGTTGGCGACGTGCGCGGCAGTGACAGAGTTGGTCACATTGCTCTGGCTGCGGGCGTGCCGATTCGCAAGTTAGAACGAGGGCGGCTCTATTACTGAGCTCGGCTAAAGCTCAATGCCGCATGGCTCAAGGAGACATATGCCACACCCGCTCCACATGCCGTCGTGGCGCAGCATACTCAGCCCTTCTCCACGACAGGCAAGATGCAGGAGGACTCCGAAAAGATCAAGACTTCGCAGACCCTGTAGCATGCTGGCTTGACAATGCATTTCTAGAGGACGAAGATTGCGTTGTTGCTCCCAACCGGCAATCAGAAGCGATATCTTGGATACCCACAGTCGTAGCTGGCGAAGATCATGACCGACAAGCTGGCGCTTTCTGATAGCCAGTCTTACACAGTAAACGGATAAAGTAGAGCTTCTAACCCTAAGTTTAACAGTTAGACTATTTTTGCGCTAAAATTACCCCTAACGCACAACCTAACGCATAGCCTACTTTACTAAAGTTTACTAGTAGTCTTATATTATTACTAATAATTACAGCATATAATATAGTATTATTACTAACGCCTATACATAGAAATAATATATTATTATAAATATTATAGTACTATTTATATATTACGCACAATTTTTTTAACGTTTTAGGCTATATTAGAGCACTTTTAGCGCGTTCTAGATATTATTTTTTACTTTTTTTATAAAATAATTACCTATAGATATTATTTTATATAATATATATATAATAATAACATTATTTATAGGCCTTTTTATAATTTTATATATATATAAAGAGACTATTAAACCTTAGAATAACGTAGTCTTTTTAAAGAGCAAAATTTATATATAAAAATGTTAAAAGCTTATTTTAAATATAAATTTAATAGTCTTTAATATATAGAATTATAGTTTAGACTATTTTATTGCCTAAAACGTTATAGCGCTAATATTTTAAAAGTATATTAATATTTTAAATGCGTAAACTTTTCTTAATATAGACTTAGCGCTAATAAGTAATTTTTAGAAATAATTATAGTAATATTATTTATAATCTAACTATTTTCTACTATATTCTTAGTATTTATATTTTATAGTTAAGGTTATTTCTAACGTTTTTAATACTTCTTAGCTATTATTAGTACGTATGTACTTCTTAATCTTATTTTACTCTTACTATATAATATAAGATTATTATACTTAACGCTGCTAAGCTACTTCTTTACTATATTAGTATTATTTTAGTTAATATCTACTTTTCTTCTCTTAATTAGTGCTAATAAAGGCTTTAATATAAGTATTTATAGCTATTTTTTAACGTCTTAAATAATCTTACTATATTTATCTTATACACTATATATCTTATATACTTACTCTTAACTTAAGTCTTTTACTTTATCTATATACGTTTATAATAATGTAGATTAGTAAAGGTAATATAGAGTATTATCTTAGACGTACTTTATACTAATAGTAGTTCTATTTATATATATTTTATATTTTAGAAGTAAAACTACTACTATATATAAGAGGCTATAAGAAGAGAGGTAGAAGCTAGCCTTTAATTATTATAAGCGCTTTCTTTAAATTATTTTATATAGCTTTAAGATTATAAATTAGTAGCTTTATAATTAGTAAAGAGATCTAGATATTTTTTTTACTAAACGTTATAGTAACGCCTCTAACATTAATAGTTCTTATCTTTTCTCTTTAGTAAGTACTTATAATAATATTACTTAGTTAGATAGTATTATTAATATAGCTTTATGTGTTCTCTTATTAAGAATAACTATATACTATTTTTTTTATTTCTTTAGATATTAGTAGTATAGCTATAGTATACTATATATTATATATAACGTTATAGTACTAGTAAATATAGAGGTAGATAGTATCTATACTAAAGAGTAGCTAAACATTCTTAATAAGTGTAAAAAGAAACTAGTTATATAAGTTAACTTATAAAGGTATAAATGCCTAGTAATATTATAATAGTAGTAACGTTAGTACTACTATATTACTAACGTTATAGGCTAGTAGTAGTAAAGTATATTATAAACGTTAGAGCGTATAGATAGAGAGATTCTCTAGTCTATAAATATCTAAGTCTTTAGTACGTTCTTAATATATTAGAGCTAGCTATAATTATTAGCTATGTTCTTACTAAATAGCACGTTATTATTTTTAACGCGCCTACTTAATTACTACCTTTTTAGCTACTTTTCTTATCTATATAAATATTCTAAATCTATTAGCTTTATACTTTTATGCTTATAATAATAATACTTATATATATAACGCTAACTCTTAGTTTTTAGTAGAAGAAACGTTATAAGTATTTAGTATACTAAGAGTACTACGCTTTTAGAAGTGCTAAATTTATTTAAATACCTTCTACTTTAAAGTATTATAGACTATATTAAATAATTATTAAAAGTAAATAAAGTAGAACGTTAGTAGGTTAAAGTAGTATCTTGCTATTTATTATATTATTATATTTATTATTAATAATAGTAAGTAGGCTAGATTTATAGTAGATAATAATTAGTAAGGTAGAATTATTAGAGACGCACTAAAAAGGTCTTGCCTAGTTATATATATAGGCTCTACTACTTTGCTTTTTATAGTATTTAGAACGTATATTACGTTTATAAGTATAGAGATATCTTTACTCTATAACTATTATACTCTACGCTTATTATTATTATACTTTATAATACTACTATATAAGAAAAAGATAGTAATGTTTAACTTACTTAAAGAGGTGCTAAATATAATTACTTTTAGCTAGAGCGCTAGAGATAATAAGCTAAAGAATAATAATAATCTTAATACTATTAACTAAGATAATCTTAGCTATAAAATTAATGTTGCTACTAAGTACTAAGATAAGCTTAAATAAGTTAAGTAGAAATTAGTGTTTATAAAGAAGAAGCTTTAATTATTAGAGATAACTATAAAGTAGTCTTATACTTAATTTATAATTAGAGCTTATAAAAAGTATATTAGTAATAATTATATATAGTAGTTATTAGCGTTAATAATAAGTCTAAAATAGTAGAAACGTTTTAAATAATAGGTTAAGGTAAAACGTCTAGGTTTAGAGCGTAAGCTTAATAATTCTAGTTCTTAGATACTAAAGCTTATTACTCTCTAGATATAAAAGTTATATAATACTATATTATTAGCAATAAAAGAGAAAGGCTAGTTCTATTATTATTAATATTCTTTAGCCTATTCTATTATATTCTCTACGTATAAAGACTCTACTCTAGATTTAAGAGCTACTTTAGTAATATCTAAAGTAATTAGAGATAAGCTAGATACTAATATATATAGTAGTTAATTATTCTCTTATGCCTAAAAAATAAAAGTAATAATTAGCTAGTACTATAAGTATTAAAAGAAGCGTAGTATAAGTAAGTAGAAAGAGAGAAAAAATAGAAAATATACTAGAAATCTATTTTATTTTATAATAGTGTTAACGTTAATAAAAAGTATTAAATATTAAAAGGTATATTCTTTAACGTTCTTAGAGAGTATTATTAATAACGTTTAAGTATAAGTAGGTAAAGTAGCTAAAAGTACCTACGTAGTTAAAAAGAAAGATTTGCGAAATATATAAAATAATACCTAGGCTAGATTTCTAGGTAGTTATAATAAAAAAGCTTTTTCTTAATAATTACTACTTAATAAGCGTAGTTATATTATTTAAGTATAATATTATTAATAATTAATAATATACTTAGTATATATAATATTATTCTAATACCTTTTATAGCTTAAGAAGTATCTATAAATTAAGCTATAAATACTGTAGATTATTAATAAAGAGAAAAGAATAATTAAACTTACTCTTCTTTTTTGTAAAACATACTAGAATAGAGGTTTATACTATTACTCTATATAATTACTTCTATTAACATCTAGTATATAGAGATTAAGCTATTTATTTTTTACGTTAATTAGCGTAAACATTATCTCTTAATTCTAAACCTATTACTTAAGTAGCTAGTAATTTTAGAAATTTAGGCTAGCTATCTTTTTTAACAATTTAACGCTTTTAATTATTCTAAACTATAAAATATAAAGGTAATTATAAGTATATATGTTAGTATTATTTA
The DNA here is from genome assembly GCF_023758025.1 of Alternaria triticimaculans. NCBI lineage: Eukaryota > Fungi > Ascomycota > Dothideomycetes > Pleosporales > Pleosporaceae > Alternaria > Alternaria triticimaculans. Next base: position 101,486 of record NW_026055969.1, read on the forward strand.
AATAGCAACGTTACTAATATATTATAAAATAGTAATAGCGTTTATTAAGAACTTCTATAACTATCTTATTAATATTAATATTAATAGTAGCTACTACTCTAGCTACTTATTTTATTAAGATAGTGTTTAGTATTTCTTACTTAATAAACGTTAGTAACTAAAATATATATATAAATAAAGTAGGTAGTTAATAGAGTTTACGTTAATAATAATTATAAAGTATTTTATTAGTATAAATAATAATCTAAGTATAAGACAGAATAAGTATATAGACTTATTATCTTATTTAGAACAATTATATTAGTAATATAGTTAAATATATCTTTGCGCTTAACGCTAATAATAATAATATAATACTACTTTTTTCTTTATTAATATTCTTAATAGTGTAATATTAAATATATTATATATTTTGTATATAGTAAACGCTTACTTATTAACGCTGTATACGTTTTCTATTAAAGTAGTAAATTTATTACTATAAACGTTATATATATTAATCTTTAAAGTAGTAAATACTTATTACTATAAACGTTATATACGTTTCTTATTAAGGTAGTAAATATATTACTATAAAGGTTATATATATATATATTCTTAATATAGTAAATTTATATTACTATAAACGTTGTATATATTTACTATTAAAGTAGTAAATATATTACTATATTACTATAAATATTATATACGTTAGAGCTTACTAGTAAGTTAATATATTACTATAATTATTATAAATGTTAGACTTTACTAGCATAATTATATATTATAGTAATTATTATAAATATTTTAAATATTAGTAGAATTTAACTAGCGCTCTACTAGGTAAAACTTTTACTTTTTTAGTTCTAATAATTATAAAGATTATTATAAATAATTAAGTAAGTAAGAAAGTATTATAGAGAAGAGAATAGTTATAAGTTATAAGTTGTAATAACGTTTCTAACGTTTTAAATAGGCTCTTTACCTAAGAATAAGATTATTTAGAATATTATAGTAAATTATTATTAACTTTTACGTAATTACTATAAGTCTTATAAGTAGCTTAGCGCGCTTTATACTAATCTCTTTTAGATATAAGCTATAATTATTAGTAACGTTCTAATTAGAAAAAGTTAAATTATTACTAACGTTCTTAAAGTAGTGCTCTATATTCTAAAGATTAAAAATAAAATTCTAAAGGCTATAATAGAAGTTAAATAAAAGTATCTATAATAATTAGTATATTATTAATAATATTTAATAAGACTAAACTTATAATAATCTTACTTTTAAAGGTTTTTAGCAAATAGCTTTTCTATATATATATTAGTATTATTAAGAATAATTAGAATATTATTACCTATAATAATAAGAAATTCTTTAATAAGCGCATTTTTAAAGAGGTATCTATAGAAAAGAGTATTATTATTATTTAAGCTAAGAGAAATCTAAAATGTTATTAATAATAGAATATAATAGTATATTATTAGAAACGTTTACCTAGTTGCTAGAGAAGTTTAGCTTATTACTAATGTAGTAAAAGTAATATTTTAAAAGTAAACCTGTTAAGTATTAGATTATTATAAATAATAGTAAAATTATTTATAATAAACCTTTTTTACGCTATATTCTACTATAGATTACTTTATTACTTTTCTTATTATCTAGCTTATACTAATATTAGAATATTCTAGATAATTATAATATAATAATAACTTACTTAGTATTAGCACTCTAATAATCTTACTACTACTTAACTTTACTAGTAATTATTAAAAATAATATTATAATTATTATAAATGTTTATATACTAAGTATTCTCTTTAAACTATACTAAGCTAATAGACTTATTCTTAAGAATAGCCTTCTACCTATAATATTATTAGTAATAATTCTAAATAGGTAATTTTAGTACTTATAAATTATTTACTATATTAAGGTAAAATAGTTTTTCTTCTTTATAAGAGCGTTTACTACTAGTACTATAGCCTTTCTTAGAGGTAGTTTTAAGCTTAGAGTCTAAATTATATAGAACGTTTTTATAGTTCTACTTAGTATCTACTACTATATTAACCTTAATAATAATTATCTATAATAATATAGAAAGTAGTTACTATTTATTAAGAATAAGATAAATTTATAGATAGCTAGTATTAATATTATTAGTAATATTTATAAAAATAGTACTTATTAGCTAAAGTAAGACTAGAGGTAGAGTAGAGTTAATTAGTTATATTATTAGAAAAAATTATATAGTAAAAGTAAGTTAGTTTAAGTAATTATAAAAAATAATTATAAAGTAAAAGTAAGCTAGTTTAAGTAATTATAGTAAATAATTATATAGTAAAAGTAAGCTAAAATAGAGAAATTATTAGAAATAATTAGCTGTAATTATTATAGCTAATTAGTTTAAATTGTTAAAGCTACTTATAGTTATAGTATAGTAAAGTAAGAAAGTAAGAAACTTAGTTTAATAGGCTATAATAAGTATAGTAGAGGCTTCTGCACGCTAGTGGCCACTAGGCCCAATTAGGCCTAGATCGCTACTAAGACTGTTAAACCCCGAGTAGAAGGTGTGACAGGGCATACGCGGCGCTAGGTAAGAAACCAAGCTTCGTTCCCACACGCGGTGGAGCGGATTGTGGACGCTAATAGCTGAAGGCGTTGAGAGGCCGTAAGCGGCTCACCAATGGGCCTGGCAATGCAGGGATCATTGGCTCGGAGGTGCGACGCAGCATAAAACACACAGGGGTCCGGACCTTTTGCCGACCTGCTAAGCGACGACGCCTCAACCAATGGACGTTCAGATGCAACATCGAAACGAAACCTCTCTCCTTAGGCCCTTCACCGACACATGGTGATCCTCGAGTCCACGTCTTCGTCGCCTTCCCACTTAGGCAGTGACGCATGATGTACCTGCGTCGGCTGCGTGCCGTTCTAGTATTCCCTTGGCTGAGAGCCTCAGTACACCCGGACCGCCCGTTTCATCCCGTAGACGCTCGCCGCTGTGGATCGCCAACGACTCCCATGTACCTTGTCTTACGTTGACACTCTCGCCCTCTAGACTACCCGTTTGATTAGGGGATCATTCGATGATTCGCAATGCGGAGGCTTTGGTGGCGATACGCAATGGTGGTGACACAAGTATAAGAGACTACAGCTGCCTCACAGCATAATGCTCTCATCGCAACACACGCTCTCTCGGCAACTTCTACATTCTTTCCATTGCAGTATCTTTTGCACGACTAGCAGGGCTAGCTCATCCACATTCTCTTCGATTTTAACATTCTACTGTCGTTGTACGATATCACTACTACCATCATCAACATGTCTCTCCGATCTATCTTCATGGCTGCGGCTGCCATTTTCGCTACTTCCAACGCTCACATGATCATGAAATCTCCTGTACCATACAGTGCAGATAAAATCGACAACGCACCCATCACCGCATCGCAATACCCGTGCAAGTCTAATCTTGGCTTCACTGTCTCGACTATGAACTCGATGGCTGTCGGTCAAAAGCAATCACTCACTTTCTCTGGAAGTGCTGTTCACGGGGGTGGCTCGTGCCAGCTCAGCGTCACTACAGACACCGAACCTACAAAGGATTCCGTCTTCAAGGTCATCAAGTCTATCGAGGGTGGCTGCCCTGGTATCGACGGACCCGAGGCTTTCGACTTCGAGCTTCCTGACAGCATCCCCAACGGCAAAGCTACCTTTGCTTGGACATGGTTCGCCAAGTTGAGTGGCGGCCCAGAGATGTATATGAACTGCGCACCCATCGAGGTTACTGGTGGTGCCAGCGACAAGTCCAAGTTCGACGCCCTTCCAGATATGCTCGTCGCCAACATTGCATCAACCACTTGCAAGCAGGAAGTCAGCAAGGACTTGAAGTTCCCCAACCCTGGTTCAAACCTCCAAAGTGGTGCAGATGCCGGCAATGTTGTTGACCCCAGTGGCGACTGCGGATCTACTGGTACTACACCCTCTGATCCTTCTGAGCCATCTTCCCCTGCTGGTGGCCAGTCCTCAGCTGCTCCCTCATCTCCTGCTGGTGGAGAGCCATCTGCAGCTCCCACTTCTGCAAACGATGGTCAGTACCATCCTGCTCCTACCACCCCCGCCGCGGGTCAGCCATCTGCCGTTCCCACATCTGTTGCTGGTGGCGAGTCATCTGCTCTCCCGCCCAATGGCGGGGGTGTCTTCGCTCCTGGAGCATCTAGCGCTGCATCTATCGCTCCCCCAGCCGTACCCACAGTGCCATCGACGTCCACCACACTCGTTACTGTTACCGCCTCACCCACTGCTCCCTCTCCGGTCGCACCCACCGTTCCTGCTGGAACCGGCTCTCCTGCCGCTCCTTCTATGCCTTCAACTCCTTCAGCTGGTGGCGCGGGCACTTGCACCGAGAACGGCTCTGTGGTCTGCAACGGCGCCGATCAATTTGGTCTCTGCAACAACGGCGAGGTCGTCTGGCAAGCCGTCGCAGCCGGCACAACCTGTGTCAACGGCAGCATCACAAAGCGTGGTTACAACGGACGCATCGCTCGTCCTCGTTGGTCCAGCCGCCGCGTTGTCAACTAAACGCACAATGCCTCATGATACGCATCGCTCACGACACATGTTGAAACATAACTGCATTCACACATTCGTTTCTTCCACCGTTTTCGACTGGGAATGTGGTCTGGGACCGAACTTTCCGCTGTACATAACCAAAGCTTTTCTTCGCATCTATTGGCGTTCTGTGTTGGGACTTTTCGAAATTTTCGAACGAACACTAAGGGGCCTGAGTATCGACAGGGTCACAAGGATGCCTGCCGGTAGCCAAAATCACCCTCGGTTTAGAAGCCTTAGAAATGAAACACGATTTCTGATACCATGCCTTTTCCGATTTAATTGCGTGACTGTAGCATCTGTCGTTACTAATGTGTATTGAAATCGGCTGAGAGGTAATTTCAGTTGTCGAAATAGTGGGCGTTGTTGGTTGATTGACAGCTTGATGATCCTACAATTCGTTCATTTCACATCACACAAAACTTGCTCCCGTTAACCATCTCGTTTATCTATCACAACACTATCAGCCCCATGTCTACCCAGCATGCGCACAAACATATCCCATTCTCTCATCCACTACAGTCCACCCTCGAATATCCATCCGCCTCCCTGAGCCAGATCACTAATCAGGCTCAGAGCGCGGATGTCTTAAACCTCGCATGCCTGACCATCACAGGGCCCTCGAAACCCGGACCCCGGCATCAAAGCCGCACAAGCATCATCCCACGACAAATGATGTGAATCATCTTAGATCTGGAAATAGAATTAGGCTTGCTCAGCCACTATAATAGCTAGTGTCAGGTACTAAGCGCTTGATGTCCATGGAGTGGGGTTGGTGGGGGTGTGGCGCAGTATGGACGAAAAAGGCGAGGGCGATGTTTCCAAAGTTGGGATATGCCTAGACGCAGAGCGATTGGGCGATACAAAGAATGCCTTTGGTGTTTGCAAAGTGTGGTGCGCTCATAAGTGGAGAGACTAAGCCCCAGGGCAGGTTAGTAGTTCAGAAGTAAATATGTCTTCATTGCGCGTATTATTCAACTCCAAATCAACCCAGAACCTTTGAATGCCAAGTATATCCTTCGCAGGAGCCAAGACTCGCAAAGCTATCGGTCGGACAGAATGTTGTGCGAGTCCTTCTTTGCACTGGCAGACTATCGTCGGAAACCCTATGTCGCTGGTGAAGCTGTTAGCTGTTTGGTCGAAGCCACAGAACAAGCTTTCGTCGATACAGCTCGATAAGTTCGCGGCTTGAGGAATGGTCGATAGTGCCCAGGTGCCATGGGGGAAAGTTGCATTGCTCAGCTTTGGAACCTGTTTAAGGCAGTGACGCGTTGTGCAGGAACTTAGCTGCTCTAGATAACAGAAACGATAAAGAGGTGTACAGAGCGATAGAGCACGAATAGTAAGATTATGAAAGCTATGTGAAGCTGGCTTCTGAGCTTATGATGTCATGATCCAGATACTCATGTCAGCTATTGAAATGACCGTGCCATTATAAACTTGATAGCAACTTTTGTGACCGCACAAATCCAAGGGCATTTTACCGTCGCTTACCGATTGTGGCATGGTGGCAAAGAGGGACCAACCCCTATTTCGTGCCGTGGCGATCGGCAGGATTGAGACGAACTCCGGGGCCATCATCGATTTCATCCCAGCCATCAAGCCCATGTTATAAGCGACCCTTACTGCAGACCCTTTGATTTGTGTGAAGTATCTAAGTGTACCGCTCTTCGATTCGGGATATCTACCCCCCGTGGAGTGTGTCCGCCAGACCTGGCCGAATGCGGCTAGCGGCGCAAATTTCCTCAGAAATGCGGGACAGCGGTGTGAAGTTTTCAGGCCTTGGCCCAATGCACTACTCCTGGCTCGCTCGAGGGGCGAGCTTCCACGTACTTGGCAGTAGTGAAGGCTTCCCATAGGTCCGCGAGGAAAGATGTCTTCTTTTGCGCAATGTACTTGTCCCCAAGCAACGGCGCAATGGCAAACGTAGCCTCTTCGCAGTGATAGAAGGGAATGCGCCTGGGCTGTCAGTTTCAGATCCAACACTAGTTAAAGCGAATCTACTTACGGGAAGATGTGATGCACGACATGGTATTCAATGATGCCGTGAAAGATGTGGCGTCCAATAAAGCCGAATTCGCGATCCACAGTGGACATGGCGCCCTTCTGGTAAGTCCAGGCCCCATCTTCGTAATGAGGCGCTTCTGGGTGCGTGTGGTGGAGATAAGTGATAGCGACTTGCATGGTTAGTGAATGCTGTTTACACGGTTGGGCCAAAAAGATGCTTACCGATCCAATGGTTCATCCAGAGGTAAGGAAGACCGTACAAGAAGAAAGTGTTTCGGTAGCCTAGGGTCTGGGCGACTTGATAGAGGACTGCAAAGACGGCCACGATGCCTGCGTTGGATAGAAGGACGTATGGCTGCTCTTGACGAGTGAAGACGGGCGAAGTGGGATCGAGATGGCTTTGCTTGTAGGTCGGCACGGTGGATCGACGGCCTCTGGTAAGGCTTTGTGCGCCAGCTCCTGCGTTGATCAGGATGTAGGCTGGCCATCCGAAGAGCTGGTGAATCGCCAGAGTGAAGAGACTGACGATGGGTGTATCCGCCGCGTCGTGGTCCACGAGGCGTGTCAAGAAGCTCGGTTCGGCCTTTGACTCGGAGGTTGGCTTGCGGTTGGGCACGAAGACGGTGTCCTTGTCCATGTGGTTTGCGTAACGGTGATGACGGGAATGGCTGAACTTCCACGAGAAGAATGGGACAAGAAGAATGCTGTGAAGGACCCAACCAACTGCCGCATTGACTTGGAGATGGCTTGAGAAGGAGTCGTGGCCACATTCGTGGGCCAAAATCCAAAGCCCTGTGAAGAACAGACCTTGGACAAAACTGTAGAGGACCCAGAGCGGAATGGCCCAAGACGACTCAAGACGTGTCAAGCAGACGGCAGAGTAGAACAAGGCGCTGACCGCCACGAGGTCTCGTGCAACGTACGAAAGGGATCTCAGAAGAGAGCGTTCGAAGCATTTTTCTGGGATGGCTTCTCGAAGAGCCTTGATTCCGGGCACAGAGGCATCTCCAACCGGTGCCATGTCCGGCGAGGTGAGCGTCTGGGTTGTGGTTGCACTCATGGTGGGTGGTGGAGGAAGAATGTGAGAGAGACGGAGAAAGGAAGAGGAAGGGAGAGGGCACGATTATCTACTCAGACGACAAAGCTGCACAGTCCTAAAGGGCCCTTGGTGCGTTCTCAACAAGGCAAGACGAAGACGCTCAGTGGATCAGATTGGACCCCTATGTGGAGTACAGTGTTGCGGAAAGTACCTAGGTAAGTCCTGGACTTAGCTTTGGAGACAAAGCTTTAGTCTAGAGCGGCCCGACGATAAAATCGAGGGATGGAATGCTGGAGCGGCACGCAAGGCCCGTTTACGCGCAAAAGTCGGTGTGAAAGATCAAGAGCAACCAAACGGCGTCCGCGTAATTGCTCCTTTACTCGACAGGGCTGGGCGGCCGTTGGAACGGTCTACACATGGCTGCCAATCTCGTACCCAACGTGAACAAGACTGCAGATCTCATTCGCGTCAGCGACCCACATGGAACCAGGAGTGTTTGCTCAGTTTCGGCGGTTTTCATATCGCAGGTTCTGGCCTAGCTATGCAAACCATGTATATACCATTGATAAGTACCGGAGAAACTGTTTGGGATTGAGTTTGCGCAACACGGCGGCTCAAAACGGCTTTTTACACGCCATGGCGTCCGTTGCCACGCTTATCTCACGGCGCGAGGGCCCGTATGCTCAACAGACGCATCCTAGCCATAGAAAGCAGGAGGGAGGAGTCTTTGTCTGGGTAGCAAGCAGACTAATGCTACCACTGTGGGGTCCCGATGTCGTGGTCGCAGGAAAAAAAGGGTTCAGGCACATTTGCTGGACCCTGGAACTAGCTCCGAAACGACTTGGCGCCTCGGTAATCTCTACCGCCTGTGCGCCTCCACGCGCCCTCGGCTCTTCGCCTCTTCGTCGTCCATTTAACCATACTTTAACTTTCGGCGGCCATGCTCAGTGACCTCGGGATGCTGTACCTCGATTCTCTGCATGCCGTTGCTGCAAACCTAATCGGCCGGCGCGAGAACGCACGAGAATGTCGTATGGGGTATTCCGACACGCACGGGCCACCTCACCTGGGTAGCATCATCTACACCGGACACTTTGGTCTTCTCGCCAAGCGTGCCCGATATCTCCCTTTGACCCGATGCACGTTTGGGATGACGCTGTCCTGCAGTCAACAGGCATCGCCAACATCACCATCGTTTTGTGTCTCTCGTCTCGAAGCACGTCATGTGTTATCTTGGCTAGCTTATGTACAACATGGGTCCGTATAGCCGTATTCGCACCGACTAGCCTCCGCACTCATCGAGCCGCTTGACAGCTTCCGCTTCACAGCTTCGATAGCGCACTAACCTCTTCCACGAAGCCTCGCTCCCACGTCTCGAGTCCTGCTCTGGGGCACCAACCCAGTCTCTTAGCGATTTCACTGCGAGTCCTGCATGTGCTTGCGAACCCCAGCTCAGCGACTTGCTCAACACCACCAGTCAAGAGTTTGGCTCCATCGGCGAGACAAACAGACTTTACCGTGTTACTCTTGACTACGCCGGCGTCGAATGCTGCATTGGCAACCGCCTGCGACACCTCGATCCACGTGTGACGCCCATGTGCGCTGAAAACAACGCCTTGTTTCCCCTTGGGCAGAGAAGCGCCTCCCTTTGACAAGATCTCCACGAGTACCAGCTCGTAGAGCTCTGCCAGGTCCTCGATATGAACTAGAGCAAGAGATCAGCGTGCGTTTGTGACAGAGATTCGGCGGTAATAGTACCGTTGTCCCACACGCCCTTGCCGTCACCGATAACGATGGCTTCCCCTTCAGAGATCGCCGCTCGGGCCAATCGAGGAACTTGCAGACTACGCTTATTCCACAAGCCCGTTCCAACCTAGACGAGGTGTCAATATCGTGCGGGGCCGCAGTTTGCGGGGAGGCGTCGCTCACCCCGTAGATCAATGGAGACATGAGAACGACAGTCTTCACGCCTGACTCGAGTCCAGCATCTATCATGCCAAGCTCCGTTGTGCGTTGAATGTACTTTTTTACTGTGTTGCGCGACTTCTCATACGCATAGATGTTGTCCCCCGAGTCGTCGAATTCCAGATCGGGTTTTGATTCAACGTGAACACCCGAGAGTGGCTGGTCCGCAAGGTTCGAGACACCTGAAGTGTGGACCATCCAAGCATCTTTGCCAGTGGACTTCTGGCGCAACGAAAGACCCTCGATAAAGGCCGCAGCACTGGCGAGATGATAACCGAGCGTCATGTTGAAGATGACGTCGTACTGACTTGCTATCTCGACAAGGCGGTCAGTATCGTCCAGACCTTCGAAGCCGATAACCTTGACCTTGTCACCAAACGCAGCGTGGAGCTGTGCAACTCTTTCTTGGCCTCGAACGAGACACGTAATATCAGCGTCTTTGATCGCTGCATGTTTGCTGCGAAGCAGTTGGTGGAGCACACTGCCCCCAATGTATCCTGTGACGCCGGCAAGCAGAATCCTTTCCCGAGCCATGATTGGAAGATACGACAACGTGATACAAGTACGAGATATCGGCGATGATGATATATTGGCGGTCCGAGGATTGCCTGGGAAACCTGCCTACTTTTGAAGTGATGATTACTAAGAGGGTATTCAGACAACGGCTGGGTCAATACTATGCACCTCGACATACCTGCTCTGCGTGGGCGAAAGACATCATCTTGCCCGGGGCCTCGCACTCCAATGGAGGCAGCGGAGTTCTCTCCGGAACTTTGCTTTGCATCGGTACTGCATTCCCGCCGTTGGAACTTTGTCTTAACAAAGTTTCGCTATTCTCCCGATACGGCCCGCTCCATCGGCATGATAACACATCTAGCTGCTGACGCGGCTGAATACAAACTCAACACCCTTGGTGACTGCACTACACAACTGTAGCATGGAAGAATTTAGAGTCATGCAGCTAGGGCAAAGTCCTTCATCTCAGACACCCATATCTCCGAATAACGCATATGGCATTCATCGGCCTCATTCAACATGATACCTCATGATAGCTGCAGCGGTGCGGGCCGAATACCAAGATCACTGCAAGCAGGCTTCCTACATCCCAGTCGCCTTGATTGTCTGGTGTTCCTTATGCGAAGATAGTTTTTGGCATCGTTCGTGTCGTTAGTATTGCGATAATCAGAGGTGACTCGTGGTCTGTGGGCTACGATGCAAAGAGGATAGACCAAATGTAATTAGAGTACGACACCACGCGCACATAGACCGTGTTGTCAGCACACACCAAGCTCTCACCGACCTGGGGGCGATCCCCAATGACCTGAACCCAGGCCCGGTGCCCAAAGTCAACACCATCCTCGTGGGGTTTGTCACATGTCAGTGGATGTTACCGTATTACGGCAACTACTTGTTTGGTGCAACAAGTGCCGATTGAGATAAGACGACGCAAAAAGCCAAGTCCTGAGCACCCAATAGCCACGGAAAACCAGTCAGCTTACTCTGACCGGCCGTCTAGCTAGCGTCGGCCGACTGCCGAAGTATCTACCTGGATATGACGAGGAACGTGGGCGAAGTCAAACAGAGAATGAAGCTAGAAACACATGCACTGACGTTACGTGCATAGGGCGAACAGTCCTTGAAGTTAATCGACACTACGCTACGTCACTGAGGCTGAGATCCGTTGTATTCAACAGCCTCAAGTCTAGTCGCATTGCCGACGAAACTTGTGCCCATGATGCTTCCGGGTTAAAACTTGTCTGTAGTCTCGTTGAAAGAGTCGGTATATTCACTGAGTCATTTACCCTACTGCCGGTCGGTTTTCGGTACCAGACTTGTGGGGGTCTAGTTTACCCTCCACTGATCAGCCTGCGATCTAGCAACTAGTGTATGGCAATCGTCTGGGGACTCTGTATCAACCTAGCTTTGAGGGTCTCCAGGTTCTAACCACGGCGATCCCCAACGTGCGTGAAATTGGCGGGATCGCAGGGGGAGTGACTTCGGGAGAGTATTATAGCGATTGATCAAACGACCTGACTATAAGACGCCACTTCCACGTTAGGAGCCGTTAATCCAACGCTTCATCTCATACCTCTTCATCGTATCTACCTTGATCGCTCACAATGAACGTCTCTACTCCAACTTTTCCATGGCATCTCATGCCGACCATGGACTCTCTCCCTTCTGCAGAGCAGTTCTCCACCATCGAGATGCACCCGCGCAATATAGTCGCAAGTCTCTTGGCCATAGTGATCAGCTTTTCTTACCTTCGATCTGTTACGAAAAAGACTGGCCTTGAGCGCTTCCCCGGACCGTGGTATGCGCCCTATACGGCCCTGCATCTGCGATGGCTCTTCGCTCGTGGCACGATCCACGAATATGTCGAGAAGATGCACAAGCAGTACGGCGATGTCATCCGTTTGGGACCAAGACAGCTCTGGATCTCTGATAAGGGAGCTATGAAGCAGATTCTTCTTACGATTGATCTACCCAAGGTTACCATGTATGCTGAGATCTCGAGAGACAGAAAAAGTCCCGGTCTCTTTGGAGAGATGTAAGTATCAGTCTCCCGTATTTCCTTGCGAAAACGACGGTAGCTGACGCCGAAAACCCACAGCCGCCCCGTTCCCCACCGCAACCTCAAGAAGTTCCTCAGCCCAGCTTTCACTGTCTCTTCTGTCGACAAGCTAGACACGTTCTTCAAAGCGTGCACATCGATCTTGCTCAGCAACTACTACACTGAAGTCGACAAGGCTATCGCTCAAGATGCCAAGTCCAACCCCAACGGCGACTTCGAGACTGACCTTATGCGTGACTTGCACTGTCTTGCGCTAGACATCATGGGCGAGTCGTCATTTGGTAAGGGCTTCGGGCAGATCGACAAGATCTTCGATCCCAGCAAGCTGTTGTCCGGCAGGGACAAGCGCTGGAGCAAGATTCCCGACGCCATCTTCAATGGTCAGGCGAAGAGGTATGGGTTGGTCTTTGTGAAGAGATTCCTCAGGCGCATGGGATATGAGTGGGAGGTTGATTGGCCCAAGGAGATGACGTCTGCGATTTGCGAACTCGTCGACGAACGCGCGGCAGCTCAGGGAGGACACGAGAACAGGAAACGCATCGATGTCCTCCAGCACATGTTGGACGAGGGCGCGCGACCAGACACGGGAGAGCGTATGTCGAACCAGGACATCATCGATCAGATGTCTGAGCTCCTTCTCGCTGGATCGGAAACCACGTCTGGTACGTTAGATTCGTCCATGCCCCATTGCCACTCCTTAGCTCCTAGGTTGCGGCCTTCAAGTTTCCCTCTCCACCGCGCATCATAGTAGCTAACGAGGCGCCTTAGGAACCATGGCATGCCTGTTTGTGGAACTCGCACGAACCCCCGCCGCTCTCGAAAAGCTACTCGCTTCTCTTCCCGTCCTTGGCCCCAATGACCCCATCCTAGACTCAAAGACGGTGCGCACAGACCCACAATATCGCTACCTCGAAGCCTGTCTGAAGGAGAACCTGCGTATGAACCCCATTGCCTCGGAACTGGGTCGCCGTACCACAGACCAAGGCCACAACATCAACGGCAACGAGATTCCGCCTTACACGATTGTGTCGGCCAGCTACAGAGCGCTCCATCGTGATGAGAGGTACTGGCCTCAGGCGGAGAGGTTCTGGCCGGAGCGGTGGCTGGAAGGTGAGGAAAGAGAGGACGCACCCGAACCTGAGTAAGTCGCCCTTGGTGATGAGACGAGAGATTCGATGTGGACATTTTCTAACGTGAGATTGTAGTCTGGATGCTTACTTTCCATTCTCCAACGGCCGACACAATTGTATCGGACAAAAGTATGTTACCTTGCCCCTCATCTTCTGCTGCAGCAGCGCACTAACATGCATGGCCAGCTTCGCATACGCAGAGATGCGCACAGTCTCGGCCAATCTTCTTTCTCGCTTTGCTCTCGAGGAGGCTGGATACCAGCAGATCCAACTCCGGCAATTCATCACGATGCAGTTCCATGATGGCAAGTGGAGAGTTGTGCTGAAGCCCCGCTGGAAGGATGCTGCGAAGGCTTAATGCGCGAGCTTTCGCGTCGCTACTGCAGCATGTTGGGGTGGACTGCGTTGAGCGGGAAGCACTCGATTGAAGAACAGATTGAAGAACAGATTGAAAGAAAGGGGAAAGCGCGAAGCAGGACCATTCTCCAGTTTGAGGGCACATTCCTTTTCTCTTTTGGGTAGTGCGACTAGACAGTAGAAGGCACAATTTGATTGATTCCACCACCAACTCCCGTGCTCGTCTGCTCTCTTGCAACATGACATGGCTCTGGACTGAAGCGTGAGGCGAGCGGAGGCAGCGGAGGCAGCGGAGTCAGGCTGCATGAAGGCAAGGATATCGACCCGGGCTGTGGACAGAGGCTCGGGCTTATCTCGCAGCCTGCAGCCAAGGCCGAAGTAGCAGCGCATGCCGTCAGCGAGCGTGAGGCAGCCCTGGAGTGCCGGAGGCTAGCGCGCCGCTGCACGGGAGCGCGTCAGGGCAACTCCGCAGCAACAGCAACAGCCTTGTGCACGACACCATGGCCATGGCCACGACCCCGACCCCGACCCGCACACGACATGTCTGAGCCCCGACGGTCGACGAGGGCGCGCGCCCGCGAAGACGCCGCCCCGGCTGCCCCCGACACGCCCAACGACAAGCCCGCCAAAGCCGCCAAAGCCGCCCTGAAGCGCAAGCGGACCAGCCTCGCCGTCAAAGACGCGCCGCCCTCGACGCCCGTTGCTGAGGGCGCGCCGCTGCCCCCACGACAGACGCTGCCCCTCCAGCTGGTCGACGGCGCGCCGCTGCCCACACTGCGCGAGCCACAGCCCCTCCACCTTCCATCGAGCGAATGGCAGACGATCCAGCAGAGCCGCGTCCTCGAGACGTCCTTCGAGCGCTCCAAAGCTGTCTGGCTGTCTGGCGCCAACTTTCGCACCTTCCATGCCCACTTCAACCAGCCCAAGAAGCTGGCCGACCGCACCGACGAGGACAAGGCCAAGACGGCGAGACAGAAGGAGCTGCTCAAGAACTTCCCCCAGGTCGGTGCCGACCGGGTGAGCGTGAAGCTCGTCATAGAGCCGCACACGCTGCCTATTCGCCTCTACGGCCCGCGCGAGGTGGGCAGACCAGCACAGAAAAAGCCTCCCGCGCCATCGCCCTATGCTCCCTGGCCAAACCACAACCAGCCCAACCAACACACCAAATACCAGGGTGGCCAGCCCATACAGCAGAAGCCCCAGCCACGCCCACCCCAGCCCCCCAAACCTGTCCAGGCCGCGCCTCCGCCTCAGGCCCCCGCAGCCCCCGCCCCCGATCCCGTCATACACATGCTCGCCGCGAGAGCAGGAACAGATCCCGAGCTGAAGGCTGTCATGAAGATAGTCGCCGCTGGCTCGGCAAGCAAGGAGCAGCTCGAGTTCTTCCAGACACACATCAACGAATTGACGGCGATTCTGGCCAGGCAGAAGGAGGAAAAAGCGCCCAAACCAACTCCGCCAACGCAACCCCCCAAATCTACGCCGCCGCCTCCAGCACCGAAACACACAGCTCCTCCTCCGCTTCCCCGCCCAGTCCAGCCAGTCCAACAGCCTCTGCAGCCCAGCACGCCCAAGCCGTACAGTCCGGTCCCGCCACAGGGACAGATGCAGCAACCCTCGCCTACACAACAGCCATATCCACCCTATCCGAACAACTTCAGCAAACCGCCGCAATACCACCCGCCGCCGCAACTATCGACCTACAACCCACCCCCGAGGACAACATATCGCCCGTTGGTCTTCAGTTTTGTCCATGGCAGCGAAGACAAGTTTTACTTCCCTTCGTATAGTTTCATGGAATGGCTTCCCAATGGCACAGGTGCAAAGCTGTCCTTCCTCATCACCAAGATGAAGCCAAGGCCGGATCCAGTCGTCAAACCTCCGTCTGCCTCTGCTCAAAAGTCAATGCCAACGCCGATTCCGACTCTCGGTACTGCGACTAATGCTATGCCTGACGCACCCCCACCGAATGCCATCATACCAACACCCAGCCCCACCAACCCTGCTTTTGCGTCCATACAACCCGCCGCATCAGCCCCCTCGGCAACCTTCGTGCCGCCTAAACCGCCCCAACGAATCGAAGATTTTGACGAGATGAACGAGATAGACAACATTGAATTCTACCAGCCAGTTACTGTCCTTCTACTGATCGAGCACGATGAAGGCGACGAAATCGCAAGCGCCTTGCCGCGCTCGATACGACCACCGCATGTCGTGGATAAATACATGAACGAGGTGTTTGATAAGTGCAAAAGGGCAGAGGAGACGTATCTAGCCTTCAGACTGCCCAAAGACGGCGATGAGTTGCCAGAGAAGAGAATAAGGAGCGGCGACGTGACGCCTGCGGTTGCAACGCCGACTCAGGACGTCGCCATGGGAGGGATGGGTGGGTCTGCCAGTAGTATGGCAGAAAAGAAGAAAGCTGGACGGCCTAAGAAGAGTCTTGTATGAGATCGTCTGATCGTGTGCCGATATTGTGGAATCCTTGGAATAGTCTTGCGGTGTGTATGAGTACAAATGATACCCATTTCTTAGCGTCAAACTACACACATTCTGCTCCGGTATCGCGTGTCATTGATATACGGTTGCGAGATACGTGAGACGGTATTGTCTGAAGCATGCTCTTCGTTACACATGAGATCCGGAGCTGCCATCGCTCAACTCCGATGCCAAGATCTTCGCTGCGGCCTGCTTATCCTAGTTAGATCACCCGCAGCTGCCTATCTCCATGCATCTGTGCCCTTCGCGCGCTCCATTTCCGCAACGTCACCATAATCCTTTTTGCTTTACCTGAGTCCAGTGCTACGGTCGCAGTACTTTCTCTGCGTCGACATTCCCGACAGTATAAAGTATTTAGGCAGCGCAAGACCACGTCCTGTGACTGAAATCATGCCCAACCTCAAAGCCATCTTTACAAAAGCGTACTGGACATTTGCCATTCTAGGCATTGTCTGGGCCGCGTTTGTGGGCCTATTGGTCAATCCCACGGTACAAAGGCAGTACGTTTTGCTCTCATCATGACAGATGAGATGATGTTTGGAGTCGATTCTAATGTCTTCTCAGCGCTCTCTATGCCCATAAATTTCACACGGGGTTCTACCACAACGTGACGAATCCCGAAGAATTCGGCTTTGCGAGTAAGTGCATCTGTAACTCTTCCTCGATTTGTTCTATCGCTGTACTAAGTACCCATGTGTAGAGGGGCAAGTACAACCCTTTTGGCTTACTACAGCGGATCAAGAGAAGCTCTTTTGCTGGCATGTACTTCCTCTAGATGTTTATCTGGAGAATGAACATGAGCTTTTTACTGCTGCTGTTTCGGGGGAAGTTGCAGAGGAATTGAAGGGAACGATAGGAGAGAAGCTGTTGAGCAGCGACCCGGAAAGTAGGGTTGTGGTCAACTTTCATGGTGTAGGTTGTGCTTTCTTTCGATTCTTGACTTTCGGTTTGGCATGCTGTCCCTTTCTTTCCAGAGTCTTTGGTCTTATCACATCTCAAACTCTCATCTCAGACTATATCGACTCTTCTTTCTTAGTTTTACATGGTTTCTCCCTCATTCTTCCGTCACTTCATCCACCGTTAACTCTTCTTAATATTTCCAGCTTATCTATCACTCATTCTAATCCACCCAAACAGAACGCTGGCCACATAGCCCAAGGTTACCGCCCCTCAACCTACCGCTCCGTCTCTGGCATCCCAAAAACTCACCTCGTAACCTGCGACTACCGGGGCTTCGGTCTCTCCACGCTCACACACTCCCCGCATATCCCCACTGAAAGCGGTCTAATAGCCGACGCCTTAAGCCTGATTTCCTACATCACCTCGGACCTCTCTCATTCAAGCACACGCACCGTTCTCCTGGGCCAGAGCCTCGGCACCGCCGTAACAGCCGCCAGCGCGCTCTACTTCACCAATTCCACCTCCGAGCACCTCCCATTGGCCATTACATCCCCATCTGTAACATTCAAACCATCCCGTAACTTTGAAGGTTTCGCCGGCATCGTCCTAGTAGCCCCCTTCACCTCGCTCCCCCAACTCCTCAAGACCTACAAAATCGGCGGCGTTCTCCCCATCCTAAAACCACTGCAAGGCTACCCCAGGATAGCAAACTATCTATCCACTCGCATCGTCGACCACTGGCCCACCCTCACCCGCCTACGCGCCCTCATCTCCACCGCCTCAGCCAACAAGTCCGGTTTCCACATTACTCTCCTGCACGCACGAAACGACCAGGATATCACGTACTGGGAATCTGAAGCGTTGTTCCAGCCACTGGCTACGCAAATGTTGACGGAAGAAGGGGTTGTGGCGGAGGAGGAGAGGAGAACGATTCAAGGGGCGAATAGGGTCAAGAGGGGTGCTTTTGCGTATAAGAAGGTCGAGGACGACAAGGGAGATAGGATGGTGGAGTTGGAGGTTGTGAGGTATGGAGGGCATAATGAAGTGGTGGGGTGGACGCAGGTTAGTCTTGCGATTAGGAGGGCGTTTGTGAGGAAGACGATGAGGCCGGGGTTGGACGTTGAGTAGGTTTTGGAGGAAGGGGTAAGTTACATTGGTTCTACCTGGGTTTGTTGAATTGAAGAAGAAGACGGAGAAGCAGCTGGATGGAGCTGGATGGAGCTGTTGAGGGGATATCATTCGTCGTCATATGGCGGTGTTGTTTACAACATTACATGTACAATACTTCTACACCTTTCTACCAATCCCACAAGAATACGCCAGACGTCCGCCAATGTAGATAAATCGATGTATGTCATCAGCACTCGAATCATCCAGGGAGCTCGTTGTACCAACACCGAGCTTTTCCACGGCCCCTATCCTGTTTCAACTCCGATTGAGCTTAGGAGGCTAATCTTACGCATTCCTAGCCTGCTGTTCCTTCTCGTACTTTGCCACAAGCTCCTTCTGCAGCTGCGGCGGCGCGGGACTGTAATGGCTAAACTCCATGCTAAACTCCCCCTTACCCTGCGTACTAGCACGCAACTGGCTGCTAAAGCCAAACATGCTGTTCAAACTGCAATCCGCATAGACAGTAAAGTCCTCCGGACCAATCTCCGTATCGTTGATAACAGCATTGCGCTTATTCAGAAGACCAACAACAGAACCCTGGAACTCATTCGGCGCCGTGATGGTCGTCTTCATAAGCGGCTCAAGTACCTGAGGCGCACCGGCCTGGAAAGCTTTGCGGAAAGCTTGCTGGGTGGCCATTTTGAAGGCCATTTCCGAGGAATCGACAGCGTGGGTAGCTCCGTCGTTGATGATCATGGAAGTACCCAAAACCTTATGGCCGAGAAGCGGGCCCTTGGCCGTGGAGGCCATGAAGCCCTTTTCACAGGCGAAGAGGAACTTCTCGGAGATGGTGCCTCCGGAAATCTGTTGCTCGAACTTGTTCTCACCAGCAGCTTCGCTTGGCTCCATCCAGCCGACTACTCGCGCGTAATCTCCTGACCCACCACTCTGCTTCTTGAGCGTGTGGTCGAAGTTGACGCGCTTGGTCATTGTCTCGCGGTAGGCGACTTGTGGTTGTCCGGTTTCGCACTCGACGCGGTATTCGCGGCGCATGCGCTCGACATAGATGTCCAGATGTAGTTCTCCCATACCGGAGATGATGGTCTCTTGCGATTCGGGGTCGGTATGGACTCGGAATGTAGGGTCTTCGCGCGTGAAGCGGCTCATGGCTTTGCTAAAGTTGGGTGTGTCTTTGGTGTGCTTGGGCTTGATTGATAGGGAGATGACGGGTTCGGGTACGAACATGGAGGTCTATCGTGTCAGCTTGAAGATATGATAACAATAGTCTTAAAGTCTTACCATGGTGTATCCAAGATTACCGTCAGTGAAGGTATCTCCAGACGCGCAGTCAACACCGAACACGGCACAGATTTCTCCAGCACCAATTTCCTGGATTTCCTCCATGTCGTTGGAGTGCATGCGCACAATCTTCGGTATCCTGACCTTCTTGTCTGACCTCGCGTTGAATACATTCATTCCCTTTCTGAGCGTACCCTGGTACACACGGATGTATGTCAATTGTCCAAAACTACTTTCTTCTAGCTTGAAAGCCAGACCGACAAATGGCAAAGAGTTGTATGATACCAGCTTGACCGGTGCCTCTGCTCGCTTCTTGTCCAGTGCCATGTTCTCGACTTCGGAGGGGTTTGGTAGGTAGTCGCAAACAGCGTCGAGCATTGGTTGGACGGATTTGTCTGCAAGCGCGGAGCCCATCATAACCGGGGTGAACTTGAGGGAGATGGTGGCTCGTCGAATCGCAGCCTTGATCTGGTGAATTGTCGGTTCCTGCTCGTCCAAGAAAAGCTCTGCGATCTCATCGTCGACATCTGCAAGTGTTTCGATGAGCTTCTGCCTCTTCTCCTTGCAGAGCTCAACAATATCCGCAGGTATCTCGTCGGTCTCCCTAATGGTCTCGCCCTTGGGTCCTTCGTTGTAAATCGCCTTCATCCTGACCAGATCCACAACACCCAAAAAGCCATCCTCGCGGCCGATGGGTACTTGGAGAGCCGCAGCCGGTATGCGAAGCTTCTGGTTGATCTGTTCGACAGCCTTCCACGGGTTGGCTCCCATACGATCCATCTTGTTCACAAAGGAAATCCTTGGAATGTTGTACCGCCTCATCTGCCTGTCGACTGTGATGGTCTGACTTTGCACTCCGCTGACAGCACACAGGATCATGACGGCTCCATCAAGGACTCGCAGTGCTCTCTCTACCTCGATTGTAAAGTCGATGTGACCGGGGGTGTCAATCAAGTTGATGTGGTATTTCTGGTCCTTTCCTTCATCGTCCTTCTTGATCCAGTCACAGAAGGTCGCAGCAGACTGGATAGTGATGCCCTTCTCACGCTCGAGATCCATAGAGTCCATCTTGGCACCCACAGCATCTTTGCCGCGTACCTCGTGTATGGCGTTGATTCGGCCGGTGTAGAAGAGGACGCGTTCGGTGGCGGTGGTCTTGCCGGAGTCGATGTGTGCTGCGATGCCGATGTTTCGCACTCGCGATAGTCGCTCCCATTCGACAGGGTCTAGGTTCTCGACGATTTTCTCTTGCGTCAAGGTAGAGGGGTCTTCCTTTGCTTGCTCCAGCCTATATGACGTTCAATCAGCCTTCCATTGCTCTCTGGCCGTCACAGAACAAACATGGCAGCACATACACTTGCGCAGCCGCAGACTGCCATCTTCGTTGTGGCTTCGTGGTGTGGGCCCCTATCCATGTGTCTGTCTTGGTGCCGTTGGTATAGGGCGTGCGCGTTGCCGCAATGGTCGAAAGAGCGCATCGTGAAGGCGTCGCAACCGAGCGTGCTGAAGAGCGAAGACTGCTCGTGGCAAGTGCTTGCGCCCGGAAAAGAGACTGAACCCTCATCTTGAACAAAGGGGCGACGCGGGGTCTGCTGTCGCTTCGCAATGTCGAATTGCCCGCCAGGAAAAAGTTGGGCCATCGGAGTTTCGGCGGAGGTGCCAGTCACGTGTCGACGTGTGCCCGCCCACCCTACCATAGGCATTGCACGAGTGGACAAGTAGACAGAAAGCCATCTTGGAGTGAAGAATGGGATTGTAATCTAATAGTGATGTCTGCCAGATTCTGCGAAGCCTATCGCTAAAGAACAACTATGCACGCAATAGTCCTATCCAAACCCACCTCCGCTCCATGTCCTTAGGTATCCGCCCAAATATCAGTTACGCCAAACAATCGCTCCAGAAAATGCTGTTGAGAAGTGAAAGAAGATGGGAGCCATACAGCTCCGCGCACATAACATCGCCCATAGTTGTGCAAGATGGCATGGTACGGCAACCTAAGACTTGACCAAGTGTTGCAGGAATACATACGATTTGAGAAATGTATACGCCTAGGTCAGAGGCATAATGGCCCTCGTCTACCGGACCGTCTCCTCTGGGAAGTTGGGTGTCTGGAGTTCTGCAACTGACGAGTCTACCTCTTGAACTGGAGTGGCTGGTTTCTGCGATTCGTGTGTTGGCTCATTGGCGATAGGCTCCTCGGTTGTCCGATCGCCATGTTCAGATTCCTTTGCGGGCTCATCTCCATCCTTGTGCTCCTCAGAATTTCCGTTCGTAACCACTGCTCTGGCCTTGGACACGACCTCTTCCGCCTTCTTCTTCCCCTTTTGTAGAGTGCCGATCTTGGAAGCGGCAGGAGCCTTACGCGGTGGTGATGACGGCTTTTCATGGGGCTTATCGTGTGTCTTGCTGGAGCTGGCGGCCGTGGGTCGCATCATGCGCTCGAGGAAGCCTCCTTTAGGAGCAGCACTTGCGGTTGAGGTGCGCGATTCAGGTCGTTTGGGCGCAGGGGGTGCGATGGAAGGGCGCGAAGTCTTTGGTGCCGGGGCCTTGGGTGTAGGACGGGTGTTGGTGGAGGGCTTGCGTGTGACCTTGGGCTCCTCGCCATGTTTGGCAGCCGAGGCAGCCGTCGGCGCAGTCAGACGGGTTGGTAAACCGACTGGACGAGTAGGAGACTTTGGGGCTGGCTTCTTAAAGCCTGTTGGGGACGTGCTGTAGCGTTGTTAGCATTGGCGCATTGTCCCACGTGGCTCTGTCATACCTTTTGCGGGGGGCGGAAGTAGTGGGCTTGGGAATGGCAGGCTTCTTGTTCTCCACAGGTGCGGCCGCAGGCTTGGTCTTGGAGGCAGCAGCAGCAGTGGATGCCGTCGCTGAGGACGCAGATGTTGCAGGTCGCAGAGAGGTGCGGCTGGTCTTAGCAGTTGGAACCTTTGCGGCTGGAACCTTTGTTGTGGGAGCCTTGGCAACGGGGGCCTTGACAGGCTCCTTGGGGGCTGCGGGCTTTGTGGTCTTCGCAGCTGGACTAGGCTTGATGGTGGGTGCGGCCGTCTTGGGTTTCGTAGGGGTCTTGGGTGCTGCTTTAGGTAGCGGGCTTTTGGCAGGGGCGGCGGGAGCCTTGGCAGGTTTGGCAGTCGAGATGGCAGCGGGCTTCCTGATCTCGGGCTTCTTGAGCCCAGGAGTTCCATTAGCCTTGGCCTTGGTTACAACAGGTGTGGCTGCTTCTGAAGCAGGTTCGGTGCTCGGGGCCATTACTGCTTCAGCCGGCGCAGGAGCGGTCGCGTCGGGAACAGCGGCTTCGTCGGCAGGCGCAGCAGGTCGTAGAGCAAGCTCCTCTTGAGCACCCGTCACTGCCTTGTCTGTATTCTCGGCGGGCTGAGCAGCGGCTGGGGCCGGGGCAGAGGGCTCCTCGGTGGCAGCAGCTTCAGCTTGCACAGCTTCGGCTTCCTCTGCAATGGCAGCTTCCTCGATGACAGCGGCCTCCTCTGCGATGGCGTTCTCCTCAGCAACAACGGCATCGTCATCGACGGCAGCGTCCGGCAGAGCAGGCTTGTCTTCGTCCACGACAGCCTCCTCGGTGGGCGCGGCAGGTCTCAGGGCGACATCCTCCTGCGCGCCTGTAGTAGCCTTGTCCGGGTTCTCGGCAGGCTGGGCAGGTGCTGCTTCTGGCGCGGGGACTGGAGCGGTCTCGACAGCGCTCTCGGTGGACTCGGCTGGTGTCTCGTCGACTGGCACTTCTTCCAGCTCCGGAGCCGGCACAGCGACGTCGGCGGCAGCAGACTCCGG
This sequence comes from Alternaria triticimaculans, assembly GCF_023758025.1. Lineage (NCBI taxonomy): Eukaryota > Fungi > Ascomycota > Dothideomycetes > Pleosporales > Pleosporaceae > Alternaria > Alternaria triticimaculans. The sequence continues at coordinate 124,740 of NW_026055969.1, forward strand.
AAAGTCGGAGCCCTTCATGATGGAGCCCAGGTTGGGCATGTTGGTGGGTGTGTCGTCGCGGATGGGCGGCGCGGGCATGGAGGACTCGCGCGACGCGACGGCCTGCTCGGGCACGGCCTCGGGGATGGCGATGCTCTGGCGGCGCTGCTCCTTCTCCTCGCTGACGACCTTCTTGAGCTCGGCCAGCTCGTCGGTCCTGTCGTGGCTCACGCGGAAGCTCTCGCGGCGGGTCGCGTTGACGCTGTTGGAGGGCGTGCCCTTGGTCTGGCCGAGGTCGGTCGAGGCGTGGGCGGGCGTGGGCGTGGGCTCGACCGAGACAAACGAGGCGCGCACCTTGGACTTGGGACGCTCTTCGCCGCCGTCGGTCGCGGCTGCCGTGTCTGTCGGGGAGCGGCCGCGGGGCTCAGGCGAGGCAGCGGCGTTGCCGTTCTCGAACATGGCGCGGAGGTTGCGCACGCCGTTGGACATGGCTGCAGGGGGACGAGGCGAGCGTCAGTGGTGCTGGGGCGGCGGGCGTGGGAGCAGAGGGTTATAGGATACGTGGGAGATGGCCGTGGCCGCGCCTGAAACCCGGCCAATTTGTTTATGTACACGCAGTGACGGCGGCGCGACAGGGTTCTCGGGCGTTGCACAGGGAGGCTGCAACTTACAACAATGGACAATGCTAATCAACTCGCGTTCAGGAACAAGGGCGGTGACAATGGGGAACCCCTGGGGACGTCGGTCGAGCAGGAAGGAGTCGCTGGTGCTCCCGAGTAACCAAGACAACTGCCCAAAGCATCATAGCTCCAGTGACGTCTGGCCTCGCCCTCGCCCAGCACAGCACAACAGTGCGCACTGCACATGCATTGTATAATCTTTCATTTCGACTCCGCATTCAATCCTCAGCCCCTGGAAGCCTCTCGCTGCACATCCGCCAGTCCTCCCTTCACTGCACACACCGCTCATTGCCAATGCCGCATCGTCTGGCAGCCGACAACGACTATCTTCGTCGGCACCACGCGAGAAAAAGAAAAAGGCTCCGATGCCATTGGCAGCTGCACGCGAATGCCACGGATGAAATGTCAGTGCCACGCCAATCATGTCGCATATGGGCGCAATTCCCTCGTCATTTCCTGGCTGTGGCCAATCAGCGATGATCCTCCTTTCCAGTCCTCGTCGAGCCCGCACCTAAACACACGTGACGCATAGAGCAGCGCTTGAACAGCCGGACATGTTGGTAAAGCAGGAACGAACGGGTATCGAATTCAGAACATTAAACGCAGTTCACACAGGACTGTCCAAATCACCCTCACAGCTTCCACTGGCCGTCCCACACCTCAGATGCAGATCATCCGACGCAGCACCAATCCAGACTCCATAATCACCGCCAACAGCAGGAATCACCCAGTTCTGCGACACTACATCCCACACACTAAGATCCTTTCTTGTGACCCTCAGGCTAAGCGTCTGGCTAGCCCCGGCCTCCAGTTCCCTCGTCTTTTCAAAGTCACGAAGCTGAATGACGGGTGTGTCGACTGTGCTCTCGTTGGGGAACTGGATGTACAGTTGTGCGACGGCCTTGCCCGCGCGGCTTCCCGTGTTGGTGACGCTGACGGTGATGTCGTATGCCGTGTCGAATAGAGCAGGGTTTCCTCCTTGTGCGCCACCAGCTGGTAGACCAGGTTTCTGCTCGTTTGAGTAACCCGTGGGGTATGGGTATGTCGAAGTCGAGTTGCCAATCTTGGCTGCGGCATCGGCATCGTTCTTGTCGAGCCACGAGTAGAGGTAGCGCCAGATGCGGTTGAAGTTCTCTGGCCAGTACGCCTCGGAAGCCGGAGGGATGGCGGTTGAGTAGGTGGGTGTCTCGCCCTTCGCGGGACGAGCTGGCGGCGCGGCTGTAAGCCGAGTTACTGGAGTAATGGTCGCGTTGGCGAATGAGAACGACGTGTAGCTGAGTCCGTGACCGAAGGCGTACCGAGGTGTGATATTGGCCTTGTGGAAGTGACGGTAGTCGATGTAGAGACCCTCGGTGAAGGTATCCTGTGGTTGCCCAATCTGATATCCGACAAGGCTCAAAGACTGGGGGTAATCATCTTCGGAGTTGGGGAGAGTGTACGGCAGATGGCCTGATGGAGACACATCGCCGTAGAGAACCTGCATCAGTGAGTCTCCTGCTTCTTGGCCAGGCAGATGGGCGAAGAGGACGGCTTTGACCGAAGGTAGATCGTGCCATTGATCCATGAGAATGGGACCGACGGTATGTACCACAACCACAACGTTGGAGTACTTGGCTGCTACGTCCCTGATAAGCTTATCGCCATTGTGCCATAGGTTAAGGTTCGAAGAAGTCCGATCTCCTGGGTTGTTCTCAACAGTAATATAGTTTTCGCCAGAGTCTGCAGTCACAAAGACGACGGCAGTGTCGCTCGGCGATGGGTTCGAGTTTCCTGGGAAGGAATCCGTATTGAAGAACTGATAGTTGGCGCCACGGGTCTTGAAGCCGTCGATCGGGCTGTTCATGTAGGGGTATCTCGCTGAGCCAGATCCCCATCCCATTCCTAGTGTGCCTTTGTTGCATCCTTGGTCCGCGCACGAGTTTATCCCGTCGGGGTTCTTCTCCGCGTCTGTGCCAAAGATCTTCAGGGTACCGTTGGAAGACAGAGGTAGCAAGCCGTCCTGATTCTTCAAGAGTGTGATAGCATCGCGGGCCACTTCACGAGCGACCTCTGCATGGTTGCCCTGAACATCCACAAACTCATTCACGATACCTTGAGGCGAGATAAGAGCGCCTGGATAAAGAGGACCCTCGGCGTTCTGAGTGTTGGCATCGAAATTGGGTCGCGGGTAGTCCTGGTCCTGGCCCATCTTGAAGTAGGTGGCAAGAATGCGTGTGACAGCATCGTTCAAGCGGTCCACTGGGAGAGATCCGTTGAGAATGGCACGCGACTGCTCGTACATCCAGTAAGAGTTGCCAAAGAGTGGAATGGTGTGGATGTCTCCAGGCATGGACATGTCAAGTCCTGCGAGCGCCGAAGCGACACCGGAGATCTGAGCAAGCCAGTCAGACATGACGAAGCCCTGGAAACCGAGCTCCTCCTTCAATATACCGTTGATCAAGTAACTGTTCTGCGAGCATGCACTTCCGTTGACAGCGTTGTAAGCAATCATGACGGCACCAACGCCGGAACGTACACCCTCAGCAAATGGCCAAAGATAGAGCTCATGAAGCGTGCGATCGTCCAAATTCGATGAAATGCCAGGCTTGACCAGGTTGTACATGCGGTACTCTTCCTGCTCGTTTGCGATCAGATGCTTGATTGTGGCTATGACGCCCGTGCTCTGGATGCCTTCGATGGAAAGAGCTCCACCAAAAGCCTGGAGAACAGGATCTGAGCCGAATCCTTCCCAGTCTTTGTCTCTGTTAGCTCAAACATCAAGGCTGGCTTCTGTTGATGCACTTACTTCTACCGCCACGCGGTTTACGTCCTAGCGGACCGACCGACGGTCCGAGATGAACGTTTACTCCCTTGCCACGGAACTCTTCGCCGATCGCAACACCACGACGATAGAGAAGATCCTTGTCCCATGTGGCTCCCACCGTGATGCCGGCAGGGAAGGCAGTGTTGTGATCCGTGTTTCTGACACCTAGAGGTCCGTCCTGCAAGCAGAGCTGAGGGATGCCTACTCTTTCTGCGCTGCCTGTGTTTCCGACGCATCTTCCCATGAAGATTCCACTACCGGCTGTAAGGTTGGTCTTTTCGGCAAGTGTCATGTTCGAAACAAGAAGAGATGCCTTTCGGTAGCTCTCAGTCCAGTCCGATGCCCATCCTCCATGGGGAGCTATGTAGAATCAGTATCGCTATGCTCGGTACAAAACTAGTCGGTCGATGTTATCTCCGATAACTTACCTGGGTAATATGGTGCCGCAACATATCCAGCTGGAACAGGATCACGTCGCTGAAGAGCAGCACCAGCGGCGAGTGTAGAGAAACATAGGACAAGAGAGGGAATCATGATGAAGGAATGACTGTAGATCAGCGAGTGAGCGTCAAGGAGGACGGTAGCCTACAACTAGGCATGGGAAGGAGATCACGGTCCTTTGTATAAAGAGCCCCTGCTTGAGCCAAATCCAACCCCGCAACACCAAGCCGGTATGGATATCGCATTTCTACCAAAACTAAGCGTGCACTAGCCATGGTGTTGTATAGTGATAGACACGGTGGGTAACGCGCATGACGGAAACAGGCATAAGACCGAGTAGTATTGTCGTGCGTCAAGGCTCAATGCTGGGGTCAAGGATTTAGGCCGGCTAATGATCGGATGCTCAAAAGGCGCATGACAATCTCGGAAGGGACTGCAGCTGTTACACAACCGCTAGGGGCAGCGCCATACGCCTGAGACAACCCAACTCTTCTTAACAGAGAAAGTACAAAGAGAAACGTCCTCGCTCACGAAGAAAAGTACATGCCTAATGTATATTCAAAGTGATTGGTCTTGAATTGATATTCGTATCTCGTGTAGAGTGCTAAGTTCAAGACTGGAGTACAAAGTCGTTGTATTGCCAAGCTGGCGGTCTCCTACAAGCTGCCTGTATAGGTGCACCACGATCCGATCCGATCGAGTGTAGATTGCGAAGGCTTTGTCCAATGCGCCACGTGCAGCCATAGCAGTCATGCGGCACGTTGCGTCGAAGCCATGATCGTAGCTGAGTGTATTCGTCTTCAGCCACATCAACGGTCCTATCACATGTCAAGATACCCGTTGGCTCGGACAGTGGATGAAGGGGTTGCGGGGTGGAGATGAAGACGACAAGGAGGATCGTGATGATGGACAGGGGCAAGGCGACCTCGGCTGCACTGGCGTATCCCCTTTCTGCTTCCGGCACACCCATCGAGCTTGTTCTCCGCCAACCACCACGCGTGTGGACCTATGATCTCATGTTCAAATCACACCGGCATTATGCAAAGTAGCAGGTACCGAGATGGAGTATTGGATGCGATCTTAGCATACACCAACCGGGCTGCTGGCTCGACTCGAATCCGAGTCATCGATCAAGGCCCCGGGGCAAATCTTGCCGAGTAGAGAGACAACTGGAAGCGGTGCCGTGGAAGAGTAACCTTGCCCCTTTGAAGTGCTGAGCGGTAAACACAAACCCAATGTTTCGCTTCACAAAAATGAGCACCTACAACGTGATTATCAAATCATCAGACGCCAGAGGTACTCAACTCATGAGAAGTCGCCCAACCGCCTGTGGCATTGAGGCTAACAGGCTGGACGTTTTCGAATGTTCGTGCAACGAAAGCAAAAGGCCATAGCGGAACTCCAAGTTCCGCGAATGACTTGGGTCTGGTAGCTATGCAAGCCCGAAGTTGATCCGACATGTTCAGCGAGTTGGGGACCAAGCGAACGCGCCTGCTACGATGGTTGTAAAGCATACAGTATACTCGGAGAGGACCTCGGGACCATCGGGGCACACGACAGTTGGTTCAACAGAGTGACCAGCTGGATGGGTACCGAAACACATTCGTTGGGGTACTGAGCAGTTGCTATTCTTAATGGACCATACCCAACTTCGATCCAGAATGTTTATTGCTATTCTCCGGGCACACGGTGCGGAGTGCTCTTTCCGCGGTTTAATGGTGAATGAATTGCAATGAGTGACGATGTTGGGGTGAGGAGGCTTGGTGCATGCTGTTTATCGATTCTGGTGAGTTCGGATGCCGAGGTTGGGGCTGTGTGAAAGGCCACCTGGGCACGCTGCAGCGTCAGACGAACGCTTCTCTGGTACGACATGACCGCTTGTCGAACCGAGAAATTCTTTGTATGATGCACTACCGAAACGCATTTTCTAGTCATCTACGGCTTGGCTATGCCCTTACTTAGAATACCTACATAGTAAAGCGCGGCATTGCTGCACCCACACAGGTCTGCAGGTGCCGTCGAATCCGATGCAGCTGCAAGCGACGCGGTACCGCACTTGCGAAACACTGCTACAGCACGTCAGGCATTGATCTCCAAAGCTCCAGTTCGTCAGAGGCACAGCAACGGCCGGCAGCAGTTCGCGGGCGCTTCTCATGGGAGCCTTGGACAGAACGTGCTTTCGGTTCTTCCCGCGGTCCCGCTGTGATGTGAATTCGTGTTTGCTGAGACCCACAACCCACACTCGCCCATCCAGTGGCCGCGCCTATCGTGAGCGCCTCGCGGGCTATCGGGCGGCCGCATATTCTTTTTGCGTCTTGAGGTCGGCTATTCTCAAGCCCTCCAAGGTTCCCTTGAACTCCCCGAGCTCAGTGCGCCGTTTCGAAAACGTCTTTGGAACGGGTTGCTGACCTTCCACTCCACGTTTCTGCACATGCATCTATCTGCAGGTCTCCGAGCTCAGCCCTACTGATTATTGATGACTACGACATCCTACAGGTGTTCGACCAGATGAGGCACCCCTTGCCCTTGTGTCGCTTGCCAAGGTCTTTATTTGGGCCCTACTTATGCGCTCGCCGAATCAGATTAGCCGCCCTTTCCCCTCCATCGCTGCCCCTCCACCACTCGCCAGCGGGGATATTCTTAGACACAGCCGCATCAGGGAACACAGTGGGATATTCTCAAACAGGCGCTTCCGCTATAGTCCCCCTTCCTTGTTCGAGGGACGAACCGCTCACGGTTTGTGCTTCGGCCATTCACAGGCCCAATTTGGGCCTGCCCTGGTCCCTTTTCATGGCGCTTGGAGCCACGACCCAGTGAACAGCCTCCTCTTCGCCTAGTCGCACATGCCGTTCTCGGTAGATGAAGATCGATCCGGCGATTACAGAAACATGTCCTGGTTTCAAAACAATTCTCCGAGTGGCCTACTGGTCTTTGTCGTGGATGGAGGCTCTGTATGCGGCTCACTGTATAAAGATGTTGGCCATGCCCCCTTGATAGAGCCTCAGACAATACAGACCCAAAGGTACGAACAGCAGTTGTTTCATTTCTACTCGCAAGGATATCTCCTACCTGTCGTTCCTCATCCGTCACTCTCGTTCGCCTACGCCAACACTCCCCTAATCATAATACGCTACTCGGTCGCTTCCATTGCTCTCATCTTCCTCCTCGCCGCGTCTTTCCTATCTCCATTCTCGTCATCACTTTCTTGTCCTACTAGTCTTTTCATTCAACTGGTCAACATGCCTAAGATTGAAAAGGGCCCGGCGCACCGCCTTTCCGTGTCGACTGCATCGGCCGCAGGCGGAACTCGCAGTTCCTCTTGGTCCGCTAGAGATGATGAGACGCTCATTCAGGCCAGGGCTCAAGGCCTCAACTGGAACCAGATTGGACCGAAGCACTTCCCTTCCAAGACGCCAAATGCCTGTCGCAAACGGCACGAACGGTTGATGGAGAGGCAAAATGCGGAGCAGTGGGACGGCGTGAAGCTGGACGTACTAGCGCAAGCCTATATGGAAGTTCGAAGGGACATGTGGAGCATGTTGGCTGCCCGAGTTGGAGAGAAATGGCAATTGGTAGAGACAAAGGTATGTCATGCGTGATTTCGTACTCTTTGAAGCACCTGGTGTTGACTCTACTCAGTGCATGGAGAAGGGTCTCAAGAACCTCACTCAGGCCTTTAGGTCGGCACAAAAGAAGCTCGAGAATGGTACCTACCACGACCATGAAGATAGTGGCGTAGGCATTTCTGACCTGGAAGAAGAACAAGAGGATCCCCATGTGGAAATGCATAGCATGTCTACGATTCCCGAAAATCATTACTCCGCATACCCAAGCTACCCGTTACATCAACACCAACATCAGCAACGGGTACCGAGCATCCAGTCTATGCTGCAGCCAATGCCACAACACCAACATCACATGCAACAGCCGATGCAACAACAAATGCAACAGCAAATGCAACCACCGATGCAGCAGACTATGCAGCAGCCCATGCAATACGCTTCGCATCACCTCCCACATCAGCAATAATACCGCAGTGTCATTGCCAGCCGGCTGACTCTCTCTCAAAGTCTCATATCTGTTTTACATCTCGTTGTCACGATCGCTACGAACTCTCAGCTTACCTTAAAAGCGGCAAGCAGTCTCTTTTTGTCCCAATACCCCCCCATTGAAGACAGTCGATACCACGGGCAACCTCTCTGGTGGCTTTCTCAGGCACGCATCACCTCGATGATGGATTATAGCCAGTCGTACTGGCAGTCACCTTATACCCCTTGAACCTACGACATTCGCACGGAGGACTGTAATCAGGAAGGAGGAACCGGACATTCATTCCCATCTGGACCGGGTATGCGAGGAAGGCTTAATTGGCGTTTTTCATTTTCGAAGTTTCCAGTACATGCTTTTCATGGTAACACTTGGGCATGGAGAGGGCCCTTATCGATGATGTAGCCATATATTTCTTGTCAATGTTATATTTTTTCATCCCTTTATTCCACGTCGCGGCCATGGTTCGCAATGGCTGTCATACTGTCACACATCCGGAGCAAGTCCGATCCGTTACTGTACATATCTCAGCCTACTAGCAATCACAGAGACTCGGCTGCATCGATTTTGTGATCGCCCACGGGTCATGAGAGTAGCCCTCATCGAGCGCTTCATTCTCAAGTTTGAGCCGTTGTTGTGACAGCTACAGCACAGCCCCCCACATGCACTCAGCCTCACACTGCACCTATATTCTACCCCACCCCGCAAACTCCCAATACAAACTCGCAGCACCTTGCAGCCCCCAAATATACGTATTCCTGCAGCGGCACGATAGCTATCCGTCGGCTTACCACGCGACAAACTCGTGCGGACGCGCAGGCTGGAAATCCATCTCGGGCCCCGGACCTCGATGGTGCCGCGCTAAAAACGTATCATGACATAACCACCGTTTTGGCCGCACGCGCGCTTGCTGGCCCCAATCCGCCCTTTGGCTTCTGCGAAGGTGGACGCGAGAAATTACAATGTTTGAGCGTGTGCGATTGCGCGATGCCCCGAGCCCCTCTGCTTCGCGTTCCCTATACCGATCCCCTCCCGGCACCTAAGCTGATTCCCGCGAGCGCGACGACGGCGAGCGGTGCCATCGCGGCTTTGGTCGACTTCTTGTCGCCGTCCCTGTCCACGTCCGGTGCGCCTTCGAGGGCGGCGCAATCGAGCCTCTCGACTCGGCTTGGTCGGGGCGAGCATGCGGGCAAGACGGTGCTGCTTACGGGGGCAGGTATCTCGGTAGCGTCTGGCTTGGCCGATTACAGAGGCACAAATGGCACCTACACACTGAACAAGACGTACCGGCCCGTCTACTTTCACGAGTTCTGTGACAGCCACGAAGCGAGGAAGAGGTATTGGGCGAGGAGTTTCCTCGGCTGGACGAACCTAGAGAAGGCCAAGCCAAACAAGGCCCACGAGGCTTGTGGCGAGTTGGGGCGCATGGGTGTTGTTGGAAGTATCATCACGCAGAGTATGTTCTCCCTGGCAAACGTCACAGCATGCTAACGAGTTGAGCAGACGTAGACTCGTTCCACCCAACGGCGCACCCCGACCTCTCCACCATCGAGCTACACGGCTACCTGCGCAACCTCGTCTGCCTCACCTGTCGCAACGAATATTCGCGCCGGGCTTTCCAGAGCCAACTCACCACCCTGAACCCCTCCTGGGCCGCTTTCCTCGCCGAGATGATCGAATCGGGCGCCCTAGACACCGAGAACCCCGACGAGCGCCGCAAGAAAGGGCTCAAGTCGAACCCAGATGGTGACGTCGACGTGCCCAACGCCCCGTACACCACATTCCGATACCCGCCGTGTCCGACGTGCTTGGAGAAGCCGCCAAAGCGCGCAGACGGAGGCAAGGTCCACGTACAAGTCGACAAGGATGGCGCCTGGGACCCGGCGAGCGAAGGCGGAGTGCTGAAGCCTGCTGTCATCATGTTCGGCGAGTCTATACCTGCTGCCACAAAAGTCGCTGCGGAAGAGGCAGTCGATGCAGCAGGCAGGATACTCGTCATTGGAAGTAGTCTTGCGACGTACTCTGCCTGGCGGCTAGTGAAGAAAGCAAAGGACATGCAGATGCCGATTGGGATACTCAACATGGGTGGTGTCCGGGGCGAGGAAACCTTCTTTGGAAACGTCGCGGACACCAATACTGGCCGGGAAGCTGCGCGCTTAAGTGAGAACGCGGAGAAGGTTCTACCCCAGGTTGTGAGGATACTGCAGGAGATGAAGGAGACGAAGTAGAACATGTACGAAAGATGACGAAGTCAACACTGGCTCGGCAAGATACCATTGAGTCAATACGGTAATCAAGTTTGCCGTGAAGGCCGCCAAGCTAGCTAAACGATGCACAGCATTCTAGGTATAACTTCCCATCCAACTCCAACGTTGCGTAAATGTGATATCATGTAATGAAGCAATTCATCCGCCCGATGCGCGCCTGTACTGCGCGTGGGAAGAAGACAACCGGACACCCAACCCAAACCCAAAGAAACCTTACGCAACACCTTCACTATCCATTCCCTCTCCCCTTTCCTCCCCATCAATGTCCTCAACAACCATCGTAAACCTGTCTTCCTTAAGCTTCATTCCCGGCGCCATGACCTCCCCCTTCTCTCTCTTCTGTATCAGCGTTCCCAAGTCTCTGCCTGAAATCGCCCTCAGATCCTCACTACAGCTACGGCAAATCCGCAACTGACACCACGTACACGCCCACTTCCTATCTTTGTCGTTCTCATGGCACACCATGCAGCCCATGGGCTGGAATATATTGTTAGACCAGATGTTGTGGCAATGTCTTGTGTAGCAGGAGAGTTGTGCGGGCGTGATACGTGGAATGTAAGACACGGGCAAAGGGATTGGTCGGCGGGTTAGGGGCTCGAAGGGAGGCGGTGTGGGTGGCGTTGTGGGCTCTGTGCGCAAGCCGTCAACGGGTGATGTTGGAACGGAAGGTCCTGGGAAGGGGGAGAGGTTGTAATCTTGGAGGTCGGATGATGTTGGGCGGGATGATGGGGCACTTGTGGGTCGTTGGAAGCCCGGGGATGGTTCGGGTGGGTCTAGTGATGTGGTGCGCATGGGTAGTCGGGTCTCAGCTGGTGGAGTGGTGCTTTGAAGTGGTAATTCCGACATTGCGAGGTATTCTTCCTGCTCTGTTGACTTTTGCTGGGTCTCAGTGGTGGCAACAGCAGGTTCGAAGCTAAAAGGCCGCCTCTCATCTTTTGGTGGTGGCAGTGGGGAAACCGGAGAGATCTCAGCATCCTTCTTTGCTAGGACTGGCTTCAACGTCGGGGAAGGTGTCATCTCAGGCGTAATGGTGTGCAATTCCATCGTGGGGATTGGAGGAGCCGGCCTCATTGCCTACGAGATCTCAGTCAGCAAACAGTATTCTTCTTTTGGAACAGGATCCAGGTACCCTTGAGTTTGCGAACATTGCAACGCAGTACGACAACTATCGTACAAGTACTGGAGAGGGAAAGGGGAGGCAAATATATACCTTCAAGACATTGAAGCCTGTGCTGCTTTTGCCGCGGAAGTGAAGGGGCGATGCCGGGGCTTTGATACGAGGGTTTGAGGGAAGACCCGTGAAGACTTTCTTAGGTGGTACAGGGACCCTGGTGTCTTGTTCTTCCCCCGGTGTCGGTGGGAGCTCTGCTTCCGTCTTTCGTAGCTTTTCGGCGGGCTGAGGTGCGGCAGCCTCGGGCATGTTTGCTTGACTGTCGACACTGCCTTTCCTTGAGACAGCATTTGATCGCTGGCTATCAACGCTCAAGGTTCTGGGCGCTGATGTGGGGGGCATTGGAGCGCCCTTCCTTCCTCGCGGTCCGTTATTCAGTTCTGCCAGACTTTTGAACTTTTTGAGACCTTGGTCTGGTACTGCTTTGCGCCCAATAACCGATGATGTGGTTGTAGTAGACGTCTCCGTAGAGTCTCTGCTTTCGCCTTGGGAAAGAAGCGAATCGTTTCTCGCGAGATCCGTCGCTGGCCTTGACGATTGGCTTCCCGCATCAGACTGCTTAACCGACTTCCGCCTCTCGGACTTTGCAGGTGGTGGAGGTGGAAGATCTTTCTCCTCTATTGCTGAAGAAGGGAGAGACTCTGATCGTGCTGGGAATGCTGGGGTAGGGGGCACAGTCGCTGTTGAACCGTTGCTGATGGTAAGCTTGAGAGATGCTGGCTTAGATTCGCGAGATAGGCTACGTGACTCGATCCTCCTCCTTGGTCGAGGTGGGGAGCCTGGCACCGGACTCCTTGGGAGAACAGGTGCGTCTTGGTCATCTGTTCTCTGTTAGCACCATTCGCTCGGGTTTATGATATGATGGCTTTGTCCATGCGGCTCTCTGAGCGACGACAAAGCAACGATGATGTATCACCACGCATACAGCACATTGGCATGCGGAATCGAGGTTGCAATATGACACACAGTCTGTACCAGCGAGCTCTTGATGAATAACCAAACACGGATGCAATCCATTATAGTAGAATTTGTGTGATCTCTGCTTACCTCTCAACTGAAACTTTGCTTCCATTCTCAACGCAGCTGGAAGCGGTTCACGTGCGCCGCTATCTGATCGTGACGGCGGCGCAGGAAGCTTTTTGTCCGCAGGTACGGGCGACCACGTTGAAGGAGATGCGTCGCCTCGGCCAAAAGAGTTGCCATAGTCGTTAAGTAGTGCGCTGACAATGTCTTGTCTGGATGCAGGCGCAGATAACATGCTTTGTTGAGCCATGACGTCGGCCATCGTAGGGTCGAGATATGGAATGTCGTGTATTAGTTCAAGTGGAGGTAGCGGTCAAGGAACGGTGTCGGGTGTATGAAAAGTATTCGAGGAGACGTCGATAATGAATGTGTCTAAGGAGCGTGGTGGCAACAAAGAGAGTGACTATGCCGTGAAGCAAGATGAAGAGACAGGCCTGCCCGATTAATATCGACTTTGTCAATTAGTACAAGTCATGAGGGAATGAGAGGAGTGGAAGGGACACGCATAGCAAACCCTCGCGGCGAAGCTGGACGTCTCAGGTACAAGAAAGTGCATGGGACACGGCTGGCAGAAGACTGGTCGGGCCTTTCAAACGCATGAAGTGTTTGACATAAGAGCCAGGAAGAGGCTGGCCTGGCACAGCTGACGACCAAGAGCTGCGCGGATCATCCATGCAAGGATGGAGGGCGTTGGAGATGACAGGACAGTCCACAGCTCCACCGCGGCGCGGGAAACCAACGTTGTTCTGCTGAATTGGTCCACGGGGCATGCCGGCCGACCTGGCAATTCCTTACCACAGCCGGTCTTGACATGGACGCAATCAAGTCCATAGCGCAAATCAAGTGCATGTTATCGACGTTGTACAAAAGGTCCGACAACGGGAAGCTGAAGCACAACGTTGATGTGTAACGTCCCAGGCGACCGCTTTCTGTCAAATCACGGCACCCCGCAAGGCTGATCACCACGTGACGAGGGTCCGCCACGTTTCAGGCTTGTTCGGAAGAGATCGAGAAGACATGCCGAGCAGGTGATCAGACCCACAGCCGGACATGCGCTGACGTGTGACGTTCGCAGATCCACATATTGTCCTTGTCCGCCTTACATGGAGTCACCATATCCATCGCGCGCTATGCTGTAATTTCCTTTTCTTCGGAAACAAGTGCGTCGGCCGAAACGAAATGACAACAACGGGGACAGGGTATAGGCAAATCGTCAGCGGGAGCGGACCCAAAGGCGCGATCGTGACGGATAGATTACCTGGGTATGTGGCATCGGTGACCAAGAATCCCAGGCTCATGGGTTGCGCCATGACCCTTCATATTACACCGACAGACTCACAGCCAATCACTAATCAAGCCCTCGATACTGGTATTCGTGAAACGAGTTCAAAAAACTGCTTTGTGCGTAGCTGACTTTTGATCATTCGATCACAGTTTGTGCAATGTTATTGGTGTACAGAAAAGACGCCTCACTCATGGCGAACTGTGTACACGTCCAAGTGTCTCGTCGTGCCTCGACAGGCCGGATCGCGGCAAAAGCCAACGTTATGGGCCAGAGGACCCCATGACTATCCCGCCAGGTTTGCAACAATCCAAGACGGCCAAAAAAGAATCCTCCCAAGCGCCGTCGCTAATGACCAGTCGATCCTGATATCAATAATAACTAAGGTAAAGTATTTACAAGTATAGAATGTATAGGGTATCGCTCCATCACTGGAAGAAGTAAAGTAAAAACATTAAGATCAAGCTTATCGTGGGTGTGATTGTGGTGGTGGTCGTCGTCGATGCAGCCCCTTTGAGTGGGGCGGCCGTGACGTTGACAAACGTCGAGCCGCATGCTATTGATATTTGCTGAGCGGCCGAGGTATAGGTTTTTGAAAGAGGTTGTGTTGCGTTGTTGCTGTAAGTGGCAAATACACCCATTGCTTGTTGCAAACACGAGTTGCAGGTTGGCCTTGATCCGCCGGGAAGTTCTTGGCCAATGGGTAGGTAGTATGGGTAGGCATCTCCCGGTGATGACATGTTGCTGACGGCGTTCGCAAAGCAATAATTTCCCTCGTCATCATGCAAACAGCTTGCTTGGTAAGACGGTTGGTATGCAACGAGGCCATTGTAAGCCTGTAGCACCAGGGGATTGTCGGTGTCGTAATCGGCTTTGCATGCCATTTCCGATAGCAGCTCCACTGCGAGATTATCCAGGGTAGGTTTGCATTGTGCTGCGTTTACTCCACAGGTTGCATCGAGAGTCTGTGTGATGCGTAGTGTAGATTTGGAGGCGTCGAAGAAACCGCTTGACGTCTGCATGGTACTGATTAGCCACACTCTTCTCTCTCGTATTATTGAAGTACCATACCTGCAATAGCAAGGAGAATGGGTGGCAGTCGTTGAATGCCTGACTCTGACGTAGGCGATTAAGGAAGTTTGCGCATGAGTTTGTGAAATTATTTGATAGGCCAGTATCGAATGCCGTGGGGACTTTGAATCCGGTGCCAGAGCCATCAGAGTCTGTTGTAATGGCGCGTTCCGAAAGAGTTGCAGAGGGTGTGCGGGTAACATCGTCGTCGCGTTTTAGAGGAGGCATCAATCGCGACGCGGTGGGTGGTGGGCTGAGATCCAGGTATAACGCCGATCCTGTCCAGGCAAGGTCGTCTTCGACGAGCAGGGCCGGTCGATCACCATAGGCTTCCGTTGCGGATACGGGGGCAGCCTGGGAACTGCAGGATAGAGATATGACGAGCAGCAGAAGCAGCGCGCGAAACTGTCGGCCGATGCGTGGTGACACTCGAAGATATAAGGGGTCACCGCGGCAGCGGTTTTCGTGTTGCCTCCTCCGCGTTGGCAGGGGAGCATGGTGCGACAGGATCGCTACCGACTCGCATTCGAAACATTGAGGACTCATCTCCAATAAACGGTACTATAGCAGTCGAGGATGCTATTATTAACCGCAGAATTTCCTCGGAATCCGGATACCCATGGCCGTACGTAGGTACCGTTGCTGTGACAAGGAGGTTTGCCGCCACTGTCAATGACTGCCTAGGTACTTCGTCCAACCTCAGATTCGGGTACCTTGCAGTGGTTCAGCAAGTGTCCGAGGGCTTTTTGCGGGCCGTCAGGGGTAGGGTAACGGTGGTGACTAGGAAAAGGCAAAGAGTGACGGCCAGCTGGGGGGACTTGCTTATCAATGTCGATCGCAGCCAGAAGAACGGCACGAACAGCCTTTCGTCGATTTATTTAGCAGCCAGAACGTGACCAAGCATGAGGAGCGGCCGGCCCTTATGATGATTGCCATGCAAGCAGCGAATCCTTCAAGCCACCGGCGCCCATGCCTGGCCTGCTAGCAGCTAACAAGCCACGACGGCCCCGTGCAAGCAAAACTCGTTTCTTCGGCTGATGACTGGCACGCGATTCGGGTAATAGAAGCTTTCGACCGAATCACGGTCTGTGAGCGGAATGACTATGATAGGCTGGATATGCACTGGTTTGTACAATGCAATAAAACGCAGCCAAATCGAGCGACGTTCTGGCCAGAAAAAACGGGACGCGGTTGTCTCTGGCGGCGCGGTCCCCAACGCCTTCGCCAAAGCCTGCCCCCTGCGCGGCAACAAGGCTCACACTACAGCGCCAGAATGCAGCCGCTACAGGGCATGTCGCGAGGAGCAGCGCTGTCAACGTAACTTTCCGGCAAGCGTTGGAAGTTGCGTTGCCCCTCCATGGCGCGGATGATGATGTAGATTGTGTTGTCCTGTTGAACATGGAGGTGGACTCGTTGCGCAGTGCGTTAGTGCCGGAGGTATAGCCTGGAAGTCGCTGCAACTGTCTCGCCGTCACGGCACCCAACACTCTAAACAGTGTCGCCAAGCCAATAAGCCACTGCGAGCCACGCCCCTATCGGCTCCGTTCCTTAACATCTTTCGTGTCTCGGTCAGCTACAGAGCGTGAGTCGATGTTCACATTGGACCACACGCCCGCTCGCTGGCCTCTTTCAGCGCGCGTGGCCGGTCGTCTTCTCACGTCCCGACGTTTGAGGGCAGGTGTGTAGGACTAGCGAAGAACTTGTCCGTTACCCAGCAACCTTCCTGTCCGGCGTCCTGTGCCTTTACCAAGACTGCTCAATATCGTCTTGTCAGCAAACCAACATCGATGGCTATGTTGGCAAACGGCGCACGTATATGATACCGAGAACAATCTGTTTGCACCCTACAAGTGACCCCGCCCCCCTATGCACTTACCTATTCCGTAGGCACACGCCGCATGGAGTGACTACCTGTTCCTTGCCGTTCTCGAACGTCAGCTTTCGGCCACTGTCAAGCGGCAGTGTTAGTGCTCACGTTCCGGCTCTCCACATTATCAAAGGCGTATATCACACCGCTGTGTGCAGTCGCCATCTTTCAACATGAAGATTTTTAAGCCGATACACATTTGGGTCTGAGTTGCACACGAGACCTAGCCAACGACTTG
This sequence comes from Alternaria triticimaculans, assembly GCF_023758025.1. Taxonomy (NCBI): domain Eukaryota; kingdom Fungi; phylum Ascomycota; class Dothideomycetes; order Pleosporales; family Pleosporaceae; genus Alternaria; species Alternaria triticimaculans. The sequence goes on from NW_026055969.1 coordinate 141,609, forward strand.
AATGCACGGCGACCGCATCGGAGATCATGCCAAAGTCTCGGAAAGGACGGTGCGTCAAGATCTAGAATCAAGCCATGGCCAATCCATTGAGCCTAAACTACCTCGTTCATAGCGAGCATGACATATACCGATCGCTCGGCATCTGCAGGCTGTGGACGGACATGAGGAACCGTTCGGATGATTCACAGATGTGAACTTGTGGAGACGACAGAGGTCATTTTACTTGCCTTGGGTACGAGTACTTGCTCACAACGTAGCTGCAGCATGCTAGATTGAAGTACACTGATACTCTTGCGGATGCGCGCCATGTACCTGGACAACCTTCGAGCACATAGAGTGCCCAGAGAAGATCTCACGGCAATCCATGCGTCTTCTCTCATCAGGTGCAACATGTCACTACTACAACGAGAGTATATGATTGCAGGCAAATTCTGTACGAGCACGTATATATCATGCACTAGAGGACTCTCGATGCAGTCGGTAGTTCAGAGAAGATGCACTTCTCGTGACCATGGCCCATGTCCCTACTGTTCAACAAATGACACTACAACAAGACCTGAATATTCAGCAAACCAACCACAGCACGACTGTACCCACACGCATACTGTATGTTTATTACTAGATAGTTGAAGAAATACCTAAGAGCAGTCCTATCCCTTCCCGAATCTAAAGAGACTAGTAGAGTTCAGAGTAGAGTTGCCTAGCTATAACGGCCGTGCAGTGTTAAGGGGTGCACCGATGCTTGTGAAGGCGGAAGAGTGTCATCTCCGAGACTACTACATTAAATACTTCGAGTCTCTAGTTCGCGGGCAAACTAGCATCTCTTAGATTTGCAAGTGTTAAAGATCAGCGACTCATCTACTATTAAGCAGATGCATACAGGTTTCCGACCCGTGCTACGTATCCTCGATTTGTGTAGTTGTTACCTGCAGCCGTCCAAATTCTAGAGTATTTTGCGTACTGGATATTTCAAAAAACTTGGAACTCCGAACGTTATTCCGGGGCTCAGAACTCTTGCCATTTATCTTGGGCTGCTCATCCGCTCCTCGGAGGAAATTGCCGTCACCCAGCTTCTTGATCTCCAGGCAATAATCGTTCCCAAGAAATCGAGGCGCTTCGAGATTACTAACGTCAAGCCGACGTTCCTTTACCGGGCCCATAAGTGAATATAGCGCAATTGGGTATCTCGAAGTGTCGAGCGAGCTGATGGCGCCTCATTGCGATCCCTTCATCATTGAGACCTAGACAGCCCTCTTATCAAAGTGTGGAGATGTTGGAAACGCTTGCTACCAAGTTACAAATGATGAAAGCGAGACTAAGACTTTGACGGGAGGATGGGGCCGGTAAGTAGGACCATCCACTTGTCTAGGTTTGACTATAAGGGGTGGATATCCACCGAGTTGAGATCTCACGATCCACATTGCACGCCTGCACCAATTCCGGGAGATTGACAGACGCGTCTGTAAAGGTGGACAGCTCACAAACCGACTTCTCCGGTGGCGACTGTAAAGATTGTATCAGTGTTGACTTTGCCCGAGCGTGTTCCTGTCCTTGCCGAGTCGGGTCAAACTTCCCATATAGGCGTGCTGCTAAGTAGTAACAACAACAGCCTAGCTACCTAGAAGACATACGTTCACGAGTAAGGCCACAAGCGACCTCGCTAAATGGAGGTCTTGTGTGTCAAGTGTGTGTCAATGGGATTGGAGTTGCTCACTCGCAGGTCATGACGTCAGGTTGTTGCTCCGCCTCGGCATCTGTGCAGTCGCGCCTTCCACGACAACCCAAGCTGCTAACGGCCCGACACAGCAGGAAAGACCGACATGCTTACTACTCAAACCCTGGAGAGATGCTGACGAATCTTATGCAAACGAGGATGGCTGTCCCCTCTTCTGGTGGGGTCAAGGCGACCTGTTAGCACAGTGAACTTCGTGCACGACTGTGCCGGTCATCTTTACTACATCAACAGTACTCGCCGGGCTAGGACGCGCTCCTGTAAACATGGCGACGCGATCTATCGTAAGTTGATATGAGATGCAGCGGTCCGAGGGTGATTGACGATTGGTAACTGACCCGTAACGCAGCTGCTTATCGCAGCAATCGCCATTGCCGCGCCGTGGGTATACGACCGCTATCTCGGGTTCTCCACGATATTTGCAAACAGACCAGGGAAATTTGAAAATGTCAACCACTTCAAGAGTCACGAAGTCAAGTTCCGCGATCGGCTTCGCAATTGCGAGGATGTACTGGTGGAAGAAGATATGGGTATTGCGTTCTTGAGCTGCAATCCAGAGAGAGATCAGTGGAACACGGTAATGGTGCGTAGCCGCCCCTTGGATTTGCCCCTAAGAGCAAAATAGTTTCAACGCGACGAGGGCTTACATATGCAGGGAGCCTTTGCGTCACCTTTGGACAAAAGAGATGGTACCGATAGCCCACATATCTGGATCTACGACTATTCAACGCCCGACATTCTGGACTCAGACGCTTTGAAGCCTCTCGTTCTGACTGACTATAATAACGCGGTGGATTTTCAGCCTCTGGGCATCGAATTTGACGCCGCGACTTCTACGCTATATGTCGTCAACCATTCCCGCAACTCTGGAAATCTCATCGAAGTGTTCCAAGTCTCCGTCCAGAATGCGGTAGCCAGATATTTGCAGACACTGAAACATCCGTTGATCCATACGCCGAATTCCATACACTCTCTAGGAGATGGGAAGCTACTAGTTACCAATGACCACTACATCGGCGCATTGGTCTCACCGTTCATATCACAGGTCGAAACATTTTCTGGCATTCCTGGAGGTAGTGTCGTCTATACTGATATCCACAACCTGCAGCACACCAAGACGTTGACGCACGTCCCCTTCGCCAACGGCATTGCCATGCTCAACTCGACGACTGTTGCCGTTGCCTCGTCTTCCAAAATGGGCGTAAACATCTACAGCTTCTACCCTGACACGATCAGTCTGTATTTCAGAAAATATATTCGTGCGCCTTCGACGGTCGACAACCTTTTTGTCGATTCTTCTGGCAAGCTTCTTTTGGCAGGCCACCCTTTTGCCCCAGCACTCACAGCTGTGAGCAAAGCGAGAGCAAATTGCAACATGCAAGGACTAGATGAGGAGAAAGGACCTTGCGAGTGTACGGCGCCTAGTTGGGTGGGAGAGTGGAGCGAAGAGGAAGGACTGAAGACCTTGTATAAGAATGACGGAGACGAATTCTGCAGCAGTACTACGCTCGCTCGCGACGTGGGCAGAGGCGTGAGTATCGTCACGGCGTTATATGATAGAGGTATATTGGTGGCGAAGGGATGAGGACGACGCGCAAAATTCAACCAATGTGGACGGAGCGAGGCACCGATGTGTCCACACATGCCGTGATGAACATGGATTCTTTGTGAAGGTTTGCAAGATCAAATGAATATCTTATTGCAACAAACGCGATGTTAATCGGAGTTACAAAGTGGTCTACAGCTTAAGCAGGTGGCCCTATCGCGCGTTGTATCTTGGGGGTAGAAGGACCCAGTATGGGTGGCTTTTGCGAGTTTCTATTGTCGTCAACTCCCTACTCAGGTACTCCTCAATATGTAGGAGGAGTACTCGAAATCACTGTGGCCAGGACCGTACTTTCAAGTCGTCGTCACAAGGATATCGCAACCGAAATCCCGACAAAGAATAGAGAGACGAGCAGCCGTTGAGTAGTTACTTTCTCAGTGCGGTTTCATCTTCAATGCTGTCTGTTCATGTCACCACCCGAGAGTGATGACGCCGTGCGAGTATGGACCAGTGCATGCATGTTGGTGTCACTCAAGGAATAGTGTCATAGCTCCATAGTCACATTTCAGCGCATCGTGTATAAGATCAGGAAGGACGCTTCGAGCTACTATGTCTGATGATTGGCCTCTATGTTGTAGCTACGAAAGGTTTGCCTGCAGTTCGCTTCGCTCAGGCCCGGCACAATCTTCCATTCTGAGTCTGAACACCCTGTTCTCCGTCTTGAACCACCCACCTCTCACTTCCAACGGCAGTGGTCGCGTAGAAGACATCGGTCGGGTCCCACTTCTTCTTGATCTCGCTCAGCTTAGGGTAATAACCCGCATAAAATGACTCCTGCCAGTCAGGCTCATCCACGCTCGCTTCGTTGAGATATGTACCACCACCCTCTGATACAGGTGCTATGTCGCGCCAAGGCTGCAAAATGTTCTCGTGAAGATCCTTACTGGCGGCGGCAAGGGCTTCAGGTGTAGAATGGTCGGCTGATCGGTTTGAAGAGGTCACCATGAACAGAGCACACTCACGCCAGGCTGGGCTGACGGCGTTGTTCGTGTTTGCATACTTCTTTGGTGCCTTGTGGTATCCCAAGAAATGTTTCCCGGATAACACGTGCTCTTTGATGAGCGCAAATGTTTCGTCATACTTTTCCAGGAAGTTGCGTCTGGGAACAATTCGATTCGCGGGCATTGAGCCGTCCGAACCGACACCAAAGGGTATACGCCCCCATGTTGCTTGGTAAGCAGAGTAGAATGTGTTATGCGCGATAGGTGCGTCGGGTACCGTGAGAGTAATGTTGTTGTCCTGGAGGTATTGGAAGAAGGGCTTTACAAGCTCGGTATATGACTCCATAGTGTGGTTTGGCGCGATCAGGAATCCCATTTGTAGGTATGGGGCAGGTTTTGCCCCCATGAAGTAGAAACTGTATATTCCCGCGTCCGCCCAGTCAAGGAACAGGTCATAGAACTTCTTCGTACCCGCCCAGAAGGCATCGACGCTGTTGTTCGAAGCGTCAAGGGTCCAACTCGATGTGACAGAGTTGAGCTTAGGATGTGCTCGAATGATGACGGATGTGACGACGGCGAAAGTTCCGCCGCCGCCGCCTCTAAGCGCCCAGAATAGATCAGGGTTCGAAGCTTCGGAGACAGTGACAAAGCGACCAGCCGCAGTGACGACCTGGAAAGCGACGACGTGATCGGCCGACATTCCGTAGATGCCAGCAAGAGGATTTTGTCCTCCTCCGGTTATCATGCCACCAGCATATCCAACACTCTACTTTGCATTAGCTCGACTGTTCGCTTGATGGTAGAACGAAGACACTTACCGCGGATACCGCGCCCAAGACGGTCACGCCGTTCTTGTCCGCGGCCTCATACACTTGCCTCACATTGACACCCGCAGAAAGCTTGAGTGCTGGTCCCGAGTACCCAGGGCCTTCATACTGAGACATAAAGTCGATCTGGTCCATGTTGTGCATCCATAGACTCAATGCTCCAGCGCCAGTTGACTTTCCAAGATAGCAGTGACCAGTGTTCTTGATGACAAGCCGCATGTTGGTGGCACGCGCGAAGTTGATTGCAAGCTGGATCTGTGCCACATTCGTGACCTTGACCGCGTATTCTGGGTATGCGCCCAGAGTGCATGTCTCGCCGGTGGTTTCGTTGCCAGGCATACATGTCCTGCCCTGATAAATCGGCCACATATCTGGAGATCACCATTAACATAAGCTCGAAGTCTGTCAATGGAAATAGCTTACTTGATGTGGGATCAGCAGAATGGAACAGCGGACTTGTGAAATTGTTGATAACATCCGAGCACGCTGCAGCATCTTTCTTTCCCCATCTCGTGTCGTAACACGATGCCGCAATTGGCTTCGTTGGAATCAATGCTCCGTCGAGGAGCACGTTGAACATGTCCCAAGTGGTGTCTTTAGGCCAAGCGTCGTCTCCGGGAAACGTCTTGCAAGACGCTGAATAGGCAGGAGCATCGCCATTACCAAATTTGAAGTATTTGGCATAGTCCGATGTGGCTTCTTCTGTTTCCAGGCGTTCGATCACTTCATCGGTCAATTGGAGTTTCTCCGCTGCCTGTAAAGGTGCTCCTGCTGCCGGCGTGTCTGCAACGGTAGCAGCTGCAGGCTCGATACCATCCACGGCGGATGCTTGGACGAGTGTAAGCAATGGCGAGAGAGCCAAGAGTAGTGTCGTTGACCGCTGCATAGCGTACATGGCGACCTGAAAAGCGAAGACGAAGTGGATGGGGCTGGTAATGGTTCAACACTGAGCTGCTCAACCTTTTATCTTGTATCCTTTAGCCGGTTGATGACTATCTCTCTGGCTCATTCTCGGTGGGCTTTCAGTACATGATTCACGTGTCACTGCTCTAGATTCTGACAAGACGTAGTTCTTGACTATCATGTTACCCAAGAGGAAGGCCCAACAAAGTCATGCACATGTATACAGACGCAGGGACTGCAGGAACAAGACAGCGGTCGGTTTGATATACGATTCGTCAATCGCAAAAGAAAAGAACACGGAGACAGTCTCCCTTGTACTTTTGCTGATTTGCCGCTTGCACGGCCTGGTAGGCGGCATTGGCAAGCCCCAATCGTACCTCGGATTTCAGGCCATATGTTCCGAATAGGGTATGGTCAATTTTCCCTCAGTCTACTACTGCAAGGTTGCAAGGACACTTCATGAACCCAGAAGAATTGCCACCTTGGCACGGTATATGAGGCATGTCCGAGGCGCTGTGGGAATGCGGCGCAGCTCCGAGGAAACCTTGGAATACGTTGACCGCTGTTTCCGCCCGGGCTTGTGGAATCTGATAGTCGGTGCTGCTTTCGCGATACATACCGCCGCCGTCGATAAAATTACGCTGTGAAGAATATGTACTAAGTACCTCGAGAAAGTGGAAATGGCAGGGAAAAGTTCGCCATCTCTAAGGGGGGCGGCACGCCCGCTTCCCCCTAGGCCGAGCCCGCCCCACTCATCGTGCTTACCTAGGGAGCCCTTACTTTAGAGCCTTGGCACTGAATCCTACATTTGCACCTTTGCCGCTCTGTTGCACATGCGGCAATCCGCGGACCAATGTCAGCGACCTTCGTTGGTTTTGGGAATAGATTAGAGCATTGCGAATCCTTTGCATTGCCGCCTCATCCGAGATTGAGGGGCACTCCCAAAGCGAGGTCTGACACCTTCGTGCTTTGGTCAATGGCTTACTTCTCGCATCTGTTGACAGCTCACGAGGCGACATAACCTGGGCTTGTGACTAGTGCAGCTGTCGAAAGGGTTGCTCGTGCTATTGGATGCTGATGTTTCTAGGTGGCAACATATTGGGTTCCCCGTCCATACCCATGCCCAGATTTGGAGCTTTGTCTTTATGGGATGTGGCACGGTAAACGGGACGGGACTATGGACCGCTCGCCAATATCGACACCCGACGTTTTGGAGCGTATCACACATGTGATGAACATGAAAGCATGTCGGATTGCGGCGTCATGAAACTCTTCTTAGGACACGCGAGCGCCATATCTGAAAATGAGATTACCTACACTTCTATACAATTAAATCACGTTCCACTCTGTCGAGGACAGACTTTCATGCCGCTGTAGCCATTCGAAGTGAAGTCGTGATCTTCCCCTTCGCGCAGCATGGCAGGTACAGGCCTTCAACCAGTCAACATCTTCCTCATCATTTTCCCTTTCCTGGTGTCCTTCTCGATTGTATCTATCAGGATATGGAGAAAGATAAAGGAGCGTACCTATGCTATCGGTTGGTGATACTCTTCCCTGCAAAACTAAACTTACGCTGACAAACTGCTCTAGAGGATACACTCTTGGTGGTAGCAGAGGCTATACTGGCAGTACTCACAGCCACTATGTGGAAGTGTACGTTGGAAATGTCCTCTACACCTCTACCATCTGACCGAATTTAGTCATTCTGGTGTCTTACGCAGGATACCATTCGGCCGATATTCCTGAGGGAGCCCCGAGGCGGTCAGACGTCACTTATGTATGGTCAACTGTAATACTCAGGCGTCAACTTTGGTACTGACAACCATCCTTATAGTGGCGGCATACGAACAACGTCGTCTACAACCCCATTCTAGGTCTAGCCAAGATCTCGTTCCTGATCACGCTCTTGAAGCTCCGTTGTATGGATCGCCTCATCATCGCAAGTCTCTGGACTCTGATCGCTATAAACATCATGTTCATCATCAGTTCTACTCTGGGTAGTCTGTTTATGTGCTGGCCTATCCAAAGATCATGGAATGGGGACATAGATGGTACATGCGGTGATCGCGCTGCATATGTATTCGGCACGATCGGTGTGACGATCATTACCGATGTCCTCGTATCACTCATTCCAGCGTGGGTCCTCTACGATCTACGAATGCCTTTAAAGAACAAGGTGTTCGTGATAGGGTTTCTCTCGCTGCCACTTACCGTCACAGCTATTGGCTGCTATCGTCTACACAAATTCGTCGAGGTTATGAAACTACCCACAGTTTACAAGGAGGACCCCTACAACATACGAAGCGTTTTGTCAAATGTAGAAGCCAATCTGGGTGTAATTGCCGCGTGTGGCCCAACGATCAAGTGGATGCTGGTAAGATTCTCCCTGTGTACGAAGATGAGATCAGTGCTGACTGCTCATCTCCATTATCCAGAGCCATTGTATTCCTTACTTCGATACCAGTCCGAGCAAGAACCCATTCCCGCCACTCTCATTCCCACGCTTCCAATGGCGCACACGAGAGAGTATGAAGGGGGCCGTCGACATCGAGCTGCAAGAGCATTATGTCGATACCTCTGACGAAGATCAACACAACGCAAGCCGCGATCGGAAGTTCACAACCACCAGTAGCGACAGTCAGAAAACAGCAAAGGCACAAGATAAGGGCGATGTGATGATGATGGAGGAACAAGGGCTACAGTTGCAAGTGAACGAGCCCAAGCCTTCTTTCCAACCTGGTAACCGAGGCTTAAACTCCTTTCCCTAAACTTCAACTGTTCATTCCTGTCGCAATAACATTTGGTCTTTGTATGATGACTGGTCTTTACACCAAAGGAAGCGCTTCTTCTGCCGCTGTACCCCTGTTCATAGCTTCAACCGCCTCGGAAGCATCTATCAGATGCAGTTTGTTTCCCTTCGTAGGGTCAGCAAAGTGCATGGAGATTCGCGAGTCGGAGGCGGCGTATATAATGTGTCTTTGAGACGAATCTGGAGCGGGAGCTGGCATAGGTGCAGGCTCAAATATCTGGGTTTTGTTACTTCATCACACATAATAAATCCATGCTTTTGACAGCGCCAGTCTTATCATCGCGCCCAAACGACTTCAGCCTCGGGATTGAACTCCTAGTCATCGAATTGCGGCTCGAACACAGCTACAGTTTAATGGCTTTGTCCTTGTTGATGAAAGGATTGAATCTATCAAGCAACGCAACACCGCTTATCATGTGTGCTGAGCGCGTCTGCTTTCATGCGCTCGAGGAACAGGCCTCTGCACTGGAGGGTACTGGTTTACGAAGCTTATTTCGCTCTGCCTTCTTGTTTGTCTTGGGTGGAAGGACGTTGCGGCCCTTCGGGAACACGTCAAGCTCGTCCTCTTCCTCGACTACCTGCGTCTTCGTCTTCCACTTTTCGTCATGTGCTTTGTGGCGAATGCGTTTGTGTCATCAGTCTTGCGCTTCTTGGAACTTGGCTTTGACCCTCGGACGACTGATGGAGCGAACTTGCTGATTGCGACTTTAGCATACTGGACGATACCCAGGCATTGGAGAAGGATTGAATCTTGCTCGTCCGTGTAGAAAGTTTGGTGTGGGGAATGCGTGCTGATTAGTGCACGCTGTCTGTCAAGTTGCAGTATGATCGTAACAGGATATACTTTGATGAGACTGGCGGAGAGTTAGAAAGACACGAACGTTAGCTTGCAGAACGTCGACTAGAGCTATGGTAAGTGCGGAACATCCAAAGTTGAAGTTACAAGCCGGCTCAGTTGTGTCAATGTTCAACAATAGCATCCCACTGGAAACTAGAATTACGCAGAGCTGGAAATAGAGGAATCTCGTCTAGACGGCAGACTCGACGGATAGTGAGCCAAAAAGCTGAGGATCTGACGTATTGAAGGACACGGTCAGTACTGACATGAGTCACATCGTGTTGAACCTGCTATGGGCAGCAAGGTCGAGCCTGCCTTCAGGAACCTCGAGTTGATTCTCACATGTACAATACTATGTGTGTGCAAATAACCATCTCAGACCCTTTACAACTCCTCCTTGTCAACGCCGTCAATGGAGACCAACTCGGACTCGAAGACTGTCATACGTCAGTCAATGTATTCGCCGTGTGTCCCAATAGCACTTACTCAAGACGCTGTTGGCGGGGATGGGGCCAGCACCCCGCGAGCCATAGGCCCACTCAGGCTGGATTGTGAGCTTCCTCTTTTCGCCGGGGCACATGTCTAGCAGGCCCTGGTCCCATCCCTTGATGACTTGACCGGTACCGACGGCGAAGGACAAGGGCTGGCCGCGGTTGTATGAGGCGTCGAATTCGCTGCCGTCGCTTTCGAGGGTGCCGCGGTAGTGGACGTTGACCTTGTCGCCGGCCTTGGTCTTGCGCACGCAGTTGGATTCGGTGAGGACTTCGGTCTTGAGATGCTGTACAAGGCGTTAGCACGCCATGCATGCCGTATAGCTTCGCGGGGTGTTACTTGCCTCGTTGTTGACAATCTCGCCAGCGAGAGCGGCCGTAGCCAACGCGAGGATGAGGGTGAGCTTCATGCTGACGTCTATGTATAGTGAATTTGCTTTTCGGACACTCCACGGATGTCTATGAAGCAACCTTGGAAGGCGACGTTGCAATGGCGGCGGGTGGAGTGTCTATGTGGGGATACATGTGGCGCCAAGCGGTAATGTGGCCCAAACCATATGCAGGGACCTTGGGGACGTCATTGGATGTCGCTAGCGTCATTTTACAGCATCGAAAAGACCACGGACCCAATACCTACTTCTCTGTCTTTCGCGCTCAAGCCCGAGGGGTCTTTTCGCGACGGACCTTTGGTTGTGTACATTGGAGGGGGGGGAGATATTCGGTAACGGTGGTTGACCCAATACCTACTATCTCATCGCTCGGGAGCCGCGGTACTATGACAACGACTGTTGTGAGTAATAATATCAATATGTCTGATGAGTAATAGGGGACTGGTTTCACTCTTAAAGAACCAGGTGTTACTAATAACCATAAAACCATCAGTGGTAACCTCAGAACAGCGACGCCACCCCTCTTCCAAATGATAAGAACACGAATTGAAGAAATCATGACCACACATCCTCCCCATCGAAACCAACTCCCTCTTCCCCAAGACTCTTTACCAAGAACAGAAGGCACGATCAATAGTAAACCCCTTTTTGCAACCCAATCATACCCTCCTCCCTCCCATCCATCGCCACACTCTTGATACCAAAATCCTCGACTGCCAAATCCGCAGCATCCAACTCCGCGAGAACTCCAGCCTCTTCCACCTCTTTCCTGCTTCCGCCAGAGCTGCCCTGCTCAATACACTTAAAGCTTCCGAACTTGGGCATGCCGATTGCGATACCGGGGAACGTCAGCTTCTGAAGAATGTCGCCTGTACACGAAAAGTTCTGGTAGAGGGCGCATGTAGAGCCTTGATCAGGTCCGAGTGATGCGATACCGCCAGGGCTGCCTTGGATGTGGCATTCCGTGTTGGGTTGCGTCCAGCTGCATTCGCCGGCGAAGTTGGATTTGGTGCAGGTGTAGTAAGCACCAGGAAGACCGCGCCGGGAAAGAAGATGTGTTGGTAAGGCTGAGATGGTGGTTGTAGTGGTGGCAATGGTGAGTAAGAGGGCTATGAGTGCGATAGCTGTATACATTGCCGGGTTTGTTGGACCGGACGACGATTAGGAATTAGCTTTGGGCTATGCCTGTGTGTATGGCGTAGTGCGCGTATGTGTGTAATTTGTCTTTGGGGAACACTTGACTCGGTGTTTCAAATGTTCTTATGACAGCCGTGGGGTGTATTTGTGACTGAGCCTTATCGTCTTGTGAGCCACCGAGTCTCATGATTGTCTGCGCGCGTCGTACGGACGTAGATTATACGGTCACGGGTTTGCGTACCTATTGCACAAACGGACAGGTTGGTGCATCAAGCACAAAGTCTGGAGTTTGTCTCTTTGTCACGGACAGCAAACATCTACATGGAGATGTAGAGATGTATTGGCGTGACTCCATGGCGATGACAACGCCACGAAAGCTTTCAATAGGCCATACGAAGAAACCAAAAGACGTATAGAGAAGGGAAGAAGAATTGCAAGAGTGCCAAAATATCCAAAGACTAGAGATGTGAGAAGGTGATATGTGCTACAAGGTGCATCGGATGCGCTCCGCAACGATGGCGCGACATGGGTGGGTTGCTGCTTTGAAACGTCCTTCAGCGGGGCTGATGATGAGATGCAACCAAAAGGGTCGCAGTACTCGCAAGCTCATGCCACGAATCGTCTTACAGCCGCGAATTCGCTGGGGGACGCGGGTGGCATGCATCTGGGCTGTGTCATCAACGTGTCGCCGCCAAGCTGTCGCCGGTGCCGCCAATACGCACTTTTGGCTTGACAGGTATGACTGGGTTTGGTTGGTTATGATCGTCAGGTACGAAGCTGCGAGACGTCTGCAGGATGCCGCTATAGTGGACAGCGATCTTACACGTCGCATGGGTCGTGCATTTACAAAAGTGCTGCTCTTCGCGTCGGGTTGTAAAGTTTGTGTCGTTTTGGTCGTACCTAGGTACCTAGGTAGGCAGGTGTGCATGATAGAGGCGCGACGGTGACGCGCCGGCAATAGGTATGCACATGCCATGCCATGCCACGCCAACATCGAACTCACATGCCATGCTTTGGACTTGAAAAGCAAAGAAAAGGGTCCATTACAATCTCACTCCTCCTATCTTGCGCAGGGGCTGTTGGGTACAGAAGATAGATTGCGCGGTCAAAGGATAGGTAAGTCGGCCGCAATTTGCTTGCTTCTGCCAGCGTCATCTTACACTCGGCAATAGAAGAACGTTATCTTAACATGAGTCTAACGAGCCATCACAGTAAACTTAATACAGGTGTACATCAAAGGGCGAAGGCATCCTCGGACCCTACAGGTCAGTGGCTATCGCAAGCCCGACATGCAACCCACCACCATTTCCACCCTTCCACATCTACCAAACGGCCCGACACGATCCGAGGACTCAAATCCACTACCCCCAAGAATAAACCTACACAATGCTTCCGCTTCATGATGCGCAAAACGGCATGCGCCGCGTTCCACTATTCTTTCGTTGCGTCTTCCGAAACCGCGAAACCCCAGGCGTTTTGCAAATAGGGAACCACCCCAACTGTGGGGGTACCTAGCCACGCTAACACGTTAGTGAGGTTGATCAAACACACTCGGCACAGTACAGATGTGGTTTTGTGGATGGTATGCTGCAGGCATTTACTATGTCATGGGGATTGCTGAGCGTAAGGATAGTATAGCTGGGACGTAGTCGCTATCTTCTACGTCGTGTTGTACGTTACCACACAGCAGCTCGGGGGTGTACACGAGTCTCTGCGGTAAGCCTTGATTATGAGAAACGCTGTGAGTACCTCCAGGTTATGAGATCAGCCTCATTGATGTATTGCACGACGGTCACAATATGCTCCAGGGTATGTTGGAATGCTCATCTGTATCTCATTCAAAGCCACTGTCACCAGCAACTAGATATAACCGCTACTCTCCAAACCTGCAAGCAGATCTGTAGACGCCACGTCACGCCACATGATTTAACCCCGTCCTTACGATAGTCTAGCCCTCTTGCGAGCCCAACCCGGTCCCTCATCGGACGGAGGACCCGGATTCGAGGACGAGGACATCTGCTGCTGCTCGGGAAAACCTCGGCCGCCAGCAGTGAAAACGAACGCCGGTCGTACTAAAGCTGGAGCTCGAGGAGTAGGCGGCTTCGCCATGTGTTGTGAGATGTAAGCCTCATACATCTCCTTTTGCTTCATCAACTCCTTTTGATGGCCTTGTTTCATCTGGAGCACCTGGGCTCCGCATCGCTTCCCGAGCGCGTTCAACTTCTTTCGACACTCCTCTTCCAGGGCTTGGTCGTAATCTAGATGGCCTTGGATGTCCTGGATTCGCTTGAGCTCGGCAGCCTCGGTCGCTGAGAGAACCTTGGCTACGGTGTTCTGCCAACTGTTCATGATGAATGTCAGCTCAGGAGCACGTCTGGCCAGCTCGTTGGTGTCGAGCTCTTGTACGTTCTTCGCAGCTGATCTGATGTGGTTGAGGAGAGCATGGAGTGGAATGTGTGGCGGAGTCGAACCAGACGTAGAGCCGCTGCCGGTAGATCCGTATGAGCTAGACCTAGCAGTAGACTTCGCTGGCTCAGAAGCTGCCAATAGCGACAAGATCTTCGTTTCGGCGATGTTGGAGTCGTCATGTACCGAGGGGAAGGGGCGCACAACGTTACGATCTTCAATTGTCTTGCCCAGAGAGCGTGCAATAGCTTCAGCAATGTCCTCCTCGTCTTCGTCGCTGGCGTTGTCATTTCCCGCGGCACGTGGAGATTCCGACTGTTCCGCTCTCTTTCCAGCTTTCAAAGAAGAGATGGTGTGTGACCCCATTTTGCTCTGCCTTGCGACGTTTTGTAAACAGTAGTCGATCCTGGTCGCTCGTCGCGCGGCGTTCTCGTAGAAGTCATTACCGCCGTGGGCGCTGAGAACGATCCCTTCGAGGGTCTCTTCACGCTTCGCTTCGTCTTTGACTATGTTGCTGGTCGCATCTGCATTGCGTGAAGTAGCGGAACGGCGACTGTACGTTATAGGCGGTCTAGGGGCACCAGAGGGACCGGGAGTGAGCTGTGAAGGCATCGTGTGAGATGATGGTGCAACGTCTGCGTTAAGCGGAAAGAGAGTCATCGTGGCGCAGGTGAAATAGAGTATATAGGTAGACCGTGAAAGACATGGACAAGTTGGGGTCCGACGTGAGAAATAGGGTTTTGACGTAGTCCCGCGGGCGAGCAGGGGGGGAAGTGATTTCCACAATAGAAACAACGGGTGACAGATACGAATGGGGAAAAGGTCAGACTACAGTAGCCCAAGGGTGCGTGACCAGGAGTAAAAAAGTGAAGGTGAAGGGAAAGACGGTGACTACAGGCGATCAATGACGTTCGTCTTCGCCAGCTCAATTCCGTGTGCCTCTAGTGAGGCTGCTCTGCTGCCTATTATACATTCGCAAGTCTTGAAAGTAGTTGCTGCACACCACTCATGTACAATGCTAGACCGATCCAGGTTCTCGCCGCTGACGACCTGCCCACTGGTCAAGACGTCAAATTTTCTCAGTTTGAGCAGCGCGGGGGTATTGGTATTTTCTTGGGAGGATCATGGGTCTTCGGTGAGCGCTGGCGAAAGCTTGTGTAGCGATGGGGGAGCTGTCCGTCCGGATGGTGGTGCCAATGGCCATGAAGAAGCTGCAGGAAATGTCAGAACATAACAGCGTGAGCAGCTGGAGCAAAGTATGCATACCCAAAGGTCGCTGCAGATCCCATCATATATTGGCCTAGTGTGCGCAGCATTCCGTTGGGTCCAGGGCCGAAGCGGACGATGTTGGTGAAGCCTACAAGAGTCAGCGAAGAGCATGCAAAGGCGTGAGACGAGGCGAACCGAAGATGAAGCCAATGATCAGGCCGACGGCTGTCAGGAGGTCAGCGCATGCATTTCCTGGTCTGTATGTTCACCGTACATCCACCCATCATGCCACCCATCTTCACTATGCGCTGTTAGCTATGGCCAGGCACAGGCAAAGTCAGAGCCTTACGCTTGTCTAATGTTGAAGGGCCATGCGCCCCTTGAGGCATTGAACCGACTGGTACTGGCATCTTGTAGCTCTGCAGCGTCGGATGGTGAGAGAAGGCAGGAGGGGAGTTTGAGTGTCCCACTTGAAGCTGCAGTCTCGCCCGCCGCGGCTCATCAACGCCAAGACGAAACCACCGAAATCCGGGGAAAACGCAGCCATGGATGCACGAGGAAGCTACTGCTGGGCATGTCGACACGACGTCAGCAGATGCAGTGGCACGCAAGAGGTACAGCGCGTTCAGCCCCTACATGAGGCTTTGGTGGTTTCCACAGACTCCCTTGACCTGACACGACGGCGCTGCGCACGTGACCTCTGCAACGGCTGCCCAGGTGGCCCCTTCAGTCCAGGGCTGGCGGGAATGAGGCGAAATAGTTTCAACCACGGCTTGACATCTCCACCGCGCGCGTGTTGGACGTAGCCGCAGCATCTGCCTCGTTGCGTCGTGATTCTGCTCGTGCTGCCCCCTACTCGACGTCGCCATTGCGCCTGAGCCGTCGTGTCGCCCAGCTGGCCAGTAAGCGTTGCAGCGTCCCCAAGGCCCGAACAGGACCTCCTGCTCGTCGAAACACGCTCCCCCATCTATACTGCCCACCCCAACCATCACGCAGCCCGTCCCGTGGCCTCCGCTGCTGCCCACCCATCCCAGAGACGCTGCTGCTGCATCCTCCGCCTGTCTGCAGCGCCTTGCATCGCTGCGACGTCGCACGGGCTCTCCCCGGCCAGCACACGAACGACAGAAGACGACGACGACGACGGCGGCAACCCCCCCAAGCCCACCCGCGACGCCCATCCCGGACACCGGCATCGAGCGCGACGCATGCGTGCATAGCCGACGTCGCGAGGCCTCTTTGTTGTTGTCGCTTGCTCTCGGCGTCGTCACGCTGGTGTCGCGCCGCTAAATTCGGACAAGACGGGAATCGTGCAGGAGAGGAAAAGTGACGCCGGACCCCAAACACGCCCACCTCCTTCCCTCCGCCGCACACGACCTCGCCAATGACGGCAGTTGCGCCCCCCGTCAACTACCAGAACATCAATCGGCAGGCATGGAGCGCTGAGGGCGTGTCCAACGGTGGTGGCATGTTCATGCCTCGGAAGAGCGCCCAGCGGTCCAACTCGTCGTCGAGCCTCTCTTCACAGGCCTCGGGCACCTCGACTCTCTCTGCCTCGTCCTCTGCCTCGCAGCCAAACGGCACCCCCCAGCAGCCCGCCGGCACCGACTGGGCGGCCACCCGCAAAGCAAAAGCCCCCAAGGGACTATGGCCCGCGACCAAGACTGAGCCCATCGCCGGAATCACTGCCGCACGCCCCCAGCCCATCGCCTCTGCCGGCCCCGCCTCATCAGCCGCTTCGGCCATGAGTGCCCTGCAAGCCCCTTCCGCCATGGTTCCCTCACAGCACAATGGCCAGGTCCCGGCCCAGCAACAGCCCAACGGCGCCCAACGCGCATCGCCCCAGGAGAGCACCGCCGTACTGCACCTGGTCCCCATGAACGGCACCTTTGAGCGCAAGACCATCACCGTCCCCTTCTTCCCCGACGTCCTCCGCATTGGCCGCCAGACCAACAACAAGACAATTCCCACGCCACTCAATGGATACTTCGACTCCAAAGTCCTCTCGAGACAACACGCCGAGGTATGGGCCGACCGTCAGGGCAAGATCTGGATCCGAGACGTCAAGTCGTCCAACGGCACCTTTGTCAACGGCTCCCGTCTGTCGCAGGAGAACAGAGACTCTGACCCCCACGAGCTACGCGAGCAGGACATGCTGGAACTCGGCATCGACATTGTCAGCGAAGACCAGAAGACCATCGTTCACCACAAAGTCGCCGCGCGCGTTGAACATGCGGGCATTTATGCACGATCCAGTAGCGACATGATCGACCTCAACTTCGGCGAGCTCGAAGGACCCCAGCTCTCTAACATGATGAGCCCCAACGGCCAACAGCAAATGGCGAATATGCGTGGTCGCACGCCCAGCCAAGGCTCTGTCAACGGTCAGCGACTCCCGGGCCCGGGCGCCATGGCCAATTACCCAAACGGCATGCAGCAACCCCGACACCCCAATTTCTGGCTACAACCCATCACAATGGAGCAGGTTGTGAAGAAGCTCAATGTAAGTGCGACCTAGCTACTCGTGGGACCCCTCTCTAACAGCCTTAGACCGAAATCAAGGCAGCAAAGCAGCAGTCGCAGGACCTCCAGCAGACCCACCACTACATCAATGCTATCCTCTCCGCAGACACCAAGAAGGAACCCGCGAAGGCCTCGCCAATCAACCAGGCCAGAATATCGCCGATCAAAGACGGCAGCATCAAGGCGAGATTTTCAGATCCGCCTGCGCCCCCACCACAACAGCCTTTACCCGAAAAGCCCGACGTTGCATCGTCCCTTAGGAGGTCCGACACCGAACGTCCAAAGACAGCGTCACCGGTGCGCTCTGACGCACAGCTGTCTACACTCACAGAGGCCTTGACTAGTGCGAAGAAAGAGATCGAAACGCAGGGCATGCGGCTGCGTGACTTGGAGACCTTGTTGAACGAAGAGCGTCGCGCAAGGGAAGACGCAGAAGAGCGAGCAGCCCGCCTCGAGCGTGAGACAACCAAGGACCAAGGAGACACAGAGACTATCCTTGGCGAAGATGAGACGCCCGAAACCGAGGCAGCCGATACACAGCGCGAAGAGCTCACTGATTCAGATAACGGGCCCACATCTCCCGCCAGCGCCGAGGACGC
The DNA here is from genome assembly GCF_023758025.1 of Alternaria triticimaculans. Classification (NCBI taxonomy): domain Eukaryota; kingdom Fungi; phylum Ascomycota; class Dothideomycetes; order Pleosporales; family Pleosporaceae; genus Alternaria; species Alternaria triticimaculans. Next base: position 160,016 of record NW_026055969.1, read on the forward strand.
CACTGCTCGCTTACAGCAACGCCTGGAGCTCATGATGTCCGAGATGAATGAGATGAAGCAGCAAATGGAGCGGTACCGGGAAAGAGCCGAGACAGCAGAGGCCGATCGCAAAACCTTGGCAGAGATGATCGAAAACATCAGAGAAGACAATGCAAAGACTGCTGGCAAGGAAGCTCAACGGCGGAGCAGAAGCAACAGTGCATCCGCAAGAGCGAGCAGTAAGACTGGCGTTGAGGGCTCAGACGATGAGGCCGAGCAAGGTGAAATCACCATCATCAAAGAGAAGGACCTCGACGAAGACGGCCCAGAAGTATCACTTCCCAATACGAGGGAACAAAACGGACATTCTGTTGAGCCAAACGGTTCAAAGCAGTCAGGGAAGGCGAATTCCTTGGTTGCCCATCGGCCTGATCGAGCTGCCATGTACTATGGCGGTCCGGTTGGGGCCATGGTAACAGTCGTTGCAATAGGTGTCGCGGTCATGGCCATGCTCAACCAGTATCCCAAGGCCGAACGTTGAAGAGACAAATGCCAAAGTCTTTTATCACTATGCTAGGAAAGACTGGCTTTGTGAGGCGCCACCTCAGCGATCGGGCCCAGGAAGAGCATACTGAGCGTCAACGCTTGAGATGGTCTCCCGCGGAATTCTGGGTTATACGCCGATGCTAGACTACTGTCATTCTCATCAAGGCCATTCGCTGCGTTACACTACGATGCCCACTTATGGATGGCTCGCAGCAACATCATTGTTAGGCTGTTCGCGACGCAATGTTGCACGATGGTAGCACCTCCACGATGTCGTGACTAATCGCAAATGTTCCGCAACAGAACCACCCACACAACTACCCAAACTATCCATGTCACCGCACTTGTCTCAGATGAGACAACTGCGGCTGGAGACATACCGTTATACCGAATCACCACAGCAGACTTTCTTTCCTTTCGGCGTAGTTAACGGGTAATGCATCTGTATCTTTCGTTCTACTGGCGTTCAGGACTCACAGTGTCAGCCTCTGACCTCCCAGGCGTTTATCTCTTTCGGAAGGGTGGGAAGAATTGAAGGATTCTTTCGAGGCCAAACAGTCATTCACTGCGGTCAGCGAGCGATGAACCTTTTCTTTTGTAAACACGACTATCTTTTCCTTTGCGTCTCCTTTCTTCACTGGCTTGGGAATTGGGGGATCCGCGATGAATAGGTGGGCAGAGAGATTGGGATTAGGAGAGCAATCGGAGAACACATACACTTCAACGACACAAACATGACTCGCGAACTATGTTGTAAATTGCCTGGGTATCTACTTTACATTAATGAACCAAGACTGTCGTGACGTGTGAGAACTACATTACTAAGCCGATAGTAACAGTGACAGAACTCAAAATGCGTATCCTCGTCTCCGGTACATCATCTGCATCCTCCGCTACTTGGCCCATCTCCGCTTCCCTACCCTCGTCTTCTGCCATCCGATCCCCGGCCTCAACATCATCAATCGCACTCACATTCCCCATCTCAATCTTGACCCAACAATCCTCTTCGCCCTGAAAATGCAATCCTATCTCCAACGCCCTCGGTATCGCCCGCCCTGTCGCTTTAAGATGGACGTTTTCTCGCTTGCCATCTCGAGTCCCACTTTCACCCACACCATCTGCATAGCCCTTATTCCTACCACGACCGTCGCTACCCTCCCTACCCATCGCGCTTGCGATCTCAGCCTCCACATCCCTCGCTTCTAACCGTCCATTTGCTTGCGCATATCGTCCCCCGCCTCTCCCTTCTCCTCCTCTTCCCGCCTTATTCAAGGACGCGGCAGATTGCTTCTCGCGCTTGGTTATCTGCGTGAGTAGTTTCCGGATCCGTTTCAGGGCGGGTACGTACGGTGACGTGGCGGTTATGTATAGGGCTTTGGGGGAAGCGGATGAGGAGAAAGGAGTTGGTAAAGGTGCGTGAAGAAGTGGCCGGGTGCTTATTGTTGTGTCTAGGAAGTTTGTTAGATTTGGTCCATCTGTGAAACGGGGTCTACGTACTTTTGGGCAGTCTGGCGAGCTTTTGGCGGGGTTGATGGGTTGCGGAGCGAGGCTTGGAAGGTTGCTTTGCTGGCGCAGACTTTGAAGGAGAGTCCTTTGCGTGAGACGCTCGTTTTGGTGGGTTCGTCTGCTTTTCTGTAGTGGTGCCGGACGAGGTGATGTTGCTGGAGGGTGCTTGCGGCTGTCCACATGGTGGTGTCGCATCTGTCATGGCTACATCTTCCGGCTGTTGAGGCTGGTTATGGGGTTTGACTTGTCCGTTGATTGATCGCTTGATCCCTGCCATGATAGTGCAATGAACAGAGCGGGGACTCGTGGTTGTGCGTAAGATGCAGTCGATGTCCTCGCAGTCGCAGAGTCAAGTCGCGTCGCGTTACAAAACCTTATCGATAAGTCGATACCAAGGTCCCAGACCCCAGACACTCATCTCGGAAGACTTGCGACGACAGTAATGGCAAGCTCTATCCCGCAGAAGCTGCACCATATCCACCTACGAGGCCTTGTTTCCTACGCAACAGCAGCTCGCCTTCAAGAATCTCTCGTGTCGCGCTTTCTCGCCTCGAAACCGCCACTCAATGCGTCCCCACCACCACCACCACACATCATAACCACTGAATTCACACCCGTCTACACATGCGGTCGACGAGAAATTGGCAATGTCTCCCCAGACCAACAAACCTATCTGCGCGCCAATAACCGCGCCTCCTTTACCGAAGCCCTGCGCGGCGGCCAAACCACCTTCCACGGCCCCGGTCAACTAGTCGCGTATCCCATCATCGACCTGCGTACCCATAGACTCACACCTAGAAACTACGTCTGCTTGTTAGAAAAGAGCCTGATAGCTACCTGTGCGAAATACAGTATCAAAGCCATGACAACAGAGCATACAGGTGTCTGGACGAGTCCAGAGGATAAGATTGCCGCCATTGGTGTGCATATGCGGAGGAATATCACGAGTCATGGGGTGGGGCTGAACGTGAATACGGATTTGTGGTGGTTTGACAGAATTGTGGCGTGTGGGTTGGAGGGGAAGAGGACGACTAGTTTTGAGAGGCAGGGTGTCGAGGGACAGAGCGTTGAGGGGGTTGGGGGGAGCTTCGTGGACGAGGTGGGCGGGAGGTTGATGGGTGTGGAGGGCGTGCGGAGGCTGGGTCAAGAGGAGGTTGAGGCGTTATTGGAGAGCTCAAGAGGCGCATGAGCATGTTCGACAATCTTGACATCACGCATGTGGGCTTTGTGCTGCCCGCCGACTGACACTTGTGTACGATGGTGCTCCCTTCGAGGTGAAGGCCTGATTGGTGTAAGTGGACCGAACCTCCAAATGTTGATGTCAGAGTCGCATTGCAGGAAAGAGAAAATGAGGTGCGTCCTTTGCCAGACCGGAATTACGAGCTACGTCACCGTCACCATCACCATCACTGTGGTTGCAGCACGTGTCAGCGACACCGTAGCTATGCGAGCGACTCAAATTGACATTACAACACATTCAGAGTTCTAGATTGAAAGCGCTCCTAAGTAAACATCAAGATATGACGCCTCGTAAGAAGAGAAGAGGCGCACCACAAGAAACACTAGGGAAATAAGCACAAGGTGGAATGTGATCTTGTATGTCGAATGAAGTCGTGCTAGCCCATCTAGCCTCACTTTGTAACGCGGATGCATACCGTTTTGAACGCGAGATCTACAGATACGTTGCCGAGAAGTGGGTTGGTGACCAGAACTCATGTCAATCGTCTGATGGGTATCTAGCTAGCAAGGAACTGACATGAAAACGGACATGAATTGGAGGAACTATGCGGGTATCGTTAGTGAGGCATCTTTATTCTACAGGTATCCGAGTCAGCCCATATCATCGTAATTCTAAAGGGTAAAAAAGACGAGGTTCTATCTAGCAAGACGATCAAACAGCATGAGGATGAATCTCCTTCTGTCTGTGTCTCCACCACTTCTTCTCCATGTCCCCCTCCCTCAATCCCCCTTCACTATCCCGGTCCACACTCCTCGCACTCGCACTTCCGCTTCCCCTCGCAAAAACTACCGAATTGTTCCCCAATGCACCTTCCACGTTCACAGTCCCTCTACTCGCAACACCACCACGATCTCGCCACTGGCCAGCCTGTAACTCATACACGTCCTCTTTTTCGCCAGCCAGTTCCTCCAGTCTTGCTCTCTTCGACTCTGGAACAAGAAAACTGGTAAGCATACCCAGGAACATGAAGAGCGCGAAAATCTGCATTACACCGTGGATCCAGGGTGTAGGATTGTCATGCGTAGCCCCCCTCTTGATCATGGGTGCAAAGAAAATCTGTGCGAACACGGCGCCTAACTTGCCCATTCCTGCGCTGATTCCATGGCCTGTACATCGTACCCTAGTCGGAAAGATCTCGGCTGGCGCTATAAAAGTCGTGGCATTGGGCCCGAAGTTGAAGAAGAATTGTGCTAAGACGTATAGTACTAGTAAGTGGGTTTTTGTGAGGCCTTGCCAGGCGAAGCCAAGAACACAGAAGATGATGGTCAGGATTCCGAACCCGGCGATTTGAATGGGTTTGCGGCCTATGGTGTCGACGGTGAAGACGGTGAGCCAGTAGCCAGGAAGGGCACCGGCGCAGATGAGCACAATTTGCCCTGTGGCCATGTTGCGTAGGTAGAGGTAGAGGTTTGCGCGTTGGTCGAAGCCCATAGTCGACATCAGTGATGCAGAGGAGAAGCCAAGACCATAGAAGGCCATGTCTAAAAATCTATGTGAATGTCAGCTTGTTCTATAGCTAAAGTAGTAAATTGCTGCACATACAACCAGGACATAGAGGTGCCGAATAGGCGGATAGCTTGGCGTTTCCGTGAGTAAAAACGCAGTACTTCCATCAACGTAGGCCGCGGCGTCTTGTACTTGGCCATATCGCTACGCGCCTTCGCCTGTGTGACTGGATTGACCACGTTACCCTGCTTACCATAGCGGTACTTTCGCGCATCAACTGAGGCCTTTTCAACATCGTACAGCACATCAAACGTGTATCGTGGCGTTTCCGGTACTGTGAGTCTGTAGTAAAGCGCGAACCAGGCGGGAATTCCACCGAAGGCGATGATAATGCGCCACATCTTGTCAACATGCATGGAGCATTGCCCGACGCATTCTCCAACGTTAGCTACCACGATCAAGTGGTCTTTGTAGACTATGACTACGATGAGAGTTACTAAGGCGGCTGCAAGTTGGCCGAGGCCTTGCATGGCGAAAACGGCGGCGATGATGCCTCCCCGGTATCTGGTACTGGCAAATTCTGCCGTAATAACTGCACTAAGCGGGTCTGATGTATGATTAGCGTATCATCGACAAGAGGATATGGAAACGTTGCATGGAACGTGTACGTACAGTCACCACCTACGCCGATTCCCATTACAACTCTGTAAAAGATGAGCACACCCACGATGGAAAGGGTCGCTGATTCACCGCAAAGCGATTGTGCGAGTGTTGTGCAGATAATAATAATCAGCTCTACTCCGTACATCTTCTTCCTTCCTAGAACATCGCCCAAGTACCCAAAGATACATTGGCCGAAGATGGCGCCGGCGGACGTAGCGACTTTGATGGCTGTATCGGCATCATGGGGCATGACGCCTTGATGTTCCGTATCTTGCCAGTACACAATTCCTAGCAGGATGACAGCTAGGTTTATGGCGAACAGCTGAAGATATTGTTAGTCGGCTTTCAACATTGTCGTTCATGTTACTGTCAGACTCACAGAGTACGCATCGGTGAAGAAACCAATGCCTGTCACGACTGCTAGTCGTATATGATACCAGCCGAAGGGCGCCTTGTCTACCTCGGCGAGGGCCATCCGCCGGCGCTCATTGGGGTCGGCAATATGTGTCTGACAGACTTGTCAGATACAAGAGAAGATGGTAGGGTCCGAGCCACCACGTACATAGACTCCGGGTACATCGCGATACGCCGCATTTCCGACTCGTCCAAACGAAAGCATAGGTGGCAGCGGAGATGGACACTCTGGACAACGACGTCCATAAGAGAGGATGCAATGAAAGGATATGTCAGCGAACAGCCGCGGGATATGCGAAAGGTAAGCAAGGCAACGCCAGGCCCGTGCCGAGTTCCCAACATGGGGATGGCGAGAGGCTCGATATCATGCCGCTTGGAGTCAATTGGTAGACACTCGCGATCAGACTCAGCATGACATGCCGTGTGAGGGCGCGAGTTCACGTTGTCGGAGGCTCGCTTGCGATTGGCTGGCTGGCTCGGAAGCCCAAAACGGCCCCATGTCGCTCTGGTGACTGACGGCACGCCTCGAGGTCGAAGTCGGCAGTGGCTTCGCGGGAGGACTGTTCAAGAGTCAGGGAGTCGGTGCCGTGGACCAGTGTGCTGGGATGGGACCGACGCTGAGACGAGAGGCGCTAAGGGTAGCGGAGGCGCACGTGCATGGAGGTGCACGGGTGGCATTGCCCGCAGACAGACTACTGGACCTTGGCCGCCGTGACACAACACCATGGAGGACCCAGAGCCATCCTCTCCGGGTCTCGCGTCCTCCAGCCCTGCACTCCCACGGGCGCCTGCCCGCGCCGACACGACGCAGAAGACGCAGAAGACGCAGGCGACGCCAGACACTGCCCGCCCGACATCGACGCTGACGACGGCGGACCTCGCGCCCGGCACGGCAGCCACGGATCCCTCGCTGCCCAGATATCACGTCCGCGCCCCGTCGACGGCGCTGAAGCTCGACACGGACCTCGCCATCGCCTCGAACCCCAACTCGGCACGCTCCCTCGACCCCGCCAATCTGGAGCCCAGCGGGAGCGACGCGCTGCGGCAGTCGGCCACGGCGCCGATTGCCATCCAGGACAGCGGCTATCTGAGGACCGCCTGGTCGACTGCCAGTCTCGGCTCGCTGTCGCCCTCGTCCGCCATCTCGTCGCCAGCGCTGGCTGCGCTGGGCGACATCACCCCGCTCCCCTCGCCCCTGGTCATGGGCGACTCGCCCGGCCCATGGCAGCGCGCCGACCATCGTCCTCGCTCGCGCGGCATCTCGGCCGCCTCGCGCGACGACGCCTTTGCCATCTTCGCCAAGGGCACCCTGTCGCCCTCGCCCTCGCTCAAGAAGAAGGGCTACTCGGGCCTGAAGGCCGCTGCCATGGAGGCCGCCGCCGCAAACTCGCAGCAGAGGAACGAGGCTGCTCGCGAGCGCAACAGGAGCATCAGCGAGTACACCCCGGATTCAATGCACAACACCCGCCCTCGGCACGTCTCGGTCGTCGACACGGACCCCGCCATACAGCAGCGCATGAACCGCGAGACATATCTGGCGACGCAGCGAGGCCTCGTCCCCGCCAATGTGCCAGCCGGCCTTCCCACCCCGCCCGCGAGCAACGCAAGCAACCGCAGTGTTACCGACACCGAGGAAGACGACGTGACCGAAGATGACAAGACTCAATATATAGTGGTGCGGTGTGGGCCTCAAAAGACGAAGAAGCTCTGGCGCCCTGTCCGCCAACTGGGGCAGGGCACCTTCAGTAAAGTCTACCTCGCAACCTGTGAGAAGACCAAAGCAAAGGACCCTCTCGATGAGAACGTTTTGGATCCACGGAAACTGGTCGCCATCAAGGTCGTCGAGCATGGCCCTGCCGGGGGTGCCGACGAAGAGCGCGTAGAACTAAGCCTCAAGCGAGAAGTCGAAATGCTCCGATCAGTATCGCACCCCTCTCTTGTCCATCTCCAAGCCTTCGATCACGATGACGCCCAAGCTCTTATTGTCCTTACCTACTGTCCCGGTGGTGATCTGTTTGATGTAGCCAGTGACCATCGCGACAAGCTGACTCTCGACATCGTCCATCGCGTCTTCGCCGAAATGGTCAGCGCTGTACGTTATTTGCATACCCAACTTATTGTGCATCGCGACATCAAGCTAGAAAGTACTGCTTCCATTCTTTTTACCATGCCACAGTTCATCTGGTACGTTTCTTCGCTTTTACTCTGTACTAATGACATCCAGACGTCCTTCTCAATATTCCTGTGTCTACCGTGCCTCTACTCAAGAACCCACAGTGCCATCCGCATGCCATAGCGACACTCACGGATCTCGGCCTCTCACGACGCATCCCTGCTCCTCCCGAGTCGCCTCTTTTGACAACACGATGCGGTAGTGAAGATTATGCTGCTCCAGAGATTCTCCTCGGTCAGCCATATGACGGCCGTTCAACCGATGCCTGGGCGCTCGGCGTCCTGCTCTATGCTCTCATGGAAGGACGTTTGCCCTTTGATCCACCGCCAGGCAAGGCCGCGTCTCGTAGTAGAGCCGCTCACCGTATCGCCAGATGCGATTGGTCTTGGGTCAAATTCGGTGACGAAGACGGCGAGTGGGATGCGGAAAAGGGCAACGAGTGGGCTGGCGCTCGCGAGTGCGTCGAGGGTCTGCTGAAGAAGGCCTCACGTGGTCGCAAGAGCCTGGAGGACATTGAGAAGCTGGACTGGGTTCAGCAAGGCATTCAGGTCAAAGGCGGCTTGAGAATGAGACCGGAAGATGAGGTTGCTGAGATCGCTGCAGCTCAGATCTCGTCGAGGTGATCGCTAGTGAAGAGCGGAGATGCATGGGCTGCTGAACTCGAATGATAGGACGTCTACGTTTCGGGACATAGCCGAGCGGCTTTTCAGCATCTCGTTTGCTAACTCTGTCCTTCCAAAGATCAATGAGCATAGAAGCTCCGCCAAGAAAGATCCATCATCAAATTTCAGCGTCTCTGTGGCAAGCCTCCATGCGCAGCTCGCCCCGGGGCTATTACCTTTCCTTTCTTACGACTATTCACTCTCACATTCGTTGTTCTACTGATATCCCATACCTGGTTCGCTTCTTCGTCTGGTTACACTTTGCTTCATCGTCGTTCAATCGGCTATTCCCTTTGCCGGCGTGGCTCCGCCACTGTATGTTATGCCCAAGTTGGGTTGATTCTCTTTTTCCAACTTCTTCCATTAGATGGCATTTGAAAATGAAATTCGAAACTGACTTAAGATAGCGCTAGCAAGCATGCCTTTTCTGACTGTTTTGTCGAATATTGGATTGAGCTGGCTTGGATAGAAGATCAATATAGCGGTTCTTCGCCCCTGCCGTGTGGTTCTGTCGTGACTAGTGCAGCTGGAAGTATTGGATGACTATACGCGCTTCGAATCTCACACTGACATACTTTCTCCATCACGCATAGTTTACTTTCACATTGATGAGTTAATATCGCGACCTACACACAAATACTAACCAATGCATGGGAAAGAGGAGTAACTATATGATGTTGATTGGTATCGAAAATGGAAATGCGACGATCCCGGGGTGAGGGAACAGATTTTGAACGTAGCACTAGCGACGGACTTTAACCTGTCTAGATATTAACTACGTCATTTTCGGCAGCAAATGCGCTTCCCCTTTCAATGCTATTCAAGGGCGCATCTAAACAGCGGATCTCAATTTAGCATTTTGCTAGACTCATTTCAAAAGACTTGTGTATGCATCTTGGTTAGCGGTGGTACCCTTTGAGGAGGTGTTCCAAGGTTCGTACGTGGCTACACCTGGCCACCTCACGATAGGACCTTCGGAAATTCAAACAGCGCGTCACAGTCGGACAAGGCAGAATGGAAGTGGACATTAAGATTAAAGCAGTATGGCGTCCGCTATCCGCCGGTGACATTGCCAGCCTCGTCCAAGTAGCTGATAAGATCCATCCCGACCTCCCTGAAAGCGACGAAGTCTTCGCAGAACGCGCCAGGTTATTCCCGCAAGGCTGCCAAGGTCTCTTTGACGAAACCGGTGAAATTTGCGGATATATCGTCTCGCATCCCATTCGCAAATGCGAGCCCCCAGCTCTCAACCAGCTTCTCGACGAAATCAGGCCGGATGCGGATCAGTACTACATCCATGACTTGGCTATTCTGCCCGCATTCCGTAGATATGGACTCGCGTATCAATGTCTTCACGAGATCTTGGAGATTTTTGCCAAGGGATATGCAACTACTGGTCTTGTTTCCGTCTATGGTACAGGAGACTTTTGGGGTCGATATGGTTTCGAGGCACCAGTAATCGATGAGGTATTGGAGGGGAAGGTTCAAGGCTATGGGGATGGTGCGGTGTATTTTGAACGCAAGAACGAGTCGTAGACATTTGAGTGAAGAATGCATAGAGCGAGCTGTTTCAATCGGGATAGGAAGCAGCGTCTTTCAAAGCCGACAGAGAAAAATTCGCACTATATTGCAACGAAATTCTTCAACTCATATGTATCACCCTCTCCAGGCGACTAAGTTGCGTGTGCTGGCATGGATTTTGGCAGACGCCAGAACTCCACAACGCCGATACATTATTCTCGTGGATAGGGAATGGCACATCACTACGAAAGTATTCTTTTCCAGTGGCTTAAATAACTCAATAACCTCATTCTTCGACTTGAAATGCTATCACAAACACTACAGGTCGACAGTGTTTAGTCTCGCTCGTCCGTGCCAAGACCAATTCGTAAAGTCTATCTGCAACTGTGTAATCTACATACGAGGTAATCAATCTGGTCCAATGTGGGCTATATTCTGGGGATTTGTATCAAGTCAAAACGCGTGTCAGAACCCAGCGTTACTTTGCATGGGGGCATATGGAGGGTCAGTGTAGGTTGCTCCAGTTGTGCCCCCACGGACGACGCCGAGGAGACTTGCCATAGGTCTGGAAGGGAGGGGAAACGCGAAACAGGCCGGCAAGCCATCAGGGACAGGAATTGTTGAGACGAGGGAGATCAAGAACGTGGCCTTGCCAATGCTCCCAGTCAATGGCCGAGAGCTGTAGGAAGATGGGCCGGGGAAATGAAGGTGGGATGTTTCGAGCCGCGAAACTGGAGAGATTCCAATTGCATGGAGAGATATGCGAGTGCTACGCATCAGGTGGTTGGGACGGGCTTGCTTTATTCATGGACATGGATCTGTAAAATAGCTACTGGAAGTGGTACTGATATGGTAACGATGCGATATTCGGTAATGATCATCTCAGATTTTACAAAGCGTCTGCATTGCCTCTTTTGTGCTTTGCGACGTCTCTTTGACTACCTTGATGATGTCTTTGAATCTATTTATTGTTAGCCATCTAGTCCATAACAGATGACCCTTCGACACTGCAATTCCACTTACTCGGGTGTACTAGCGTCCCCAACGTATTCGTACATGAAGCTCTCACTAGTGGTCACCACGGCACCTTCATGGCGTAGCCTTGCCAAAGCGATCGGCACCTCTTCTTTATTACACGAGCTTACGCCATCAGCAATGACATAGACTTGGTGTCCGGCCCGGAGGAGATCGAGTGTGGTCTGAGTGACACAGATGTGGCTCTCGATGCCGACAATGATGCAGGAGAGTGGGCCAGAGGCGTTGAGCGAGTCTAGTGCTTGCTTGACTTCTGGTGTTCTACCATGAGTCAGCAAGTAGTATTGACGCACAGATCCCTTGTGCTGTGGCTTACACCATCGAAAACAATGTCTTGTCAAGATGACAGACTGTATTGATGCCATCAGGCTGATCCAGCTTCAGCTCCGGACATGTCTCGCCCAATCGCGCTACGGAGGCGGAAGGACTACGTCAGTACATGTCTCACATACGGTTCGTACAGCCGTAACCTACCTTTGTTCTGGGTAGTCGCGAAGACTGGAATGTTCAGTAATTTGCCTGAAAGGGTTGGTCAGCAGTCAGCACGCGGGGCGGAAAGTATAATGAAAGGTTTTGGTGAGCCTGCCTGAGAGCTTCAGGCTGACGCTCAGCGGGTGGCAAGTCTAGAGGGTGGTGTTGGTGTCTTATTGGAGTTGGGACACGGTGTTGGACAAAAGAAGGTGGAGCATACTCGCTTTCAGCAACTTTTGTGCCGTGGAGACGACTTTGGGAAACTCATAAATGGCTGGACGAAACTTCTCTTGAAGATCGCAGATGCTGTAATGATATTAGAAGGGAATTGTCACGGCTGTGGTCTGCATACAAGAGGGCGGGGTTCGCTATGGTCCATCAGCTATTGTCGCACAAGATGTCGCTAAGCAGCCTACCAATGCGTCGCTGAGCCATGGCTGAAGAAAATGATCGAAGAGAAGGTCCACGGGCGGCGAACAATACAGATGGTCGTGGGCGGAGAAATGCCATAGTCGATGCGCCTCAAGCGGAGATGCCTCGGCTGGAGGGAATGACATAGTCGCTTCCCCATCGGTGCAACGCGCCTGCCGTAGCCAAAAGGCCCCTTGCGCTTGCGCCTGCGTAGCCGTGGACATGATGGGCACGGCCGTCACGTGATGAGCCGAAAGTCGGCATCTGAAACAGAGTCCGCCCGTAGCCAGTTGGGTGCATATTTTGGAGCCCCAATTTACCGCGTCGAAACAAGTCGACAAACGCGAGAATGCCCGTCTTCTGACATCAAGACTCTGGCGGGTGGCTATACTTGGAACCGGAGGCGCGGGTACCTTGGTCATTACGAAATGCCGCCGTTGGTGCTGTCCCTGCGTCTGCTCCGGCGGTGATATACCGGTCAGATGCAGATGGGACGAGACCAGAAATACACGGTGACACAGGGTTGGTGAACAATGTCCGAGGCAGAGGACATGGCGGGCGGTCTGACTGCGATGCAGCAAGCCCCTACAATCTCACGAGTAGGCGTCATGTCCTATGACACGGGCTGCACGAGACAGGAGACGCCCATGCTGCAGCTTAACAGGAGTTCTACAGGAAGCTGTCATGTAGCGTAGAAGCACGGCGGAGTGGCCCGTTGAACACTACCGTCTCCGCACGGCCAGCCAGCACGGCCAGGGCTGATGACGGCTGACGGTGTGGCGTGGATTGTGCTTTTTCCCTTTTTCCCTTGTCCAGTGCTCTGGGCGCGGGGAAGGCCAGCGCCGCGGTGGTGATGGCGGTGGGAGTGGGAGTGCAAGCTGGTGGTGTAGGCCAGAAAGACATCGGGCAGCCCCCCGCCATGGAGCAGCAGAGGATAGATTACATGGCGTGTTGTATGTGTATGGGCCATGGAGAAGGCGCCCCTGTCGCCGTCACACGTCCCAAAGCGCATTAGAGGCAGCCCTGTGCGTTCATCCCTCGTTAGGACCTAGGTGTGGCCCAAATGCCCATGCCCATGCCCATGCCCATGCCTATGCCTATGCCCATGCATGCCGCTGCACTGCACACAACCTCACAGACTGTCGACCTCGTCCTCTGCACCGCTCCGCCCGCCGTCTGCAGTGCCTCGATTCCCGTCTGCGTCTGCATCCCGCCATTGTTTAGCGCTGACCGGCGGAACCACAGTCGACGCCGGATCCCTAGCACCTTCGCAGCGACGAGTGCGGACCAGGCTCTCACGGCAGGGGTTCACGCACCACCCTCTCACGACGCCGAATTCCGAGTACGCCCTCACCGCGGGCTCCTTTGCTCCAGCCCTCTGCCTTCACCTGCTCTGGAAGCATCTCTCTCTGCTCCCGCCCACGGCCCTAGCCCCCGAGCCGCCGCCGCCCCTCCGCGAGCACCGCCATTGCCATAGCCAGTGAGCGCCCACTAAAGTTTATGAGCGACCGCCGCCACAACAACCCACAATATCTCTACCTCCAACATCCCCAGCTCATTCATTCCGACCCTCGCCGGATTAAACCCTCCTCGCCCGCCCTCGCTGCCCCCGCCTACTCCCCCCTGCCGCTCCCTCGACACCCACTGCACCCGCACATCCACTACGCCCACGTGCCGCCCCAGCTGCTGCTGCACCCCTTCCTGCAGCTCGCGCGTATCGACGAAGTGCATCCATCCGCCTCGCACACGCCCTTCCCCGCCGTAATTGTGTCTCCCCACTCGCTGAGCCCGCCGCCCCAGCGGGACTCAGGCCGCACCCTCTCCAAGAAGCCTCCCGTCAAGACGGCCCAGGCGCACAACAATACCACAGATGGGAATAAGGCTACACAGCGTAGCGTGCCCACCAGCGCGCCCACGATGACATCAAACCGTCTGCCAAATATGTCGAGCAAACGGGAAGAGGCGGGCGCCCAGACGCGCGCCCAGCGCCCGTCCATCGTCTCGCAGCACTCCAACTCCGTCCCCTCGACGCCCCTGCAGGTCGCCCGCAAATACACAACGCGCTCACGCTCCCCGTCGCCAAACGGCGGACTGGGCAGCCATTCGCCACGCTCCGTCTCGTCCGAAGCAAACGGCACCATGCCCACGCTGAGACCCGCGCGCCCATTCAAGTGCAGATTCGAGACCAACGTCGGTATGCTGGGCCGGAGACGCATGCCCTACCAATCAGACGAGATACTCGAAAGAACCAAAGAGGAGCCCAAGAAGAGTCTGGATCCCCACGAGGATGACAAGTTGAGCGGAGACATGCGAGAGCTATACGACCGGTTAGAGCCGAAACAGGAAGACACCCACATCCGAGAACGCTTCATAAAGAAGATGCAGGGCATACTCGAAACCGAGTTCCCAGGCACCAAGATCATGGTCCACGTCTTTGGCTCCTCTGGCAACATGTTGTGGACTTCCGAAAGCGATGGTATGTTCCAACCCGCATCAAAAGGCCCGCACTAACATGGACAGTCGACATTTGCATTCAAACGCCCATGAAAAGGCTCGAAGAAATGCACCCCCTGGCTGAGGCCTTGGACAAACGTACGTTGCTACCATGATTCAGCTTGACTTAGACTAATCTCCCTAGACGGCATGGAACGTGTGGTATGCATACCAGCAGCCAAAGTGCGGATTGTAAAAGTTTGGGACCCTGAGCTGCAAATCTCCTGCGACATCAATGTGAACAACGTCGCAGCAATCGAGAATACGCGCATGATCAAGACATACATCCAGCTCGACGATCGTGTTCGGCCGCTCGCTATGATAATCAAGCACTGGACAAAGCGCCGGATCCTCAACGATGCTGGTCAGTCTGTCGCATACCCGTCTCCTCCTAATCTAACATCGCTCAGGCATTGGTGGCACAATTAGCTCGTATACATGGATATGCTTGATCCTCAATTTCCTCCAGACCCGGGACCCACCGGTCCTCCCTACCCTGCATGACCTTCCCGATCGAGCGTTAGACGAGACAACCGGCCAGCCTTCATTATCGAGTTTCGCCGACGACGTCGACAGATTGAGAGGCTACGGAGATGACAATAAGGAAAGCTTGGGCCAGTTGCTATTCCATTTCTTCCGTCTCTATGGTCACGAAATCGACTATGAGAAAGAAACGATATCAGTACGTCAAGGCAAACGGATACCAAGAGAGGAGAAGGGGTGGCATCCTGGCGGTGGCCAGAAGGAAGGTGTCAATCGCCTCTGTGTAGAGGAGCCTTTCAATACCGATCGAAACCTTGGAAATTCCGCGGACGATTATGCATGGCGGGGCATACACCTGGAGCTCCGCCGCGCTTTCGACCTCCTTGCAGATGGCCAGCAGCTTGACAAAGCTTGCGAGCAATTTGAGTATCCGCCAGAAGAGAAGTCTAACGCGATCTTCAAGAAGCCGCGATCCCAGAAAGCCATCATTACCTCCAGCGTTCCGAACCGGAACGGACGAGGTGGCCTGAATTCGAGAGGAGGTAGAGGCGGCTTCAACCTAAAAGGCCAGCATGGAGGCAGTAGGCGATCTTCCGGCAGCTCCAACTACGGTCAGGGTCGACCACCGTTTCTGCATAGTCCACCTATTCCAGCGAGCGCTGGTCCAGAATACTTCAGCTTTCCCCGAGGAATTCATGACCAGCTACATGACCAGCTGTATCAACAGTACCAGATGTTGGAAATGCAATCGAACTCTCTACGTGCTCAGCTTGCTGCTCAGCAACACGCTCAGCAAGCACATCAAGTGCGAGCCGCGCAGATGCACGCTCACGCCGTTGCCCAAGCACAAGCGCAGGGCAGAGCGTCTAACAGCACAAATGGATCGCCGCAGAAGTCGCCCTATGTGAATGGTCGACAAAGTCCTCGTTTGGCTGAGCGTGGGATACCGCCAAGCGCTCTTCCCCAGGGCTTCCTATACCATTATCCTGGCTTTTTTACTGCTCCCCAATCGGATCCCATTGGCTCCCAAGATGGGTCTCGAACCAATCCTTCTTCGCCATCTTTGAGCAACAGCATACCTGGTGTACACCGAGGAGTGCATCGCGCTTCGAATGCGAGCGAAACAAGTTCCCTTCGTTCGCATTCGCAGCCTCCTCGCAGTGCGGGACAACAGCCTATCATCGTGGGATATCCACCTGTACCCCAACTCGTTGATTCTGGAAGCTTTGCTGGCTATCCTATCGCACGATCTTCGCAGGATCTCTTGAGGCCGCAGATGACGTCGGATATTCCCACAAAACCAAATCTATCACAGCCTGAGTCGATTCCATCTTCCGACACCAGTTCGCCTAAGGAGTATGTTGGCTATTATGTAGAGCCACAGGCACGCCCGCGACAAGAGTACTCTGTCCCATTGATTCCGTCATTTAGCGAACTGGCTCAGCGTCGCCGACGCGTATCGCCAGAGATCACGCAGCCGCTCCTGAACACTGCGTTACGTCGAGTGACACGGTCTCCTTCTCCGCTCGGACATATGCGAAGCTACTCTACTGGCGTGAGTCAGCCGAATGAGGTGGCCACCCCTGAGCTGCGGAAATCACGTATCGACTCCGTCCGTCCACCTGTCGACAACGGTCCAGTCATTGTCAATGGCTCATTTCCAAGCCAGCCTCGTCACAGGAGCGACACGGTCGAAACTGTACCACCGGATATGCCATCTCAAGCTTCACTTGGGCTCTACGCAAATGACCAGGCCATACATCAGATCCAGCAACTCCAAGCACGTCAGCAACTGGTTCTCCAAGAGATGGAGAGACAGAAAGCAGTGCAAAACATGGGGCCTCCCATTGTTAATGGCTCCATGAATGGCAACCCACCGATGGAGACAAACGGCTTGACCCTCCCTGGCGAAGGCCAGCCATCATTTCCCACGTTTAGTGAAGGCTGGGTGAATTACGAGACCACAAATGGCCATCAAAGCGACCGTAGCGACGACATCTCACCAACTCGCACTGTTCCTCACCAGTGGGGTACCCCGACTTACACTAACGGTCTGCCTCCTCTGGAAACTTCAAACGCGCAGCGAGCACACCCTCAAGAGATCAAATCTGCAACCATACCACTGCTGTCTCCCGTATTTGAGACGCGTACGCCTTCCCCTACCGCCAATAGGTCGCCTGAGTCGAGCAAGCTTGTCAATGGTAACAACGGTCACAAGTCGCAGGCGAAGTCAAACAATCAGCAACATCGGCGTGCGTCGCTCACAGGTGCACCAAATGGTAACACCAAGGAGAACCGCAACGGGCAGCAGCAGAAGAGCATTTCAAGCAACGAGAGGATGAACAAGTCGAACGCAGCGGGGAACAGTCCCAACTCTTGGCAACAACAGCAACCCCGTAAGAAGGGAAAGAACAAGAAGCCAAGGGCGTCGGACCAGAAGGCATCGGGGGAGCCACTGCCCGTCAATGCTGCGGATCGCAAGGGTGGCTAGATGTTTGCATTTGCCATTGATGCGGAATTACCCACATTGCTATCCGATGGCTACCCACCATGTGCTTTTGGATAGTTGGAATACATCACAAAATTGTGCTTGAACATCGAGCAACGCAGGATCCGCTTGTAAGCTATATTGTGGGTTGGCAGAGCAGGCCAAGCTTTACGATGCGACCAGGAGCATGCAAAAGGCGAGACGCCATAGGAACAAAAAGGAAAAAAACGCAGGAAAACACCCATCGGTCGTTTTACTCACCGAAAACATGTCGCTGACTTTCCTGTCATAATCAGCGGCACGAACCACGCGCTCGCGCAAAGCGCTCTGTGCTTCTTCCCATTTGCTCGGCGTTATTGCTCTTGCTACGCGCGACACGTGCATGTTATCGCATCACCTTGGAGTTCTGTTTTCTTTGTACCTGTTTTCTTTGTTCCATCAGCGGCGCGGCGGTGTTCTCGGTTCAAACGGAATATCTCGGTACGCCACCAAAGCGTTGTTTTGTTCCCCTCTTTTCGGTCTCCTCTTGGCTCGCCAGTGTGCGGAACTCGAACCATGGGCTGGCTCATTTGCGATGTTTGTTACTGGTTAACCAAATGGACATTGAAAGGAATTGAGTTATGTATAGATAAAAGATGAGCGGATTTGACCCTATTGGCTTGGCTTGTACAAGGCTGGGGCTCTCTGGGATGAGGTAGCGAAATGATAAGTTTACAAAGTCAATTCTTGACATCATGTGAGTCGTCTTGTGACGTGTGGGGTTAGAGGAGGGATAATATAGAGGGCAAGATGGCTTCGATGTTGACTTTGCGGCCTATAACGATGGTTGGTGATGGTCTAGTACTACGTTTTCGCCCCACCCCAAACATTACAACTGTCTCTGCGCGTTCGCTGCGAGAGTTATGATGCTCTCAGCCCTCATACAGATGACAGTATACATACACATCCAAATTCGCATCTCGGCGGGCGCTAGCTGTAGGAACAGGCATTGACATTGTTCACCGTTTCTATTCACTTCTAGCTTCCTCAGTCCATGTCGTTACACATTCTCGACGGAATGTTCTGCCGCTCTACGGTAGAAGCAAGCACAAATATTGAACACATCAATATCAAATAAAGTTATGTATCCTTGCGCAATCGAGGACATTTTACAGGTCGGGGAAGTGTATATCGTGTTCTGTGGATGGTGAATATGCTGCATGTCTGCCGTGTGTGTAGGGTCGTTCTTGAGATGGAATTGATCAATGCCAGGTGTAGAGATGATTGCAGATGGACATATGTGGATGAGTAGTGTCGTTGCTGAGGTTGACACGCAGGATCCAAGCTAACGTCTAGAGGGTGGCCTCTCGAATAGGAACATACCTTGCTGATGGCATAACCACTCAACACACATGTCATGAGCAAACAAGACGCGGACCCAAACTCTGGAACAATCGGAAATGCATTTATGAAGAAGACTACATACCGTAGGCGCAGGTTCCTTACCGCCCAGCTCTAAGAAGAAGCACAAACTCCCCTACGCTATCATGTCCTTCCTATACCCGCAGTTGATCATGTCGTCAATCGTAGGAAGCGTAGAGAGGAAACGAACGCCTTGCTTTTAATGTCGTACTTTACTGCCTGTCCCTCAAATGACGAGGGACGTACTTCCCACCAGCCGGTGCTTGCGCAGGAGGCCTAGACTCACGCTCGCCGTCACCCTCACGGGCTGGTGCACTGCTGCGGACACCAGGGGCGACATAGCCACCGGCGTTGGCAGGCGATGCCTTCCTGTCCGAACCCCATCGGTCTCCTCCGCGAGCAGCCTCGAATCGGCCACCAGTAACAGGAGACTCGGTGCGCTCAGGACGCTCGGCACGGGCAGGAGGCGCGCGACCGCTGCCGCTAGCCTCACGCTCGCGCCATCCACCCCCAGGAGCGCCTCCCTGGCGGAGTGCTGGTGGGACGTACCCGCTCCTCTTGGGGGCTTCGGTCTCAGGAGCTGGTGAAGCAGCTGCCGGTGCGGGCGCTGGAGATGAGCTGGCAGGGGGAGGAGTCTGTCCCGCGGCCTTCATGGCCTCACGCTCTCGCCAGCTGGGCTTGCCGCCAGGAAGGGCGATCTTTGGTGGGCCAGAAGCCGAAGAAGACTCCGCAGCTGGCTCGCGAGAGAACGTTCGGTCCGGAACAGCACGGGCGGCACCGGCACCAGCTTTCCGCTTGGCCATGGCCTCTTCCTCGCGCTGAGCTTGAAGACGCGCTTGCTCCATAGCGGCACTGCAAATTGTTAGTGTATGGTTATGGAGATCCACGGGTACTACTGACGCTCGCTCTTCTTCCCTCTGTGCCTTAATCTCCGCCAATCTCGCGCGCTTCTCCTCATCAGCTTTGGCCTTGGCCTCCGCTTCCTCCCGCTCGCGCTCTTCCTCCTCTCGCTGGCGACGTTCGGCCTCCTCGCGTTCCTTCTTCTCCCTAGCGATACGCTCCTTGACCTCCTTGACACGTGCGGCCTTCTTGCTCTCGAGCTCCTTCTGTGCAATCTTCTGTCGCTTCTCGAACTCAGCCTTGCGTTGTTCCTTGACGGTCTTGACGAAGGTTTGGTATGGGGAAACCAGCCTTGACAGACGATGCTTGAGTTCGACGTCTGCCTTGTGCCTCTCTTCTGACTCTTTCAGTTCCTCAGCCTTGGCCTTCTCATATGCTGCGAGATCTTCTTCCTGCTGCTTCTCGTAGTCAGTCTTGAGATGCTTAATCTCTTCCTTGCGGTAGGCTCGCTCCAAATGATCGATACGCTTGCCGGCAATGCGGAGTTGCTCGCCGAGCTGGCTCTTCTCCCTCTCAAGAGCTTGAAGCTTCAAGAAGCGTATTCTCTGGGAATCGAGATCGTCAAGATCCTCAGGAAGCTCAATGTCGACCTTGGTAGTCGCCTTGAGCTCTTTGATTTGCTTCTCCATCTCCTCACGTTGGATGCGCTTCTGTTCAGCTTTGATGCGCTGTTCAGCACGTTGCTTCTGCTCTTCGGCCAGGCGTCGAGCTTCCTCATCCTTGATCTGTTGTTGGCGAATGAGCCTCTTGGTCTGCTCTTCATTCTCCTTGGCCTGTTGAGCCTTGAGCGCAGCCTCCTTCTTTTGGGAGATGATGTCGCGGCGGGTGAGTATCTCTTGATGCTCCTTCTCGGCGCCTTCCTTGGCTCGTGCAAGAGCGGCCTCCTTATTGCGCTGCCGTTCCGAGTTGAACGAAGGATCGACGTATTGGCAAGTGACAAAGAGTGATTTAGCGAGACGAGTGAGCTGAGATCGGACAATCTCAGCTGGGGTGCTCTGCAGACGCTGAACAGAGCGAGACTCAGTTTCGGCTGATCCGGCACCTGAACCGGGGTGCATAGCTTTAGCCGAGGAGAAGACGTCAGAATCGAAGGTGAGCACACCAGTGGCATGGTCGGTGCGGATGGCAAGGTCTCCCTTCTTGCATCCGTTCATGATAAACTTCTCAATAGTACCGGCGCTGACGTGGAACGGCTCTGGGAACTGGGCGAGGCCAAGCACAAACTTGATCTCAACAGAATCGTAGACTTGAGACAGTTGCTGGAACAGGCGGGTAAGGATGACCTGCTGGAGCGGGCCAACGTACTTTTCCATCCCCTCATCAGCACCAATCTGAGACAAGATTGGGGATATCTTCTTGCAAATAGAGAGGGGATGGAAATCGACCTCGAGGATATTGTAAAGATCGCGAATTTCAGGGCGGGCACGCTTGAGCAGACCCTTGCTGAGAGCGTCCTTGAAGAGAATGGCACGGGTGGGGGCCTGGGACATGCCGAGTAAGTTGGTGAGGCGTGAATTCTTGTTCTTCCTTGCCTCGTCAACGTCAACGAGAGCACCGCGGGAGCGGGAAGTGCTGATGACAGGGATGGCGAGAGCAGAGAGGAGTACAAAAGAAGCAGCCTTGGTCATGTCGGCTTCCGTGACAGCAGGGTTATCCTTCTTGGGGCTCTGGCCAGATGCAACGGCTGCAGCGGACTGGCGAAGGAGGTTGTAGTATCGACTGTAAGCGGCAGCGTGGAAGAGGTAGTTCTCGCTGACCAAGAAGATGCGGGTAAGCTTCTCGAAGTAGTTGGCCATCATGATGTTCTTGGCTGGGCGCTTGCTCAAGCTGAGCAGTGTGTGGATGTCCTCGACGCTGCGGAAGGCCTCCTGCCACAGCTCAAGCTCAACGGCCACGTTCAGCTGCTGGAAGCGGGTGTCTAGATGGCGCTGTAGGGTGTCTGGATCAGACAGGTTGATGGCGTGCATCTGAGAGGAGAACTTGGCGGCATTCTGCAAATGGTTGCGGAGCAGCTCACAGAGACGACGGAACTCGGTCTTGCGGGCGTACTTGGAGCAGAACTGGAAGGCCTGGTGGGCGGTCGACTGGTACATGAGCTCGAGGCGGGCGTTGTTCTTGAAGATGTCCAGGACGGTTCGGTAGGTCTCCCACAGGAACTTGAGCCATGGTGTTACAATGGCACGGTCGGTGCGGTCGCGCGATTGCTCGCCAGAGACGGTGGAGAGGAGGATCGACTCGGGCGTCTCGGTGGCCTCTAGATCGTCGACGTTCTTGTCGTCAGAGGGCTCGAGCGAGGACTGAACCTCGTCTGCCTTGGCCTGGGCCTCTGTGACCTTTTGCTCGGCGAGTTCGATGAAGCGCTTGAAGACAGTCTATGGCGGGTTAGTGCCAGCCGACGACAACGCCTTGGGCGGGTGTCCTACCTCGATGGTGCCAACGTTGGTGTTCTGGGCGGTGTTCTTGTACTGGTAGAGACCGTCCTTGGCCAGCTTGCCCTTGCGTAGGTCGACACAGAGCTCGACAAAGAGGATCATGACAGGCTCGAGCGAGGCGATGGGGCTGTTGCGGGTGCGCTTCGAGGTGACATGTTCGTGGAGTAGCTGGAGGGCAGCCTGCTGCTGCTCGACTCCGATGAGTTCTTGGGCACGTTTCCTGGAGCGTGTCAGTGGTGGTGCGGCCTAGAGGGCTTGTTCGAGGCGGGGCGCACAGTGTGTTCTCCGGCTTGGAGTGCGGTGGAGGCGCCATGCTGGGCAAGTTGAGGTCGCGGATCCAACTGCACGAGTCGGATGGGCTTTATAGCAGGCAGGCGACGCAGCGGAGGGCTTGGGGTTGAGATATGGGTGGGCGGGTCTCACACGGCGACGGAGTCAGGTCTGCAAAATGGTTGTGGTAGGCCTTAGTAAGCGAGCGGGCGAGGTATTCCCAGGCGCCGGCAGGTTCGCGCCCGACTCCCCGCAGATGCACGCGGCTGCCAGACGTCGGAGGCGCGCTGGGGCGTCTGAGTGAATCACGGCTACGGTGCGGTCGCAGGCAGTCACTCTGTCGCATGCAACGCGCACCTCGAGTCACGGGATTCCTCTTGGGTCGACGACACGATGGCGAGAGATTGGCTGTGGCGGCGGGCGAGGACAAAGCGCTCGTTAAACCCAATATGGCGCTATACCGCAAGCGTTGGGGCCCGACGAACAGACCCATCAAGGGGAGGGCCCTCATCTTCCAACCACCTCTCCTGGTTCCCGTGCTTCACCTGTCGCCCATCTCAGCAACTCGTCGTCAACGCCCTCGCAGCAGCCTTGCTCTCGCGCTGATACTCGGCGGCAGGCTCACCCGGCTGGCCGTCCTTCGCTCCTTACTCTCCCTTCACCAGCTCACCCTGTCCGCGCCGCACGCCCGACACGCCCAAGTCACGTCGCACCACGACGCACCCCCCATAATATCATCAACCCCAACGCCCCTCGCACCCCCATAATACTCACACGCGCCCCATGCCCGTCATGATGGCTCAAGCACCCTACGAGATACGGACGGGCGGCGACGGCAAGAGCAAGAAGCAGAGCATGGCCGAGCTCAAGCTGCGACGTCTGACCGAACTCAACCAGCGCCTGCGCGAGGACCTCGAGCGCCGCAGGATACCCGTATCGGAAGCCGCGTTAGAGTACGTTTAGGACCAAGTCGCCGTGCCCCGACGAACAAGACGGCTAACAGGCACCCGCAGTCTCATTGCATTCACGGATAAAGAACCCAAAGATTGGATGGTACCGTCACGATGGGGAACGGTCAGTACTCGCGCGCAAGCTGTTCCGCTCACTCGACTAACGCATGCCCAGATTGACAAGCGCGACGACCCCTACGCGCCACAACAGAGCAACGGCTGCTGCATCGTAATGTAAACGACGAAGAAGATGCAGGTGGTCATGTCCTTTACCGGCGTTCTGCGGGGCCCTTTTACGGCAGAGCCTGTTTTCTTTTACCCTTTAGGAGGAAGTTGATTAATACCCAAGGACCCGGAGTGGCCCAGTCTCGCGCAGTCGTCCTGGGAGCGAGGCCACCAGACGGGCCATGTACTTTTCAGCAATGTGTAAATTACTCGGATGCGGAGCTCGCTGCAGTTGATGTTTGCAGCGCAGCGGGGATTTCTGCATTTTCTTTTGGTCGGTCACGGCGGCTTTTTAGGTTCTACAATCACGAGACAAAAGCACTCTCATAATTCACTGTCGTCGTCTTTGACATTCCCACATGTGACCAGTGCTTGCCATAGCCAGCCTCGACATGTCGCCGTAGAAACGAGGCCATCTGGACAGGCGGGAACTTGCTGGAAGGGGTAGGTGGCTACATGCTAGGGCAAACGAGATTAACAAGGCGCATCGACATGGCGCGCTCCACCGGCAAACAACCGTAGTCAGTCGCGCTACAGCCCAATCAGCCTGCCGTAAAACAAACATGGCTTCGCCCAACCAGACGCCTTCACGTGCAGCTGCAGGACGAGGCAGCCCGAGTCTGCCGTTCGCTCGACCAGCTGGCTGGCGCAGCCATGTCCAATGTACCATGCACTGGCATGGGACGCAAGTCAACAAGGAACGAATGCAAAGGGCAGCTGTCCTCGCCTACGCCTCCCCCGGTGGAGTGCGGGACCGGCACTATTGGCCGACTAGTCTTGTATGCAATCCATGGCTGCAGCTTCGCAGACCCTGAAGCGCGGCCCAGCAGTCGAATCAAGTGAATGACGAGGGCATTGCGCAGTAGCTGTTCTCTTGTCTATGTATGTGTGTGGTGTGCATCCCACGCGCGCGAGTCAAGTCATCTGTGAGCCGCTGGTCAACACCATGCACCCAACTCGACGACCGGGCCAAGGCTGAATGTCATGTGGGCTAGTTGCTGGGTGCTGGCACGGCACCTGATAATAGGCTGAGGACGCGAGGCCAGGTTTTGCAAGCCGCAGTGGGCTATAGCCCGCGCTGCATTCGACGTGCGCGGGCGAACTGCCCCCCCAGCCCAGTCTTATCAAATCACCGTGGGGGCCTACCACCCGGCCTCTTCTCGTGCAGTGCCTCGTCCTGACCCCGACGACACTCTCTTCAGTATCCGCTGGAGAGAGCGACGCCCGAGTCGCAGCCCGCTGCACCCTCGCCAGACGCGAACTTGAGCCGACGCACATGCGAAGCAGACGCAGCAACCCGGTCCCAATCCCGCGCAGCCCCACCCGCCCATCTTCGCAACGCCAATTTTCTCTCTCCCCTCCGCCCAGGGTCCCGCGCCGACGATATGAACAGCTCGACTGCGCAGTCGTGGAGTGCTGCCGAGCACTTCCAAATGGACCCGCCCGCTGAAGACTTTGCCGGCGCTGAATTCATCGACTTCGACAATCTTGACCTGCACTTCAGCATCGATGGGTACAATCACGAAGGACCCGCCTCTAATGGGAACCAACTCGCCGATCTGACCGAGTCGCTCAATGTCCACCATCTCCAGGGCCAGTTTCCCCCGCAACTTCCCCAGGACCACCATCATGGCCCCAACGCCAGACAGCACGCCCAGAATCTGCCTGGCCATGGCTTGTCCCAGTCAGCCAACACTTTCTTCGACTATGGCATGGCCCAGTACAGCCAGGCTGGCACCCCGTCTTTCACCCAGGCCCAGGACCAGATTTACCGCCCACACCAGGGTGTTCCGCCCACGCCAAATAGCATAGAAATGCATGGCGACCCCCATCGCTATCTCCAACAATCAGATCACCACCAGTCGCTGTTCGACCAGAGATACCATATGCGCAAGGACGATGCGGTATGTTGGACTCGGACACTACCACAGAATCTCACTGACCCGTATAGACTTTCACCCCACTAGTTTCGCCTGCTGTGACGCCCCACGATGCGCGCTTCCAGATTCCCGACTTCACAATGCCCGGAGCCTACTTCAGCCCTCTTACATCCCCTGCCTTGAATGCCCAGAGCCAACAGCATGTGCACCACCAGTCGCAGCACACAACGTCCGGGAGCTCGACAGGCCACTCGCCCATCGATGTGGATATGGACATGCTAGGGGAACCTGCCCTGGTGCCACAGGAACAAGGACGCAGGAGTCTACGGAGTACCAACAAAAGGAATGCGCCGCGCACAAACGGCAACGGCCGTGTACGACAGTCCCCTATCGTTAAACCTAACAGGCGGAAAGCAACTGTGTCCTCTCTCATTCCACCCAAGGAGGTGACCGAACTCATGCAGGATGCGCGACTGACACGCCCGTCTGCCAACGGTCTGGATGTGCCAAGGACTCGTGAAAGCTCAGAAACCGATTCTATATCTCCTGAGCCTATGCTGTCGGAGATGCGACCGCCGCCGAAGCCTACTTCTTCAACAGCTTCCCCTGCCATGATGGCCCAGCGTAGCAGCCAGAACGGCACTCCGGCCACTCCTGCATCTCTCATGCGGATACAACCTTCGCCCGATGTCAGTGGCTCCCAAGAAGCACCACCAATGCTGGAAGATCTCACCCTACCAGAGGCATCACTAGACAGACCAGGGCTATCAAGAATCGATACAGCTATCCGGAATGGTGATGGTGACGCCTCTCGTATGTCTGCGCGGAAGACACCCAAGTTGAATCCTCTGAGCACGCCAGGCGCCTCCATGTCAGCCAGACCTAGTCCGATGCTGGACGCCATGTCTACCCCAACGAGTCCAGCCTTCTCTACAACTAATGGCAAGAAGGACCCAAAACTGGCGCGCAACCCCAAGAAGAGGAACAGCGTTAGCTCGAGTCTTGTCAGCCCTGCATTGAGGCCCAAGATCTCACCAAGCATAAAGCCTTTACTACCCGACGGCGGAAGTGGTAAGTACCCCTCAGTATCTGACTTGCTGTCTAATCTAATTTGCAACAGGGGTAACTGACAACACCCACGCCCTTCTCCTAGCATCCAAGTCAAACTACCAGAACATACTTGATGGCACCACCGTCCCCGGAGTCGTCTACCCCACATCACTTTCCACTAACCTCACTTCAAAACGCACATCTCACAAGATCGCCGAGCAAGGCCGCCGAAATCGCATAAATATGGCCCTCCAAGAAATGCAGGCTCTTCTCCCTTCACCGCAGCTTGGTGCTATTCCAGACGCCAAAAGCCCCGATACAAACGCCCAAAACTCCAACAACTCCAAAGCGGCAAAGGTTGAAAGCGCCATCGAATACATCAAGCAGCTGAAACAGGAGGTATCGGAGCGGGACGACTTGATCAGCCGAAAGGACCAAGAGATGGATGCACTGAAAAAAGAGCTCGCTGCGCTGAAGGGGAAAGGATCAGAGGTTTTGACTCCCGAGGCAGCAGCCCAGCTCAAGGCTGAGCCCTCTTCCAGCCCCAACACTGAGAACGAGACTTGACGAGGCACGGTGATGATATGAGTTATCCATCTACCTGATATTGCTCGGCTGAGCATTTGGTAACATCTGCACGCTACGTACGCATCCTGCTTTCTGCACTGCATCAGAAACGACGTAGTCGCCACATGGCAACGTCAGTTCGACGTTTCCATACTGTCGTGACCGTGTTCAGCAACACTCGAGACGGGGCCCATGTTCCACCTTACCGTACATGCTACATTAATTTGGTGGTTATCGGATTCGCGTTGAACTCAAGGGAAAACGTCTAGTCTGGACAAGACGACGTTTGTGACTTGTTCACATGTTAATACCCAAGATCCATACCTTGTGTGTGTTACAATGGCATGCAAATGTCTGTCTGAAAGCAGACAGGATTGTTAGCATACCAATTCGTGTGAAAGCATCATGTACTGGTACAACCAGATGTATCGAATATTTGAACCCAATCAATATGTGTGGTGCATCTTAGAAAAACAGAAAACATCAATGCTTCAAGTCTTTCCAACCTCAACGCCCTACTGTATGGCTGCCACAGCAATGCAAATGGCCAAAAAAAAAATACCCTATATAGTCCCTTAACGCTATATGCAGATGAAAACCGTCCCGCAAAAAACTCCGGTGTAATGCAATGTCATGAGCAGATCATAGCAGTAACCCGGGAAAACGCCTCGCTTCATGCTCTAGAACTGAAAGGTGAAGGTAGTGTGAAGTCCAACAACATAAGAGACAAAAAGCGAACGTGAGAAAACGACATGAACGAAATGAAGGTGTTCTATCCCACGAGAGAACTTGAACATAGAATAAAAGTGGCATGATACTTGTGTACTTACACCTTCCGCGCACCAAAGAGACTTAAGTTGATTGCAGTCTCATTTCCATTCGGGTTACCAGAAGATTCGGCTAGAATTTCCCACCTAGGCTGTACAAAAGGATAGTGCCGTATCTCCCGGTCTTGCCTCATTTGCAGCTTGCCCGGCGCCTGCGCAATCATCTGGCTCTGGCTACTAGATTGGCCTTGACCCGCTGCAGGAGTAGGACGCTGCGAGTAGACGGGCGATGGTTGCATGGCGCGCTGTTGCATTTGCTGCATCTGTTGCATTTGCGACATTTGCTGCAGTGGAGAGGGTGAGGCCTGGCCTGACGGGGTTCTTTGGAGTTGTGCGGGCAGCATCTTGTTCTGCGGGTGCTGGTGGTACTGCTGCTGCGCACGTATCTGTTGAGCCTGTTGAGCCGCTTGCATTTGCTGTTGTCTTTGTTGTTGCTGTTGGAAATAGCGTTGTTGCGGTGTTGCAGAGCCACTCGCAGGTACCTGCGGGCTCTGGTACGGTGATGGCTGATTCTGAAGGGGCGTTGGTGTCGGTGGTTGCGACGAAGCCTGGACCAGAGGGGTGTTGACGGGCTTGGCCAGGACAAGCCAGCCGTCGACGGGAGCCGTTACTCCCAGGATGAAGACACAACGCGCATCGCTTGCAAGCCTTGCTCCTTCCAACCGAGTAACGTGGAACCGAACGTCATCCGTTATGTAATCGGCCAAGAACACAGTGACATCAAAGACATGTTCGGTAATCGTAGGATATAGTTCCAAAGACGGATGCATGAGCAAGGCAGCCATGGAACTCATCAAAGCGGTCTGATGTGGATGTGTAGCCTCGGCCAACATGTCCGGTGCATGAGATACTACCAGACGAAGTAGGGCGTTCAACCAAACATAAATCTCTAGAACAGAGAGTCTGTTGTCTTCAAGAGCTTGACTTATGCCT
Source organism: Alternaria triticimaculans (assembly GCF_023758025.1). Taxonomy (NCBI): domain Eukaryota; kingdom Fungi; phylum Ascomycota; class Dothideomycetes; order Pleosporales; family Pleosporaceae; genus Alternaria; species Alternaria triticimaculans. The sequence goes on from NW_026055969.1 coordinate 188,982, forward strand.
TTGAACCTCTCGACCAAGGCTTGGAGAAGCGCAATCTGTTCCGTAGATGTCGCGCGCTTGTTGGAAGTCAGATCGATGACAGTGAGATATTTTTGTACCACTGCGGGCGAGACCTTCTCTGGTTCCTCTACTTTGACGGTGGATGTCATACACAGAAAGCTAGAGGCATTCAAGATCTCGCGTTCAGCGTGCTGTCGTATTTGGTCGGTGAGAGCAGCGTCCAAGCTCGCAAGTAGCCCCAGTCCTGAAGGTTGATCCTCTTCCACTGCTGTCTTGATGGCACTCAAGAGAGAAGCAGAAAGTACCTCACCGGAACCTCCCAGCGCGGTTGCACTAGATGAGAACAGCTGCTCGATAGTCGCTTGGCAGATTGGTAAAGACAACTCGCTAGTAAGTGCAAAAACTGCAAGTACCTGCTGTTCAGGGCTCTTGTCGGGCAACCGTAAGTGACCTTTGGGGTCAAGTAGGCTGTCCAACGACGGCTTGAGCAAATGACTCGAGGCATACCTGTTCAACTTTGACAAGCATCCTGGATCGCCGGCAATGCGATGTTTCAGAACATGCAGCATGGGCTTACTGCGTAGGAACTCTGTGACTTGTCCCTGAGCCTTCTGAGAAGTAATGGTTGAAGCAAGCCCAATCACCTCACTAACACATTGCGTAAAGCACCCTTCAGTTTCCAAGCAGAGCTTTCGTTGCTCCAAGCGGTATCGATATGCATCTTGCGGCGAACAAGACTGAACTAGAGCGTCAGACGGCAGAGTGATCATCATGCCTTTGAGAGCAGTTTGGAGGCCACCTTCAGAAGGATTGGTCTTGAATTTTGCGATGCAAGTTCTGAGTGAATCAAGGAAGGACGCCAAAGGAATACAGCCTGAACCAACAAGTGTAGGCAAGGCTACCCGTAGGGTATCAGTCCTTTGAGCCATCAAGCTCAGAAGCAGCCATTCATTCACGACCATGTCGAAGGTCGGCTCATCGAAGCAGCGCAGCCGATGGAACCATGCATGGTGATTGTTCAAGTGGAAAGAGCCCTTGGCTAGATGTTCCTCTAGGTTGCTGACGATCTTCCTCAGTACTCGGCCCATCATCTGTTGATCCATGCTGGTACCACTCGAAAGTATGCGTTCAATCTCGTCATTGGAAGACGATCCTGTTTGCATGACCTCACCCATGTTGTCGGAGGCTGGTGAACAGGCTACAAGAGAGTTCCTTTGGTTCAGTTGGCTCAAATCATAGTTGAGGAGCTGGGGGAGTTGGCCATCAGCTTGTGCTGTACGAGCTAGACTGGCAAGACTAAGCAGTAATTCGCGATCCGGGAGTCGGACAGTTCGTAGAGCGGCATATCTTGTGGCAATTCTAGCAAACAGTGGGTCAAAGGCACCTATTGCACGAAAGGTTCTGGCGTGGTAGTTGATCGTGTCCGCAGCAGAAGCAAGAACACTGGAGTCCAAGGATGTAGTTGCGACGCCGACAATGTCCGCAAGGATAGCAAGGTCTCCGAATCGCTCAAGGTACGATCTTACAGTGTGAAAGTCCCAGGGCGTTAGAAGAGAGACCGCGGCGGTTTCTTCGACTGAGGAGTCCTTCGTGGGTATGCTGTGTAATGTAAGCGAAGTCATGGTTAATTTACGAGAATACTTACTGCGCGCTAACCTCGGCATACTGAGCGACGTGTTGACGCAACCAAATGCCCAGTTCGAGCTTGATCGTCGAACTGAGCTTGTCTAGCTCTTCGTCGTTGAGCTTATTTGTGGTACTGTAGATGCCAAACAAGGTAGGTAAGGTCTGAGATATCATGTGCTCAGCGTAGCCAAGAGCTCGTTGTTCCAATTCGGCGGAGTGTAAGGTTCCACGGAGGAGTGTGCTCCGCAATGTACGGATTTGGTCCGGTAGCCCACTGAGGGGTATCTCGGTGATCAAACGCAACGGCCAGGACTGCGGCTATCGAATAGTTAGAACCAACAGATGGAACTTGTGGGGCATGACTTACTGAAGACAGATCTGTATTGTGACCTGTAGATCCCGTAGCAATAAGCCACTGAAGGTAGCGCCCAGTAGCGAAAGTCTTTGAACGGACCAGTTCAGCAACGATTTTGAAGAGTACATTTGAATCGCCGGTAGCAACCCACGTCATGTCGCGGAGGTGTGAAACTATGCCGTCATATACGTCCGCGCCGAGATGGTTCCATCGACGAAGTAATCGCGTCGCCAGATAGATCCTGTGTGCTCCTGCTCGGTAATAAGTACATGCCCACTGGAGGAGAACACCGATCAAGCGTGGAGCGTCGGCGATTATCTCCATGCAGTCACAGGACAAGTCCTCAATACGCACTGGCTTGCTGTAGTCTACCGAGTCCAGTACCCGATAGACGCGGCCAGCCGGTGTCTGTGAGGCCGAAGGAACTTTCTTCGGCGATCGCAGGAGCCTAGCGTTCCTCAGCTCGAGCCTCCGGATCGCTTGCATGACATGTGCATGATTCTTCCTTTCAGCGAGATTCCGCAAGAGGGGACAATATCTGGCCCACGCAGTCGGAAGCAGCAGGCAAGCAGGTCGTGTGGCGAGCAAGCGGACAATGGTGTTTTCAAGGTATTGCAAAACGGCGATATAAGGTCGCAGATCCTCAAGTCGATAGATTTTGTCGAGCTGGGTGAGCAATGACTCGGCGAGACGTTTGCCGCGGCGTCGACAGCAGGTTACAGCGGTCCAGTAGTGTGATATGGAAACGACCAGCAGCCAGATAAATAGGCGTTCCGAGGGACAGGTATCCAAGCCATTGACTATCCAGTCGAGAAAGTGGTCGTCGTCGAGCAGATGCTCTTTGTAGAGATGGGTCGCAAGCTGGAGGGCGTAGGTGATGCGGGGTTTCCAATCACCCTGGCCAATGGTACTGATGACGCCGTCTATGAATTGCTCGACCGAACTTGTCCAGCCTCTGCCCCATGTCACGGTACCGGCCTGGCCCTTTCTTTTATGCGCACGCAGCTCGTTGATACCTACGCACTTGGCCAGCCACAGGGCTCTCGGCAGAGGAATGTGCTTGTTCAGACATTGTTCGAGCAGCACTTTGCCAGTGAGGCCGTGCGGTATGGTGCGGCTGAGGCGGCGAAGGCCAATGGTTGGGTTGGCCAAGTCGTGCAGCCACTGCTCGCGGGTCGAGTCTCGCAGGGTCAATCGCGGCGGGGGCTTGAAGGTGTTTGGGGTTTGGAGGCGGCCCGTCTGCTGTCGCTTTTCCAGCACGGCGACGAACAGGGTCGACAGGGTGCTGAGGCCCGACTTGTTCTTGAGGTTGTTGATGAGCGAGGGGCGTGCGGTGTTGGACTCGTTCATGATCTGGGGCTTGTTGCTGACGCCTGCCTTGACTAGCGCCTCGGACAGGTTGTCCTCGGGGTTGTTGCCGGTCCATGGAAACAGATCGGCAGCCTTCCCACCGGGAAAATGGACGGGTGGAACGACGACTTCGGGCCCACCGGGTTTGGGCGCGTCCTTGACTCCGGTGCCGCCGGGCAGTATGCGACGCTGGTGCGAAGCGTCTCTCAGGTGCAGGGAGCCCGGGCGTGGGGGCTGGGGCAGGTTGGCGACCGGCTGGTAGGGAAAGGAGTGCAGGGGCAGCTCGGTGCCGTGGGTCGGGATGGTGGTGTAGAAGAGCGGCGGGCGTCCTCGCGGGGGCGGCCTCGCGGCATCGTGGAGGGCAGCGTGTGCCGGTGGACGGTCGTCCTCTAGGGCCGGGTCGATGCAGTCCGGCTGAAGGAGGGTGTGGGCGGGCTTCGAGGGCCGGCGCTGCACCTGGGACCGAGGAGGCAGGGCGCTGCCACGGGTCTGTAGAGATTCGTGAATCCCCGGGCCAGGTCGAGAAGTCATCGCACACACAGCGGCTTCATCGTTGTATCAGGCGCATGCAGTGGGTGGGCCAAGGGAGCGAGCGACGAGGGCTGCGAGGTCAGGAGCCGCGTCGATGGGGCGGCGGCATGTGCGAGCCTCACACGCGGGCAGCAAAGGAGGGACGGCGGTGCGGCTCGGATGGGGCTGATGGGCAGAGCGAGGCGTGTCGAGGGAGCGACGGTTGACGTGATGTCTGAGGTTATCTTGGATTGCGAACAGCGGAGTCGATCACCCGGTAATACGATAGAGCGAGCAGGGATCCACGCTACGACGCACTACGACGGGGGCCAGCGCCATGCCGGCCCAGCAAGACACACAGCCGCCGCTCACGCCGCCCAGTCCGAGTGCTGCACCCTATCCTCCACCACCCATCTCCACCCGCCCACACACCTGCCTACACCTGCCCGACACCTGATCGCCAGCTCCACGATGGCCTCCAGAAAAGACATGCGCCGCGCCGACCTGAGTATGTGATGCCGCACCGCGCCCTCATAGGGGTTCCACGGCTCGACCCGTCTATCCCAACGCCATTGATCACGTGTCTAACGCACCTCCTCCTGCAGTCGTGCCCTATGCCGAGCCAGAGAAGGCCAAGGACGACAACGACATGTCGAGCACGCTCTCGAGCACACTGCCCATGGCTGCTGTAAGTGCTGCTCTCCCAATCCCATGTTGCACGGCTGATATCGTGTCCCAGATCTTCACGCGGAACAAGTAGGCAACACCCAGATGCGCGCAAAGCTCCATGACTGACATCACGCGTGCTGCACAGGATGATCGGCTGGTAGGCTTCCCCATCTTGTGCCACGTTCCCTAATTGACTCGACGCAGGGTTGCTGTAGTATTCGCTATCCAGTCGTGGCTTGCTGAGACCCCCGAGCAGAAGAAGACGTCGACTACACCCGCCTACTTCCAGGTTGGCATGTCTGGTATGTGCCGATTTCCGTTGTGCTTGCTCAGACAGCTAACCAGATCACAGCCATGTCGCTCCTCGTTGTAAGTTCGGCCCTGGCTCCGACAGATCTCGTGTTGATGCTGTGCCACAGACATACTCGTCAATATTCCTCCCCCCACCACCTATCAGGCCGGGCCAAGCATCTGGCACGGAGGCGTTTGCTGCTGCGCCGCCGTCGTAGGCCGCCGTAGGAGAGGTTGGTGCGTAGCCGGTACTCAGGTAGCAACGGTACCGTGTAATTGTATAATTCGACGTCCTCGCCGAGCAAGCGATAATACATGTCAGCTCGCTCGTAATACCCATATCACTTGCACGCCCCATGTGTCCCATGCCACCCTCGTCTTGTCTCATTCGCACCTCCAGCCTCGCATCCGGTACCGAGCCCTGAACGGCAAGCATCACCCTTTTGGCGCGCACAGACCACGGCGGGGCTCGCCTTCCTCTCCCGCCGCATTCCCCACCTCTTTCTCTCAGCCTGCTCGACGCTACAAACCTTGGAACCCTCACTTGCACCCTCCCGAGTTGTCACCACCCCAAAACCACCCCAACTCCACTCCCAGCCCACCCAAGAAATCGCCGCTACCCAAAGCATCCATACCCAACTACCCCCCACCTACACGCGCGCTCACCGACTGTCGTATGTCCATCGAGAACCTCAAGACCTTCGGTAAGTCGTGACCCTCGAGGCGCATACCAGGCAGCTACTGACACGATATTCATAGACCCGTTCGCGGAAGCGGATGAAGATACCGGCCAGGTCAAGCAGACTCAGCAGGACTACATTCATATTCGTATCCAACGTAGGTCCCTCACCGCCCTTGCCCACTGATGCAAAAACCTCACCACGCACCCAACCCATTCGCACACCTCGCTCCTGCCCATAACGGCCCGCATCTGCCATACGCTATTCTTTAGCCGCACCAGGCTAACACGACATTAGAGCGCAATGGCCGCAAGACCTTGACGACTGTCCAAGGTCTCCCCAAGAAATTTGACCAGAAGAAGATCCTCAAGGTGATCAAAAAGAAGTTTGCCTGCAATGGCACCATTGTAAGCGACGCCGAGATGGGCGAAGTCGTCCAACTCCAGGGCGATCAGCGCAAAGACGTCCAGGACTTCTTGACCGACAAGAAGGAGGGACTTGGTCTCGATGCGAAGACGATCAAGGTGAGTCACAGCCCGGCACGATTTAGCATCGAGTCACAGTCTAATCAGAAATCAGGTCCACGGTTTCTAGTCGTCCATGACTACTACCTTGTGCCTCCTCGATATGCCAGCTGCCCTCGTCCGTGGCACGGCTAAAGCGGCACAGCTTTTTGTAAGCTTGCGTCATACGCCTCTATACCAGGATGAAGAGAGGGGCGGAGTACGAGGCTGGTTCGAGCACATGCGCGGCAGTGGAATGCTGGGCGCCGAATGAATGCGTGTACCTGGATTATCGTTATTGCTACTGGCAAGAGCTCAAATGACATGACCACCTTCCTCTACACAGTGGACTTTTTTCATGTAGCATGCTCCACGTGATGTCCGGTTCAGAGTGGAGCGCATATCTGCAGCTTCAGAGCTGGGTTTCCACATCATACATGGCTACGTCTGAAGTTTCTAGGCACAATTACATGCCCTCATGATGTCCATCACATGTACAAATATTGTTACAACGTGTCTATCCCCAGAGCTACCAACACTATACAGCACCACCAGCCTGTACGTTCAGCATCTGCGACCAATACAGCTCTTCTCTCGCAAGCACACTCGGCGTGGACGCCTCGGTGAAGCCCCAGACCTTCCAGTCCTCCTCCGTACCCTTGATGACTCTCTTCTGCAACACCAGATACTCGACTACAGTCTTCTTAACTCCATTATCGATAAACGCCTCGTCGCTCTTGGCGACCGGCTTCTCCGTCTCCCCTTCATCCTCGGATTTTTGCCTCTGTTGACGTGCCTTTTCCGCTCGTTGGCGCGCAGCATCTGGGACCCAGGGTAGCCGAGCAGCAGATATGGGAGACTTGGAAATTTTGGGCGATGTCGGCGTAGACCGTTCGACGGATTGAACGGATACGAGGCGTACAACGACTTGTCTGTACGCTGTGTCTGGTGTCTGCTCGCCCAAGGGCGACGCGCGGTGGCTCATTACGCGCGCGGATTTGAATTCGTGTAGGTTCCATTTCAGGGTCGTCTTGCCGCGGGCGGCGATTCGTTGCTTAAGTTTCTTTACGAGGGGTGGTAGGCATACTTGCTTGAGGGGCGTTACGTTGCCTCTGTTGGTTGGTTTGTGTTAGTGTGTTTGCAAAGTATGTCATATGAATTTTCGGGAGAGACGTACGAGGCGAAGCTTCTGTAGATGTGCTGGTAGTATCTCTTGGCTAGGACTTTGTATTGTGTGTTATGGAAGAGGTCGACGGGTAGATATTTTGTCCAGCCGGACTTCTGGATGCAATCGCGGTAGTAGTATCGTCTAAGGGTTTAGGTTAGTCCTATACGCTTTCAACTTTAATTTCGGATGTGTTGTCCTTCTTCTTCTTCTGCTTCTCCCCTCATGTCCCAGGCCCGGTCCTAACCCGAAGAAAGTCCAACTTACGAGTAGAGACCTGTTGCCTTTTGCTTGACAATCTCCCAGTAATATCTCAGGACCCCTCCGAGGCCGGGCGATTCATTGTACACGTCCAAGAATGGCGCCCTCACGATAGTATTTTGCAGCAGACCAATGTCCTCCGCCATGGCATCTGTGTTGGTTTGCGCTTGCTCAAAGTTGACATTTGGTGAGGGCGAAATTTGGGATCGGGCTGCAGCTATGGCTTGCGCTTTATCTTGTCCGAGTTGTCTGTGCTTTGCTGGGTGTGACGGGGTGCTGGAGAAGGCGCGGCGGGAGGATGGGTGGGTTATGGTGGGTTGGGCGGCGTGCAGGAGGGTTTGGTGGCGGAGGAAGAGACATTGTCGTTGCAGCGCCGGTATCCGTATGCCCCGGAGTGGCATTTGTGAGGACATTGCGGGGGGCTGGCTTATGCTCGGGGCGAGCGTTGGGCGTTCGCGATGAGGATGCTTAATATGTCAAAGTCGATCAATGTTCGGGCGCGAAGTTCGCGCTAGTGAGGTACATGTACGATTGGTCGGGTCGCACCGTGCCCTGCTGAACTTGCACACCCACAAGCAAGTCACAAATTACAAGGACCAATGCAGAGAGTACTAGATGGTTTTCTGGTCAGGAATACTGTTCAAGTGCACTTGGTCGAGTGAAAGCCGAATTCCGTTCTTTATGCGCAAATCTCATGTCGTCATATATTCTTCCATCTTTCTAACATAATACAAGTACATGCTCGGCAGGAGCAGAGTGGTGATACAAGACGCCGTGTATGCGTCGCAAAATCCCAACTTTTCATAACGCCGTTTGTATGCATCCAGTCCTATACATGTTTACACCACCTCTATACCGGCGTTGGTAATCACATGTTACTGCTCTCTCCGAGGAACTTGAGCACACCTTCATATGTTCCAAACATGATGGCGGCACTAGGTACCACACGGAACATGTGAGGAACCAGACCGCCGTAGAGTGCTGCCATACCCTCTTCCTTCCATATTAGTCGAAAACACTGAACGAGGCCAGTGTACTTCTGTCGGCCATCTTCCATTGGTGCTTGCCGCAGACGCGTTCGCACAACCTCATGGGGATATGTGATGAGCGCTGCAACAAATTTGGCAGATCCAGCGGCAGTCAGCTTGCCAGTCCATGCTACAGTCTGGTCCCACACGGTTGGCGGTCTGCCACTAGCAATGACGCGCTCTTCTCTCCGTGCCAATGACAGCTTCATTTGCTCGTAAAGCATCCACTGTAATGTGCTCTCGGTAACGCCCAAGTAGCTTGCAGTCAATCCGCGATATAAGCCACGGACACCCTCCTTCCGTATGGTCTGCATGGTGCAGTCGAATGCGTTCTTGTATTGCCGCCCGCGGCCATCCGAGTGTGTGTTTTTGTCCAGTTGCAGTCGTGTCTTGACCAGCCAGATGGGATTCGTAGCGGTCCCAGTCACGATACCAGCCGCTGCTGCACTACACAGATGTACCCATGCTGCCTCTTGACCATTGTTGAAATGTGTGCTGATCAGACGCTTGCCGTTTCCGTATGCAAAGAAGTTGATTGCGCGTGCGGGGACTACTCCGATGAGATTTGGTCCCAGTCCTTTGAAGAGAGCTCGCCACCCCTCTGCCTTTGGGACCTGCCATAATATCTCTCCAGTTTCCCGTATGTGCAGTAGCGAGCTGCGGCCGAAGGACATGGTCTCGATGGGGGGCAGGCCGCGGGCGGTGCGCATTGCGGCGAGATGCTGCTGGTAGAAGGTGGATTGCAGCCGAGTCTTGAGGACATCGAGCGGGGCTGTCAAGGTTGCTGAGGCCATGCCACCCAGGCTGTGACAATGTTAGTCGTCAAGGTGTGGTCCAGAGTGAACTGTAGTCTTACCCTCCGGCGACAAAATGCGCCCACGATTTTCCAGACTTGACATCTTGTTTAGCTACCGGTGTCCCATCTGGTTGCTTTGGAGGGGTGACTTCTCCCAGCTCTCGCGACGTAGGGGGCAGTGGTTGCAGCGGCTGGGTTGTGGCGTCTCGGAGGCCTCGAGGTCTGGGTGCTTCTTGCAGTGGCATCGAGGCAGGGGAGGCGCGTGGCGATTGGTGGCGGCGTGGGTTGAGGAAGGCGCACGCAAAGTCAAGGGTCGGAGGTTCGGGGCGTCGGCTGCTGTGGTATCATGAGGGGAAGTCGTCGCGCCGGGCAGTGGAGGGTGGTGGCATGTGTTTGCACATGCAGCGGTCCCCAGATTTTTGGAATGGTCATCCAAAGCGGCTAGCGGCTGGCGAGACTACCGCGGCGTCATTCACACCCCAGTGCCATGGATTGCGCTGTGAGCTCATCGAGGCCCCTGGGAAGAGCACACACCCCACGCAGCCATGCGACCAACATCGGCGTGCCTCGCGCCTGGCTTCGTCAAGCGGAGTCTGGACGAGTTCAAGCGCCTCTCCAACTTCGGTGAGCTCTGCAGCTGCATGTGTGCATGCGCCGCCACTGACACGCGCAGCACTCAAGCTCGAGGGCCTGCGCTCCCCGTCCAAGCCCTTTCCGCTTATGCACTTCGACCACGCTGAGGATCTGGAACGATGCAAGCGCATGAGCGACAAAGACATCGGCGGCTTCTCCACCGTCAACTTCGACCACCATCCTGTCTCCCAGACGGAACCCCCCCACGTCCGCTTCCATGGCACCATATCCACACAACTGCCACACAACCAGCCACACATCCAAAGAACGGGCTATGCCGGATGGAGGACACTTGATCGAGGCTCCACCATCTTTGGCAAGTCCCTGTGGGACGTGAGCATGTACAACTTCCTCGCAATCCAGTTCAAGTCGGACGGCCGCAAGTACTTTGTCAACGTGCAGACCGAGTCGATTGTTCCTACAGACATCCACCAGCACCTGCTGCACTCCAAGACACCGGGCGAGTGGGAAACCATTCTAATCAGGTGGAACGAGTTCGTGCGGACGAACCATGGGCAGGTCGTAGAGCCACAGAGGGAGATGTTGACACAGAAGGTGAGGACGGTGGGCATATCCTTGATAGACCGCATACCGGGGCCCTACGATCTGAGCATTAGCAAGATTTGGGCAACAAATGCGACAAACGAGGACGAATTTCTGAACAGCGCTCCTGTGCCGCGTTTGCAGTCAAGTGCAAACGATCTCAAGAAGGTCGCGAGGAAAGACTCAGGATTTGGCCATGCGTCACGGGAAACAGTTGCATAGATGTAGACGTTCATATCCATATCAAACTATGAAATCTTGTTTACAGTCGTGAAATGAAGTCTGTACCGCCAGATCGCCGGCAAATTGATGGCTTGGTAACCTAGGCACCAATCGCGTAGTGATTGGGGCACCTGGGCAGTCTTTCGGGCGCATGACTTCGCGACAAGTATTGTACGCGCTGCGCGCTGCGCGCCGCCTCGGTTGTTCATTCCCTCCCACGACCTCCAGCAAACACCACATCCTGGACGTCGCAGCCTTGCCTGACAGTCAGCAATCGCCTTACCTGGATACAATGCACATATTGCGCGAAATCACACGACAAAGGTTTTTCTGTTGGCGATAATCGCCAGCGCTGACACCGTCAACGCCCAGCGCTGTGTTCTGCTACAAGCATTAAACCGCCAAATAAACATGGCCACACCGCGCTACCTCACGGCGCAAAAGATCAGCCTTCTTGTCTTGACCCGTCTCTACTGCACTTCAAGTCTTCCCTATTCCGCTACGATACCCGTACTTTCCTTCATCTTGTCAAACAATCTTCCTTCGGCACCGTCCAGCGCTCGGCCACAGCGCTCCAACATCTCCAGTCAACAAGACACGTGTTTCTCAATCGATGCCTTTGAAGATGTACTTCAAGAACACCCCTCCAACATGCCGGGCCGAACTCTTCTCGATCTCTTCCTCAAACACATGTGGGAAATGAACTCTTTCGATGCGCTGCACGCTCTCTTCGACAGTATCCTAGATCTGGTTACACCTCCGCCACACGGTACACAAGATCAAGAATCACCAGATCGGATCCATCTTTCCAAGACATCACCACTTGGAGCTTTTGTTCGCAGAGCGCACCTGGAATTTACGAGGCTGCAGTTCGACGATTCAATGAAACTATGGTCTTCATTTATCAGGTACAGAGCCCCAACAGCTCAATGGACAAAGAGATTGGCTGGCTTGGCATCAAGTGGTGTAGACATGGTTGTATCCGAGATGGGTCTGAGAGCTGGCGACGACATGTACGAGATCGCGTACGGGAATCTACAAGAAGATCAAGAGGAAGGAGCGGGCATGAGTTTGAACGATCTGGATCGAATCCTGGACTTCCAACTCGATAGGCTTCAGAGGTTCGGAGACCGTGTTCCTGGCGATATGAAGAGTCAACTTCGCAATATGGTCAAGTCGTCCGGCATTGTACATCGGCAAGCGCATCTCGTACAATTCTTCGATGCCTGGAAAGCCGGAGACTACACATCTGCTTTTGACAATCTACATCGCTACTACGATTACGCTATGCAGACTCGCGAGAAGATCCATTACCAGTATGCTTTACTGCATATGGCTATCCTTCAGGCCGACTTCGGCTGCTTTGGCGAAGCGATAGCTGCTATCAACGAGACAATTGCCACAGCCCGGGAGAACCAGGACATGACTTGTCTGAGCTTCAGTCTCAGCTGGCTGAATCATATGGCGAAAGCCTACCCCAAGCAGATGAGGGGTGCCGGTTACATGAGCATGCTCGGAACTGAGAGGGATGCGTTGGCCTTTTTGAAAGCGAAAGCCAAGGAGACCAAGATGTACAACCTGCTCTGCGCAAGTTTACTCAACGAGGCAAAGCTTTCTCTAGCGACGGCACGTAGTTCATGATCGCGTTGATAGACTACCAGGACTAACTCACACATAGGGTGACTCTATTCCCCGGGCATTAGAACATATTTATCAGTCTTCACATCTCAACATCAAAGAAAACGTCAACAGTTACGGTAGTCAAATGCTTCTCACAGGGACATTCTATCAGCGACTTGGCATCCCACATCTAGCCAACATTCATTACGAGCTTCTCCTCGATTGCTATTCACATTCCTGTCCGATTGAAGAACGTCTCCGTGCGATCGCTCGCAGAGCTTTCGTTACAAGCCAGAGCGGCCGCTACGGCGAGGCTATCATGATGCTAGAAGCTGTGGATTCTTCGGTGTACAAATCGCTCAAGTTTTACCAATTCTTGATACTTTGCATTGGCCTCATTAAGCTCAGGAGAGCCATTCGAAGGTACCATTTTACCCGCACCTGCCTAGATTCAAGTCATTCATGCTGACATCAGTGTAGATCCGACTGGTCAACGTCAACTCATTTGCTCGAAACCCTTAAACCGACAGCCTCGCCATCTACCCCAACTCTCGATCCGGAACTCTCTTTCCTTCAACACGACACGTACATTGAGTACCTCATCTCCACATCGCAGTTTCCTCTAGCCTATCAATGCATTTCATTACTGGCACAATCTCTCAAAGAAGACAATGCAGACATCCAGCAGCGTGTTTCAGTGCTGCTAATGCAGGCAGAGTTATGGAGAAAAGCAGGTAAACCGGAGAGGGGCTTCAGCGTTGCGCTGCGGGCGGCAAGTGTGAGTTTCAGGGCGCGGCTTGCAAGTTCGCTATGGTCTGCAGTGGGCTGCCTGGGTGCGATACTGAATACTCTGGGGGAATGTGGAGAAGCGAGGAGGTTGGTCGAGACCGTGTTGCCGCAGGTACGTTGCCTTTTTGTCCTTACTCGCTACGGAGTTGCATATGCTGATGTCTTGAGCAGGCTCTAGAAGGCGCAGATACCATGCTTACAGGCACTCTGTACTCGCACCTAGCAGACTCGTATATGGGTCTCGCCAATCCCACCGCCTTGACAGTCTCGACGTCGAACGCTGGTTCCCACCCCCCCTCAACACCGAGAGCAGGCGAGCTGACATCAAACCGTTCCCGTGTCGCAAACATCGCCAAAGCGGAACTCTACGTCGACCGGGCGAGGGAATGCTTCCAAAAAGCAGCGTATCTGGATGGAGAGTGCGAGCAGCTGATGAAGAAGGCGATTATAGCGAAATTGAGAGGTGATGAAAAGGTTGCAGAAGAATGGGCTATGAGACATAACAGTGTTTGGGATGAGGGCTATGGATCACAAGATGTGTAAGACTGCTACCAGAATGTCACATATGACAGGGCAAGGTGCAGACGCAAAGGAAATGTATTGCTGGCTACCCCAGCTTGCTTTCGCTCGTCGTACTATATACACATTGAACCCCACACTTGACCCAAATGCTGGCCCGCATGATTCTTGAATCAATGCTTGGGAGCGTACTGTGCAATAGCTTACTCATCCTTCTTGTGGTAGTTGACTTTATCGTTCCAGAAGAGGGTCTATCGTCAAGTCAGAACACTAGCCCATCACGTTGTCGTCGAAGTCTTACCTTGTCTCCATCTCCCCAGAAGTAGTTCTTGGTACGGATGTTCTGGTATGCGTACTCGGGCCTCTCGGAGCGGGGGTTCTCGTGTTCCTCGTGGGCTACGTGCTCCCAATGAGCATCCCACCTGACCTTGGCGTTGACACTGGCGACGATGATGCAGGGGACGGCAACGCTATCATAGCATTAGCAGATTCTCTTGCTTTATCAACAACCCTTTTAATATGATGATCCGATACCACCATCCTCTCGCATGTGCCCTGGCTCCACGCCCTTCCCTCTGCCCCGTTTAACCCCCTCCACCTCCGGAACGGCCCCAAGTATCTAGGTACTTACTAGAGCGACAGCTTGCGCCAGAACTCGCCAGACTCAGCGGCGTGCTGAGCAATGTGGGCACGCTCGCGGTTGAACTCGTTGTCCTCGGTTCCGGCAAATTGCTTGGGGCTCTCGGAGCTGTAGTTGCGGCGGCCGGCGCGGGCAGGGGCGCGGGCGAGTGCCTGACGAGGCGCGGCGCGGGCGAAGGAGCGGGCGGCGAACATGGCGACGTTTGTTCGGCGTGATAGAGTGGAGGGAGGGTGCAATTGGCGTTGGCGTGAGACGTGACGACGGGAGCTCGAATTGACGAAGCAGAGGCTTGGCGGATGGGCTGATGCGGAGTTTCCCGCTTGCTCTTAGCGTGGCCGCGCTCGGCTGCCGGTAATGTGACGTCGTGTCTGGCGCGTGAAGTCGCGTGTGACCGTGTCTTGCATGTTCCCGTGAGATATAGAACGAATGAGATGACGACGTGATGATGTTCTTGGTTCGCGCTCACTGTCGCTCTTCATAACCGATCAACGCCATGGTCCGCATCACCACCTGGAATGTCAACGGCATTCGCAACCCGTTTGGCTACAAGCCATGGAGCAACACGAGGACCTTCAATGCCATGTTCGACATCCTCGAGGCGGACATTGTCATCATGCAAGAGCTGAAGATTCAGCGCAAGGATCTGACGGATGACATGGTCCTTGTACCTGGCTGGGACTGCTACTTCAGTTTACCAAAACACAAGAAAGGCACTTTCCACGTTACACAGTCCTTGTTCAGCGGCCTTGCACTAACACAGTCCAGGCTACTCAGGCGTTGGTATCTACACTCGCCAATCCATATGCGCCCCCATTCGCGCCGAAGAAGGCGTCCTAGGCGCTCTCTGCCCTCCCGGCTCGACCACATCGTACCGCAACCTTCCTGAATCTGCCAGCATTGGCGGTTACCTCAGCGCCGCGCAAATGGCCCATCTCCCCCCCGATCTCGACGCTGACAGCCTCGACTCAGAAGGACGGTGTCTGGTGCTTGAATTCCCAGCCTTTGTCCTCTTCGGCGTCTACAGCCCAGCGAACAGCAATGGCCTACGAGACGGTTTCCGAATCGGCTTTCTCACAGCGCTGGAAACACGAATACGGAACTTGACGAACATGGGCAAGCATGTGATACTCACGGGTGATCTCAACGTCTCGAGAGATACCATCGACACGGCCAGGGCGGAGGAGAATATGCTGTCGCAAGGCATGACGCATGCCGAGTATCTGAGCACTCCGAACAGGCGAATCTTCAACCAGCTCTTGTTCAATGGAATGGTTCCGGGTCAACGAGACGAGGGGAGAGAAGAGCCGGTCCTATACGATCTGTGTAGGGAGTTCCATCCTGACCGCGAAGGAATGTTCACACACTGGGAGCAGAAAATCAACGCTAGGCCGGGCAACTTTGGATCACGGATCGACTTCATACTGTGCAGCATCGCGATCAAGGACTGGTTCAAGGAGGCCAACATTCAGGAGGGACTGATGGGGTCGGATCATTGTCCAGTGTACGCTGTGACGAAGGATGTGGTGCCCATGTCACAGATATCAGCGACCGGTGAGCACGGTGCTGAAGATCAGGTGCACGTGTTGGACTTGATGAATCCAGCGGGCATGTTCAAAGACGGCATCCGGCAGCGAGAGTATGACATAGTCACAGATGTCCCAGCACTCAGCGGAAAGCTCCTAGCCGAATTTACGAAGAGGAGGAGTATCCGAGACATGTTCACCAATAAGCCTACCCTACCGAAGTCTGCACCAGCGCCTACGCCACAGATTGTCGACGAAGAAATGCCGACAAAGGTAGATGAAATGTCTACTCCCAGTACGACCATGGACGACTCCGACAGAGACCTTAAACTGGCCATCGCGGCTTCCATGGCGGAAATGCCTTCAGCAGTTGATAGTCACCTTGCATCCACCCAGAGCCCGCTCAAGTCGGTCGAGAAGCGACGCGCTTCGGCATCAGCATCGCCCAACAAGCCAGTCAAGCGGGGAAAATCCAATACCACAACCACGTCCAAAGCCCCCAAGAGCCAGCAGTCGCTCAAAGGCTTCTTCCAAAGCCGAACCAAACCTGCTGATGCAGAGCCACTCAAAGATGCAGCACCGCCCGCCTCGCCGTCTACGAACAACGATGCTACCAGCCATTCCACCATAGACATGCCTCGTCCGCTGTCGCCCATAACCTCCAAATCTTTCGACTCCGATCCGCGCGCCTCCCAGGAAGCGTCAAAAGAAGGCTGGACAAAGCTCTTCTCCAAAAAACCAGTACCGCGGTGCGAACACGGTGAGCCTTGCATCTCGTTCACGACCAAGAAACCAGGCATGAATTGCGGAAGACAATTTTGGATGTGCCCTAGACCGATTGGACCGACGGGGCAGAAGGAAGTGGGCACGCAGTGGCGGTGTGGGACGTTCATCTGGTGTAGTGATTGGAAGGGTAGTTGAGAGAAGGGACATAATACATGGATACTGATAGATGGTTCTGCTAGGCTATGAATACGCTGCTCTGTGGCTCGCATTGGTTCTGCTTACGATGACGATGCTAAAATCCTCAGGGCAGTTGTGGAGACTGAAGCTCGCCGCAGAAATAGCAGGCAAGGTCGAAAGTGTCTGCATAGTTACAGTATCACCTATCAGGCTCGGCAATGAGATTCATAGTTACGCCGGGGCGGGTAGAAGGAAGTTGAAAGTTACAGGGCTGTCCATGTCAGACCATATCAATGTGTCATGTTCAACGGTGCAAACAAGACCACAGTCTCGACAACTAATATACTAAGTGCTCTACAAAACCGTTGACGTTGATCCTAGAAGCTACAGCACTATATGCATATACGTAGTACGTCGTAATGCTACTGTGATATCTCTGCTTGACTTAACACTAAAGTACCATGTGTGTGTTGAGATGTTGCATCAGTCGTCTCTACCTAGGTATAATGGCACTGCATTCGGCTATTACTCTACTAGTATACATTAGACGTTGAAAACTGCTCTTAATACACGTTCAGTACTTATTATGAAGCTGTGAAGATCTTAGGGAGTTCTAGTAAGTGTGTTAGGGTCACTATCTTGCTTTTTGTCAGCCCGTAGGCCTGCCTCGCAGACAGGCATATACCTCTATATAGCTGTACTAAAGCACTACCGATAAGTTTAAGAAACATTTGAAATAGTGAAAAGACAATTTAACAGGCGCTCTGTAAAGGCTGAAAGGTCTATGGGCTTTTCAGTCATAAAGGGATAGGTATCCCTTTACCCCGGTCGTGACTCCTCGCAGCCAGAGCCCGGTCGTCACCACTCGTACGTCGGTCACGCCCAAAGTTATCAGAGATACATTGAGTTTTATACAAATATTTCATTCCATGCTTACTAGGATTGATGTAGAAATGCATTGTACATAGATGCTACCTCTTGGACTGGGTTATAATAAGCTATCTGTTGACTTGACAGTACGACCACTGTATGTAAGGTCACAAAAAACTTGCTTAACTCATCTTTATATATTTAAGAGTCTTTCATGAAGTGCTTGCCAGGCTAGACATGAGCTTGCGTTGGCGATACTCCTGCCAGTCAGCCATCCTCGATTTCAACATCCAACCTTGGAACCCGACACCGAACGAAGATGTCGTACCTATATGTCCCATCCACTTGTTAGAGAACCCAGATGTTGATTCAAACCTTATGAGTCACCTCCGCTTACGCCTAGGCACATCAGAGTCCTTCGGCACATGGGCGCGCTCGGACGAGAGGCGAGACAGTTTCGGCCATTATGACACCTGGGCACCTGGGCACCAATACACCACCACCCCTCCAAAACCGCAGCGGCAGAGATATCAATACACGACTCATAAGTGGTCTGATAAGTCCGCCAGCTTCACTGGGAATACTATATAACGACCTCATTGTCGGGACTGAAACACCACCATTATGCAAGCCCGTCACATCCTTCCATGCAGCCACCAACATTACAATCACATACTTGCATACATCTCCTTACATGTCAGCTTGAAGTCACGTCGGTCAAGCAAGTCAGCAAGCAGATCACTGCATATTGTTTTCAAATCACGCTGGGGAGAGAGGTGAGTTCTTTTTGTATGCATTTTTGGTATCTTTTATCTATCTTTTTTTGTGGTTGATATGTTCTTCTGATGCTGCGCATGCGCGTATGATCGACGATGTGTATGCTACACCATGTAAGACATAGGGTCTGGACGGGGTATCTGAAGTAGTGACCACGAACCATATATCGTCAAAGGCAACTTGGTCGTGATCGAGAGAAAAACACACGCTTCACCCATGTTCCCACCATCAAGATTCAAAAGCCTCTTTTATGGGATCGTTCATTCTGTATGCACATTGCCTGAGGTATCGTGGGTTGTGATCGTAATCGTAATCCGGGAAAGAGTGGAAGGTGTGCTTGACTGGGTGCTGCACAAGAAAACGTGGCAGGCTGGTGACAAGTGAAAGACTTTTGAGTGCGCTAAGAGCAAGGGGAATGCCAGATCGAGACGTAGAGGCAAGCCGACTGTGTTGCCAAAAGAAGGCGGAACATATCGACTGGAAATGAGTGTTGATGTGTGGGATTCGCCGGCGTACCGAGAGGCGCAAATCGTTGATGAGTGACGTGCGGGCCTCCGTTACATGAAATGTGAAGATGCAGGCTACGTGTCTCGAGGATCAAGTGTTGAGAACATCGTCGAATGCAGGAAGGGTTGTATCCTCGTTGGCGCCTGGGCGAAACGCATCAAAGTCATCTGGATACAAGACCATGCTTGATGCGAAGTTGGTGATGTTACCGTAAGCAATGGTGTCGGAGACGAATACGTTGTCGATCAGAGTTGCGTCAGCCTGAGGATTTGCATCATCTTGAGAGTCCGTAATCGGGCTGTCGAGATAACCAACAAGTTGCTGATAGAACGGGTTGATGTCGTAGTTGGGGAGAGCAGGAGTGGGGTAACGGTCAGGTACGTGTTCGCCGGTGTGTCCAGGGACAGCCCTGTGCGCGGCGAGGATGTCTTGCTCGATGTTTATCCTCAAAGCAGAAGTCCTAGCAATGTCTCGCTTCGCGCGGCGCTTGTTGCGAGCGACGATGCGGCGGTCGATTACAGGAGCTACGATCGGTGTCGCTCGCAAGGCGAGACCGCCCTTCTCCACAGTTGAGTTGACAGAGCGTCCGAGGAAAGTTGACGACGAGGTGCCCTCGATAGCGACATAGGTAGACGCGTATCCCATTGACTGGACGTAGGCGATGATGTCCTCAACAGAGAGCGCAATGTCTGCAACTCCGGCGCCGATGCATGCAAACTCGAGGGAGCCGTCGCGAGAGATGAAAGGATTACCCTCTTTATTGATTGAGAGAGACCATCCATAGAAGGCGAGGTATGACTCAGGTTCAGGTATGTGGAGGTGACCGCAGATGATGATAAGGAACCGGTCTAGGGGAGCTTCGACCTTTCCAACTTGGTCGCGGATGGTAGACCAGGCCTTAGCCATTAGAGACCAGTAAGACTTGTACATGTCGGCTTCCCAGAGAGCTCCGATGATGCTGGAGAGCTTCTTCATGGGCCACTTCTTCAACTCAGAGGCAGTGACGTAGTAGCCTGCAAAATTTAGTGAGGGTTACTGCAATAGTGAGAGATATACTTACATCGGAAAGCAACGAACGCGTTGAGAGCTTTCTTGGCTTTCTCTGGAGTGGTGAAGCGAGCATCGTTGACGGGAGGTCCGAGCAGCAGCAGCCTCGCTGTGAGCGCAGCCTGTGCCTTAGGATCTGGGATCAAACGAAACAACTGGATCATCTGCTTGCCACTGCGAGTCTGCAGAAATCTGTCGATTTCCGCTTCTGCCGGGTTGCGCATGAGACGGGCAACGAAATCATTGCTTGACATAACGAGGTTGAGTATTGTTGCAAGAGAGTTTGAAAAAGGTGATTTGGAGGGAAGGTTGCTATGGGTATAGGTTGTAAAAAGTGGTTGCTGTAGAGTTTTTGGAGTAATTGCAAAAGAAAAAAAAGGTTTGAGTAGTGGAAGTGGGTGGTATTTCGACGAGATGGTGAGAGCAGAGACTTTGTTTGTGGCCGCGCCAAGGCTGAGCAGGCCAGGCAACGAGTCTGCGCGTTTGCAATGGTCAGTGCATAGGTACGTCAACAACAGTATTTCCTCGCTCACCTGATGAAACTGTCTCAGTCTCCTTCACTTCGTAAATAATCCTGGACGGTCCCCTTTATAGCGTTGTTAGAAGCAGTCTGGATACTGAGCCTTATCACAAATGCTATCCGATATGACAAGCACTGTGATGTGACTTGGGAATGTGAAAACTAGATGGAATTGGAGAAAACCCCAACATTTGTCCGCTAAGTGATATTTTGAGACAAAGGAAATAGCATCAAGCCACGCACGAGATAGCGCTAAGATACGTGTACCTGATTTGATGAAAGGTATGCCACTAACCAGATGCTGCGCAAATACGGCAACCCCTTGCATACGCGACACAAGCCGCAGAATTCCGAACATGTCGGTCGTTTCCAAAAAGAGACTCCTGGTGATTCTCATGACGACATTCCGTTCGGGTTGATTTCTTGTGTGTTTTCTGAAAGGCTCCAATCTCTAACTTGGCCTTTCCAGTCTGCGATGCGCCCGTCACGAACCCTGACTACGACAACTCTGACCTCTGCTCCCTCGACGTAACACTTGGTGCCCCCGTCACCTTCTCTTAGTGATTCATCAGCGTTTTCTTGTGAACCTATGCCCCCACCGCCCCACAGTCCTTCGCCAGCGGGAGGAGCCGAGTGTGTGTCCTCGCCACCAGGGCTAAAGGTATTGTTAGCCAGGTGTTGGGCTTTGTACCATGTCTCTTCCTCGGAGCCAGAAGGCACGAGTTCAGCAACGCCATTGATGGTGGCGCTGATGCGACTCAGGGACGCGGTGTTCATGCCAAGGAGAAGTTCGGCCAAGGATCCCGAACGTGGTGCTGGACCTGACGGCGAAGGCGAGCGACCCGGCTGGCTCAAGGTTGGAGGGCGGTGAGAAATCCAGTCATGCACCAGGAGAGATACTCGAGTGTTGGCCTCGAGATTTTGTGTTTTGCGGGAAGTTGAAGGTGTTGTCATGATGATAGTGGGAGTTGGAGAATACGGAGTGTTAGGTAAGTAGGTGTAGTTCATCAACGAGACGTGAGGAATGTTTTCCGAGCATGTTGCAAGATGGAGCTGTTTGAACTTGTTAGCACATAAGCATACGAGAGATCGGGGGTGTTGGCAATGCACGTGTTTATGAGGCGGGTATGAATCACGACACTTGGTAGGAAGGGTTTGGGGGGAAATGAACTGCTCGAAACAAGCGAGGAGGGGTCATGTAAGCATGCGACGTGTGTTTGAATGTGATCCCGATGGAAGAATGAGATGAGACAAGATAAAAGTGTTTGGAGGGACTCACAAAGCGGGCATTCTGGAGGCAGGTCACCACCTCATCCGGTAAGCCGCTAGACATGGCGAGACGGATCAAGAGGGGGGTGAAGACGTGAGTCAAGAGAGGCAGGCTGCGAAAGGTGGACGGTGCTGCCGTGCTTGATCAGGCGCGTGAGGACGGTTGGCAGAACTTGACGGCGGGAAGGATGACGTTGCGTGGAGCTTGTCCGTGCAGCATCTCCGCCTCCGCCGACGCGCGCGGCATTGCGCATTCCGACGGCGACCCGGCGACGCAGCCATCACCTCCTGCCACAACAGCCGCGTCTGCGATGGCTGCCCCGAATGCAATCCCGCCTATGGAGGGCACTGACAGCGTCCATGCCGACCCGAACAGCGTATCGTCGCCCACGCATGATGGTGCCCCCGCCTCGCCCATGGATGAAGCGACTCCCACATCGCCTGACCAAGGGAGCGCACCCCCCAACGCGCAGACGCAGCAGCGCGTGCAAGACATGTTGCACTCAGACGTGGGCGTCTCCACCCTGCTGAACCGCCTCAAGGCCAGCATTGCGAGCGCCAGAGTCAGTGGCCACGAAGCCGGGCTCTTGTGCATTCCGACGGCTAACACGCTGGGCAGGACTTCGCCAGCTTTCTCAAACGCCGGGGAGCTCTCGAGGAAGAGCACGCCGGCAGCCTCAAGAAACTAAGCCGTCTGACGCTCGACGGCGTGCGGAAGCCTGACACGCGGCACGAGAGCTACCAGACGCAGTTCGAGCAGGTCCTCCACGCAAACGAGCGCATCGCCGACAATGGCACCCAGTTCGGCCTTGCCCTACACGCCATGCACGAGAACCTGCTACAGCTGGCCAACAAGATGGATACAAGCCGCAAAACTTGGAAGCAGCAGGGGCTCTCGGCAGAGAACAAGGTTCAAGACGCCGAACGGCTGGCCGAGAAGGCCAAGGCCAAGTACGACCAGCTCGCCGAAGACCTTGACCGGGTCAAGACAGGCGACACAGGTGCGGGCAGGAAGTTTGGCTTGAAAGGGCCCAAGTCAGCCGCCCAGCACGAGGAGGACCTCCAGCGCAAGACCCAGGCGGCAGATCAGGACTATGCCAGCAAAGTCCAGACGGCACAGGTCTCCCGCAAAGAGCTCGTCGCGACTCTGCGGCCCCAGGCTGTCTCTGCGCTGCTGGATCTCATCAAGGAAACCGACGCTGCTCTGACTATGGAAATGCAGAAATACGGTAAGTCCACCTGCTGCCCGCGTCAGCTTCGACTGACGCTGTCATAGCCTCGTTCAACGAGAAACTTGTCGTCAACAATGGCCAGGTCGTCAGTCCACAGCCACCCAAGGGCGCGACTACTCAGGCCCCGTCCAGCATCAACCAGCTCATCTACCAGATCAACAATGAGCGCGACTTTGACGAATATATTTTGAGCCATGCCTCCAAAGCACCCATCACCAAATCAGAGCTACAGTACCTGAAGCATCCGACACAGGCGCAGACGCGGTCACATCCAACACCACCTGCTGCTGCGAGTACTAACCGACGTACCTCCATGCAGCTGCAGAGTCAGCCGCCGCCCTCTTTCCCCATGCCGCAGCCAGATGCCAACCCTCTATCGCCTCAGGGCCCTTCCAGTCTCGAGCCCTCGTTTGGGGGTCCTGCACAGCTGCCACCTTCGTCGTTGCAATCGCAACCACAGCCTTCGCAAGCGCCGCAGTTCAGCAACTCGCCCTACTCACCCGTGGGGCCCACGCCTTACCCACAGTCAGACTATCCTCGTGGACCTGTCGGTCAGGCTACGGCACAGCAGACTAGCGGAATTCTTTACAACAACGCCCAACCCCCGGTCAATCCCGTCTTTGGCGTCACTCTGGAAGACCTGTTCCACCGAGATGGCTCACCCGTACCCATGGTAGTCTATCAGTGTATTCAGGCTGTGGATCTATACGGACTGGAAGTAGAGGGCATCTATCGGATCCCTGGAACCTCGTCGCATATCCAGCAAATGAAAGCTCTCTTTGACAGTGGTAGGTGATTATGAGAATTAGTCAATGCGGGCGACTAACGCTATACAGACGCTTCCCAAGTAGATTTCCGCAACCCAGAGTCGTTTCAGCACGACGTCAACAGTGTGGCTGGTTTGCTGAAACAATTCTTCCGCGAGCTTCCGGATCCACTGCTCACCCGCGAATTCTACGGCAAGTATATCGATGCTGCACGCATCGATGACGAGACCATGCGACGTGATTCCATGCACGCGCTAATCAATGCTTTGCCCGATCCGAATTATGCGACACTTCGTGCCCTTGTTTTGCATCTGCATCGTGTGCAGCAATCCTCCGAGGTTAACCGCATGAGCACCGCAAATCTGGGTATCTGTTGGGCGTAAGTCATCACTCGACCGAATCTATGTATCGACTAACCTCGCATAGGCCGTCCATAATGGGTCCTCATAAAGGCAACAATATGGCCGATGCCGGTCTGCAAGCCCGCGTAATCATTACCATTCTTGACAACGTGCTCCAGATATTTGACGAGGACTGAACACCTATCTTGCCTGGGCAGGGGCTCATGTCTGTCATGTTCTTGCAATCTCAAATCACGTTTCCTATTACCCTCTAGGTGTTCAATGTCTAATCCAATGCGGGCTCCGCTTGTGCGGGACGGCTACCGCATTCGTGAACAGCACTTTGTGTATGATTATGGTAGAGTACGAGAAAAGCAGGGACTAAGCTACATCATAAGAAGGCATGGTCGCTGCTCGCTGCTCGCTAAGGGGTATGAATAGCCACACGCAGGGATGGAGCAGTCAGGGACAGCGAAGTTCGA
Organism: Alternaria triticimaculans; assembly: GCF_023758025.1. Taxonomy (NCBI): domain Eukaryota; kingdom Fungi; phylum Ascomycota; class Dothideomycetes; order Pleosporales; family Pleosporaceae; genus Alternaria; species Alternaria triticimaculans. The sequence goes on from NW_026055969.1 coordinate 213,420, forward strand.
GGTCGAGGTTTAGAAGTGAATTGATCCAAATGGTCTCTTTCTAGTCTCGTGGTACATCTTGGGCCTCTACGATCATGTCAACAGATTAGATGCAAAGAATACGACCATGGATCTGGATGTTGGCCTGAAGACGCGATGAAAGTGTTCTGCGCTACATTGAAATGTAAACAGCGTTGCAACGCTTCCAGTAGAGCAATGTAGACGCGTGACGGAGGTTGGTGAGGTTTGCAGTGGGGCGCGCTTACCCCAGTGCCCCGGGCGGATACCTAGGCAGCGGGACGCTAGTGAGCTTGACAGGGACAGCTGCAGTAGGCTGATTGAGGGGAAGCTGTGCTGTAGCCCGCCCAAACCGACACAAACACCACCACTACTCCACTCCATACACGCTGTCGCGTTGGTGTGCAAATTGACCTCACCCTCCAGCTCCGGTCCCGACAGTACCATCATGCTCACACGCCGTGTTTGTGCCAGTGTGCGCGGCATCCTCTCCCCGCCGTGTGCCACCGCCGTCCGCTCTCAGGCCTTCAGTGCTGGCGCTCCAACACAAAGCCCGGCTAGAGCTCCTACCCTCGCCGACATCACACCCGATAGTGCTGCCAGCTTCAACGAGAAGCAGAAGAGCTTCCGCGACGGTCTGGTAGCTGCTCAGAAGCGAAAGGAACAGGAAGAGAGTCCGTTGCACGTCGCCCAACCTGAATTACCCAAGAGCGCTAACGTGAGTAACTACAGAAGATGCCCGCGCCCGTGAGCAAGAAAACGGCAAGAAGAAGGGCGGTGCGCTATCATCTCTCATCTACGGCACGCCCGAGGGCCGCGAACTCGACAAGGACATTGAGCGCAGCTTTTCTCAGGTCTTAGCTCGCGGCAAATACGTCCACTCCATTGTGTTCCACGAGGTATTGCAAGACAAGGTCGAAGAGTACACCGAGTTGGTTGGAAGCTGGTACCCAAAGATGGCGTCCATTCCCGAGAACAAGGTCCATCTTGTAGGTAGCTGGAGGACTGAAGTGGGAGATTGCAACACCTTTGGTAAGTCTGCAACTCGCTCCAACGCTCGCATCTCTCTCAACGATGCTGACTATGCACCAAAGTACATATCTGGGAGTACCAACGCTACGAGGGTTACCACGAATCGCTACACAACATCCAATCCCATCCAGAGTTCCCTGAGTTCGATGTCAAACTCAAGACCTTGATCAAATCCAAGCACAACTCCCTAATGCAAGAGTTCTCCTTCTGGCCTACGACACCCCCACGCCAGCTCGGTGGCTTGTTCGAATTGCGCTCGTACACACTACATCCTGGCAATTTGCTCGAGTGGGAGACACATTGGCGACGTGGCTTGAAGGCCAGGCGGGAAGTCATGGAGGGTGTGGGTGCTTGGTTCGTCCAGATCGGTGATCTGAACACAGTACACCATCTGTGGCAATTCGCCAACCTGGAGGAACGCAAGGTCCGTCGTGAACAGAGCTGGAGTGTGGAAGGCTGGGGCGAGACAGTGCACAAGACCGTGCCGCTCATCCAGACCATGAGGAGCAGGATCTTGATTCCTTGCTCCTGGAGCACTGTTGCATAAGCTTCGATTGCACCGATCAAGCCACTCATTTGGTGTACGACCAAGTAAATGGCACTGTGCGCTGCTTACAGTGAGAGGGTGTCATGTCTGCTGTATCATGTATATGAGCAAGATCGATCACAATGTTCCAGAATGAGGCAAGTATCGCTAGTGGAGCCATCAAGCCTCCAGCGTCTAAGTGGTGCGAAGTTGCGAGGGGCTGCATCAATGTCAGATACACATTCGTAGAATATGATGATTCATCTCATTCGTTGTGCACGCCGAGGTAGCGATCGTACCTGACATACCGTTTCGACGCTAAGATGTTGCCAAAACCGGCGGGCGGACGGGTCGCTACGTCATAAGATTTTGCGCTTGGCACACCACCACATAGCAACAAGTGCCGCCGAAATCACTTTCGCTGCCAGAACCCCACAACAAGTCGCCAACAGTTGCTGGTACTAAGCGAATAACACACCATGGTGTACATACGACAGGATAAGCTACCAAAGCTCAGGGAGTACAAGTACTCTGGCGTGGATCACAGCTTGCTTTCACAATATGTCCTCAAGCCTTTCTACTCTCATGTGGTCATCAAATGCTTTCCTATGTGGATGGCGTGAGTATTTCCAAAATCTCATACAAAGCAATACTAACATGTCTTAGACCCAACCTTGTAAGTTTGGCATAAAAAAAAGATTTTATATGTCGAACCCCGCCGCAAGAGCTTCGTCCTTACTTACATGATGCTGTAGATAACACTCTCTGGGTTCGGGTTCATCATAGTCAACTTCCTCACCTTACTCTGGTATACACCGACCCTTGATCAAGATTGCCCGCCTTGGGTGTACGCCAGCTGGGCCATCGGACTGTTCCTCTACCAAACATTTGATGCTGTGGATGGGAGTCAGGCCCGCAGGACTCGCCAGAGCGGTCCTCTAGGCGAGCTGTTCGATCATGGAGTCGATGCGATCAATACGACACTGGAAGTATTGTTGTTCTCTGCGACAATGAATCTTGGCCAAGGCTGGAAGACAGTCCTCACGCTCTTTGCATGTAAGCCAGCACCTTGACATTACTTGCTTTGCATCTTATCTTGCTAACTACTGCAGCATCTCTGACATTCTACGTGCAGACCTGGGATGAGTATCATACCCATACACTGACTCTTGGTGTTATCTCTGGGCCAGTCGAGGGTATCATAACCTTGTGCATAGTGTATGCCTCAACTGCCTACCTTGGTGGAGGTAGCTTCTGGCAACGCTCCATGATCCAAAGTCTCGGAGTGAAAGAGCAAGGATTCATTCCAGAAGTGCTGTACAATTTGGCATGGAACGAATGGTATATGGTCTATGGAGGAGTTGTGCTCGTGTTTAACACTGTTTCGAGGTATGAACACATGCCATTGTACGAGACAGTAGGCTGACAATGACACAGCGCGCAAAATGTAATGAAGGCGCGTCGTGCCCGTGGTCAAAAGGCGCGAGTCGCTCTCCTGGGTCTTCTTACCTTCGGGGCGGCTTGGGTCCTCATCACGGCGTACTTGTACCTGCAACCTATGATCTTGCATCACCATCTGGTTCCGTTCATCTTCTACGCTGGTCTCATCAACGCGTACTCGGTGGGTCGCATGATCATCTCTCACCTTACGAAATCCCGATTTCCTCGAGGCAACGTACTGATGTACCCTCTCATCTACGGAGTGATCGATTCGCTCGGGCCATGGCTACAGGAGCACATTGGTGTCGGCTGGCCAAGTGCCTTGGGCAACGATGTTTATCAGGTTGCCTTTGTGTTCATGTGTCTAGGTCTTGCTGTCGGTGTGCATGGAAGCTTCATCGTGGATGTTATTTGGACGATCTGCGATTATTTAGACATCTGGTGTCTCACGATCAAGTACCCCTACCAGCCAGTAGAAGAAAACATCGAACGGAAGGGACAATGACGATCAGGCTACTGGGTCTCAACCACAAGGGGAGATGGAAAGGGTTGATGGGATTAATCCCACTATAAATTCCTTTGTTTGGGGATCTTTGCGTACGCCCGCAGGAACTCATCATCATATCTAGATGTTAGAGCTGTTGGCTGAGTAGCTTTACGAGGAGCACGACATCACGTAACTATAGGCAGTGAAATACACCACACATTATCAACCTCAACTTCAGATACTCAAATATGTACCTTCCGCATTTCAAGGTTCCTGAGATTGATTGTGCCGGCCCGCATATATGTGTGGTGCCAGCGTGAGCCACGCTAGACCGATGTAGGTCACCCCCGAGCGCGTCTCCGCAATCACTCATCAACCGGAGCCAGGACTCTACAACCTCCAACGCAAACATGTCAACCGTGGGGGTAAATTTGGCTGTTACTAAAGACGGTGAGAGCTACAACAAACTACAGCGGCCCGATGGTTACCTTATGTCGACGCAGCCGCCCTCCATATCCTCCTCGACAGCGTCCCCGACTGCATACGGCAGCAAAAGAAAGTGCGCGCAAGAAGAGGCCGTTGGTGTTAAGCGCGCGAGGATCGCGCGCATCACAGCGCACCCAAAAAACCGGCCGCGCGCTGTAGATTCGTACCAAGAGTATGGGACACGGACGGTGCTACCAGGACTCGACGGTGAAGAGCAGTCATCCGACGAGACCACAAGCGAAGCGTTGGCCTACCTTCACGGTGTCCGGTGAGTGCTTACTTCATCTTTTGCACTCCCCTCACATGAGAGCATTATCAAGTGCATCGCTTATACATGAGGCCTAGGTCTGAAGCATCGGCGATTCCCACTCTACTCGTAGCCCCAAACAATGTCAACGCTGGCAAACTCGACTCAGACCATGACGAATCGCAATACAGAAGCCCGATGGATACTCAACGCGTCATATACAGGGAAGGAACCTGGATTGCCGTGGATTGTGAGTACAACGCTACCAAGTGGGAAACAGACTCGTTCGCCCTTGATCCACAGGAAGCTTGCACCAATGCTCTCCTCCAGCGCTTTCGAAACCTTCGCAAGAAACTCGCCGAAATGCGGAGGTATGGACGACTACCAGACACAGCAGCGAGCCGCGCAAAAGTAGAGAAGTTTGGAAAGCAGAAATGGTCGGAAACCATAGAGAAGGACTTACCGATTCTCCAAGAAATCATGCACATTGACGAGTCGACGCTGTATATGGCTCTACAAGGCTGCACGTTAGCATTGGGTCGATCAGCTAAGATATCCCGGGAGAAGAGCAGCTGGATATGGACCTTGTTGGCCCTAGTTGGAGATTTCGGTACTTTGGATCATGAGCGTGTGAGCAGAATTCGAGACTTGGGGCTCAGCGCAGGCCGGCTAGTGGGCCGACTCTACGCAGACAACAGAACATTGACGTGTGATGCACAAGAAGGCGAGTGCACTAGTCCCGAGGTCCCAGAGACCGATCCCAGAGAACAGACACATGGAGCTCACGACACGAGACATCTCGCGCCGAAAGTCACACAAACTCTGCGCGATGTTTCGGATGAGAAAGACAACGGATTAGACACGACGTCCTTCAGAAATGACAATGCCGTACTCAGCCAAAACACAGTCATTGAAGAGACGGATGATTCTGACGCAGAGATGATCATGTCTGAGGATGAAGTTGAATCAGAAAGCATTCCGGAAGATGGAGGTCTTGAGGAAGCTCGAGCGCGTCTTCTTGCGCAACTCGGAGACCGCTTGGTACATTCACAAGTGCCTCTGCCTCATACGCCCCCAATGCAAGTCCATCATCACCTTTCAAGGGTCGAGGCTGAGAGGCAGCGACAAGAAATACGCCGAGGAGAGCTGCAGCAAACTGCAAGTGCCACCAAATTGGCGCCAGTTTCCGAGCCGACGCAGGCCAAACCGCAGTCCATTACCCCATTGTCCGAGAGTGACTGGAACACGAAGGCAGCCATCGACATGATTCTGACAGTTGTAGCCGAGTGCTATGGACAAAGAGATCTGCTGAAATTTCGACTGCTCTGGTAGTTGCACACAGCGCGATGACTAGAAACCCATGCATCAATTTATTCCTTGTAATCCTGTGACTATATTTTGGCTACCGCAGTGACGTCGGTGTGAAGATGCACGGGCCAAGTCGCGGAGTAGAACGATTCTTTGCACACGCGCGCTTGCTCTTGGGCGATTGAGTCACTTTCCAGGTCCATGCAGCGCATTTCACCCCACTTTGTCTGCCCCGCGCTCTTCCAGGACGCCCTCCGATATACCTTCGCATACCGTAAAGTCAGCCGAACATTTATCCGAACCTACATTCTTGCACCCCGCCGCCGCTTCTCTACGCAAACTTCGCCCTTGGGCTTCGACGACGACATGGGCAAAGAAGACAAGAACAAATCGTTCAACCTGAAGGTGCCAAAGGGCACACGCGACTGTACATTTTGCCCACATTGCGCCCAAACGACTCGCTAACTATGTCAGGGACTGGCGAGGATGCCGCACTTCGCGACAACCTGTTCCAAACGGTAACGGAAGTTTTCAAGCGCCACGGCGCTACGACACTCGACACGCCCGTCTTCGAACTCAAAGAGATCCTCAGCGGTAAATATGGAGAAGACTCAAAGTTGATATACGATCTGCAGGATCAAGGCGGCGAGCTCTGCTCACTGCGCTACGATCTCACCGTTCCACTTGCACGATGGCTCGCCATGAACCCTAGCGTCCAGAGTTTCAAGAGATACCAAATCGCTAAGGTGTACCGCCGCGACCAACCAGCCATGACCAAGGGTCGCATGCGAGAGTTTTACCAATGCGACTTCGATATCGCGGGTTCCTACGACGCCATGATTCCAGATGCCGAGGTACTCAAGATTGCGACCGACGTCTTCGATGCGCTCAAGTGGGACTCGTACACGATCAAGATAAATCACAGGAAGATTCTAGACGGCATGTTCAAGGCTGCTGGCGTCAAGGCAGAACTGATAAGGCCGATCAGCTCTGCTGTGGACAAACTAGACAAGGTGAGCTGCAATCTCCATGTCTCTGCCAATCACTAACATGCTGCAGCTACCATGGTCAGAGGTCAAGCAAGAAATGGAGACCAAGGGACTGCCAGCAGACGTCGCGGATAAGATTGGTGAATGGGTGCAGCGCAAAGGCGGCGACGACATCATCGACTATCTCAAGACAAACGAGACCCTTTCTCAATCGGAAGATGTCAGCCAGGGTGTTCGGGAGATGGAACAGCTCTTCTCATACCTCGATGCTTTTGGTGCCCGCAAGAGGATCTCTTTCGATCTCTCACTCGCCAGAGGTCTAGACTACTACACTGGGCTCATCTACGAGGTAGTTACAGAAGGCTCAGCACCGCGCGTAAAAGGTCAGCAGCAAGAAATCGGCGTAGGAAGTGTCGCCGCCGGTGGTCGTTACGACGGGCTCGTGGGCATGTTCAGTGGCAAGCCTATTCCCTGCGTTGGCATATCTTTCGGCATCGATCGAATCATTAGCATCATGAAAGCCCGCGGCCAGTCGACACAGCGTGCCAAAGATGTCGATGCCTTCGTCGCAGCCTTTGGTGGTAAAGGCTTCACCGGCCTGTTGACAGAACGTATGCAAGTCGCTCAAGAGCTATGGGCTGCAGGCATCAAGGCTGAGTTCTCGTACAAACTGAAGCCGAAACTCCCTCAGCAATTCAAACAAGCTGAGGTGGCCGGTGTCCCGCTCCTCGTCATCCTTGGTGAGGATGAGCTCAAAGACGGCAAGGTCAAGATTAAGGTCCTGGGAATCAAAGACGACAACGACCCCGAGAAAGACGGTGTACTGGTGAACAGGACTGATATGATTGCCGAGATTCGGAAGCGACTACCAAGCGCAGCTTGATTGCAGTTGGCGGGCGGACTTCCAGACTGACAGTGCACTTATAGATACCCATAGACTACATTCTACAAGCTCCCCTACCCGGGGTTCACAGTGTCATTCGCAAGGACTAAATTTGGAGAGAGTCTAGAAGAACAAAAGCATGTATACCTCGACCTAGGACGGACACGACGTTGATCTTTCCAGTCGGATGAATAGCGGTTTCCCTAGCATTACTTGAGTCGGATGTGTATGTATACAAAAAGTCTACCGGAAATCACCGTGGTGCTTCAGGGGTTTCTTATCATTCAAGTCCGCATTGATTTTGCTGTCGCGTTGTTAGGCAGACCAGAACTGTGCGGCACCAATCTGTGTGAGGACATTGTAGAGAACTTATTTCATCTGCGCAATAGGTCTTATGTACAGACGCATAACTGAAGGAAAAATCTCGCACTCTGCTGCCATGAGGTTTTGATTGGAAATTGGGTAGTTGATGTCAGTTTGCGTGTCTAGTAGCCGTCCTTGCCCCACTTGTTGTATGTGTCATGGAGTTCCTACGCTCGTCAATACAGTCTGATTGCTGGTAATCAAGGGCGTCAGCTTACCTTGGGGAGAGTGACGTTGGGAATGACGACCACGTTAAGCGCAGAAGGCGCATCCTTCTTGACGCTGGTGTCACCTCCGGGGTGGTACTGGTATGGGCCCACACCACCATCCTGCTTCCAAGGCTCACTGCCTGCGGCCTTGGCGACAGCTCGTTCCGAAGAAGCACTGGTAGGAGAGCGGGCTTGCAATTGTCAGCATGTGAAGACGGGCGCACGAGGCAGAATCGATGTATCCGGGAACATACAGAAGTGCCATCCTGCCAGACCGAAAACACCGCTCATGATAGCGAACAGAACCTGTAGACGAATCAGCTATGCGCCCTGTATTGTCCAATTGACGTGTCGCATCCTACATAGAGCTCAGGGTCGCGCTTCGCTCCGGTCTTGAGGGCGTCCTTGCCGGCCTGTCTCTCGCCCTCAGCGGCGGCGCTGGCCCATCGTCGAAGAGCAGGCGTAGGACGGACACGCGGGGCGGCGCGGAAGGCGGAGCGGGCAATGATGGAGGACATGATGGGGGGTGAGTGGCGTGGACGGGATGCGAGCTATGGGATGCGTGCAGCGCGGAGCAGTGGTTCGATGTTGAATCTCGCGGACGCCAAGCTTGGCGGCTGCGTCACAGCGACGGCCATGCCGGAAACAGTCAGGCGGACCTTGCAGTGCGCCGGGCAACGTCGAAGGGTCGAGCATCAACTTTATGCGCCCCTTTCAGCGCAATCACACGTCTTGTCCATCGTTCCATTAGCCTTTCGGCGCCGCAGCCCTTCCATTCACTCACTTCCAGTCGCTCCTTCCCCTGCCGGTCGCCATCCTCGCCCATCCGCGCTCCCCGTATTCGTCGCGACCACGCGCTGCACAAGCCGTGACTTCCCTCCAGCCACACCCTCAGCTCTTTGATGTCATGCTGCGTGCCGAGAGTGTAATCGCGCCCGCAACCACATCACCATGGCCATGACGCCGTCCGAACAGAAGCGCAGCTCGACTGGCAGTCGCGTGTTGGGCATGACGGGCCCAGCAGGCGAGCCCGGCCTGCCACCCTCGCGACCGTCGTCGATTGCGACTGCCAATTCGGGCAGCCAGAACAGATGGTCCCAGGCCAGCCCTGCACGACGAGGCGGCGGCATGAGCGTCGCCGGCAGTCTAGGACACAGCCGCCCAACGACGTCTGCCAGTAGAACCCATGTTCCGCTGGCAGCCCACGGCTTCTTTCGCCCCATGAGCTCGCAGCGTCTTCAACAACAACGCAACCAGCGCCCCAATTCCCTCCTCGGCCACGGCTCGCTCTATTCCGACGCTACACACGAAACGGGCAGCAATCCGTACCGCCAGAGTACAGGCTCTACGCAAACAATTCGGCACGGCGCCCCAACCCTGGGCCTCCATCACGAGCTGGACCCGCAGCCTCCGCCGTCGCGCGGCACCGACATCACCGATAGAGACATGCCCGACCGCACCACAGCCAACACCACGCCCACGGGCGCAGAAACAGTGCGCAGTCGAGGCGAGAGCATCACTCCCCTGCAGCGACCCAGGCCTCAGCACCTGGATCTCTCTACTGTTCATGGCCACGATTCCGGCAAGCTCCCAACGCCCAGCAAATCGCCCCGCTCTTTCGGTTCCAGCTTCATGTTGTCCAGTCGCGACGGACGCTCAGCCCAAATACGACCCCATCAAGGACACGAGAAACTCACCTCTGCCGAGTCGTCACCCAGAATAGCCCGCAAAGAAGCTACTAAGGAGGCAGTCAAGCGGGAGCTCGGCAGGAACTACCAGTACTTCTCTGGCAATACCGCGTTTTGCTGGGGCGGTAGATTACAAAATACCCGCGACCGTCCAGTCAACGTCGCCACGGCAATCCTCATCATCTTACCTGCTGGCCTTTTTTTCGGCTTCTCGTTCGTGGACTCCCCTCCACTGCTATTGTTCCTCACGCTAACTATTACTATAGGGCCCCTTGGCTATGGACCAACGTTTCTCCATCGATACCCATCCTCTTTGCATATTTGCTTCTCGTCTCCATCTCCTCTTTCCTTCATGCTTCAGCTTCAGATCCGGGCGTATGTCATGCACCTCCTTTGTCATGAACACTACTAACGCCGTATAGATACTTCCCCGAAATCTACATCCATTCCCCCCTCCTAATCCTAATGACGATCCGCTCAGTCTCGGTCCGCCCACCACTGAGTGGACCATGGTGGTCTCCGCAACCGGTACGAATGCAGCTATGGAGGTGCCGACGAAATATTGCAAGAGTTGCAATATCTGGCGACCTCCACGTGCTCACCATTGCCGTGTATGTGACAATTGCATCGAGACGCAAGATCACCATTGCGTCTGGCTCAACAATTGCGTGGGACGCCGCAACTACCGTTACTTCTTTGTCTTCGTGTGCGCCACCACGTTGCTAGGTCTTTTCCTCCTGGGCGCTAGTCTGGCACACATACTAGTCTGGCGGGCGCAAACTGGAGCATCCTTTGGCGAGGCCATCGATCGATGGCGTGTACCCTTTGCCATGTGTATATACGGACTCCTCGGGTGGTCATATCCCTTCAGTCTTGGCATATACCATCTGTTCCTGGTTGGTAGGGGCGAAACGACACGTGAATATTTGAACTCACACAAGTTCCTCAAAAAGGATCGGCATAGGCCCTTCACGCAGGGCTCCGCGTTGAAAAACTGGGTTGCTGTATTACAGCGACCACGCCCACCGACCTATCTCCATTTCAAGAGAAAGTACGAGGAGGGCGACCAAAGATTTGGCTCGCGCAAAGACAAACGGACTGCGCCTCTAGTGCCAGAGCAACAGGGCGGCGGGGTGGAGATGCAGGATGTTAGTGGGTCTGGGGCATTCCAGGGCCCAGCCAGTAGGTCAGGACGTGACGCTGCAGACGCGACTGTGGCATGAGACGCTGTTTCTGATCAGCGTGATCATGTGGTTAGCCCATCTTAAGTAATAGCTTCTTCACAATACACGAGTGCAGGCACGGCACCATATGATCGTTTGCATGCACTGATGAGTGACTTCCTTGATTATGTGTACATTCCATGATAACATTGCAGCGGGCTCGGTTTCGAAGACCCGGCCCGTACGTGCCGGTAATAAGACGGAATGCGAGGAGTGGTGGTGCTGGTAACATTGGATATACAGGGCACGACGGCCTAATCGGCTGACTGACTAGCTGCATGTGTTTACCTCCCCAAATCGTCCATCCGTCCATCTATCTCCCAACTCTGGCTCGATGCGCCTCCCAATGCATGCCCACAAACTCTCCTAAACCGGACCGACAGTTGTACACGTTTCTTCGCGTGCTCTTTGCCTATCGCGCGCAGACTTTGGCAGTGTTGCTTCGTGAGCGCCGTTGACCCGCCCAAAGCGTCCACCTCCTTCGCGCGTCAGTGCCTCACCCCTCAAGACCACGACCACGACGCGTGCTCCTGCCTTGCCCGTCCGCTGTCATGGCCGAGCGCGATCTATCCCCAACTTCAACATCCTCTACGCTCTCGAACATCACGGTGCGAACTGACAAGCAGGGCGATGCTCGCGCCACGTCCAGCGCGTCGCCTTCCATCTCGACGCCACCTACCAGCCTCGGCGACGAAGCCAGCGTCATGTCCGAGATGACGAAGATCGAACAAGCTGTCGAAGTGTACGAGGAGGCTCCGGGCCTCCAAATGCTCGGCGAGACCTCAGCGTCCGCGCAAACCACCACGCCCGACGCCGTCAACAACGAGGCCCGCCGCCCTGCTAGGAGCTCGCGCAAGTCCGTCACCACGTACAACGTGCAGATTCTCGCCGGAACTGCGATTCATACGCCGACCAAATACCTTGAGAAGCACCACAAGAATGTCGTGCACGGCTCTCTTGAGGAGCTCGCGAGGAAGGAGAAAGCCACACCTATGCGAAAGAAGATGCTGAAGCGGAAGTCTGACATGACTGATGCCAGCGATCAGGTCGAGGATCAGCTGGCTGCCGAAGCCGCCCAGGCAGCACGACGTCGCACCTCCTCTCGCGTGACGGACCTTCGCAAGGAGGTCCTCCGCAAAAGCGGTGTCGGCGACACCGTCGCAAGCATGTACTCAGGGGGAAAGGCTTTCGTTAAAAGCACTTTACGGCGCAGTACTTCAGAGCCATCCTTCAAATCCGGCCAATCAGCTTCCCCCGCGGCTTCTCTCAAGCGGTCTCGCGATGCCCTCGAGGATGGAGACGCAGATAGCCAAGACCAGGAAGGAAAGATCTTCTCGCAGCCCAAGTCGAAAGTCTGGCTTAAGCAAGGTTTGTATGTTGGCCAGGATCGCGACTTTGATCCTCGTCTCTCAGAAAGCCAGAACCGCGCGAAGAAGAGGGCCAAGAAACCATGGCAGGCCACAATCTTGCCCCTCCCGATTTTTGCCTGCGAACGTCTATTGAACGAGGACCCAAAACATGTATTCCGCGATTTCAAGTTGCCATTCGATACTTACAGCCCTCTACCCAGAAAGGTTAAGGTCGACGGCTGGGTCAAACTCAACAAAAGTAACCTCACTATGATCCCACTCAGTCAACAATGCTAACGACTTGCAGACAGGTTCATTGGCGACGCATCTGCGCTGTGGAAACGCGACAAGCAAGACTCCTCCCAATGCTATTGCGATGAAGAAGATGGCTGTGGAGAGTCCTGTCACAATCGGATCATGGCGTATGAATGTGACAATACCAACTGTCCCCTGCCTCCGGAACTATGTAACAATCGGCCATTCGCAGAGCTCAAGAAGCGTGCAAAAGGCAACCGTTATGACTATGGTGTGGAAGTTCTCGATACAAAAGACCGAGGGTTCGGTGTTCGTGCTATGCGAACGTTCGAGCCACACCAGATCATCGTAGAATATGCTGGAGAGATCATTACCCAGTCTGAATGCGAGCGACGCATGAAACAGGTCTACAAGAAAGACAAGGTACGTTGTCAAGGTCTTGCATACAGATTTCTGCTAATCCTCTGCAGTGCTATTATCTCATGAGCTTCGACAACAAAATGATCATTGATGCGACTCGTGGGACTATTGCTCGATTCGTTAATCACTCGTGTGAACCCAACTGCGAGATGATCAAGTGGACTGTGGGTGGAGAGCCTCGGATGGCGCTGTTCGCCGGTCCCCGCGGCATCATGACTGGCGATGAGCTGACTTACGATTACAATTTTGAGTAAGTCATGTCCCATAACATATATGTTGAACCGTTCTGACTTCGTTAGTCCGTTTTCCCAAAAGAACATTCAGGAATGCCGCTGTGGCACTGAATCATGCCGTGGGGTCCTCGGTCCCAAGCCAAAGAAACCCATTGAAGAGAAGTCAATAGCTTCAGTGCTCATCACAGGCACGAAACGCAAGCTGCAGGATTTGCTCGGTCCTCGAAGGCCTGGTTCTGAAAGCACCCAAAGCTCCCCCAAGAAGCGCAGGATGCTTGCAGGCAACTCAGCTAGCGCCAAGGCGAAAAATGCTGTCGCTCGATTGGAGTCTGCTCGTGAGCGAGTCGAGAGGGAAGCAGATGCGCTGTCGCGCCAGAATGCATCCCGCGAAAACCGCGCTCTAAAGCGATCAAGTTCCGGAACTCTTGATAAACGTACGAGAGCAGCTAATCTCCGGACGGCAAAGCCATTTACCGTCAAATCTACCCGACACACAACCGTCAGCTTTCAAAGGAAGGTTACTAGGCCTGGTGCACTGAAGAAGGTCAAGAAGCCTACTCGACCACTGTCAAGCAGAAAGGCACTTCGCTCCCAACGACCGAGCACGCCAAATCGAGAAACGAGCACTGAGGTACTGGATTCAGAGGATAATGCTTCACCAAACATAACCCCTGCATCTTTACGCAGCGCTTCTAAGAAATCGCCTTACACCAGCCCTGTCTCACGAGAGCCTCTTGCAAAGGGCGCTACGACTGCAGTGAAAGACCGTGTTTCACACAAACCTTCAGTACGGAGCCTACGAGGAAGGTGATGAACGTGTCATTAAACTCCGTTGTATCGTAGCTTTGTTTCAACCCACATCATGCGGCAGATTTTCGCGAAGGGCTATCTGACTTGAACAGGCTTGCTGGGCTGTTTCCCAGTGACTTCAGATGTGTATGTACAGGTAGTCCTCTCCGGTTTTTAACGTGAACAATAGAATGATGGTTCCATGCGAATAGTAACTATTGCGGCGTGATGTGTCAATGCTTTGTTCACGTTTTCGCCGCTACCCAGTGGTCGTGTTGTAAAGCTCCTCCTGTTGGTAACATTCAAATCAGTGGAGAGGTGTCCATATCTGTGATACACAAACGCCTCTCCATCGCCATTTCGGTGAGACTATATCATACCGTGCTAAACCGAGCACGGCGGTACAAACTTTGCTGACACATTGAGTCACTCATTAGTCACCAGCGCTCACAGAAGATGTACAAGGCGAGCGAGTATGTACACATCGTCAAGCTCTCTCTGAACGATCACTGCCCTCAATCCAAAGTTCAAAGTAAGAAACCATCCTACAAAAACTCAACCTGGCGTACGTGTTATGTTGCCATGAATGAGCGAACACAGGCATACCGTCACAAATGTTCTCTCGGTCAAGGAGATAATGGGTATCTAAAGTCTTCAAAGAGAAGCAGCGTGATGAGATGGATAATAAACGTGATTTAGAGACTCAATGAGCTATGCAAAGGTACCGGTGTACGAGCACTCAAGGTCATATGTCTCCGGTGCTTCCGGACGGCAAGCGAAATCCTTACATATGCATGACTTCCGAACCGAGAAGACTGGCGGTAACATTGTCGATCGAGCGAATGGTAGAGTGATGGTTTGCTCCGAGTTGTATACGCTGCCATTCCGTAGACGTCAGCGTGCCTGCGCGCAGAGGAGTCGGCTATGATAATCGGACAAGCTGCCACTGAGTTCCGAACCAACTATTTGGTACTTGGTGTCCAAATTATAGAATATATGCGAAGCTCAGGGCTCATGTGTAGTATCAAGATGGTAATGAGATTGTTGTGACGCAACGGTGGGTAACGCGACGATGACTAATAATTTCCCGACGGGCATGCTGCTGCAGGGTTACCTTCCAAGACATCACATTATCACGAGCAATCCGCAGTCCACCAATGACGATGTACGCGATGAGGCTACTTGCTCGCTGCAGCTACGGCCTGCCTTTACGCCGCGCATTCCAGACGGCCGCTGCTCCCTCGGTCCGTGCCCCGGAGTTTGCTTTCGCTTTTGAGTAAGGCCTGCACACCATCAGCTTCTCAACACAGCAGCTGACGGCTGTCAGTATCGATGGAGTGCTCTTAAGAAGTTCAGATCCGCTGCCGCGAGCTCAAATGGCCCTCTCTTACCTGCAATCACAGGGCATTCCCTTCATACTTCTTACCAATGGCGGCGGCAAACATGAATCCGACCGCGTGGCCGAGTTGAGCAGTAAACTGGACGTGTCTATCGATACATCCATGTTCGTTCAAAGCCATACCCCCTTCGCCGACATGGACGACCTCAAGGACAAGACGGTCATGGTGGTGGGTGGTGTGGAGGATAAATGCAGGAAGGTCGCTGAGGCATACGGGTATGACGGAACGACATTACATGGGGCTGCAACATTCTAACAGGTTGCATAGTTTCAAGAATGTAGTTATACCTGGCGACATCATGGTTGCTCACCCGGATGTATGGCCATTCTCGCAGCAACTACTGTCCTACTACAAGACCTTTACTCGACCGCTACCCGTCCCTATCGACGTTGATTCGCCATCTAGATCGCTCCGTATCGATGCAGTCTTTGTATACAACGATCCTCGAGACTGGGGGTTGGACGCGCAGATCATCAAGGATGTCTTGTTATCAGAGCATGGCATCGTTGGAACTTTGTCACAGAAGAACGGCAATCCAGCTCTGGAGAACCGTGGCTACCAACAAGATGGACAGCCCCCACTATACTTCTCAAACCCAGACCTGCTATGGGCGGCAAAATATCACCTACCACGTCTCGGTCAGGGCGGCTTTCGCGAAGCTTTCGAGGGTATCTGGGCTGCGATAACTGGCGGACAGACACAAGGTGTTAAGCTGCAGAAAGTCGTAATGGGCAAACCACACCGACCTACGTACGAGTTCGCTGAGAAGCGTCTGATAGCGCATCGGCATCATTTGATGCAAAACTATGGTAGTCCGCTGGGCCATCTGAAGCGCGTGTACATGGTCGGTGACAATCCCGCCAGTGACATTGCTGGCGGTAACAACTACCAGAGTCCGCATGGTACAGATTGGGCTAGTGTGTTAGTGGAAACAGGTGTCTACAAGAAGGGTACAACACCGTCGCCTGAGCCGCGCAAGATCGTGAGCGATGTTTGGGACGCTGTAGCGTGGGCTGTCGCGCAGGAAAAGTGGGCATCTTCAGCAGATGCTCCGTGATATTGAATTATGTACATGTATTGTCATTGCAGATATGATGATCCTCTTGGAGTGTCTCATAACAAGACTTCATTCCAACCTTCTGGGATACATCATCAGAACCGTGCGCATGAGTCGTCTGTTAATAGACTTTCACACCCAACCTACTGCTGCTCCAACCACTGCACAAACATCAAACCGCCGGACCCAAGGACCTCAGCCGTAGCCACCGGTTTGCTGTCTTCGATCCTTCCCGTTTCTAGATTTCGGCTATAGACAGCAACGTTCTTGCTAAATTGGTTCGCAATCGCAATCATGGATCCGTCCTTATTCATGTTGAAGTGGCGAGGGTAGTATCCGCCTGATTTGGCGAGTTGGACAAACGACAACCTTCCGTCCGCTGTCGGCTTGAATGTTGCAAGTGAGTCACTTGGAACCTGGGTGCTGTTCTTTGGGTCGGGATTGTCTACTTTGAACACCGTGCCGTTACGATTCGCCGCAACGAGGAACTTGTTGTCGGGTGACAATATCATCTCCGAGGCATATGACACTGGCGGGAGCGTAGTGTTGCCATATGTGCTGACCTCGTCGACCTCGGTGAATTCCAGGCCGCCGCACTCAGGGTAGTCTACTTTGTAGCTGATGATCTTGTTGCTTTTCTCGTGGACGACAAAGAGGTATGTGGTCTTAGAATCGGGGCTTGTCCAGAAAACTGCATGCCGAGGACCGTATTCCGGCTTTGATTTGAGTGGCTCGTGTTCGGTGAGCTGGTGGCTTGCGGGATCGATACAATATACGTGGACTAGATTGGCACCGAGACTAGGGAAGATCATGAATTGGCCTGTGGGGTCGAGGACAGCCTGGTGGATCTGTTCAGGCTTCTCGAAGGTGAAGTTCTGTAGGGATGAGAACTTGTTGCTTCCGTCGATGGTGAAGAGTGAGATTGCTGCCTGGGGGCCATACTATTTGGATTGTTAGTACATGTTCATCAAGGATTAGAAAGAGAGGGTTGTACGTACATGGGCAAGGGCAAGCGCCGTTCCGTTGTTGTAGGATATCGAAGACACCGCTCCTCCCAAAACCGGGCTGCTCGAAATCTTGCTGAGGCTGCCATCAGCACCAACGCTCAACATTGTAAGGTTGGCACCAATTTCTACTTCGTCTAGACACACTATCCTTTCACGACCAAGGGAAGCATCGAGCCATGTGGGTAACTTCCCACACTCATAGCTCTCATGAGTAACCTTCATCGTTTGGCTAGTGTTTTCGTTTGTGCTAGGAGGTAGTTCGAGAGTCTGGATAGCGCCAGGAGAAGTGTCATTTCCATATGATGCGACGAGGAGCCGACCCGCGGCTACTTGTCCTATAGTCGCTAACACGATGAGTAAAGTGTTCATTGCTGCTGATAATGAAGGTATGGAGTTGTGTAGTAATACAGAGGGACCAAGACTTGTGTGGTTGTAAGAAGAAGGGAGGGCGTTGTATCGTAGGGATTATATTTTGTATCAAAGATCTATGAAACTGTGAAATGCAAAGAGAGACAGAGTAAGGAATGTGAAATGGGTCCTTGTGAATAGATGCGGGGAATCACAACCTTTGTTCTCATCGCGTGTGTATATAGTGATGCGTGTCGCATGTTTCACATTAACCGCCATGGGTCCTGTCAATAGGGATTTAGGTTTTAGTAGGACCGACAGATCCTAGGCACCGAGTTCAGCTCTAAGGGGCGGGTGTTTCCGTAAACGCGTGTGTGAGGGTCTTGATTGGTGAGTGCGGGGTTGAGCGTGAGCTGTGTCTCGGTGTTACTCGGTGATAGCCCAAAACACCAGTCGCGCTAGTGCGTCATGTCGCCATCTCTGCGCGCACGCGCTTGTGTGATGACCTCTTCACGAGTCCAAATGCATGTACGCATGCTCACATGCAGCCACACTAATCATGTCTACTTCCTCTTCCAGTTATGCCAACTATCTCCCGAACGAACTGCTGCTTGAGATCTTGGCGTACTTTGCATCGTGGGGCGAGATCGAGAGGCAAACCGCGCTTGCACGCTTTTCCGCTGTCAATAGGTAATGTGTCGCATTGAGGATCCTGGTCACATGAGCTTACATCAGTAGACAGTGGTATGATGTATGTGAATGCCATGCTACGGGCCATCAAACGTATTGTGACTAATTTGGCTGTTCGATGCATAGATAGCAGTTCAACCACTATACGAATCACCATATCTATCAGGAAGTGCGTACGATCTCTTTGTACGAACGATATGTCCTTCTGTGCTAGCCCGCATCAAGGTAAGGATGTTCTGAGTAGTTGGTGATACATGCTAACCTATCACAAGCCCACAGCATTGTCAAGTCTAGTAAAGTCGCTGGACTTATCCCACATCGTACATCAAGGCGCCAAATCGACAACAGCTAGATTGCTAGGCCGAACGAGATTATCTCTTGAAGTCTTCGTAGCACCTCAAGCTAGCTTTGCAATCAACTGTTGGGCTAGCCTGAGCAAATGCACCCGGCTACGCGTTCTCGACCTGAGCCTGTTGGTAAACCCCAGACACACGATCTTTGTTCGAATCGTAAACTGACATGCTCTTCTAAAACCAGGGTATCCGAATGCATCAGTTTCCAAAGCTTGAACCAAACGATACGGCAACTTGGGGATCTACGCGAGCTTTACTTGCCTCGCTGTTCATCTAGATATGAACCCTCCGCCACACCCGGTGGTCCCAGTATTCGCTGGCCACCTAACCTGGAACACCTCGCTCTATCTGGATCGGTCTCTGGTCAATTCCTATGGGATATGCTACGACAACCGGCCAACTTCCCTCCGACTTTCTCTTCGCTGAGTATTCACCATAGTCCAGGTCTAGATCAGTACGTCAAGACTCTATTGCAACGAGTTCACCGTACGACTGCCACTGGAGGATTGGATGCTAACATAAAGACCGCAGGCAAGGTATCAGACCCCTACTTGACAGCTTATCTGCATCGCTTACGGTCGTCGAACTCCGCGATCTACCAGCCGTCAAACAAGGCCGATTGAACAGTGTACTAGACTGGCTACCAAACCTCGTCTCTCTAACCATAGCACTAGACTACATCGACAGTCGATTCGGAAACATGCCACCAGATTTCTCACCAGCCCGATGGCAAGAAGCCAAGCCACTATACAGACTGACTCTCCTCGCTTGTGGACGGACGGGTGATCCCTCACGTAGTTTCACGATGACTGATCTCTTCACCTTAATAGACGAACGGTATCTAGGCCGTTTGCGCTATCTAAACATAGGACATAGCACGGAGTGGCAAATTGAGGATGAAGTGCTGGGCGCACTCGAGTCCAGTGTATATGAGCAGGACAAGGAGAGTTGGTTGGGCCGCAGATGGCACTACGAAGACGTGGATTTCACGGATACGAGGGGTTTGGAATACGAGCAATGGATCACAGACACAAGACTTGGGAGGAAAATGAGGCCTTGGTTCCGACTCTTGAAGAATCGTTAGTTGGACTGCTTGGCGCTTTGCATATTCAGGGCTCAGGTGCTCTTCATTGTGATCAACTCGAGGGTCTAAGCCCTCCGATAATCCTATCCAAGCTACCAAAATTGGTCTAGTAGAAACACAGGCTGTCTATGTCGTTCATATCGCATGTAATGAAAATTTTGCGGTCCAGCGCCTGGCGCATCAGTATAGTGGTCGGGCGCATCTAGGCGCTGCCGTTGACCTTGCGTCCCTGGATGAGACCACGAATACCGCCCTTGCCACCTACTTCGCGAATGATGGCATTTATGCTCAGGTCGGCACCGATGTTGATCTGGACCTCGACCTTTCCTCCCTTCTTGACACCACGGACTGCAGCTTCGCTCAGCACTTGTCCAACCTTCCATGTCTTCTCCCGTAGCTCCTCTTCCTCTTCCTCGCTGTCGTCGTCGCTGTCATCCGAATCATCCTCGTCTTTTTCAGCCTTGGGCTTGGGCTCTGGCTTTGTGACCTTGATGTGTCGTGAGCCTTCCGCAAGCTTGATGAGCACGTCACCTCCCTCTCGTGGCGTTGCAATGGTCGCAGTGCGTCGGACAGGTAGTTGTGTCTCCGCGTCGACGATGGCATGGAAAACGCCAGAGGACTCATCGCCAGAGATGCACAGCACACCAACAGCGGTGGAAAGGTGAGGTGTGACAGTGACCATAGGGTGGGTGCTTTGTTCAATGTCCTCAAGCTCGAACTCCTGGATAAGGCTGGCTTGGATAGCAGCACCACGGGCTGACAATTCCGAGGGGTTGATGGCTGATGGGGATGTGGAAGGTGCGAGGACGGTGGTGGATTCCGGGAAGGCTGAGCGTACGGCAGAAGCGACCTTGGGAGTGTGAGAGTTACCGCCAGCCAAGATAATCTCGGAGATGTCGAGAGGATCCAAGTTGGCCTTCTCCACAGCTTGAGTGACAAGACGAGTAAAGGCAGAGAACAACTTGCTTCCCAGGAGATCGTAGCGGGTGCGGTTGATGGTCGCGGTGAAGTCGGTGCCGCCTACTAAGCTCTCGACGGAGAAGTTGGCGGTGGTACCAATGGAAAGCGCCTTCTTGACAGCTTCGCACTCAAGCTTCAACTTGGCCAACGATCGATCGTTTTCCCGAGGGTCACCGGCCGACTTGTGCTTCTTGAGGAACTCCTTGGCGAAATGTTCCATAAGCACTTGGTCGAGCTTGGAGCCACTGACATCGTAGTCGTGTAGAGTGGCCAGGATGGTGTAGATGCCGCCACGGGACGCAACTACAGCCACGTCCGAACGGGTGCCTCCCAGATCGGCGACGACGATGATCTTGTCGGCCAACTGCGCACCAGGACGGGCATCGTATGCTAGGACAGCAGCTGTGGGCTCGTGGATGAACTGTAGGACCTCGATGCCAGCGTTTGTCGACGCCTTCTTGAGGGCCTCCTTCTGGGCATCACTGAAGTTTGTGGGTACGGTGATGACGGCGGCGTTGACCTCCTTTCCAAGGTAGTCAGAGGCAGAACTCCGTAGTCTCTTCAGGTGACGTGTTGTGGCATCGATAACGGATACGGTGTTCTCCTGCTCGTCGGCGGTATCGCGGATGTTGAACGCAACGCCGTCTTCGTGCTGTACGGGATGGGCCGACTGGTGGCATGGGGAGGGGTCTATCGATTTGTAGCTGCAGGGTGTCAGTCGACGTGGTTGGACAGGTAGAATAGGATTGCCTACTCTTGGCCGAGGAAGTCGCGGAAGTAGGCGACTGTGTTCTTCGCATTGCGGACGAATTGGGTCTTGGCCTGGCCTCCGTGTAGTTCTTCTCCTTCGACGTAGGACAGGGCGGTGGGGATTTGACGGTCTTTTCAAGTGTTAGCAGTCGAGGGGATCCAGGGCGTGCAGCAGGCGGCGTACCTCCGTCTTCGTTGGCGATGACCTCTGCTTTGCCTTCCTGTTACGTGTCAGAATCATCCAGAGACATTGGCGACAGACATGGACACTTACACCCGAGGTGAAAGCAATGGAACTGTACGAGTTGCCAAAGGATATGCCTATCGCGACTCGCTGCGCGGGGTCCGCTTGCGCACTCATCTTGCGCGGGGAGACGTTTTCGGGTTACGGAAAGAGGATTCGAGTCAAACAAAAGCCGTTCAGTATCGACAATAAAGCGGCAGGGGCAGGTGAACAGAAGATAGCCGGCTGTGGTAGCGTTTGTAGCGCGTGTGTTTCTTCGCGGCTAAGAAATTCAGAGTCGTGCATTTTTCTCGGAAGCGCACGGGCTTCTCGGAATGAGCTCACTCGAGGGACGGCGCATGTTACCAGGTGCTCTACCACACCCAAGGACACCACTTTGCTAGCACTACCATGGCAGCCTCAGCCACTATCGTACTGCCTGGCGACAACATCGCGCAGAGCGCCCTGCCAACTGGCACAGGCAAAAAGAAGACGCTTACCCTCGGACCCGGTTTGCGACACACGCCGCCAGACACGGTCACGGCCACGGTCGCGGGCGCGCTCGTGACGGACAACAAGAAGAATGCCGCTTCGGTCGAGTACAACACTGGAAGGGTGAGAGATCTATTCTGTCTCTTTCACTATTCTTGCTAATTCCCTTGACAGTATCTTCCTTTTGCAGGCGACCTCGTCATCGCGACTGTGAATGGCTCTGCCGCCGAGAACTTCAATTGCCTCCTCACCCCGAACACGCCGGCTGCGACCCTTCCCCACCTAGCCTTCGAAGGTGCGACCAAGAAGACACGGCCCCAGCTGCCCCCAAATTCCCTGGTCTACTGTCGCGTCGCGAGTGCCGGCAAGGACCTACCATCAGAGCTCACCTGTGTCGATCCCTCCACGGGCAAGGGCGAAGGTCTCGGTCTGTTAAAGGGGGGCATGGTGTTCAAGATCAGCCTGGGTATGGCACGGAGGATGCTTGCAGCGCGCGGAGGCATATCTTTGCTGGAAACCCTGGGCTCCAAAATCGGCTTCGAGGTTACCGTCGGCCGAAACGGACTTGTGCACGTTGATGGAGGAAACGTCAAGACGACATTGGCAATTGGACAGGCTATACAAGAGGTGGATTCCGCGGCCCTCGGGGACGAAGCACAGAAGAAGCTTGCTGCCGCGACGCTGAAGCAATGTTGAGGAAGATACGCGGATTGCTATGTCAGACTTTGCAATCGCACGATGGAAGGATGGCGCCATTGTCACGCACGTTGGTCTATGTGAAGACTGATCGTAGGCGGGCTATCAGCTGTTGGCGGACGACTGGCTATGAAGGGCAAAACTCGACGTTTGCGACTAGCACGCGCGACGCATGAGAGATCGGCGTCCATGTCAATACCAGAATGAGTTGTCGACGGATCTTACATTGCCAGATTCCGTTGATCATCTGCGTCTGGTCGCACTGGATGAAGGCTGTTGGAATCTAATGAGCCCGCCTGAGTACATTAGAAATGTTCCAGCGAGAGCACATCTGGAGTATCACGATTAGGTGGTCATAAGCGGCACATCCCGTTGGAAGCAAGCAGGTATCGTAGAACAACTGTCCAAAGGAGTAGTGTGCTTGTAGGCTGAATGATGAACATGTAATATATTTATATTTTTCTAGTATCTGCGATTGACACTACGGGTCGTGAGCTCCATGAGACGCGACGCCGTCAATAGATCAATTCTCAATCTTTGTCTCATGCCATACACGTCAGTTCTGAGACCATGTGCCGAACTCAAGACCCTTTTTGTACGAAAGGTGCTGTGTCTGCGCCCATCATCGTGACCCATCCCTGCTAAGCCGACGCTGTCGAGCAGTGTTTCATCGTTCTCTTTTAGCAGATTATCTTTAGGGCACAACACGCTGGGGGTCTCGGGGGAACAGGCTGCACATCCTGATGTTAGGCAATCCGAGCCAGAATTGTACAATCCTCTCCAGACCGAAACCACCTCCGGCGTGCGGCGGGCAGCCGTACTTGAAGCAGTCTACGTAGTCCTTGGTTCCAGCACCGGCGGGATCAATCGGGGGATCATGCTTGCGCATCTGCTCTGCGAGCAGCTCTGAGTGATGGATACGCTGCGCACCCGAGCAGATCTCTTGACCCCTCATGAACATGTCATAGGAGTTTGAGAGAGCAGGGTCGGTGGGTGAGGGCATCGTATATGCGGGACGGATAGCAAGAGGGAATTGGTCCAGAGTGTAGAAGTCGGTGTTGTACTTCTCGAGAACAAGACGGCCAAGCATCTTCTCTTGAGGTGTTCTGGAAACATTAGTTAAGCCTTTGAGGATTTCACCTTCGCACTTACGTTAGATCGTCGTAGTCTCCAAGCTCCTCACCAGCTTCGCGCAGCATCTTGATACCTTCTTGGAAAGGAATTCTGGGAACGTTTCCGGACTGAGGAAGCTTGAACTCATCGACGTGATATACTCCTCTTACAAGTTCTGTCTCTTTCTTGTAACGTGCGTTGAGCTCGTTGAAGATGAAGAGCATGAGGTCTTCCAGCACACTCATGACTTCATGGTAGTTCTCCTGGAATTCCATCTCAAGATCCAGTCCAGTGAACTCGGTCAAGTGACGGGCCGTGTTAGAGTTCTCGGCGCGGAATACAGGACCGATCTCCATGACCTTTTGGAAACGGGAGGCGATCAACATTTGCTTGTAGAACTGTGGTGACTGAGCAAGGTAGGCGGGGCGACCGAAGTACTTCAGCTCGAAGACATTAGCACCTCCCTCAGAGGCAGCTCCACTAAATGTCATATTAGTATCTGCGACGAATCACGACACGAGGAACATACAGAATCTTTGGAGTATGCACCAGAACGAAGCCCTTCTTCGAGAGGAACTCCTGGAACAAGGCGCAAACACCGCTCTTGATGACGAAGATGGATTGGTTGATCTTGGCTCGCAGATCAAGCGTCCGGTTGTTCAACCTTGTGTTCAGACTGACGAGTGGGCGCTCGCCACCTTCCTCCTCTTTCTGATCCTCTTCCGCAGCAGTCTCAGTTGGCATGGGGCGTTCCGCGTCCGACACTTGAAGCGGTAGCGGAATCTCAGCACTGGCCTCGACGAACAGCTTCTGGACATGAATCTCGAAGTCAGTGATACTGGCACTCTTTATGGGCTCCTTCACACGCTTGACTATACCCGTAACGACGAGTGTGCTCTCGGTGCTAACGCTGCCGCAGAACTTGACCATCTGCTTGCTCAGCTTGTCGCTGGCCGCAACGACAGCCTGCACAGTGTTGAGGTTTTGTCGCAGGTTCAAGAAAGCGAGCTTCGCAGATTGCACCCTTGCATTCTCAACCCAGCACCTGAACGTAATCTCCTTGTCCTCATTGTTGGCGACATCGGTAAGCTCAGTGCGCGCAGTTCCCGTAGGCTTGTACTCTTTGGATCCAATGAGGGGAAGTTCGCCGTATGCGCCTGCGGAAACGTCGGCGCCGTCATCGGCTTCTTTCTTGGTACGCTCAGCGAGTTCGCGGGCTTTGGCTGCGGCCTTCTTCTCTGCCTGGGCTACTGTTAATATCATGGACTTGACGGGAAAGAGACTCTACTGACCTTCTCTTTCTCTTTCTGCGCCTTCTTCAGCGCGTTCTTGGAGGGCGGCTCAGCGCCAGCAGCTGCGGCGTCACTCATTGTGGTTGGATTGGGGATGTTTTGAGTCGCGTTGTTCTATAGTCAGACGTGTGCTACGGACTCACATTTCCATAGTGGGGCAGCCGTGGATGAATCACAGCCCCGCTATCCCCGCGGCGTCATAGCCCACTACGGGATCCTTGAACGCCTGGGCTGTCTAAGTACAATACAATGCTCGCCTAGTAGCTTCAATGGTTCCGATACATGTCTCAACTCTCATACAATTACTAACTAATGTAGCTGGGTATAGTAAAAATTGTCATTCCCGCTCAAACCCAATGCTTCCCAGACGCCCTGCAGCAAAACAAGCTGCTATGCTTCATGGTCTTAAAAAAGAAGGTCATGTCCTCAACGATCGTTTCGTGGTTCAGCCGACAGCGCAACTATCTCATTCTTTTTGCAGTCTCTCACTGCTGGGTGTCGTTGATAGCCAATCTTCAGCCAACGATGGACGTTCGACTGGAGGTCGACGCGCTCGCATTCCCATCCCAAAGTTTCACTGTCTTGACAGCTGAATGCTTTGGTTCGTGACATGAGAATATATTGACGTGAGTGTCGTTCGCAGCCGCCGCAGCAATCATCAGTCGGTGAGGGTGAAATGCAGTGACCGAGATAGGGGCAGATCGATCGCGAAGGAAACCCGAATAGGGCTCAAGGTGCGACACAGGCTGGCCGTTGTTGATGTTGAAGATCTTCACACGATGTCGTTGCGTGCCACTACACACGTTAACGTTAACATGTTTCGTAATCTTGGAATGTGATGAGCACTTACGTGGCAAAAACGGGAGCATGTTCATGAACGCTGAGTGTTCTCAGGGTGTCGGAAGTTGCTTGGATAGTCTTCACGCTTCGGTCCCAGCGTATGTCCCATAGCTTGACCTCACCGCCACGGCAGCCGCTCACAAGTTCACGCTGTCCACCGCGCTGCAGGTGAACGTTGGTGATCCATTGCTTGTGCTCTTTCCAGACCTTGACCATGGCGGTGGCGGGCTTTTGGCGTTGATCGTATACTCGGATGGCACCATCACCAAAACCAGCAACGAAGACATCTCCCTCGACTTGATCAGAGGTTAAGGATGTAATGCAAGAGCCGGATCGTGCGGGAAGGTCCTACTCAGGTCAGCTACGACATCACGGATGCGGAGAGCGCAACTTACATTAGTGCATACTTCGGTCCCAGCGTTCCACACGCGAATGACCTTCACGTCGCCAGCAACTAGGATGAGACCTCTCCCTTGCTGCCAATCGAATACCAGACCGGCGTTCTTGTTACTGGAAACAAGATCGGTAAGCGCGCGGAATCCTGTCACTAGTTCCGTCTCTCCTTTACGGTCGTAATTGCGGAATATCTTGATTACACCATCCGAGGATCCTGTCATTAGTAGTGCCTGGTCGTCCTCGTTGATGAATCGCACGTCCGTTATTCTCGACTCGGGAGGGTTCCCGTTGGAGAAAGAATTGATTCTGTTGACCGACTTTGAGTAGTCGAAAATATTGACAGTATCCCGTGTATCTGTCACTACGAGATGGTCCTCAAACTGGTGGAAACACATCTTGGCAGGCTGGCTGAGGTTGTCGAAATATCCTCGTGGCACGTCCCAACGATTGGAAACGGCAATGTCCTTCAACGGCTGAGTCTCGGCAATGATCCTGTCGTTACGGTTCCTCCGCCAGAGTCTGCCATTATAGTCGGTACTTCCTGGTTCGTCGGCTTCTGTGGGCTTCATCTGAGGTTCGCGGAAGTACTCTACGGACCATTCGAAGAATACACTCTTGAGTGGGATTTCTGGTTTCTCCGTCAAGTTCCTGTTCTTGAACCCTCGTGAGGTTGGCTGCTCTACGGTATGATACTTTTCAGGTGTCTGGGGGCGAGAGACCGCGGGAGTGTGGGCATCATCGGCAGCAGATCTCCCTGAAGATTTCTGTCGAGGGCTTGCTGAATCTTGGCCTGCCCAGAGATTCTTCAGCGAAGCACCGACACTCGTGGACTTTCGGATGCCACCGAAGAGTGACAAGTAGGTTGAGTCTTTGGTCGGTGTTGGGGGATTCGAGGCTTTTTGCGGCGCAGAAGTCTCTTCTACTGCACGGCGCATGGGTCGAGGAGCTGGCGCGTTTTGGAGAGCTTCGTCTAGTTGGGGCTGTACAAACTTGGCTAGAGACGACTCGATAAGTGATATCAGGATGTAATCAACAACAATTCCAGCGTCTTTTGCGATCTCCGGATGCGGATCGACTGACATGACCAGCAACTCTTTCCAAATGGCAGAGTATATAGTATTTTGCGAACAAGACGTCGATTCGGAAGCACTGCCCGTAGCTCCTGTACGTGCTTTCATGAGGAGCGCATCGGGGTTCTTGTCATCAGATTGCTTTGTGTCTGAGTTGGCGTAATCCTCCGATAGTTGCTCGAATGCGGCGACGATGAACCGGGTCTTGTAGCGGGCAACGAACGTTGAGAAAAAGATGAGGAGCTCTTTGCGCACCATACTATTACCGTCCATGGTCATAATGAGGATCATAGACGCGATGGACTCTTCGATGTTGGCCACCTGTGGGGTAACATCGCGGATACCAAGGAAGGACGCCAATGCATGCAGCATTGCTGCCCGTACCTCAGCAACGGGATCCACGATTAGCTCGCAAAGTCGTTCATGTGCCATGCACCGTATGCCGACCCACTTGGCTTCTTCGTAGTTGACCCAGAGCTTGCTCAGACAAAGGCACGACCACTGCCTGAGCAACGGGTTCTGCATATCTTTGAGATGATCCAAGCAGCTCTCTACAAGCTCTGTGCTTAGTGAAGCACGTTGTCCTTGGTTGTAGTCTTTGCAGAACATGGAGATTATGAAGGCGCACATTGCGCGGTGTTCGCTTGCGTTCTGAATAGGTATACCTGTTTGAGTTTAGCTAAGGGGCAGTCTTTTAGATTGAATCTTGAATACCAGAATTGGGATTGAATATGTTGATGAAGTACTGATAGCCGTTGTCCTTGAGTAAATCGGCTTGGCAGGATTGATCGACTGCAAGAATTCGGGCCCAGATGAATACCATGACTGGCTTTAGCTCATTGGCTTGCGATTGTAGTAGCTTGAGGACGTATGGGAAGATGCCAATGCTGAGTGCAAGATTTACTGCCCAGGGGCCATGATCTAAGAAACTCGACAATAGGATCAACGCTCGGAGACGATGCACTTGACTGAGTAGTACTTGGAGCACTATAGGAAGTTGTTCTGGTACCTTTTGCTCCACGGCGCCCTGTGTCAGGTATACCTCGAAAGCGGTCAGCTGTTCAGAGAAGAAGTCAGAGTGTTTGTAGTTGAAATCTTTCTCTCCGCGTGCTTCAGCCTGCAAATCCGGTAGCTGGGCCAGGATCAACTCAACGGCCAAGTCCCAACTGCGCCAGAGCGGGTGGTTGTGTGTTTGGGGAATCTCGGGATGGGAGACGGGATTGCAGTGGTATGCGCGCATGACGCGCTGTGCAAGAAGATAGTTGCGGAATAGTGCAGCAACCATCAAGTCCTGACGGAACAGTTTCTTGAACAGAGGTTTGGAGAGAGAGTTCCACGCGATGGTATCGGTAATGGCTGTGAAGATCCAGTTCAGCTCACCAATAGGCGTTCTACGCTCAGAGACTTTGCCTGGAATATTGTGGGCATCTCGTAGGCTGACCTTGCTCGGGAGTGGGTTTTGCAAGATGAAGAAGCGTACTGCCATGGTTATGGGGTCAGTTAGACAGGATGTGAAGATATCAGCAGGCAGCTCGGGGTTAGTAGGGAGAGACTCGCGCTCTCTGCATGCTGCCAGATGGATGCAATCACTGAAATCGACATGCTCGACGCTGGGATCTCTCCGGCGCGCCTCCTCAAACTCGGCCTGGTGTTTCTCGGCAAAGCGGTTGAAGTTGCTAATGATCAGGCCAGCATCGGAGCAGTCATAGACGAACAGACTAGGTGCGCCGATCCAGGATTGCAAGTCGTAGAGCGACAAGGGAATGTACTGCGTGTAGTTTCTGTTGAAGACCCAGATCTCGCCGGAAGATGTTGGTTTGGGCACGCCATGGCCGTTGTAGTGGAACAAGACGCGCTCATTGCGGGCATTCCGGCGCAGAGTCGACGCGTATTTCCTCGTCTCTTCGGTTGTGGGGTCTAGCAGCAGTTTGTAGCGCGTGCGCATGCTCAGCTGCTCGTACTGGGTCTGGAGGGCCTTTCCGATCTGGTTCATGGGCGTATGGCCGGGCGTCTGGGAGGTAACCGTCGGGTCGATCCAGCACTCCTCCTTGGCACACGGGTTGGTCTTGATGACGTCTGGGGGATCAACGCCAATGTTGAGGCAGAGGGCGAGGACAGCCGAGACGGTCTTGAGGCGGTCCCGCATGCGCCATTCTTGGACGGGGAAGGCACAGTCCTGGTTCTTGGGGTGGCCGCCCGTCTCGTGTTTCTTGTCGGTGTAGTACATGAAGAAGTTTGAGGTGAGCAGGTTGCTGTACTCCTCCGAGTTGAGCTGGTCGTCCCAGCCATGGCGGATCTTGAAGTGGCCGTCGACGCTTCCCTCGTCGGTGCTCTCGGGCGGGAGGGCAGGATGGCGCGGCCCAAAGTCGCTCTTCGCGCGCAACATGCTGGGACGGGCAGACTGAGGGCCTATCGAGGCAGGGCGGGCAGGCGGCGCATGTTCGTCGACGGGCGAGGCAGGCGCGGCATCGGCGGCGGCAGCGGTGCTGGGGCGCGAGGAGGCAGCGGGCTCAGGGTGGTGGGCGCCGTTCATGGCGAGGGGGGCGTGCGAGGCAAGCGGATTGGGGTGCGTGTGGCCGCTGGCAAGAGGTAGTTGGTCGGCGGTTCTCATGGTGAGCTTCAGCGAGCAGCGACGGTCGTGACGGGGCCCATAGCGCGAGGCGGTGGCAGCGGGACGCGTGTGGGTGAGAGCGGCAGGCACGAGTATGGGCTGTGGCAGTGGACGTCACGGCAATGGCACGTCTATTGCACAGTGCGCGTGGATCTAGGGCAGCAGAGGTGAGGGAGCTCGACAGTGCATGTCGTCGGCGCTAGGCCCGAGCCAGCGCGCGGTGAGAGATGCGCTCCACCTAGGCACCGCGACCACGGAAGGCCAGAGCTCGGGTGCAGCGCGGATGCAGTCAGTCTCGCATGGTTCGGTCGCAATGCTGGCTGGCCAACGGCGCAAACACTGGCTAGCCTCTGCACCATCGCGACGCGCCTCTGGCACTGAGGCGTCTTTGCAGGCCCGTATGCATGCTCCGGTGGCTGCAGCCAATGGCACGCCCGTAGCCTCGTCGGCGTCCGCTGATCCTCCCGGTCTCAGGGGCGCAAGGTGAACAGAGCAGACCGACCACCGTAACCCGTTGTCCGCCTGGTCGTCTTTCCTTGTGTGTCTACCGGACGTGTCGCCCTTGGAACTGCTGCGCCGTCGTCTGCCTCCGCATCCTCAGCAGGCCATAATACAGCCCCCCAAAAGCTGCCGCCGCCCATCCCTACCACGCTCTGCTGTCCTCTCCCCAGCCGTACGACATGCGCGCGCGCCCCGTCCATTGCTCTGTCTAATTACCTCACCCTCGCCAGCCCAGCCTCTGCGTGCGCTCCGCCTCTCCTCCCTCTGTCTCTGTCTCTGTCTCCCAGGCCGAATGCGTGCGCGATAGGCCCCGGCCGCTCCAGCACCACCGCCCTCGCACCACCGCCGCCGCCATGTCCTTTCTCTTCGGCAAGAAGAGCAAGCAGCAGTCGAATACGCTGCCGCCGGCAACACGGGAAATCACCTCGTCGCATGGCCCAGGCCAACCGCCCCCCGCCGTCAATGGCACTGGCTCACGCGAACTCGAGAAGCCCCGTGGCGGCCCCCCGTCCCAGACACCCACGCCCGGCACCAGTGTGAACAACTCGTTGAGCTCCCTCCAGAATCCTGCAAATGCGCCCACCCCCGAGCCCAAGGCCCTGCGGGAGAAGGCCGACACCAACATTCAGGTACGCGCCATCGCAACTTCCTCGTGCCGCGCCTGTGCTGACTGCGACAGAACACGAACCCCAGATTTGCCGGCAATTCGCCAGACTCGCCTTACCCCTGGTCCTCCCGCCGCCTGAACTTCACCGCAGGCAATCCGTTCCCGCGATACGGCGCCGCCATCAATGCCACGGCTTCCAAGGATGGCACCATCTACCTTATGGGTGGACTGGTGGGCGGCGCGACGGTCAAGGGTGATCTGTGGCTGACAGAAATGGGCAACGGCAGCATGGCCTGCTATCCCATCTCCACCACGGGAGACGGCCCTGGTCCCCGTGTCGGTCACGCCAGTTTGCTCGTTGGCAATGCATTCATCGTCTTTGGAGGAGATACCAAACTGGCTGACAACGATGACCTGGACGATACCCTGTATCTCCTCAACACATGTGCGTAGAGCCTGAATGACCTATGCCTCCGACTAACGTGTCGCAGCTACAAAACACTGGTCGCGCGCACTACCACAAGGCCCCCGTCCCACCGGTCGCTACGGACACACCCTAAACATTCTCGGCTCCAAGATATACATTTTCGGCGGACAGGTTGAGGGCTTCTTCTTCAACGATCTAGTAGCGTTCGACTTGAATTCATTGCAATCTTCGGCCAGCCGATGGGAGGTGTTACTACCAAACACCAAGGAACAGGCTTCTCCACAGGGCAGATCCCCACCAGCCCGCACCAATCACTCGGTGGTGACTTGGAACGACAAGCTCTATCTGTACGTATCCCAATTCCTTGCCTTGTTCAAACTTTGATTGACTGATTGTTTTCAGGTTCGGTGGCACAGACGGCATCACCTGGTTCAACGATGTCTGGACCTATGAGCCACGTTCCAACGCGTGGACGGAGCTCGACTGCATTGGCTACATTCCCGTAGCCCGCGAAGGCCATTCTGCCGCCCTCGTAAACGACACCATGTACATCTTTGGCGGGCGCACTCAGGAAGGCGTTGATTTGGGCGACCTTGCCGCATTCCGGATTTCCTCCCGCCGCTGGTACATGTTCCAAAACATGGGCCACTCCCCGTCAGCCCGATCAGGACATAGCATGACCGCATTTGGAAAGCACATCGTCGTCTTGGCTGGCGAGCCCAGCTCTTCAGTCAGTGACAGGAACGAGCTCAGCCTTAGTTACATACTGGACACATCCAAGATAAGGTATCCGCCCAATGAAAGTGCTCCTCCACCACAACCGCAGAACACCCAGCGGAAGATGAGTGGTGGTGAGAGAAGCAATGTTCCTCCCGCTAAAGTCGGCTCCCCTCCAACGCGCGAGAGCATGATGTCCGGCCCCCAAATGACAAGAGCCCCAGAGAATATGGGCAACGGCATTAACCCAGGATCACGGCTGCCTCGTGCAGCTAACCAGGGACCTCCAGGCCCTCCGCCACTTCAGCAGCCTCCGCAACCCCGTGAGAATGGCGTTGTCGTACAGGGTGCCGCGAAGCCCAGGAGCAAAACTCCCACCAAAACCGAACGCGGATACGGCCCACCTATCGATACAGGCGCTGTATCCGCCGTGGACAGAGACAACATGTCACCCATGACCCGCGACAGCCCGTCTACGAATGACATGCAAAGGAAGGCTTCGGATGCTGTAAGCCAACGTACCCCGAAGGAGTCTATGGACACCATGCGCACCGCTAGCACCACCGTTTCACGGAACACGTCCAAGTCTCACCGTGCGCAAGCTTCTCAAGATAGTACAGACCAGGCAACGAGGCAGTCTTTCGAAACACAGCAGCATCGCGGCTTTGTCCGTGACGCTGATCAATTACCCAGCGAAGGCCTGAAGAACGCATCGCTCGCCAACGACCAGAGAAATGCTGACCTGGTCAGAGAACTTGAGCACGTCAAGAGTCGCAACGCATGGTACGCCTCCGAGCTTGCACTTGCCCGTCGAGCAGGTTACAGTTCGGGCAACTCCACAAGTCCTGTATTTGATGAACGATCGGCCGACGCGTTTCGGGATGAAGACAGACCTTTGCTGGAGGCGCTTCTTAAGATGAAGACCGAGCTTGAACGAGTGCAAACGTCAATCAAAGCCCAAGGTGACGATGCCGCAAAGAGGATCGCTGAAGTGGAGAGGCAGCGGGATGCAGCCGTCAGCGAAGCCATATACGCAAAAACCAAGTTAGCGGCTCATGGAGGCGGTAGTCAGAACGGAACCCCACAGCCAGATGGAGCTCGAAGCACAAGTACACCTGACGCCGATCGCCTCCAGGACATCAGTCGTCGATTAGCTACATCCTTGGCTGCTCAGGGCGACCTGGCTACCAAGGTGGAGCATTTGACTCGTCAGATTGACGCTGAAAAGAAGGCCAAGCAGCTAGCAGAGGAAACCGCGGAAGCTGCACAGAAACGCGTACAAGAACTGGACTCGACCCGACAAAAGGCTACGGCTGAATCAGAGAGTTTACGCGCCGAGTTGCACGAAGCTGAGCGTATCGCAAGAGAAGTTTCCACTAGCGCCGCAGAAGCGGAATCGGCATCAAAGCTGCTAGCCATCGACAAGCAAGAGCTGAGCGCCAGGGTTGCTAAGGTGTCCGAAGAATCGAAAACTCAGTCTTCCGTCATTCAATCTCTGCGCGATGCGGTTTTTGCATCTACAGAGAAGTCAACA
The DNA here is from genome assembly GCF_023758025.1 of Alternaria triticimaculans. Classification (NCBI taxonomy): domain Eukaryota; kingdom Fungi; phylum Ascomycota; class Dothideomycetes; order Pleosporales; family Pleosporaceae; genus Alternaria; species Alternaria triticimaculans. The sequence continues at coordinate 247,512 of NW_026055969.1, forward strand.
TTGTTGGAAAAGAAACTGAACGAGGAGCGGACGCAAAGCGAGAACCTGCGCCAGAAGTTGAGCCAGCTTCGTAGCGAATACGAGGCACGCGTTCTGGAACTGGAGACTACGACACAGAAGCTTCGCGATGCGGAGGAGCTAGCGGAGAGCCATGCAGAAGAGGCACGCCTTCATCGAGCCACTGTTTTCTCTGGTCTGCAAACGATGACGGAACGTTCCGAGCACGATGGCGCAAATGCCGATGAGCGCGTCGTGGTGCTGCAACAGCAAGTCGAAGCTGCAAATACCATGGCCCGCAAGAACCAGACAGCAGCTGATCAAGCGTCGGAGAAGCTTCGACGGGCAGAAGAACGAATCGCCGGTCTTGAGGCCTATCAAGAGCAATCTAGTCGTGAGGGACTGACCATCCGTAAACAATTACAACAGGCTATGCGAGATGTACAGCTCTCCGAAGCTGAACGTACCGAGCTTCGCCAACAACACGAACGTCTGCGTCTTGAGAGCAATGCGTTTGAAGTCCAGCTCAAGACTCTTCGCAATCTTCTTGATGAAAGAGGTGTGAACCCCGTCGATACGCGACGCTCGAGGGTACTAGACAGTCCAAACTCAAGATTTGGCACACCTGAGTTCAATCGCGTTCGCGAGCTGGAACAACAGGTGGATTCTATGACTAAAGCACATGAGGAGTTGCGTTCCATGTTCGAGGAGCGTGAGCATGAGGTCAGTAAAGAATGGGAGGAGAAGCTACAGGCGCTTCACAACGACCACCAAGCTGCCGTCAAGTACCTCCGTGGTACAGAGAAGATGCTTTCGAAGATGAAACAGGAGCTTGATCGTTACAAGAGCGCGAACCTGAAGCTCGAGGAAGAACTCACTCAAGCGAGACAAGACAAGCGTAGCCCTGCTGACGAAGCTAATCACGCCGAATTGGACGCAGAACGCACGGCACTCCGCTCCGAGTTGGACAAGTCGCGGGAGAACATGGAAGCAACCGTTTCGCGTTTCGAGACCCAGTTGTCCAAACTGCAGTCCGACCTGGCTTCCGCTCGCGCCGACGCCGAGACGGCAACGAATGCCACGAAGCAGGCCGAGCATCAGGCGGCTCAGTTCCAGGCAGACCTCGAATCGCTTCGCCGACAGTATGCACAGACAGAAGAGCGTGCACGCGAAGCTGAGAGCCGCGTCCAAATGTTCCTTGATCAGTTTGAGACATCGGTCGATAACTACCGCCGCCAATCCCAGGTTCCGGCTGAAAACGCCCACCCTGAACACAGTCGCCACCGGGCACACGATAGCGTTGCATCGGCCGAGTCTCTGTACAGCCACAACGATGGCTCCAGCACGCCAGAAGCCATACCCCGCCCTTCATCTTCTGCTACACGAAACTCAATGGCCCTTGACAATCTTGCTTCTGAGTTGGACGCACTCAGGAGTCACTGGGAAACTACCAACAAAGCTTACCGATTGAGCGACCGCTTTGATTTTGAACGCATGCCTGAAAACGATAACACTGACGATGTGGATGAACTTTCGCAATGGAGGAAGAGGGTGGAGAGCGACGATGGTCCACAGACTGCCACAGGCAGCCAGGACCCAAAATCTGTTCAGCCGGCTGCAACCATGATCTCGCCTACACAAGTCCACGGATCTTCGTAAAGGCACACACGAACCTTGAAACGCTTTGCTGCTACCTGATGGGACATGTGTTCAGCGATTTGTAAGGCGTAATTTGGTTTTTTACACTTTCTCCTTCTCATTGTACCATCGTGTTTCGATGGGATTTCGTTTTATACCATTTTTGCTATTGCAGGATCATTGACTCAAGACTCTTGAGCTTCTTGCGCCTTGGTCCACTTTCTGGCACTCAGTTGCTGTTGCTCAGTTTGCGCATCAATGACGTAGCGGTTTGCAAATCATGTCATGGATGTCAGAGGAGTTTATTGATTCAAGAACAACCACTGGCAAATGTAGGATTTTGATATCTTAATGTATATGATTTGGTATTTCAGAAAGTGAGCCTTTGACGCGCGCATATTTGTTCATTCTATTGTTCGAGAAAGAGGCTGTTGACTCTTCACAAAAAAGTGAAGGTGAAGGGGACTCGACTAGCGCCCCGACCTCGTCGCTCTCCCACGTGGTACAATAGGAACGACGGGCTGTGATTCGCCAGGATCGACCAAACAATACGGTGATATGGAAGTTACAAGCATCTTCGAGCTCCAGAATGGGACTTTGTACAGGAAAAAATCACGCACTATTGTCCGACGTCTCGACAATGGAGAAAACGATACACACGGGGCAGCCCACGAGTCTAGGGCTAGTATAACATCTCTACAGCTTCTGGTCCTTCTCCTCCTTGCAACCTACTTTCTACTCACCAAACTTCTATCTTTGCTCAATTTCTTCTTCTTCTTTCAACTTGCCTTGCTTCTGACGCTGGTCGTCTCTATATTCTCACACTCAAACTTCTTCATCACTCGGTCTGGCACCGCTTCTTTCGAGCTACCATGTCTTCACCCCATGCTCCCAACTCTCCGGCTCGCTCGGAGGCGCCAGATTCAGGTGCTGATGGACGCAACTTTTCGACCGTTCTTCCTGATATGCCTGTCGACGCACCTATCAACGCACCTGGAAACCTGACTTCAAACTCGCCTGCTCCTCGCTCAGAGCACTCGGACTCGTTCAATGCTGTCTGCGACGCCTTTGTCGGTCCCCCTGACTTGCCTGTCAACGGCAGTCCCGAGCTACCTGCCTTCAACCCCTTCCAGTCCATTGATTCCGGTCTTCATCAACAAGACGACGGCTTGGGTGATCTTTCTGGTTTCCAGTTTGACGCCGACTTCGCTCAACACCAAGATCTCGGCCGCAACGATCAGGCCAACGACTTGGCCAACGATCACGGTGCCGTCCACGATGCCTTCGCTACACTTGCAACAGCATCCACCAACAACCTCGACTTCGACATTGGAAACATGGACTTTGACCACGGCCTGTTCGACAGCAACGAGTTCACCGGCAACCAAGACAACGCCGACTTCACTGCCACCAACTCGGAGCTATCCCTACAGCATACGCTTGCTTCGACTCAGACTCAAGATGGAGGCTGCGTATCTACCATCGAGGAGCACACTGCACAAGCTTGCAACGAGAAGCCGCAAGTTCCAAAGTACATCAGTTCCGATGCCGAGTTCAACTTTGAGGAGTTCTGTGCACGCTTTCACTCTGGAGAACTCAGTCCAGCTCAACAGGTTAAGGCTGTCGCCGCCTTGTCCGCGAAGAAGAAGAACGCCGTATACCAGGATCTGATGCGCTCTTTTGGATTCCAGCCGGCCAAGCCACGTGCTCCGGTCCCTGAGGGAGCTCTCACCGAGGACAACTACTTACCCATTCCATGGGAGCCCGAGGTAGATGAGGATGGATATGAGATTATTCCCATCGAATTCGACGCTCCTGAGCCTGATCCGTCGGATCCACAGCCCATCTATCCAGCATTTAGCGGGCGCTTCAAGACCGGCGCAGCCGCTAGAGCATACCGCAAGCGCGCCCGCGTTCCAAAGAAGGGTCCAGCACCAGATGTCGAGCGCGTCAAGAAGTATGGACGTAAGTCACAGCATATTCATTACTGTTCCAACATGAACTAATCAGATCTTTTTCTAGGCATGTACTGGGTACGCCGTATCTACGACTCCATCATCGACGTCTCCGACGTCCGCGACAGCGGGAAATCGACCAAGCTCGTTCGCTTTGAGAAACAGGCGGTGTACGATCCCGCGGACATCGAGGCTACGGCTCACCACGTCTTCGACGAGGCCGTCGCCGTACACACGCGAGGCTGGGTTCGCCCCAATGTCTACCACAAGAAGGTGGTTCGCGGTAAGCTCACCGATGTCAGCGAGGGGAGCGCGGAGAGGCGCTTGGCCCGTATCTGTTTCCTGTTGAAGCACGTGAAGGCGGCGTGCGATGATGCCTTGCGTGGAGGTCTTACTCTTGCGCTCTTGTGCGACAACCCCGAGGCGAGGGGCTCCACCAAACACTCGAACAACAGTGGCAACGGAAAGCGTGGAAAGAGGTTGAAGGTTGTGACGAAGATGTTGAAGGCTGGGTACACGGTTGAGACAGATAGCGAGGAGTCTGACGAAGAGCATGGCGAGGACGAAGAAGAGGAAAGCGAAGGCGAGGAGCGAAGTGGTGATGAGGTTTGATGGTGATGGTGGCGGCGATGGATGCCAGATCTTCGCTGTTTTTCGATCCATTCTTTTTGAGCTCTCTGCTTGAGCGGCTGGTCCGCACAAGAGGCTTAGATGTCCGTTCGATATCGACTTCCATATCACGTGGCCTTTTTCAAGCTCAGTAGAACTTCACACCTCCAACGCTTTCTACTTCTTGTTTCGTGAACTTGGTACTCGGTGTCTTTTGTTGGTCCTTATCTGGTGATTGAGTAGCCTCTTGGATAGCAGCATCTTTCTGTGCCTTCCTCCTCTTCTTACTTTGGAAAAGAGCCTCCTCGTCCTGGATATCCTTCAGAACTATGACATGTCAGCTTTCAGACTGTCTCTAATCATGCCGCAATCTCGAGTGTCGGCTTACCCTCAGCCCATTCTCTTTCGTCGGCCTCATTGCCCGTTCCCAAAACCGCTTCTACAGAGACGTCTTCCCCTCTCTGTACGCGCTCAATGACCTCTTTCAATACCCCAATCTTCGCTTCGGCTTTGCGAAGGTTGTGTGTCCTCTCCTGCTTCAACCATAATATCTGGATAGCCTGGCTGCCAACGAGCAATCCAAGAATGATGTACGGGGTAGCGGGGTTCCAGTCTTTGCGCCTAGGTCTCTCAGAGCGCGTCTTGAGTGGTGTGGGTATCAGAGAGGCCCAGAAGCTCGGCTGCACAATGCGCGGGAGGGACATGAAGCGTGGGTGCGACAGCGGGGGTGCGAACATGGCGAAAGCGCGCGCATTTGGACGCGTAGGCGCGAGTAGGGCGGTGCGGTGGCCTACGGGCATGCGTAGCAGCTGGCGGAAGAGTCCGGACGGGTCCATGGCTAGACGTTGCTTCGACAGGTGGGCTCAGGGCGCGTGGGATGGAACTTTTGGTCTATCTACCATATTTTCGGATGCAGCGGCTCGAAGTAGTTAGCGCTGTTGGAGATACCGAGGTCCCGCCCGCATGCATCTCGCATCATTGACACTGCTCCATCAGCGTCATGTCTCTTTCCATTCACGACGCTCGAATATGAGTAGATTTGCAAACAAGGAAGGCGCAAGAGGGGCCGCAGGAGGCGACGAGGAGGATTTGTCGCCATTCCAGAAAGTATCGCAATGGTTTGAGGCCATACGCGACAGTGATTACGATGCATGTTACCTTGTTGAGTCCATCACGCTGCTCTAATGCCATATCTGTAGGGCCACGATGCTATTCTTGCGCGAGAACTCAAGGTCGAATCGGTTACCTATGCGCCGACAAGCAGCAATCCTCACGAGTCGCGCAACGTCATGAGCTTCACGGTACCTAAGCAGCTGTGCAACGCTGGTGGTATGCTTCATGGCGGAGCCGTGGCTTTGATCTTTGACATTACGACTTCCATGGCCATTACGCCTTGTATCCGCGAAGGGTTCTGGGATGGTGGACATGTCTCACGTAACTGTAAGTGCACTCTTGAAGCATCCAAGAGGTTGGAATATGGAATGTGCTAACTCGGCATAGTGAACACGACCTACCTCAGGCCTGCCGCTGAGGGCACAAAGGTCTTTGTCGAGAGCTGGGTCGTCCATCTTGGGAAACGATTAGGGCAGACGAGGGGGGTGATGAGGCTGGGGTCTGAAGACGGCAAAGTCGGCTATACCTGTGAACATGGGAAAGTGAGCCTGGGTAGTAATCTGTAATAAATGCAAACGTCGGGGGCTGATAGAAAGAAAGACGGCGAAATGATGCACATGTTGTGAGGTGATGGGGATTGCGACTAGTGGACCCTGTATGTCATAGCCGTGTAGCCAACCCCAGCGCCAATGCATAGCTGCCATGGCCATACCGTAGGCTTCCCACGGCACCTGCGACTTCCACTACCATCACGCCCACACACACCCAATCATTGCGCCAATGGACCTTGGAGATGAAGGGAGCTCTCCGTGGGGAGGTACGTGTCTCTTGTCCTGCCGACGACACTGCGCACAGCTGACAAGCCTCCAGATGTGCCCTCACGGTCGAGCCCTGCGCCGAGTACTCACAAGGTAGAGCAGAACGACAGCCTGGACGCCGAATCTTCCACGACCTCATCCAAGCCAGCGACCGATGCTGCCCCTACAGCCTCCGCGGCCCCGCGCTCGCCCGCAGGACGCGGCCCCCGGCGGCGACAGTATGGCCTGCAATCCACCAAGCTTGAGGCTGTTGATGACCCGCTGGGCCCTCTGGGTGCTCCCTCGCCGTCCGCAGGCCCTGAGGTTGCTCCTCCAGCGCCGCCTCAGAAGGAAGCTGCTGCGTCGCGCACCACTCGGGCCGCCCCCGACGCCTCCACGCCTTCGCTGCGCGGCATGATGGATTCGGTCGACCTTGATGACGACGACGCGCAGCTACGCTCTTCTCAAGGAGCCAGAGTACCGCCCCCAGTACAGGCTCCTTCGAATGCCGCACCGCAGCGCCAGACACAGCCAAGCGTCAGCGTTGAGCAGGCCGCAAAGCCGTCCTTTGCCATCTCGGTCGGCGACCCTCACAAAGTCGGTGACCTCACGAGCTCGCACACAGAATACTCTGTTACTACCAAGACGACGTCCAAAGGCTACCGCAACCCCGAATTTACCGTCTCGCGCCGCTACCGTGACTTCCTCTGGCTATACACACAACTGCATAACAACAACCCCGGAGTCATTATCCCTCCACCACCGGAGAAACAGGCCGTTGGGCGCTTCGAAGCCGATTTTGTTGAGTCGCGACGCTCCGCTCTGGAGCGTATGCTTAACAAGGCGGCTGCGCATCCAGTATTGCAACACGACAGTGACTTGAAGCTGTTCCTCGAAAGCGAAGCCTTCAACATGGACATCAAGAACAAGGAGCGCAAAGATCCCGGCATAAGCGAAAGCAAGGGCATGTTCGGCTCTATGCTCTCTGGCAGCAGTGGTAAATTCGTTGAACACGACGACGTACGTACAACGTTTCTCAAGATTAGTCACTATACTAACGGTACCATAGTGGTTCCACGACCGCAGAATCTACCTCGATGCTCTAGAAGCACAGCTCAAAGCTCTTCTCAAGGCTACTGACTCTGTAGTCACACAGCGGAAAGGTCTAGCTGAGGCGTGTGGCGACTTCTCGGCTTCTCTGCATTCTTTGTCTGCTGTCGAGTTATCACCATCTCTGTCCGGTCCGCTTGATAGCCTATCCGATATCCAGATTCGCATTCGAGAGCTTTACGAGCGCCAAGCCCAACAAGACATTCTCACCATGGGCATCGTAATAGACGAGTACATTCGTTTGATAGGCTCCGTAAAGACCGCGTTCCAGCAGCGACAGAAGGCCTACCATTCCTGGCATTCTGCCGAACAGGAGCTACAGAAACGGAAAACCAATCAGGACAAGCTCTTGAGGCAAGGCAGATCACAGCAAGACCGTCTGAACCAGCTCAGCGCCGACGTTGCAGATGCCGAACGCAAGGTCCACCAAGCAAGGCTGCTTTTCGACGATATGGGTCGTCTGATGCGCAGTGAGCTAGAGCGCTTTGAGAGAGAAAAGGTCGAAGACTTCAAGTCAGGCGTGGAAACCTTCTTAGAGAGTGCTGTAGAAGCACAGAAGGAAGTAAGTTCACCTACCACATCTAATATTCCGGTTTACTGACTGGCGTACTAGCTCATCGAGATTTGGGAGACTTTCCTGATGCAATTAGACACGGATGAAGGCGATACTTTCGTTCCTCCCGCGGGTGTCGTCGCTTCGTCGAACGTGGATGAGGCACCAAGTAACGATTCTACCAATAACCAAGACTCAGAAAGACCGGAAGTGGGTAACGAAGGTGTGTCAGAGGACCAAGACTAGAAGGGCTACACGAGTCGTGAAGCCTTTGCCATGTGGGAAGTGCGGGCGCGGCGTTGTGAGGATTAGCGCTCATGTCGGGATAACAAACCCCGATTCCCGTATATACCGCACGGGTTAGAGATACTCGGTGCTCGCTAGACTGTATGTCAAGTGAGCCGCATGTGGATACTGGATAATTCATAACCTGGGATGCGTGGAGCACCTCCCTGTTTGGATTTGGTAACATCATTGCAAGTAATCTAGCTCATGCTGAACTGCCTGATGGCCAAACTATGTGTACCATCAGGCCTTGACTCTACACATTGACAATTCACATCATTGGCTTTGAAGTTGTTAGCTATGCGTTTCGTTACATCCTACATGACAGTGCCTTGCGTCATCATAATCGGAGGTGCGCGTCTATCCGCTCCAGTTTTCGCTTCCTTCGGCGTGATGTTGCATGTCGGGCCAGGCGCGGGGTTGAGAACACTGTATCGTCAGCTGTTGGCCAAGTAGGCGCCGGCAAAAGAGGCGGTTCGCAGCCGGCTAATTCATTGCGGGCAGTCGCCGATATCTTCGATGAGAAGCACCGTATATAGCTGAGCTGTCATGCGAGAGTATCGCAAACAATACACATAACGTCTAACCCACCATCATGCCGCTAGTTCGTAATCCCATTCTTCCAGGTTTCAACGCGGACCCATCGGTCTTGCGTGTTGGAAATGACGGTAAGATATTGTAATGTTCAACTTGAGAGAATGAGCTAACCAGAGTACCATAGTGAGTATTACAGTTTCTACAACTCCCCGATTTCGACTGCGGGACTACCATGAAAGCCACTGTTGGGATTTTTCGATGTGATCTGGGGATTGTTGAACCTCAGACCTTAGAAGTAGGCCATGGCACATACTAATTGTGTCAAATTAGTACTACATTGCAACATCCACTTTTGAGTGGTTTCCAGGAGTGCAAATACACCACTCCACGGATCTCGCCAACTGGGAGCTTGTCACACGCCCACTGAGCAGGAAGAGTCAATTGGACATGCGCGGTGACCCCGATAGTTGCGGTACGTATTCGATCAGAATTGAATGTATCCGCGCATTTCTGACAGACTTTAGGTGTATGGGCACCTTGTCTCACACATGACGGCAGCAAGTTCTGGTTGGTGTACACAGACGTCAAACGCAAGGATGGCTCCTTCAAAGACACGCCCAACTACATCGTCACTGCTGATCGCATCGAGGGTCCGTGGTCTGACCCCATTTACATCAACCACTCAGGATTCGATCCTTCACTGTACCATGATGACGATGGCAAGAAGTACTTCATAAATATGCTGCAAGACCACCGAAGACGTAAGCAGTTCTTCGTTGTAAGTAAATCTCCTCCGGCGGCAAGTCGTTGCAGCAGATACTGAGCTCATGGATCTACTTTTAGGGAATCAGAATGCAGGAATGGGATCCTAAAACGAAGAAACTTGTTGGCCCGTGGAAGACTATCTTCCCCGGTAGCGACTTAGCACTGGTAGAAGGCCCACATCTGTACAAGCGGAACGGGTGGTACTACTTGTTGACTGCTGAGGGCGGCACAGCATATGAACACGCCTGTACCTTGGCACGATCCCGCGATATCTGGGGTCCATACGAACTGCACCCTCAAAAGCACATAATTACTTCCAAAGACGCGCCGCTAGCTTCGCTACAAAGGGCGGGCCATGGAGATATAGTCGACACTCCGGACGGCAAGACGTACATTGTCCATCTGGCTGGCCGCCCTACAACACAATTCCGTCGCTGTGTTCTTGGGCGTGAATGCGCCATTCAAGAGGCTTACTGGGATAAAGATGATTGGCTATATGTCAAGAATGGGCCCGTTCCATCTCTTCATGTTGAACTGCCGGCAGCGCGCGACGACACCGCATACTGGGCCGAGCAGCGCTACGAATTCAACAGCAAAGATGGTCTTCACAAAGACTTCCAGTGGCTCCGCACCCCGGAGCCAGAGCGCATCTTCGACGTCAAAGATGGTGCTCTGCAACTCATTGGGCGCGAGGCCGTTGGATCCTGGTTCGAACAAGCCCTTGTTGCACGCCGTCAAACGCATTTCTCGTATGATGCCGAGACAGTCGTTAGCTTCAGCCCAGACGACGAACGCACATTCGCAGGCCTGACTGCCTACTACTGCCGCTTCAACTTCTTCTACTTGACCGTCACGGCCGACTCTGATGGTAAGCGCGAACTGCTCATCTTGAGCTCGGAAGCTTCGTGGCCGGACGGCAATTTGAAACTCCCGCTCGCGGAGCCGGTGTCACTCCCACAAGAGGGCAAGGTACGATTGGCGCTGAGCATTCGGGGTAGAAAACTCCAGTTTAGCTATGCGCTAGAGGGACAAAAGGATCTGACAGAGATTGGACCGGTCTATGATGCTTCGATCCTGAGTGATGAGTGTGGTGGTCATCAAGCGTGAGTTACCTTCCTCTATCAATTACATGATGATGCATGCTGACTTTGCAAACACAGACATGGAAGCTTCACGGGCGCATTTGTGGGTATGGCGGCATCTGATTGCAACGGCACAGAGAAGGTGGCGTCTTTTGACTACTTCATATACAGGCCTGCTCACCACGAAACGGACCGCTACGATATGTGATAAGACAGTATATATTCGTCGGCACCCCGGTGTAGCACAGCTCCATTCAATATCGAAGATGCCCTGCTTGACATGGTGCACGCACAAGTCCGTAATCTCATCAGAAATGTATGCCTACAGCTTGGCTGAGGCATCTATTGCACGAGGGCACGAATACGTGTTAGACAGGATGTGATAACCGGTAGTGTTGATACAAGATCGCGGCTTGAAGTGTTTCAGACCAGCATCCGTAGCGCCGGGTCTGCTCTAGTCTGAACTATCGGCAAACGGCGCCATGACTCGCGTAGAATTTGGTGTTACACCATGGTGAGATGGGGCTCCAAGTGGAGCCTTTTCAAAAGTACGGACTCGAGGTGTTGTACCAAGTCGGAATTGTGCAGTCCAAGGCTCAAAGGCAATCTCAGGCTGATACGGCTGTCGTTCATCTGTCTGTGTCGCAGATCTCTGTGTCCTGACCCCTGCGTCTCAGCATCGTTTCATAGCATGACCGCGAATCCACGATGGACTACATAGAGGTTGTCTTGAACCTCGACTTTTCGACAGATATCAAATTCATCTTAATTACTAAGAGATCTAGCTGAGCTCAGCTTCTTCGTTCGATTGTCCCGGTTCGCCATACACGCAGACATTGCGCAACAGTACCCTTCCGACTTCAACCCCAGCATAAGATGTGGGCACCAAACCGCGTAACTCCAGGAGCGAAACGCACACCATCTGTCCATTCTATCGCGTCCTTTCAATCAGGAAGTCGCCCCGTTTCGATGAGTTCACCTCAAATGCAGAGACGACCGACGAATTACGAGTCAGACAATTACTCTGACCTGGGTTCAGAGGACGAACAGCCACAGCCACAACAATACTCCCGTCGTCCACAAGACACCTCCATGTCAGCCATGGCGCAAATGCAACGACAACAGCAACAACCTAACCCCACAGCACCGTTGTTCTCTCAGAAGAAGGCAAACGATGTCGTACACACAGTCCACGCGAGCAAACCGCAATATCAAGATCAGCGAACCTTTGTTGAGCGACCGGTGGACGACGATGCAACATCGCGATCTTCTACCCTGGACGGCAACGAGGAGGACGTCCCCTATCCATCGAAGAAGTCATTGGCGCCTTCAGCCACGAAGATGAGCCTCACAGGCCAGGAGCCGGTATCTCCAGCACCCGCACCGCATGTCCCTGGTCCTCTGGAGTCGCAACTTGCCGCCCTAATGTCCAAGCTTGTCTACATCGAACAATCGAATCCTGTCATATCAGTCAAGCCTGAAGAGTACGAGCAGACGATGGCGCGTCTGAAAGCGTTGGAAGACGAGAAGAAGACATGGTGGAAGCGACACGACGCCATCTGGGCCCTTCGAGACGAAGATGTAGAGAACAACATTAAGATTCGTGTAAGTGTGAAGACGATGGATTAGCGCAAGACATTCACTAACATGTCGATACAGGGACTGCTAGCTAGCTGTCGACGCGAACTGGACGCGACCAAAAAGCTGCGCGACGAAGATCTCATCAACGTGCAGATTGTACGGAGCAAGCTTGCGGAAAAGACAAGAGAGGTGGAGCGATTGCATGCACAGACCGGACGTAGCAGTCCAAGCCGGGGACGTCCAGGCAGCTTCCTCGAACGGCGCGACACAACCGACCTCTTCACTGCGGCCAAGGTGGCAGCTCTCGAGCAGCGAGCTCTCGAACTGGAAAAGCGAAACTCTGATCTTGTCGCGCAATTAGGGGCGCCGCGAGGTGGCAGCATCGACGATCTAAACCGATCGACCGCTCACCAAGCGTGGAAAGGGACCGTTGCTGATCTTGAATCCAAAATCAGGGCCAAAGACGCTGAGCTCGAGCGGCTACGGTCCCAGGGTGCTTCGGGAGGAAGCGGGCAGATGGACTGGTACCGAATCGAAGCCCTGCTGGAGGAACATGCCACCTACCGCGAGAGCATCGGAGGCAAGCTGCAGGCTCTCCGGTCGGAGAAGGAGGGACTCATGAGAGATCTACACCGCAAGGAGAATGATTGCCAAGTATTGGAACTCAAAGTGCAGACGCTGCAGAGACGGGCGAACGTGGTGTGACGAGACGGTGTATGACGAGACTGTGTAACGCTAGAAGCGAGTTGGCTACCCAATACCCCTGGTTATTTGATTGTTTTTATTTTCACCGTATCCACCCATTGAGGAGCCGGAAGATGTGAGATGGTGGCTGACGTGGCTGGTGAGGTCAATGCGCAACCGCTGCCTTGGCAGGTACCTGGCAAACATCGTCATATCCCGTCGGTTGTGGTCGAGCACGACCTGCTTTCGGCTTTCTCCACAGCGTACGGCACGCTGGATCCGGACAATGACATCGTTTGCGCAGCCTGGGGCAGAGCTTAAAGGCGATCATGTATCCCAACTTTCCTAGGTACGGCTCGCGCTCTAGCCTACATTGCCCACCATGCAGTCGGCCCTCGTTTCCATCCTCGCAATTGCTAATGCAGCCACGGCACAGGCCGCCTACTCGTTCGACCCTCTGCAGCATCTTGCCGGCATTGCCCCGTACTTCGAGGACCCGCGCCTCGACCCCAAGCCGCCACAGGGCTGCAACGTAACGCGCGCGTCGTACCTCATTCGCCATGCCGCCATCTACGCCAACGACTTTGACTATGAGGAGTACATTGAGCCCTTCACCGACAAGCTGAAGAACACGACGGCCGACTGGCGCAGCGCGGGACCCCTGTCGTTCCTGTCCAAATGGCAGACACCCATTAGCGACGAGGAGCTAGAGGATCTCACCTCGGTCGGAAGACTGCAATCGTACAAGCTGGGTGTCGATGTCCGTCTGCGTTACCCTTCTTTCAAGGACCCTGAGCGCGTATGGACATCAACGGCCGAGAGGACCGAGCTCAGTGCATCCTCCTTCATCGACGGCCTTGTGGCTGAGAGCAACGGCACCGAGCGCGTTTCCGTCCGCGAGGATGCTGCTCGAGGTGCAGACTCCCTGACACCATACAAGGGTTGCCCCAAGTACAGCTCTTCATATGGTAGCGAGCAGTCATCTGTACGTAAACTCACCAAGACAACATAACTCCAACTAACAATACTCTTCCAGCAATACCAAGAAACGTACACCAAGCCCATCGTCGAACGTTTGAATGCATACGCCCCTGCCTTCAACTTCACCAAGTCGGACATTGTAGGCATGCAGCAGCTGTGCGGATACGAGACAGTCATTCGTGGCTCTTCCCCCTTCTGTTCGCTCGACCTTTTCTCCCAGGACGAGTGGCTCTCCTTCGAGTACATGAACGATATCATGTACTTCTACAACACCGGCTATGGAAGCCCCGAGCTGTCGGGTGCTCTTGGCCTTCCCTGGCTCAACGCTACCGCCGTCGAGTTGCTCGCGGACGAGGCTGACCAGGATCTCTACGTCTCTTTCACACACCGCGAGTTGCCTCCTACCGTCGTAGTTGCTATGGGTCTGTTCAACAACTCCGCTAATACCGGAGTAAACAACCCAAACATCACAATGCCCCTCGACAGGCCCAACCATGCGAGAGCGTGGAGATCATCGAGGATCCTACCCTTCTTGTCCAACATTGCTGTTGAGAAGATGTCATGCGACAGTTACGGATTCGCCGCTGACGAGTACATCCGCGTCCTCGTCAACAAAGACCCGCAGCCGCTGGCTTGTGCTGATGGCCCTGGAGAGAGTTGCTCCAAGAGCGCGTTCCAGGATTTTGTTCAAGAGCGCGCCGACATGTTTGGCGGATTTACTGAGGAATGTCAGCCCGAGTACTCTAACTCTACCGATATTCTCACCATATTTAATTAAGACGACGTTCTGAGTCGCTAATAATATAATGTTGTAATGTTCAAATATCTTCTACGCATGCTGCAAGGTGAATGCCGAGCGTCGCTAGTGGACCCCACGATCGCGGGCACTTGTTGAAGCGTCGACGATCATCATGAGATGAACAACACTGAGGATCGCACATCACTAGATAGTCAAGTGACAGTTTATTGCGCATGCGCCAAGTCTTTCGACAATCTCTTGTCCGCGGGCTTCCGCTCTAAGCTGCGCGCGGATAGCATGTGTGAGCTACATTCGCGTGGCTTATCGGCTTCAACATCGCATGCAGGGGGCGGAAAACCATCCAAGGAAAGATGCCGATTAGGATTCAGACAGCCAGAAGCTTTCACGTGCAGCGCAAATGTGCCGACGCAACTCAACAATTGCCCAAGGTGCAAACTAGCCCTATTGATTTTTGTAGACGTCATGACTGGCAGTCTTGGTGTGGACTGATCCAGGAATACCCGAGCGTGGCGCGCTACAACGCGTCTTCTTCACAACGCTCATCGCAATTGTGCCGCTTCTCACACATCAATCCGTCTACTAAATGGGGGAGCACATCGAGAACAAGGGCACGCGCCCTAGCGCGATCGTCGTCGGTGCTGGTGCCGGAGGTGTCGCTACCGCAGCGCGGCTCGCAGCGGCAGGCTACAAAGTTACTGTAGTCGAGAAGAACGATTTCTCTGGCGGAAGATGCAGTTTGATACATCGTCACGGATATGTAAGTCGATGAACGTGCGGCAGCATCACACGACTCAACGCTAATCGTTACGCAGAGGTTCGACCAAGGTCCGAGCTTACTACTCCTACCTCGATTCTTCCATGAAACATTCGAGGATCTGGGCACCTCGCTCGATGCAGAGGGCGTCAAGCTGGTCAAATGCGAACCGAACTACAATGTTCATTTCCACGATGATACTACCTTCAAACTCTCCACCGACATCTCCATCATGAAGGCTGAAGTCGAGCGTTTTGAAGGCAAAGACGGATTCGAGCGGTACCTTGCTTTCCTGCAAGAATCACATCGACATTATGAGGTATCCATCATCCATGTGCTGAAGAAGAATTTCTACTCGTTGCTGAGCATGGTCCGTTTCGACTTCTTGTTGCATCTTTTCGAGCTGCATCCATTTGAGAGCATCTATTACCGGGCGAGCAAGTACTTCTGGACAGAGAGGTTACGGAGAGTCTTCACGTTTGCAAGCATGTATATGGGCATGAGCCCGTTTGACGCTCCGGGAACGTATAGTCTGCTGCAATACACGGAGCTGGCGGAGGGCATCTGGTATCCTATTGGCGGTTTCCATAAAGTTAGTGTACTCCATTGCAGAAAACTTTCTTTACTAACGTGATCAGGTGGTCGAGTCTCTTGTCAACGTAGGTGAGCGTTTGGGTGTCGAATTCAAGTTCAACAGCCCCATCCGCAACATACAGATATCGGACGACGGGAAACGTGCGACCGGCGTTGTTTTCGAAGATGAAAGCCAGGAGCCATTGACCGCTGATGTGGTTGTCTGCAACGCTGATCTGGCCTACGCATACAACAATCTTCTCCCTTCCACCTCGTTTGGACGAGCTCTCCTGAAACGTCAAGCGTCTTGCTCAAGCATATCCTTCTACTGGGCGCTAGACCGACAATTCCCCGAACTAAGCGCTCACAACATCTTCCTCGCGGAAGACTACAAAGAGAGCTTTGACAGCATCTTCAAGAAGCACCTGATTCCAGATCAACCCAGCTTTTACGTCAACGTGCCCTCCCGCGTCGATCCTTCCGCCGCGCCAGAGGGCTGTGATTCCATCGTTATCCTGGTCCCAGTCGGGCACTTGGAAGGCTCATCCGATGACCAACACAAGGGCTCGGGGCACACGAAAGGCCTGACCCAAGACTGGGACTCCATGGTAGCATCAGCCCGTGAAACCATCATCAGAACCATGGAAAAGCGACTCAAGATCTCGCTCGGTCCCCACATCATCGAAGAGACCATCAACACGCCCGTGACATGGAAATCCACCTTCAATCTCGACCGTGGCGCCATTCTCGGTCTCAGCCACTCCTTCTTCAATGTGCTCAGCTTCAGGCCCAAGACAAAGCATCGCAGCATCGAGGATCTGTACTTTGTCGGTGCGAGTACACACCCTGGCACGGGTGTTCCCATCGTGCTTGCTGGTGCCAAGTTGGTCACGGAACAAATTCTCCATGACCGCAATGAAATGAGCCGCATCCCGTGGCGCCCGCTGGACGCCAAGGCAGAGCCCAAGCCAGCTCCTGGTCCCCTGGATCGCACTCAGAACGGACCGTATCTTAGCTGGCTTGTCTGGATATTGTTGAGCATTGCCCTCGTGTTTGTGACGGTACCGGGTGTTTTGGTGTATCAGAAGGCTGGTAATGGGTTGCTGGGCGACTGGTAGTGTTGTCGTATGTAGTTTACTGTAGATACGGGCGTAGATAAGGGCTTTTAGTATATTAATGTTGTTGGTATACATTGTACTTGATTTAATGACCACTTTTTGTCATGGAATCCTGAGGGGTCACGATTGTGGGTGAATAGATATGAGCAACAAACGTTGGCTAGCCTGTTCATCAACGTATGCGCGGGACTTGGAGAAAGGGTTGCGGAAGTTATATAGTCAACGAATACGGCACGAATGGTGAAAATTAATGGTGTGTGCGGAATGCATACTCTAGGCGCAGAAACATGGGTTGTACAATCGAGTCTGCCTGTGTTGGTGGTATACATCAGCGGAGGGTTGGGTGGTTAATGGTCGTGCACTAGCTGTGAACATGTCAAATGAATGTATGCAGAATCATTCGGAAACACGTTTGACAAGGTAAAAAATTAATTAAGTATCTACCAGAGAGGGTATCTTGAAAGTACTCATGATTCGATCCGCGTTACAGTTCCACGTTCTCATCCCCGGTGGAATTGCAAGCGCGAAGGTCATCCTAACATTACAACTACCACCATACCTCTGATCTCTCGTTCTTGTCAGAGGCCACTGTTCACCTGAAACCCATACATTCGTTTAGACAGTGTTGTCGACGTGAGGGGCAGTGCCGTTGTACCCATCGGGGTGGGTAGCAGTTGCGCCTGAGGCAGCAGTCTCAGGCTTGATCTTCTTCTCCTGAACAACAGCGTCGGCGTCACCGTAGTCGTGGATGGCAAGACCCAGACGGGCGGGGTCGATGTTCCTGTGGCCCCACAGAAGGAGGGCACCGAAGCAGGGCTTGGCTAGGAAGTCAAGGACACCGTAGAAGACGGCTTCACTGTCGGGAGCGATGAGGTTGCTGTTCTGGTGTAAGTGACTGCACAATTATGATCGTTATTGGGTAAAACTTACGCGCCCTCGCAGACTCCCCACGCGACTGGGTACAAGATCCAGAGCAAAGTAGTCAAACTTCCGCACATCATGAAGGTCCTCTCGACATCACGGCCGAATGACTTGGCGTGGATGCGCGATTCCCATGCGAGCTGGTAGACGATGTAGAAGAGAGCGACGCAGCCGAAAACGAAGTAAGCCCACTTGTAACGGCTCTCTACGAGAGCACCGACAAGACCAGTGATGACCATGATCTCATCAACGACAACAACCCACATGATGGTAGGCCATGGCATGCCGGCAGTAAGGAGCAAGTCGATGAGCAGAAGAGGCGTGGTGATGAACCAGTCGATGTATCGGACGTAGTAGATCGAACGGTAGGTTCCTGCTACCTTGGGGTCGCTACGGGGGAATTCGACTGCGATGGGTGTGAAGCCCAAGTTGGCTCCCATGGTGACTGTGAAAGTATACAGGTCAGTACATGTCTCTTATGCTTGTGATTGGAGCTTTTTAACTTACAGTAGGCGATGCATGCGACGAAGACTACGGAAGCAGTGATGTAGTGGAAAAGACGGTCGCGACGCGCCTTGCGGTATCCAAGACCGATGAAGATGAATCCAGAAAGACCCATGGCGGCGCAGATAGCGAAGTAGAAGTCGGATCCATGTGTGGTAATGGCAATGTCTGCCGTCGCACCATTGACGGTGTTATCATTGAGGTTCAGCGCATTGTTCCTGCGAAAGAGATCCATTGCGAAAACAGTGGTAAAATGCCAAATGAATAGTATGGGCTGGAATGTACCAAGAGGACTGCTTAACGAAGACAAGAGGTAGCAGGTACTGGTTATATCTTGGACTACGCGCCCATGAGATCCAGAGATGCCATCATGACGACATACCTCGAGCGGATTGGAGCTTGATCATGCAGCATGTCAAAACCCTCAATCGACCAGGGGCCCAGACTAGGCCGGGACTTATCACTCAAGAGCCAGTGACGGTGAGTGATGGCCAGTCAGAAGCATGCGTTGTGTTTAGCATTTCCAGTTTCTCTGGTCCAAATGGCTGATTTCAGTGACGGCTGCTCGGTGCAATAGCCATGTCACACTAGGATCATCATCATCATCGACGCTAAAGATTCTGAGCATAGCGCCCGGCCTTTCCGTCTCACCACCTGAGCGAGCGCCACTAGGATTAAGCTTTATGACGTTGATCTATTGAGCTTACTTCGACATCGACTTGCATCTGTTGCATAACGCCAACCGAGCCAACTTAACGCTGGCGTTGAGTTGGCTCAAGGCTAGTTTGTGTTCTATCGTGTGTTGAGATTGTTTGATGATAGCGACATAGAGTTTCGTTGTGAGATCGTGAGAAGGGCCTTCTGGCTGCGCATCATGAGGGGAGAATGCGCATCGTGAGGGGAAGAAATGCATGGCAGCGTATCATTACCGTAACGGCAATATCATGGTGGTGTGATGTTCTTATCACTCACTGCCCAGGCAGGAATCGTTCCTATCGGGTGGTTTCCAAGGTTTACGTCAGTGCGGGAGTCGAGTAGATCAACACCTACGGCAGGGATCGGCGCAACGAAGCTTTCTGTACAAAGCGGGGCAAATCTAGATGCCGCATTGACTAGGGCAACGTCGCACATCACCAGGACAACACTCGGCACATGTGAAGAGCGGTAGTATGAAGCTTTGGATATTAAAACTCGCGGAAAGAGTTTGTCGACTACGTAAGAAGGTGGTAGCGCTAACGTCTCGAAACCATTCGATCCGTTAGACAAGTGGTCCGAACACAGAGGCGTCACTAGCCCAGACAACTAACTAGAGCTTTTCGCAAATTGCTCGATCCTGCCTCAGACTGCGTTTCTGACACGGATCGCACGCTTGCGATTTCTCGCTGTTGAGCAATGTCCTCTTCTGTAAACCAGTTCCCGTGCAAGCCGTAGGGTATTCTAGCGCCGAGTTGGATCTTGCAAACGACAGTCTGCATGTCCCGTGCATCCAATACCCATAACTCGCTCTCTGCATCCGCCTTGCATTCACCGTCTTCGTCTAACTGGTCCTCGTTAAAGACGTAGAACAGTAGGTACCCGTCTTCTTCGACAAATCCCGCTTCGTCACCACTTGCACTGTTCGCTGAACGAGGTACAAACCTCGCTTCCTGTCCAAAGTGATTTGGTGGAAGGTGGAATGCTTTGATAGGATCATCGCGGTCGTCTGATGCAAGTATCTCGTCTATTGTGCGGGTGTCGACGCAGCCATCAACAGCCTGTGGAGGTGATTTCTGGGCACGATTGAGCAGCGTTTGCACATCAACTCTTACGAGTATGTCGATCTTTGTCGCCTTGCCTAATGCCGCGCCAAACGATTCGTCGGAAGTGCTACAGCCGTAAATGTACCGTGCGCGTGACATTTCAGTGAAGGGCGAGATGGTGGGGAATTCGAAAGGGATCGCTGCCAAGGCGAACTCATGTGTGATAGTGTTCGATGAGCCCGGCGCGAGTGAGAACCGGTAGTAATACAGCCGACATTGTTCCTCGTCGTCATGTGAGATGGGAACGTTGTGGGGCGCCTTTGATGACTCTGGTTCGTTGTGGACTCCTAGCAAAGGCGAAGTTTCATCTGAATGAGATTTCTCGGGATCCTGTACATGCTCTTCGTCATCGTATTTAGCGAAGAAAGACATGGGCCTACTCGCTTGCTTGTGGCTTGGGTTTGGAGGCGGTTCAATGTTCCCGGCACTGAACACAAGAGATGCGGTAGTCAACCGACAGGCCAGCATGTTGACGGCTGATATATCGCCGGCGCTGTTGTACTCATCCCAAGTGTTGGCCGTATGAAGGATACAACAGCCGTCTGTCTCGAACCAACGTACTAATTCCGGGTGTCGCCGGGGAAAGACACCGAATCTGGCAGGTTTCTCGGGTTGGTAAAAGACAATGGGCTTGTTCATCGCCAAGTTTAATGGTGTAAGGGAGAGCGGCAGGTCCAGTATAACGGTATTGTGTCGTGACACACCGAAATCGTGCATAAGCTTACCGCCAGAGCACCCGGGCACTGGCGCGTTGATTAATCTGCTTCCCTCTGAACCTGATCTCTTTGCAACAGAGCCTTCTGCTGGAAGTAGGGAATAGTGAACGTAGGGCACGACGAAGTTGCAATGGAACAGAACCATCTCGTTCGTGACCTTGTCGACCTTGGGATGACCCGTTGTCCACTCTTTCATCCAGCTCAGTACACCAGTTCCACCAAGAGCTTCAGGCTGTTTCTCGTCGTTCTTGTCTTTGTCGCCGGGTGTAGCCTCGCCTTCGGCACGGTTACCGTCGAACCAGCCGACGGTTTCCAGGCTTGGCAACGCAATGCGCATTGGCGGTCCGCTCTCACATGTCGCCAGCGCACGTCCATCGTGGTATAGTATGCTGGTGTTGGCGACGCTGATGCGCTTGATAGCGCGTGCAGAGCCTGAGAGATGGGTCCAGAAGACGACCAGTACAGTACGTAGGATGCGCCAGAGGATAAGCAACAAGCTGGAAGCAGGGTTGACAAGGGTCGCGATGCTAGGTAGGATAGGCGTGCGTAGAGTCGGATTCTCAACGGCGGTGCGGTACACGTCGGTGGTGATGAATTGGTTGACGAACTTGACAGCGGGCTTGGTAGGGTCGGCGACAGAGCGACTGAACCAGACTCCAGCGAGCATGCCGTCGCCGTCGAACCAATGCGCTTCACGTCCCAAGTCGGAATTGGTCACGGGATTGCCGCCGTTGCGGACGTACATGCCGCCCAGCAGCTCTGGTGGAATGCGGCCGGTCCATGAGACAGGCGTAGGGGGACATGTTGTAGAGACAGGCGCGAAGTTGCCAGAGAGATATCTGGAGCGGGTTAGTCCGGCCGTGTAGGGCAATGAGCAGGAAGGCGTACGGGTGTTTAGGCGTCGACTTGCTGCTGTTCGGTCCAGGCGTGGACATTACGGCGGTATTCTTAGCTTGGCGGCATTGGAGAACGGTTTGGTTCAGGACAACGGCGCAGGCAATTCATTAGTACAGCGCGTGCAGTCTTCACGTGTCGCCGCGGCCGTTGGGGGGCAGGGCACGGAGTCAGGATCAGGAGCTGGTGACATGATATGATGCAACAATGGCAGGGCTGCCCGCTTCCACGGGTATCCGGTTGACATGTGCTCCACGGCCTTGGTCGTGATGGCGGCCGGGCAATCGTGATGTCATGTCGAGGCTTGCATGGCCGCTAGGCCGCTTGGGGCAGCGCGCATCCTTCACAGCCGCCCGAGCAGCGCCGTCTCAACCATGTTGCAAATATTCTCCATCATGGCCTCTCTTGCGCATTATCTTGTGCCTGACGCCCGCCGTGGCCTAGTCTCTCCCCCTGCCGCATTGGCTCCATGAGTGACGCCGATTGCACATCTCTCCGGCTACTCCCTTCTGCTCCCACGGTGCCATCATGGGCTTCGACTACGCGCTCGTGTACGTGACGCGCCTCCTACGTTACTCCAACATGGCTGACAGTGACGGCTAGTCATCTCAAGTACACGATCCCTCCGGCCGTGTTGCTCACCTGGCTCTACCGCCCTTTCTTTACTAAACTCGACGTGTACAAAGTCGTCTATCTGGTAGTGGTTGGTACGCGTATCCTCGTCAACATACTTCGTGCTAACACATCAGGTTGCCGTTGTCTCGACTATACCATGGGATTCCTACCTTATCCGCACCGGCATCTGGAGCTACCCCGCCCATGTCATTATTGGTCCAAAGCTGCTTGACATTCCGTTGGAAGAGGTCTTCTTCTTTGTCGTCCAGACATACAATACATCAGTGCTGTACCTTCTCCTCAGTAGGCCCACCTTTCAGCCTGTCTATCTAAGTCCGGAACGCGGCGCGTCCAATAGCCGATGGGCATACACGAAACGTACTGGCCAAATCTTCTTTCTGGGTGTCATCGCATGGGGATGGCGTTGCATCCAGGATGACAGCAAGGGCACATATACTGGACTCATTCTAATATGGGCCGGGCCCTTCCTGCTGATGCTCTGGTAAGCCAACCGCTATTGCAACCCGGATTCCTACTAATTAAGTCTAGGTCTCTCGCCTACCAGTTCATTCTGGCCCTTCCTCTGACCAATACCGCGATACCCATCATCCTTCCTACGCTCTACCTCTGGATAGTCGACACCCTAGCCTTGCGCAGAGGAACATGGGTAATCAACACAGGTACAAAATATGGTGTGCACTTGTGGGACGGTCTCGAGGTTGAGGAAGCGCTCTTCTTCCTCGTTACCAACTGCCTCATAGTGTTTGGTCAATTAGCATTTGACAATGCCCTTGCAGTGCTGTACACGTTCCCGGCCATGTTTGCGAAGCCCTCTCTGCTTCCATCACCCAAAACGCTGATGGGCGCTCTACTCACTCCATGCTCCAAGTACGATGATGCCCGCCTAATAGGCCTTAGCGAGGCTGTGCAACGTCTCAAGCGTAAAAGCCGTAGTTTCTACCTGGCCTCCGCAACCTTCCCCGGACCTTTACGGGCAGACCTGCTGCTGCTCTACTCCTTCTGCCGCGTTGCTGACGATCTGGTGGACAATGCTTCCTCCGCTGATGAAGCCAAGGCCTGGATAGCGAAACTGCGCAAGTTCCTGAACAATACGTATAGCGATTCTGCATCCAAGTCTACAGTACATGACCAAGTTCGCGAGGACTTTCCTGCTGCCACACAATCTGCGCTCCTCCAGCTTCCAGCCGTTAAGCTCTCGCATCAACCACTGGAGGACCTTCTACGCGGCTTCGAGATGGATCTTGCTTTCGATAAGGGACCCCTAATCAAGACCACGGAGGATTTGCGCTTGTATTCAGAGCGAGTAGCGGGTACTGTAGCTCAGATGTGTATTGAACTCATCTTCAACTGGTATCCGAGCGCCTTGCCCGCCGAAGAGCAGCGTGCCATAGTCACTGCTGGTAACAGCATGGGTGTCGCCTTGCAATACGTCAACATTGCACGAGACATACAAGTAGACGCTAAGATAGGTCGTGTTTATCTTCCTTTGGAATGGCTGTCTGAAGTTGGATTGAGTTACGATGAGGTGTTGAAGAAGCCAGACCACGCACAGATCGAGACGCTACGTAAGCGTCTTCTTAAGGACGCGTTTTCTTTATACGAGAAGACCAAGGTCGCAATCGAGCAACTACCAGTTGAAGCGAGAGGGCCAATCCGGGTCGCGGTCGAGAGCTACATGGAGATTGGGAGGGTGTTGAAACAGGACAATTTCAAGGTCAAGGCCGGTCGCGCTACCGTGCCTAAGCCTAGGAGGATAATGGTCGCTTGGAGAACACTTAATCGTTAATAATACAACTCGAGATGTTGATAACCTGAAAGCTCGGACATAATTTCGGACATAATCGCGCCAGCCCGCATTTGGCCGCACGTGCAGCAACGCGTTCCCCCGACTTAGATCTAATGTGAACTATCTCCTCATCATCAACCATACCTGCGAACAAACCAAACAAGCGTGACATGTACCAAAACCGGCTACTAGATCCAGCGGGCGCATCACTCGCCGCTACCAGCAGGAAGCGAAAGGGCGGACCGCGAATCGTAAACCGGCCTGCAAAGGGCAATTACAAGAAACTCCTGTGGTTCAAGCAGCCCTGTGAGTGCTCACGCAGGCCCCTGTCTCGGATCTCGATCCAGGTCTGACGTATACAGTTCCCGATAACTACACAGATGAAACGACATTTCTTGATCATCTCCAGCGCAATCCAAGATTACAGCCCTATGAGTTCTGGTCGCTGATGGGTGATGCCACGGTTATTGTGCAGCATCTTGCGACAGTGGTTATCTTTTGTTGCTGTTTTGTGGCTATCATCCACGACAGAGTATCACCCGTCGCGGTAGTGGGGTGGGCTACTTTGTGCACAGTTCTAGCCTGGTTCTTATGGGATCATTGGATGGGACAGGAGTTTGAGACCGTCTCCAATGTGGCATCGACACCCGCTTCAGACTCAGACCAAGCTGCAACCAAACCATCGTCGGCACTTTCAGGACGAACTCAACAGCGCTTGGCGACTGCCAAATCAGCGTTGTTGATTTATGCGGCTTTACTTGGACTCAGTCCTATTCTCAAGTCACTTACGCGCTCTACGACAAGCGATTCGATATGGGCGCTGAGCACATGGCTCCTCATGATGAACGTTGCCTTTTTCGACTACAGTGCAGGCACAGGCGCACAGTATGAACGACACTAGTCTTTTGGATGTACGTACGGCTAAGTTGTATGACTACAGATTACCAGCTTCGATATCCACGAATTCGGCCATGATGGCGTCGGCTGTTCTTGCATCACGCCTGCCATCCACCACACACGTCTTCTCGTTGACCCTCTTCTCCATCGAAATATACGGTCTATTCCCAATCTTCCGTCGGCAGCTCCGCGCTCGATCTCCGTGGGGTCATCTCGCCCTGACCATCACTCTAGTAACTGGCGCGTGGGGTGGTCTTTTTGTCACCTTGACAGGTGGGGGTCGCAGTACATTCTTGGCAGGTGCGATCGTAGGGGTCATCCTCACTGTGTTGAGCATGGGGGTCTGCAGTTGGTGGCTCATCGGTCTCCAGAAGTACAAGAATGAGATTTATGGTCCGTGGGACCCAGCGAGGCCCATCATTCGGCGGCATTGGGATTAGATGTTTTATCCACGGACTCTTCTCCATAGGTGTGGCGATTCTCGCAGGCAAAGAAGGAACATTCTCCGCTCGGTGGCAAGAATTTTGTGCTGCTCTCGTTCTGTGGAGCTCGTACACCTTGTGCGGCAACGCTTTCGTGTAAACCCGGCTTGGAGATTACTTCGAGTTGTAATCTGCCGTTTTGTCGCTGCCACTTGACGGTGTTGTTGCTGCCGGTTTTGGTGACACACTTATTCATTCGAGTAAGCAGGTCGCGGGTTCCAACGTCATCTCCACCAACAAAATGGACTGGCGACCATGGCAGTTTTCGTTCCATCGCCTTGCCTCTGCTCGTTCCAGTCACAACAATTCTGTCCAAGCTCTCGAGCTCCGATAGCATGCTTCGCAGAAATTTCCAAAGTTCACTCCGAATTACAGCGACTGATAGTTGAAATGCCATGTCAGTATATATCTCACATGAAGTTATGACTGAGAGTACTCACTAACTGGCCATGCCTCCAGGTTGATCCGCAAGCACCGTAGACCGGCTGCGTCAGCGCGCAATGAATTCAAGCCTCCATTCTTTGCTAGCGCAACGTATTGCAGCCACTCACGCGCAATGTGAGGGCGATCGGAGTTCAACTCTCGCAAGTCAATTTCGATGTCCTGGATGCGCGTTCTGTATTCCAAAGGAAGCGCACACAGGAAAGCCCGCATCATGGTCAGATTCGAGAAACGGAAAGTGTTTTGCGCGAATAGTGGACGGCGGTCGATCTCGTGGTAGGTTCTACGGCATGTCTGAAGCAGAGCAGCGCCTGGTGTCGTACGAACGGCATTATCATCTCGCGTTTTGGAACCGTCGATTCGGGGGTCGATTATGGGGGTGTCGGCAACGAAACACAATCCAAATATGATGTGTTTGATTTCTGCTGGCAGTTGGAGGAGTGCAGATTGCGGCTGGAGATTACTAGGAGGCGGGACAATGACAGCCATGATTCTAGTAGAATGCGAAAAACGTTTGTAACAATTGAATATGGTATCACCTCAGCTTTAAGTGACATCTAGAACAGCGCGGCTCGTGCTGATGGTCACGGCCTATAAGCTGCTGTCATGGTTTGTTTATCTACGCATCGTGGCGCTCTGCCGATACACCACTTCAGCTCGAGCTGAAATCTTTTCACCAGACGGATAGGCTAAGCATTAAGGTACCAAGCATTCCCTGGTCATGTCCGTAGAATGCTCGATATTTCCATGTCAGGTAGCTGAAGCGGTGAGTTGAGACCCACAGTTCCTGTCTTCGCCGATGGGGACGTTGATTTCGGCGCGTTACGGAGCTGGAGCGGCTCAACATAAGTTTCTGATAGAGGTTCTTCGGCGTTTCTAGCGCTCGCTTGACGCTGTGACGCAAGATAAGAATCATGACTGTGATTCAGTGCGGACGGATGTGTTGGAGTCGGGAAAGCCTCCCTCTCCACTTTCGACGTACGTGCACGTCAAACCAACGACATCTTTTGTACCGTGATGCTACAAGGAACGCACGGAGCTGCTCCACGATGTACGCAGGCGCCTACCCAATCTCCGGCACCAAAGAGAAGGCCGAATTGAGCAGCGGTTTTGGCCCCCAATGCAAACATGAGCGAGGCTGAAAGGAGCGGCAATGGTGTGGCAGCTTCCAGCCATCGCAATTTTCGTGGCGCCGTGCACTGGACCGAAGTGTTCAGCGCGTAAACCTCGACCACGAGAATTGACATTAGTCTCATCAATTGAGCAGCGAAAGATCAAGGCCATGTCTTTGCGGCCAGACGACAAGTCAAGGCGGTCGCGGTCCAAATCGCCTGGGCGCGGTCGAGAGGGTGCGCGCTCACGCAGCCGTGACGGGCGCGAGCCTCAGCGATACAAAGGTGCAGCTGACAACGGCGCTGCAACCCCGCAGTATGAGATTAGGCAGCCGGGTCAGCAATATGCGACGTGAGTACTGCGCGAAAAGCGTCTGCCAGATGTCTGCGACAGACATTGCGGGACTTGAACTGAGAAATGGCGACCAGACCAGCCAGCGAACCCATTACCATGGGGAACTACACCGATCTCCCTCCCCACGAGAGACCAGGGTATACCCAGTCCGCCTCGTTCGCCCATCCTGCCACCACGGCACCCAACTCGGCGGGCGTCGCGTATGCGCAGCCGGGCAACGTCCAGTATGCGCCGACCGCCCAAGGCTTTGCCTACACCGCAACGTCGGCATCCCACAACGCGCCCACGCGCACCCCGACGGCGACAGCGAAGACCAACGGCGCTTTCCAGTATGCGAGCCCGCCCACGAACATCCAGTATACCGCGAAACCTGTGGGCAGCAACAACCAGCCGCCGCCAGTCGTGCGGCACAACTCCCAGCCCATAAGCCCTTCCTACCCTCCGACGCCCCAACTCCAGTATACAGCCGTGCCCCAGGCCCCTTCCTCGCAATCGCAGTATGCATCGCAAGCTCCCCCGTCGCAGTCTCAGTATGCATCGCACGCGCCGCCTCCGCAGTCCCCGTACGCATCACAGGCCCCTCCATCGCCATCTCAGTATGCGACCATGCCACAGGCTCCTCAGCCGCCCCCAGCCGACCAGTCCTTCTACCCGCCTCCTCCCATGGGCAGCCACTCGCCGCGCCCTGATCATCACCGAGCGGCTTCCTACTCGGGGCCAATGAGCACACACGACGGCCGTAATGTAGTAGAGATGCGTCCACAAGGTCACCTTGGCGCAGGCGACAGGCCGGATGGGCTGCGCATGGATAGGCTGTCCGTCAGCGGGAACAGACCCGATATACAAACCATCATTCCAGGAGGCATGCCTGGGGGATTCCCCTCCGGACTACCACCGCCGAGTCCACTGCTCGAAGCGTACCATGGAACGTATCAGTCCATTAGCCCTATGCCTCAGGCGCTGATGCTAGATGACGATCTTGACCATCTGCCTCCTCTCGATACTCTCTCCCCTCGTGAGTCTGGTCATGGCCGCCGTCGCCGTGCTCATTCCACCTCCTCGCGACGAACGCCCAGCCCTTCGAGGTCCTCCCGGCATACCGACAAGCTGGCAATGGCTGCATATGGCCGCGACGAGCGCCTCCCAGAAAAGGAGAAACGAAAAGCGAGAATATACGATGCCACTGATGACGCTCTAGCCCTAGTCGACGCACTGGCGGCGCGGACGCCAGATGTGGAGACTATATGCGAGATCCTCCCAATCCTCACGCACGACCAGATGCTCGAGTTACGAGCCGAGTACAAGCGACACTGCAAAGTACAAGGCAGGGGTATCAACATCGCCAAACACATCAAGTTGAAGACCAACGGCAATTTCGGAAAAATTGCCTACGTGACTGCCCTAGGCAAATACGAAGGCGAGGGCTACTGGGCAAACTATTGGTACCAGTCCAACTCGGCGAAGAGAGAGCTCCTCATCGAATCGCTAATGGGTCGACAAAACCACGAGATCCGCGAAATCAAAGATTCATTCAAAGACAAGCGCTACAGCGACTCCCTCATCCGCTGCATGGACAAGGAGCTCAAAGCCGACAAGTTCCGTAAAGCCGTGCTGATGGCACTGGAAGCCAATCGGCAGGAAGAAAGCGATGTGTGGCCGGTGGAATATCGCAATCGCGATGTCGATACTCTATACAAAGCCATCCGAGCCAGGGAAGGCGGAGAAAGTGCCATGCTCAGTATTGTCATCATGCGAAGTGACGCACATCTGCGCGAGGTGCTGAGGACATATGAAAGAAAGTACCAAGGCAATTTCGCGAGAGACGCTCTCAAGAAGAGCAACAATTTGGTCGGTGAAGTCATTGCGCACATCCTCAATGGCGTCAGTAAGTGTTCTCCCATGCCTCCCAGCTCTTGGTTATATACTAACTACGCGTCCCAGTCAACCGTCCTGCAAGAGATGCCATGCTCCTCCACCACGCTCTCGTCGACCTAATGGAGCCCGCAAACGACGGCCGCTCCTCCAACAGTCGCCTGTCCTCGCGCGAAGCAACATCCAGCAAGCATGAACGCCAACAGCGAGTCGAACTACTCATCTCGCGTCTTGTGAGATTACATTGGGACCGGCAACATCTTCTTAGAGTCAAGGCGGAGTACGAGGAAAAGTACGGCCGTGTCGTTGAAGAGGATGTGGAAGAGGCTACTAGAGGAGACTTCCGAGAATTTGCTATTAGTATCTGCCAGACTGCGAGATAGGAAATTTGGGCCATGGTCGGTTTGAACAAGTGATACCCGGGTTTATGTGGGAGAAGGGCATGGGTCGTGTAGACGGGATGGATTGGTCTGCAATTGAGCTCTCGAGAGTACCGAATTGGAAAATTATACTGAAGTTTGTCGTTGTATCGAGCAGTCCCTATCCTGCCAACATGAGGTGGCTATTTGACCGTCTACCTTCGTTCCCCACTGCACATGCGACACAACAGCCTATGCTAAGATCGATGCCTATACATCCCATACGTCGGAACCCTCTCACCACCCAATAGCCAACTATCCGCCTCAGGCAGCACCATCCCCCTCCCACCATCCATCTGCTGCTGACCTCCCCCTCCTCCTCCGAGAAACCCGTTCATCCCCCCCTCACCACCATTACCACCACCACCACCACCGGACCCGCCCCCGCCAGCACCCTTAGTACCAAGACCAGCACCAAGCCCATTCCCCGTCGACGCCGAAGCAGAAGCCGCAGAAGTAGCGGGCAAGGCGAACAGAGACGACGGATTCGCATCCGCCCAACGGAGAATATTCCGACTTAGTGTTATTGGGCTTTCGTCGCCAACGGTGCTCATGTCTTGTGTGAGGTCGGTGTCTGGGTCGTCGAAGGGTAGGGTAGGGAGGGGGTCGGAGAGGTAGGAGGAGGGGTTGAAGGGTTTTAGGGCGGGGTTGAGATTATTGACGTTGTTGGTGGTGGTGTTGTTGGAGATTGGACAATGCGATGGCATGTTGGTGTTTGGTCCGTTGTTGTTGAAGAGATTCACGTCTTTTGCTAAGATGGTAATGTCGTTCTGCGAGTGACTTGATTTCGCGTGGTGCGAAGGGTTCTGGAGTGGATTGTGGTCTGGTTGTTGCGAAGAATCGTCCTGTTTCTCTTGTTCTTGTGCTTGTTTCGATAGTGTACGTTCCTTCTCTTTTGGTTTGAGTTTGTATCCTGCTTTGGCGTACTTGTCTGGATACCGGATTCTGAATCGATCGCGTAGGTCTGTTGGATGCCGAGTTGCAAACCCTAGATCCTCGTCGTCGCGCATCGAGTGCCATACAGACCCGTATTTTTCAAAGCCCTTGAGCAGGTTAACGTCGTCGCGTGCGCTAAAGGCCCGGCGTGGTCGACGTGTGGTTTTTGAAAATGGTTCTCGGATACCGAGCTCGGCTAGATCCAGCTGCGTAGTAGCCTTATTGCGAGTAGCTCCACGTTGCTGGTTCTCGGTCGGGTTGGGAGAATTCGAAATGAGGTTGTTATCGGAGTACCGTTCGCTAATGGGAAGAGAATGCTGGTGAGTGTAAATGGCTTGATCTGGCAAATCCGGTGGTGTCTCAACCATGCTTATCTTCTCTTTTCCCTTGGTCTTTGGCTGCCGTGGCTTCAGACCTTCACCAGGGCAGCATACACGAAAGCGGTCTTTTAGATCAACGGCGGTGCGATTGTTAAATGCAAAGTCTTGGTCCTGTAGTATCTTCTTCCAGTTGCCTATACCGTACCTGCTGACACCTAAAAGCAGATCTTTAGTCTCTTGTTCAGACCACTTGTTTCGTTTCTTTCCACGCTTGGGCTGTAACAGCGCTTCAGAGTCCTTGGAGGCATTTGCTGCTACATCTGTCTCATGGGCCACATCTATTATACTAGAAGATACAGGCGGAACTGACGCTTGCAGAAATGATGGGGTTTCGGCATTTTGAACAGTTCTGTTGTAGTCCATGGCATTCCCCTCGAGAAAGGCATGCTCATCCACATCCTTGGTCCTGGACTCTTCAAAACGTGCATCATACCCTCTGTCGCCCGCGAAAGCATTCTTTTCCCCAGTGATCGGTGGGAAGAGCCTGCCCTCAGGCGGCAGTGGCGGGGGTTGATGCAAGCCCTGTAGCAACGGTGGGATTCTAGGTCGCTTCGCTGTCCGCTTGGGAGGCTGCGGTAACCTCGGTAGTTTGATGACAGCTGGGCTGCATCCTGTGTTTTCTGGCTGAAGAAACTGTTGCTCTTGATCCCATCTTTGCCTCGCATGATCCGGGCTATCCAGAAGCAAATCAACTAGCCTTCCACTGAAAGGTGTTGTTGATGGGGCAAAGGTGGATGGCACGGGTTGTGCGGCCTCTAGCACATTCGCCTCATCGTTCAATACCTGTGCTATCGGAGCACTGGGCATCGATCGTGTGGCATATAGCCTCTCCTGTCCATCTCTTCGGAGGTCGTTCGACTGAGCGGTTTCAGGAGATGCGTTCGTTAGCATGAGCGCTTTTGGGCGTACGAAGCTGTGATTAATGTGGTGTGATGGTCGTTGCGAGCCAGGTGAGCTCATGTTCGATGGCTCTGTGAAGTACGACATGCTGCTTTGGTTCGAGATGTCCAGTAGCGTATTCAGGCGTGGCTCCATGATTGGAGGCCCTTCTTGTGGGCTATGTCGAAAGAGGTACAGATCCGTAGCGTTCGCGTTGTTTCCGTAGCGCCAAGCGGAAGCTAACGCGCATCCTTCGCAATGTCGCGACAAGCTTACGACTTAATTATTTGACAGAAGTTCTGGAGCTTTTTCATCTTGCTAAAGCCATTTGTGCGCTCACGTAGGAACCCGATACCTGTTGCAAATCAAGTGACGAAGATCAGTCTTCCGAACTAAGCCTTCACGATACACGCAGTGCCATGAGGTTCAGGGCAGCATTTGATTTAAAGTTTTGAACATTGTATAGAGTGGATTCTATTGGTATGATGGGCGTAGCTGAGCCGAAGACCGCAACCAGAGAACCAACGCGACAGCGGCAGAACAACGCCGATCAATGCAACTAATCACAGATGAAAGACGAGACGCATTTGCTAATATCGCAGGATCAAAGCACGCCAAAACATCTGCATTTCATGCAGTTCCTGGAAGAAGGAAGATCAGCACACTGTTTTCGAAACATTGAGGTCTGGCCGGCCATTATCAACGCGCCGAAGAAGTCGTACCGTTTGTCTTTGCGGCGACGTCAGACATCTTGGTGTCAGTATGGAGCTTCTCGAGGTATTCCTTGTTGCCTGCGGGGGTCGCTTTGATGGTTTCGTCACCCGGGTTCCAGTTAGCAGGGCAGACCTAGTGAAACTATGTTAGCATACAGCGTACTTGGGAGTGCATGGAAATAGGAAGCAACGTACCTCGCCGTACTTGTCGGTGAACTGGAAGGCATCGATCAAGCGAAGGGTTTCGTCGACCGATCTTCCAACAGGAAGGTCGTTGATCGTGATCTGTCGTACGATGCCATTCGGGTCGATCAAGAACAGCCCTCGCAACGCAATCCCCTCCTCTTCGATCAGCACACCGTAGTCCTTTGCAATGCTGTGGTTCTTGTCGCTCAGCAGAGGAATATTGATTTTGCCCAGGCCTCCTTCCTTCTTGCTTGCGTTTGTCCAAGCAAGCAAGCTATACTCGCTGTCTGTGCTGGAGAAGACGACGCTGGCGCCACGGGCAGCGAAATCGGATGCGCGTTCACTAAAGGCAAGGATCTCGGTCGGGCAAACGAAAGTCCAGGCCATGGGGACGAAACCGAGGACGAGCCATTGCTTGGTGGATGTGTAGGCTGTTAAGCTGAGGTCTAAGAGATGTCAGTACGTTGCTCTGACTGATAGGCAATCGGAAGGAAGGAGAAAGGTGCAAGACGGTAATCAGTCGCATACCTTCAAATGTGCCATCGACGACTGCAGTGCCAGAGAAATGAGGCGCGGGCTTCTGGACCCGCGCCTTAGGTTGGTACGCTGTAAAAGCCATTGCGACTGTCCGTACAATACAGAAGGACGACGCGACAAGATTGGCGATACAGGCGGTATCAACACTGTTCGTAAGATTCGAGATAAGACGATTCGCGGGGACTCGTTATCAGTGTTGCACCTCGGCGGGATTGGCGTAGGTAAGGGATTGGCTGGGCCCTTGGATGTTCAACGGCTGCGGTAAACTTTGGGGTTGATGTAAAGTCGGACGTCGATCAAGGTGTCGGACTAGGTAGGTTTATGCTGCGACGGACGGAAAAGGGCGCGACACGTCAGGCGAATAGGAATAGAGGTAAAAGAGTATTCAAGATCAGCAGACAATTTGCGACAGATGTCAAAACGCGATGTCGAGGGCGACTAGCCGCAGGAAGGTAAGCGTCGACGCCTTGTGCACGTTTCCGAGGTATGAGGCTACTCTAGCTGGCACAGCGTGTCTTCGGCGACTTCGGGGGTTTGCGAGATTCTCGGAGAAGGCGCAGGCATCTGATCCCTCAAAGCTTTGCTAGTTCACCCCGGGCCGCAGCCGTTACACATGGCCTGACATATCGCACCAGCTAACATGTCCCTCTATCGGCGTCTTCGGCATGCTGAGTCGAGGCTCGGCCTGCTTACAGAACGGTCCCAGACCATCTGATGACTGACAACTGCGAGCCGCTAAAGTTCTTTCACCCAATAACTTCAAGTCATAACCAGCCAACTGTTGCAGGCCGCTCGTGAGCAAACCCTTGCATAGTTTGATCCTTCTTTGAGCGGTCTGAGACATGTACTGCGGCGCAAACGTACCTGCATGCGCTCCAGACGGCGTGGCTTACACTGGTGCATCAGGCCACCCACTATTGGCCGATCAGCACGCCTGGTCACGGGAGAACGCGCGAGCGCGGCACATACGTGCGCAAGCGGCTTGGAGATGGATTGTTGCCATGTTTCTGGGTCCAAAAGTTTTTGATCAGCAGCCTATAGCCGCGCAATGTGCCTTCATCTAAATTCAAGCTTTGCATCTATATCGTACACTTCGTAGGTCATCTACCTATCCAGCGATCCTCCATGCCCTTAGCGGCAACGCCTGTATGCGCATAACGGCAGGTTTGATGTAGCCCCAGAACGTCACTACACCAATCACAATACACAGAATATTCACAATATAGTATCCGTCACTCGTGACGTTGCAGACACCCCCGCCTGCCTGGCAGCGATGCTTCTCTGCCTCTAGGGAGCAAGAGAAGGCCTGTGTGATAAGTGGCCCCTTCAAAAGATCTGCCTTGGGAACATCCGTAGGTGGTATGCAGGTTGCCGAGGTGAACATGTCGACGGCTTTGAGGACAAAGTAGCGTGGGAATGTACCCCCAAGGTTTGAGACGCTATAATGTTGTTAGTGATACGTAGAGAGAGAGAGCAGGGGAATGAAACTTACGTAGCGAGCAGCGTCATGTAGGTACCACCGATGAGCGGGTCAGAGATCTTTGCGTGGAACGCGCTGACTGCGACGAACATGACCGTATTCATAAAGGTCGACAGCACATGCTCAGCGATGACTAGCATCAGGAAACCAGACGATGCTCCTCCAGCCGGGAAGATGGACACGACAAACTGCGCGAACCCAGCAGCCACCAGGCGGCCGATGAACGACCAACACCAGATGTGCATCGGCGGGTAGGTCTGGCACCATTTTCCGATGTAGTAGCCTAGAAAGACCTCGACGGGAAAGTCTACAAGAATAACGAGAGACAACTGCTCCTGCTTGAGGCCCTTGTCTAGGAGCTTCAGACTTGTGACAGCATCGTTGGCTTGGAACCCGATCTTGGCGATGAGGTGGATGATGATGAAGCTTTGAATGTTCTTCAACTTCAAGATGCCCCACATGGTACGGTAAACCTCGCTGATGCCATCGCCGTTCTTGTCGCGGTCTTCGCGTTTCATGACTGCCAGTCCAAGAGTGACTATCAGATATGCCCACCCCCAGAAGCTCAGATAGCCATCAAGCTCCATGATGCCGGTGTCTGCAGGAGTGCTGCGGAACCACTTGTTCGCGAAGTCTTTGGAGTTGAAGGCCAGGAAGACGGTGTAGGAAAGGAACTGGCCTGCGGTCAGGCCGACGGTTTGCGCAGTCGATGCGTATGCGAGGTTCTCCTTGGAGAGAAGGGTCAGCGCCCAGCCTGTTCGCAATTAGCTTCGTGCATGCCAATCGTAGAAATGGCAGTGTCTTACCATCCACAGCAATGTCCTGAGTGGCACAAAGGAATACGAGCGCAAACCACCACCACGTAAAAGTCCAAACCCCGCTGTCAGTCTCGCCGGCCTCCTTCATCATGCGGTTGATGTTCTTGCCCAGCCAGATCATGGAGAAGCCAGAGATGGTCTGGATGGGTAAGATCCAACTCTTCCGGCGTCCGACTTTTGGTGACCATACCGCGTCCACGATGGGACTCCATAGAAGTTTTAGCGAGTACGGGTAGGCTGCGAGCGAGAAGACACCAATGGCAGCGTAGGACACGTTGTGTTTGAGCAGGAATGGCACAGAGCCGTGTGCCAGACCCATGGGTATGCCCTGCAGGAAGTACAGCAGCACGAGGAGGAGGAAGTTGCTCTGGTCCTTCTTGGACAGCTCGAAGAAACCTTTGGACGTCCCTTCGTCTTCTTGGCCCAGCTTGGGCACATCGTCATCGAGCGAAAAGTTGGAGTTTCCCATGAGGGATGCAGCCTGGCTCGATGGCGAATTGCTGTCAAAGGACGAATGCTTGCGCCGATGTTCCAACATGGCGCTGTTCATGGCCGTGGAATTTGCATTTCCGTTCTTCTTCTCCTGCAGCGAGTCGGTGGAGCTCTGCTCACGTAGTACAGAGCCGCGGTTCTTG
The DNA here is from genome assembly GCF_023758025.1 of Alternaria triticimaculans. Classification (NCBI taxonomy): domain Eukaryota; kingdom Fungi; phylum Ascomycota; class Dothideomycetes; order Pleosporales; family Pleosporaceae; genus Alternaria; species Alternaria triticimaculans. The sequence goes on from NW_026055969.1 coordinate 283,802, forward strand.
GATCGCGAGGCGCGTTTGCTCATTTGGGTGCGTCGGTGGCGTGCGTCCGATGAGGAGGGGTTTTGGCGGTGGAGTTGGGTGGGTAGGTAATAGGAGTCGCGCGGGTGATAGGTGGCTGAAGTCCGGGACTGAGATTGGCGAAGCGTAGGAAAGAAGACGCAAACTCTGGGTTGCGACGGATGTTTAGAGAGCGACTAGTGAATGACAAGAAACGTGTTAGTAGCCGGGTAACAGTATGCAGTAACGATGGCCACTGGCTCTGAATGCCTGGGCGGATACGGAACCGTGTCCTCTAGTCTCGAGCTCGAGGGCGGAGCACTAGGCGGGTCGCGGGCTTCCATCCCACCTCCGGCCACCCCTGCTCGACGCTTAGTCACGTGTTAGCGCGCTCTACGCGTTTCGACCTGGACATCGATGCGCCTCCGTGACAATCCACTGCTTCACCATGGAGACTACCGAACAGCTCGACGAAGACATTAGCGATCTCCATACCCGACTAGCAACACTCCGTGCCCACCGTGCGAACCTGTCCTCCGTCCTGCTGTCGCAACCCCACCTCGCAGCGCGCCTTCAAAGCACCAACACAAACAACAAACCCGCGAATGATGCCAATGATGTCATCACACGGCAGTCGAAACGCAACCTCGAAAACATCTACCGCGCCTGCGCCGGCGTGACTGCATACAAAGTCAAAGATCCCGACCCGCATGCGCTGAACGACGGCAACATCCTCGGCGTCAGCATAGACGTAGCACTGGGAGGCAGATTCGTCGAGACGTACCATGTCTTGCTCAGCGTCAAACAGAAAAACGACAAGAGAATCATGAGAATACACAAGCACACGGTTCCACCATGTATACCTCTGCAGCACCTGTCAGACAAGTGGCTACCTGCAGGCGGCAAAGACGAAGAGAACGATCCAGAGCAGGACCTCGTGCGATTTGGAAGACTGTTGAGGAAGGAACTCGTGAGCTGGCATCTGCGCGTCAACGCGGTGGAAGAACTACGGAAGGATGCTGGTCTGGCACAATCGAGACAGGATAGTGAAGACGACAGCTTCACATCCAATGGAAAGATTCTAAACGCTTTTGTGAGCGACGACGAGGCCAGTTCGGATATCGAGCAGGAGGATGCCGATCTCGGGAGCGCACGCATATTGGACATCGAAGCGGATGCGGCGGTTAGGCAGGTTACCGTTGTCTGGTCCGACAGGCGGACAGCAGTCATGGCCATTACCAAAGACGGCAGGGTCGAGAGAGCCGTGTGTAGAACAAGAGATGGGGCGAGAAATGCCGTCTTGAGCAGAAAGGCCGTGGGGCCTCTAAATGGCTTGGTCCGGAGACTACGGGCGTGAATAAGAGAGTTTCTCATCAGATCCACGGTCCCTACGAAGGTCTGGTGGTCTCCGATATGCTAAGCATGGCGTTTATTGTTGTTATGATACCCTTTGATAGCAAGTCGTTTATCTTCATCGTTTGCATCAACCCTTTCCATCTTAAGAACGGCACACGTGCGGCGCATGTTTACCTCTGAATGCGTGAGCCCGCAACCTGCTTTCATGTATGCAAATGGTTGGCGTTTCATTGACCTGGTTCCGTCGAGCTGTCATCTTGGAGTGGTGTGAAGATACTACAGTGCAGTGGGAGGCTGAACGTGCACTGGCCACGCCACTTGAACGACTGGTCACACGAGCCATCTTTCCGCCTTTTGAACGACCACGCTTCTTTCTCATCAACTATCACCATCTCTACACACTCCACGCTCCAACTCACGCTTTCTATTCGCCGTCACTACATACTCATGTGCGCCGGGCACTCAGCCCTGCCATCCGTGGGGGATCGGCTCGGCGGGCAGCGGCCTGGCCATCCTGCTTCCGAGGTTACAGTCGCAGCCATGATGCATCGCGACGTGCGTACTGACCCCGGCAGCTCTAACTCGTTATCAAGACATGGGCCGTACTATCGCTATAGCGCTTCTCTGATCTGCAACAACCCCAACAAAGCACCGCGTGTCTCTAATCACAAGTGCACGAACGTGGGTAAATCCTTCTTATTGCACGCGAAAATGTGTCGAGAAAGGGCTTATTCGGAGCGCTTGACGCCTATCTCTTCGCAGATTGGCAAACTACAAGGTCGCTGCATCCAGGCCGGGTTTCCTTCTGTATCTGCTCATACCTCGCGTATGCACCGCGGCTTAATGCGGCCACCCGTCCGTCCCGCATGCCATCCTTCCCGTCAAGCACCCTTCCCTCGTGCGGCTTCAGTCCCCGCTCCGTCTCTACGATACGCTGCGGTCAACTCACCATCTATTTTCACCTGGCGCTATCGCACTTCTCACAGTATTTTTGCTCGGCCTAAGCGACTACAATGACCGACGACTTGACACACGCATGTGCACGCAAGAAGTGGAGACATAACATCACCCACGGAATACTCAATCTGAGCTGATCGTAGTCTCCTACAGCCTAAAGCTCGAATCCTCCGTCCACACCGTCTGTAGTGCAAACACCTAATTTCCCATCCCGGCTCAGGTGGTATCTACCGCATGCACCCTACTCGAGTACACCATCATATCTACTGCGCTCGCTTTCCACTCGACACTGGGATTATGTCTTCATGTGCCTATGCATGGTTTCACCCGTGGACTACCCAGCGAAACTATGCCGTTTTGAAAGATGCGCGTAGCAAGCGGTATGGGATCACAGAGCAATCTGATGGTTATGTTGTATTTTGACGTTACACATCCTAACGCCCCGAAACGGTCCAACGAGCAGTATGGGAGCTTTACACTATACAATTTCCATGGAGCGCCATCGCAACGAGAACCTTGGAGCCACTTACTACCCGAGCAACTTCCAAATGTCCTTTTTGAGCGACTAATGAGCTGTCGTTCCGTTCCACATTATTCACTAGAGGAGTATGGAGAAGTACACCGAAATCGCACTGCCGCTATCATTGGAGCCATGCGTTCTATATCCGATGGAGATGCCAAGTGCATTCATGTACCGAGTGTCCAAGCTCTCTTGTCGCTCTTGTCTCCAACTCGACTAGTCAGAGCTTCAAGCAGTCTGTCCTAGAGGCCTTTAACCGTCGTTCCCAGATCGTAGCCGTCTGTACCTGGTCGATCAAGGGCACACTTCATAAGGCTTCCAGATCTTGGAACTGACGTATCTTGTCAAATATGTATGTGCAAACAGCCTTGCTGCCCATGCTGCGCTTGCAGCATGATAGGCGCGCGTGGACGAAGATATGTACCCTTGAGACCTAGGTCTTTGCTAGCTTTTAGGCCCTCCTTCTCTCTTCCACTGTCACATTCCTTTCAGAGAAATTTCGTAGCATTCGCTAACTGCTCCTCCCTCGCTCCTTGGCCGTTGCATGGTCGAGTGACCCTCCTTTACGCTTTTTCACACACACCTTCAGTCGACTCGCCTTCGCCATAGCTTATCTTCAGTTGATCTTTGGGATATAAATATAGGTTCTTTGGTCGGATATCAACGTCGCAAATCATACTTTTCTCGATTTCACTACACACTTGAGCTTTCGGCACTCAATTCAAGCCGAGTTCGTACCTGCACTAGCCCGCGCCACAGCCACGTAGCACAGCATAGCGCGCCACTAGCGACATCATAAGGATGCGCGCCGCCAACATGCTCGCGGGAGTAACATCACTACTCTCGATCTCCACCCTTGTACAATCCATCGCAATTCCGCGTGGTACGAACGACACCATGACTTCAATTTCAAGCGCATCAGGCTACAAGAACGTTGCTTACTTCGTCAATTGGGTATGTCGGCTGGTTCAAATGCGGAAGATCTACATCTGACATTCCTTGCAGGCTATTTATGGTCGCAACTTCAATCCTCAAGACCTTCCTGCACAAGAGCTCACCCATGTCCTCTATGCCTTTGCCGATGTTCGGGATACCGGCGAAGTCTTCTTGACGGATTCCTGGTCTGACATTGAAAAGCATTATGCGACTGACTCGTGGAACGATGTGGGTACCAACGTCTATGGATGCGCCAAGCAGTTGTATCTCCAAAAGAAGAGCAACCCCAAGTTGAAAGTGCTCCTATCGATTGGTGGATGGACTTATTCTGCCCACTTCGCCCAGCCTGCGTCCACCCCCGAAGGTCGGGCCAAATTCGCGAGCAGCGCCGTTCAGATCTTAGCGGATGTTGGTTTCGATGGCCTCGACATCGATTGGGAATATCCTACCAATGATGCGCAGGCAGAAGACATGGTTCTACTTCTACAGGAGACTCGTCGCGCTCTTACCGAATACTCTAAGAACCATGCGCCTGATCAGAAATTACTCCTCACAGTCGCTTCACCCGCAGGCCCCACCAATTACAACAAGATGAAGCTCAAGGCAATGGACCAGTATCTAGACTTCTGGAACTTGGTCAGTACTTTCGACTCATCAAGTCACACTGACTGCTAACACCAAGTAGATGGCCTACGACTACGCCGGATCCTGGGACGCCAACGCCGGCCACCAGGCTAACGTGAACCCATCCTCTTCCAATCCCACCAGTACCCCCTTTAGTACGAAGAAGGCAGTTGACGACTACATCGCGGCGGGTATTAACCCTAACAACATCGTCCTGGGTATGCCCCTCTACGGCCGCTCTTTCGAAAACACCGATGGGCCCGGCAAGCCCTTTTCAGGTATCGGCCCCGGTACCTGGGAAAATGGTGTATTTGACTACAGCAAGCTTCCTCTTGCTGGTTGTCAAGAAAACTACGACGACAGCGTTATTGCAAGTTGGTGCTATGACCCAGCCAAAAGGTTCATGGTTAGCTACGACACACCTCAAGTCATCGCCAAGAAGACTGCGTACATCCGAGAGAGAGGACTGGGTGGTGGTATGTGGTGGGAGAGTTCGAGTGATAAGAAAGGTGACCAGAGTTTGATCTCTACGGTAAGTATTTTCGATTCTTGCGCTTCATCTCGATCTGGGCTGGTAAAAGAGGAAAACGACTGACATGTCGATGTAGTTTGTCAAGAACATTGGTGGTATTGGTGCCCTGGATCAAACCAAGAATCTGCTCAGCTACCCGGTCAGCAAATATGAGAATCTGCGCGCTGGCATGCCGAACAACTAGGCGCATACCTGCGTTGTCTCGTCGATTTTGAGACTGGATGGACGGACGTCTGCGCGTTGTCGGAAGACTGTCAGGCGCTAGGGGACGGCTTAGTGGGAACTGTATTTGTTTTTCTCGGTACTAGTAACGCTTTTTGGTTGGGTGTACACGCAAGGGTTTTCTGTACATATGACGGTCGTTTATTTCTTCTTTTGCGCGATGTCTCGCCGAACGGCGTCTGGGAGGTTGGAGAGGTGTGGGTCGTTACACAGGAGACCTTTTGTAATGGTCTATACATATAAACACGTACGAAATCTTCCTTACTCGCCAATTCTTTTTAGTGTTGATCGTAAGATGCGCAAAGATGCCTTGTTTCTCGATGCTTGTTGAGGCGTCGCATGGATTAAATGCTGTCAAACAGTTTATGTGATCAGAAGAGTGTTGTACATTAGACAGCCTGGTTGAAGCAGACTTCTACTCAGGATCGAGTTGAGGTAATCCCGAAGTCGCATAATAGCGATGAAGTGTTTCCATGAATCTACATATTTACAACGTCTTGCTAGTCTCTTCCGCGACACTGAGATCTGCAACTTCGCTCTTTCCTGCATTGCCCATCCTCCGCTTCTTCAGTACGTTCTCGATAAAGGCCTCGCCGGCCTTGTAACTTGAGCGTACGAGTGGGCCGGAGGCGCAGTATAGGAAACCCATGTCGAGGGCGCGCTGGCGCCAGAGTTCGAATTTGTCGGGTGTGACGTAGTCGTGGACGGCCATGTGGCGCTTGGTGGGGCGCATGTATTGGCCAAAGGTTACGACGTCGACGTTGTTTGCGCGGAGTTCTGTGTGAGCGTTAGTTTAGTCTCGTGGTACATCAGGCTGTATGAACGTACCCCTCAACGCATGCCAGAGATCCTCATCCGTCTCGCCCAAGCCCAGCATCATGCTGGTCTTGGTGATGAGCTCAGGGCGCGCCTCCTTGGCTGACCTCAACACATCCAGACTCTGCTTGAACTTGGCTCTCCTGTCGCGGACAAACGGTGTGAGGCGCTCGGTTGTTTCGATGTTGTGCGCAAAGACATCGACACCACTCCGTGCGACTACCTTGGCCATCTCCAGATTGCCTCCGTAGTCTCCACCCAGCAGCTCAACAAGCTGCGTGGGGTTCTTTTGCTTGATCTTCATAATGGTTTCGGCAATGTGATGCGCTCCGGAATCCACGAGATCATCGCGATCAACCACGGTGATGACGACGTAGCCCAGCCCCCACCTCCGCAGCGCTTCAGCGGTGTTCTCTGGTTCGTGGGGATCCAGTGGTGGAGGTGCTTTGGACGTCTTTACGGCGCAGAATCGACAGCCTCGTGTACATGTGTCTCCCATGAGCATGATGGTCGCCGTTGCCGCACTCTTGGAACTTCCGCCCCAGCAGTCTGAGATATTGGGACATCTTGCTTCTTCACAGACTGTGGCTAGATTCAGCCCGCGCAAGTCTTTCTTGATCTGCTTGTAGTTCTGATTTGCGTTTGAGGGTATCGGCGTCCTCAGCCACTCTGGAAGTCTTGTGATGGTCTTCTTGCGGCCTTCCGGGCCCACCTGCACCGTCTTGATCTCATATGCTTCGGCCGGGGAGAGGGGTGCCTCGGGGTTGACGAAATCGCCAAACGATGGACCGGCATTCAGTGTATCGCTGAAGGACGTCGGTGGTCGTGACCGCTTTGTGGGGGCTTCTGGTACTGCGGTTTGCGGCGTGTCGGAGGTCGTGGCAAAAGTTCTAAGCGGCGTCCTTGAGCGAGGGACAGCTTTTAATGTGGAGGAAGAGAAGAGACATCGCGATCGTGGGATTGAGGCTGCCATGTCGTATGTTTGAGTGTACAAAAAGAGAGGAGGACAGTGAGTGAATGGATTGTTGGGTATATCTTGCGCGGCAGAGCCTTGAATACCCGCACCGCATTGAGTTGCGCATTCCGAGCGCCAAGCCCTGGAACATGCAAGAGCAGCCCACACGCCGACATCCCTGCAGGTGCACTTGCTCGCGCTGGTCGAGGGCATCTTCAACGTCGCCAATTCCAGACGGCCAGGCAAACACCACTGCGACCTCGCCCCGACCCGTCCACGTCTCCTCGCCCACCAATTCCAATTGCAAGGCCGCATTTGGACACGTTTGCACCCCCCGTCGCAAGAGGACACGTTAGGCGGAGGAAGAGCGGGACCAGTTTATACACACACCGCGAGCTAGCACGCGGAGCTGCACCACAACACCATGGACAAGAAGCACGAGGACGCCGGCGGAGTCGCCCAGATCGACAAGACGTCCGTCTTCCAAGAAGGTAGGGCACCTCCCGCATGCGCCAGAGGTTGGCGGGGGACGCTGACGCTGTCCAGCACGAGTATTCAACCAGAGCCCCATCTCGCCCAGGAAATGTAGAGTGATCCTGACCAAGCTGGCGCTGCTGCTCTTCACCGGCGAGAGCTGGGGGCGCCAGGAAGCCACGACCCTCTTCTTTGGCATCTCCAAGCTGTTCCAGAACAAGGATGCCTCGCTCCGCCAGATGGTCTACCTGGTCATCAAGGAGCTCGCTGGCTCCGCCGACGATGTCATCATGGTCACTTCCTCGATCATGAAGGACACCTCCGTCGGCAGCGACGTCGTATACCGCCCCAACGCCATCCGCGCCCTCTGCCGCGTCATCGACGCCTCCACCGTCCAGGCCATCGAGCGTCTCGTCAAGACGTGCATAGTCGACAAGAACCCCTCAGTCTCCTCCGCCGCCCTCGTCTCCTCGTACCACCTCCTCCCAGTCGCAAAGGATGTCGTCCGAAGATGGCAGTCAGAGGCCGCCGAGGCCGCGTCAGGAAGCAAGTCGGGTGGTGGTTTCTTGGGAGGGTTTGGAGGGGGCTCACATACCACCCTCCAGGCCAGCACAAACTACATGACACAGTACCATGCCATTGGTCTCTTGTACCAGATGCGCGCCGGCGACAGGATGAGCTTGGTCAAGATGGTGCAGCAATACTCTGCTGCTGGTGTCGTCAAGAGCCCTGCCGCTACTGTCTTGCTGGTCAGATTAGCAGCCAAGCTCGCTGAGGAGGACCCAAACCTGCGAAAGGTGAGCTACACAACATCCATTGAAAGATGTCTACTAACAATTTCTACAGCCTATGATGCAACTCCTCGACGGCTGGTTGCGCCACAAGTCGGAGATGGTCAACTTCGAGGCTGCAAAGGCCATCTGCGACATGCGCGACGTTACCGATGCCGAGCTCGTACAAGCCGTCCACGTCCTGCAGCTCTTCCTCACCTCTCCTCGCGCCGTCACCAAGTTCGCCGCCCTCCGCATCCTGTCGCAAATGGCCTCCTTCAAGCCGGACGCCGTTCGCTCATGCAACCAGGATATCGAATCGCTCATCACCAACTCGAACCGCAGCATCGCCACCTTCGCCATTACCACACTCCTCAAAACGGGCAACGAGTCTTCGGTTGACAGGTTGATGAAGCAGATCACTGGCTTCATGGCTGAGATCACCGACGAGTTCAAGGTCACCATTGTGGAAGCTGTCCGAACATTGGCACTGAAGTTCAAGGCGAAGCAGTCCGGCTTCCTTGCTTTCCTCAGCGGCATTTTGCGCGACGAAGGCGGCTACGAATTCAAGCGATCCGTTGTCGAGGCTATCATGGACCTCATTCGCTTCGTACCTGATGCCAAGGAAGATGCGCTTGCTACACTTTGCGAGTTCATCGAGGATTGTGAATTCACAAAGCTCGCCGTCAGGATTCTATTCGTACTTGGACGTGAAGGTCCTTCAACACCGCACCCCACCAAATACATCCGTTACATTTACAACCGCGTAGTCCTGGAGAATGCGATTGTTCGGGCTGCGGCGACCTCTGCTCTGTCCAAGTTCGGCGTCGGACAAAAGGACCCCGAAATCAAGAAGTCTGTCCACGTCCTCCTCACAAGGTGTCTGGACGATGTTGATGACGAGGTCCGTGATCGCGCTGCGCTCAGTCTTCGTTTGATGGACCAAGAGGACGACGACATGGCTGTTAACTTCATCCGTAACGACTCCATGTTCTCCCTTCCTGTTCTTGAGCACCAGCTGGCCATGTACGTCTCTTCAGATTCCCGCGACACCTTCGAGACGGCCTTCGACATCACCAAAATCCCCACAGTCTCGCGCGAGCAAGCAGATGCGGCAGACCTTACAAAGAAAACCGAAGGCGCTACCCCAACCCTCAAAGCACCCAGTGCAACCAAGGCACCCTCGAAAGCTGGTGCCGATGCCGCCGCAAACGCAGCATCGAACGCGCAGAAATATGCTACGGAACTGCAAAAGATTCCAGAACTGGCTGCGCACGGCGGCGTGCTCAAGTCAAGCGATGTCGTCGAGCTCACAGAATCCGAGACCGAATACGTGGTCACTGCCATTAAGCACATCTTCAAGGACCACATTGTCATTCAGTACGACATCAAGAACACTCTTGAGGACACAGTATTGATGGATGTCGAGATGGTTGTCACACCGGAAGACGATGGTGACGTGCAATTAGAAGAAGAGTTTGTCATCCCAGCGCCAAAGCTTGTCACCAACGAGCCTGGTACCGTCTACGTATCCTTCAAGCGCCTGGAGACCGAATCGCAGTTTATCGCCGCCAGCTTTACCAACGTACTCAAGTTCACCAGCAAGGAAATCGACCCGAGCACAAACGAGCCAGAAGAAGGTGATGGGTATCCAGATGAGTACCAGGTTGAGGATCTGTACCTCACTGGTGCCGACTACGTTGTTCCCGCATATGCAGGCAGTTTTGATAATGTCTGGGAACAGTCGAACGGTGATTCGGCGACTGAAACACTGCAGTTGGGTAACATGAAGAGCATAACTGGTACGTCGATAAAATTGCGAGCTATCACTAATGACGAACGGATGACTGACGCGTTACAGATGCAACCGAACAACTCACCAAGACTCTATCTCTCCAGCCTCTCGAAGGTACAGATGTCGCTTTGTCAACATCAACCCATACTCTCAAGCTCTACGGCAAGACTATTACAGGTGGCAAGGTTGCTGCTACGGTACGGATGGCTTTCAGTGCCAAGACTGGTGTGACCATGAAGATCGATGTAAGAAGCGAGGAAGAGGGTGTTGCAGCATTGGTGGTGGGTAGCGTGGCATAGGTGATAGATGAACATTTGTTTAGTAGCGTTTCTTGAAAGCGTAAAAGGTCCACAGGCTTCTCAGTAGAACTCTTGGTAGCCACAGCTCAATGATTATGACATATATGTTACAGATTGAGAATATTGAACAATTGAACCCACAAGCGCTCTGAGATACCGACTCTGTCTGCACCCTCTTATGAAGCAAGTGCGTCGATGGCCTTGTTGACAATACTCCGTATCTGTTTCCACCGTCTCACCACCGTCTCCCTCTGGCCTTCCGCAACCTCATGTTCCCCTTCACTCAAGTCCAGCTGTTCTACCTCTTCCAGCGTATCCACTATCTCCCTCGAATACTTAGTCAACACATCCGCTAGGTACTTATTCAGCCTGCCCTGATCCCTTACTCCATCATCATCCCCCGATACAAACGCCGAATATCTCCTCGAATCCAGCACCAACAACCGAAGCACAGCTTGCGTCCTATAGCAGACAATCTCCTCTTTGCCCGCACCGAACAACGTGTAGTCCCCATGAAAGCCATCCTCCTTCAGCGCATCCACCTGCTGCTTATCCAGCAAAGGCAGCAACAAGTGATCCAAAGGCAGCGTATCATGAACGTTTTCCTCAAGGATGAAACCGTACTCCACGAGCAGAAAGTCGCTTGTGTGAGACCCATACGTGACAAAGACTTCTTCGCCCGCAGAATACGATCGGTCGGCCGTCACAGAGTAACCGTGGCTGTCGTGTTCGGGATGGCATCCGTTGTCGGAGTGGTTGAAGTAGTCGATTAGCGGGCACATGCAGTAGCAGTCGTCTGCTGTTAGTTTTCCACGCCGTTTGGGTAGGCTGGGGTGGGCGTTGGGCAGATCTGGATATTCCCAGTAGAAGGTTCGGGTGTTTACTATCAGCCAGGTGTATGTGTAGAGGGACTTTGTTATGGCGGGAGGAAGATGCGGTGAGAGTGTTGACCAGTCTTTTTCTAGGTTGGAGCGTTGTTTCGTGAGGAGCGTTTTGCAAGCTGGTGGTAGGAGCGACTGGAGTGATGCGGGGTAGTGGAATGGCATGGTTGATGCGAAGTCTTGTTGTGTGGGCCAGACGTCTTGCCAGAGTTGGTAGCCGTGTGGTTCCTGGCCGCTGTACCATAGGGAGAGGGAGGCGGCGAGTTTTCCATGGACGGTGGCGTTTTCGGGGAGCTTGAAGGCTTGGATTGAAGGGAGGGCCACATGGACGAGAGATTTGTTGGAGACGTGGACTAACTTGTCTCCTTTCTTGATGATTTAGTTGAGGGGTTTGAGTGAGGGTGGCTATGGTGGGTTGGACTGACTTTGATATCTTTTGCGGCTACGATGCCCATTCCTCGACCGCTGAAGCGTGCTGGGGCTATTCCATCGATGTCAACGCCGTTGGATTTGGCCCAGTCGACGAATTGGGTATGTTGTTCGCCGGGGTCTAGTGCTGCGGTCATGGCTGCGGTGGATGATGCTGATAGCCTAAAGGCCGAAAGTACTCCTTTGATCCTAACTCTCACATCTGTTAGAACTGTAGATATCTCATTGGTTGAGACAGTCAATTATCGTACCGAAGATTCCTTCCAGAAGCGGATACACAGTATCTTGATTTGAAGTTGTTCTTTGTAGGGTCAGGATCTGAAGAATTTGGTGAGCTACCTTGAAGGGAAGCCTATCCACTACAGAGTAAAATCTCGTTTATTGAAAAAGCAATCGAAGATGTTGCAGCTGACAAGTCCGGAAGTTGGACAAAGAGTCATCTGCTAATACTTTGGCGTGGCTGGTGCATGTGGCGTATCGATAAGAATCGCGTCATTATATCGGCTCGAACCAGATGAGAACCATCAAACCCACGCTGTCCGCAACCCTCCCCGAAACGCGTAAATGGCGAGAAGTGTGCGACCATGTCAGCTCCCAAAGCTGATATCGCGCTCACTGTTCCAAACGTCATCATTCGCGCAATCAACACGCTGTTTTTCAGTCCTCAATCGTCCCCCGCCGAATTATGAGGGTCACATACCATTGACGCGTACGGAAAGGTTAGGGCTGGCAATCGGCTCGGGTCTTGGAAGTTTCCTGGACCCGCGAAGAGGAGGTAGACACGATCCAGATTCTCAATTTCATGGTTCGCTGCTTACACAAGCCAGACCTCATTGCATCCTTTGGCGAAGCCACCGCGCAACCCTACTTCATCTACAAGCTCCGTGATCGCATGCTTCTAAATCCAACAGGCCGACGAATACTACGCGACCGACCACGCTTAACGTCTACCTCGCTCGACATTCCACGCCTCCGCAAACTCCCTCCGAACACATTGGGCTATGCATACGCGGCATGGCTTGACCGCGAGGGCGTCTCGCCAGACACACGAGCGCCAGTACAGTACATAGACGACGAGGAGTGTGCATATGTCATGCAGCGATATCGCGAATGCCACGACTTCTACCATGCCTTGGTCGGACTACCCGTCTTTCGTGAAGGCGAGGTCGCTCTCAAGGCATTCGAATTCGCCAATACCGGCCTGCCTATGACTGGCTTGGCTGTGTTTAGCGCTTTCACCCTGAAGAAGGCTGAATGGAGGCGTTTCTGGGACGTCTATGGGCCGTGGGCTACACGGAACGGCGCACAAAGTGACGATGTAATCAACATCTACTGGGAGGAAGAACTGGAGACGGATATCGACGAGCTAAGAGCTAGATTCAGCATTGAGAAGCCACCGGATCTGCGAGCTATGCGCAAGGCGGAACGTGAAGCGCGCAAGAAAGAAAAGGAGGCTAAAGAGACCATGGCACGGGCTGCCGTATGAGATTACAACCATGTACATTATCGTGTAATAACCACCTAGCACATGTCTCGACCTTGGCCTGTCATCTGCGTAGGATAAGTCCCATGCAGGTTACTTGCTCAAACCAGCAGGCGACACAAGGATGCGGGGTCTCCACACGGGACGGCACCCGCCAGCCGAATCGTCCACTCCAGACGACCATTTCCTATGAAAGCGCGACCCACCCGCACCATGCAGTTTTCTCGCTGCCTACATCAATCTCCGATCATCGACTGCTGTCATGGCCGAAAAACGGAAGCATGGCGAATCTCCCGGATCTGACCAATCACGACTTCCACTTGATGACGGCCGCCCGTCTACCAGCCCAGCGGGCAGTCTAACAGTCGTCGAGAACTACCCCAGAAAACGTATAGCGATAGCTGTAGGCAACACTACCCCTGACTTCCGACATTAATTACTTATAGCTTGTAGTGCAATGTTTGTAGATTTCGGAAGACACGCTGTGACGCCCAGAAGCCGGTTGGTCAGACAAAATTGCATTCATATATGCTTTTGTTGACATTTGCAGTCTTGTGGTTTCTGTACTGAGCTCGGAATTGAGTGCACCTACCGAAAGCCAACAGTCGGCGACCGCACAAAACCAGTCGGCCCCCCGTCAGAGGCCTGGTCAAGCATTGAAAGACGACTGGCACAGGTTGAAGCCAAGCTAGAATCCACGAATCAATATGCGCCTGGTTCTGCAGCACTTTCACCCAACACGTCTACTCATAGCGATATGCACCCTCCTCCAGAGTCCAGATCACAACACTCGAGCGCCAATCGAATGACAATTGAAACGATCAACAACTCCACCATGTCTGTTCCATCAGTTGGTACACCAGTATCGTATGACTTTGCTTATCGACAGACAAGCACCGAAGGAAAAACTCCGAGGCCTAGCCTCACTACTTTCCACGCACCTTCTTACATCCATGTGGAGAGCTGGGACTACACAGCTGACTTTTACGATGATGAGATCTTAGCTGGCGAACAACTGGCGGATCAGTGTGACGCAGTCATCTCACACCCAGTAGATCTATCCCGACGAACGTGCCGACGACTCCAACAATCGTTTGTGGAAAACTTCCTTCGGTGGACGCCTATTTTCGATCAACGAACCTGCGTCAGTGCGCTTGAACAGGCAGACTCAAGTAGCTTTGAGCACCCTAGTGCATCAACATGCCTAGCATTTCTGATACTGGCCCTTGGTGCAATCTCTGAAGATAGGAATGAGAATACGAATAATCTCACTCCAGGGTTGGAGTACTTTGCACGTGGATGTCGCCTCCTAGAGCACCTATCGCTTCGCATCGGACTAGCTAGCCTTCAGTGTCGGATACTGCAAGCTTCGTACTTCAAGTTCGCTATCAGACCACTGCAGACATGGAACTCCATCACGCAGGCTGCGAGAGACTGCATGCATATCTTGAGCTCCAGAACTATGCAACGATACAGCCCATCGGACCAAGAAGCATTCAACCGAGCGTTCTGGGCTTGCTCCACCGTGCTGCACGAGTAAGTTGTCCAAGCGCGGCTTGCATCGTTAGCCTCGATAGCGAAAGACTTTACTAATGTAACATGTGCTTAGACTTGAGGCGACATGTAAAATGCATCCCATCGGACTACGCCACTTCCATGAATTGGTGCCGCTTCCCCAGTTCGAAGAAGAGGATTCAGGCTTCTACTTCTTTCTGGCGCAGATCAGCCTTAGGAAGTTCCTGACACAGACTCTTGAAGTTGTCGGTTACTGTAAGTGTCTCTGCAGAGTCAATTTTGCTACGTGCACTTACCATGCGACCGCCCCTTCCAGTTACAGGACAGGTCATCTTCGCACCCGTCGTCGTTGGCGAGCTACGTAAACAAGTGCGCGAATGGTATCATCATCTACCTTCTGCCGTTCGGTTTCCCTTGGATTCGACGCCGCTGTTTGACTCTAGGAAGTCTTTCCTAAGGATTCAGTACATGGCTCTACACGTAGTGCTTGGCTGGCCTTCAGTACTTAGGATACTCGAGAACAGCGAAGGGGAGGCCAGTGCTCAGGAAAACGAAACGATTGTAGTCACAAGGGAGCATGCGCGACACTGCATAAAGAGTTCAGCCTTGCTTCTAAGTGTAGCGGACGAGCAACTCATGGGAAGAAAGATGGGAACGCACTTTACACTATACCCGTATGGTCATTGCGTTCAAACATGTTGATGTCTAACTAACTTTATCTAGGACATTTGCGTGCTTCGCAACCTTACTCATAGCGTACAACCATACGGCTCTCTCTTTCATCGAAGAAACCAAGCAGGAGCAGCATATACGCAATGGATATGAATTACTGCGGCCATGGACGCATCTGCCTCTGGTTCGACGAGGATTGGAAAGGGCGCGCATTTTAATGCAGCAAAACGATCTTGCGCATATATTTCGCGCATATGCAGATGAATCACCTCAGCCTGCGTCTGGCATTAGTCCACCAGTAGCAACGAGTAACGACTGGAGATCTCCCCATCCAGGGTTCAGCATCAAGCCATGATAGCCGCGCGGACCCTGAGATGGCATCTGAAGTTCCGTAGGAAGACCGATCGCAATGCGGCATGGTTCGATTTAGGGAATCCCACGGGCTTAAACCACGCCACAAAGACATCATGCCAATCGGAAGATATTTGTGACAACCGGTATACACGACCGGCCCGAGGTCTCGTTACGAGCGTCCGATACGAACCTGGTCTTGAGTTCTTTCGCTGTTACGCCAGGGCGCCCTGCGGACAGATCCGTGCGAATGGGATCCTTTCCACACGGAACAACAATCACAATCCGTAGATGCATCTCGATGCAGGACCGTTGATCCACATTTGAAAATCGGTCGGTCATCAGCAGCGTATACTTGGCATTCTTGGACTGCGCACTCATTTCGCGTTTACGAATACACGACGGAGAGGGCTTTTGTGTGGTGATGCGCACACAACCACCACTGGCACCAGCATAATGATTTACACGCAGAGAACCCCACGACAGTCTACCAGAATGCAGAAGAAGTTGCGGCAATACCACCGAATACGGCCTGCATGCTATCTCAAGTCTATCGGTCAACATAACTGCCCGCCTGCGGAGCAGAGACCACAATGATCACCAGTGTTCAAACATCAGTCCCTAGGGTCTACGTAGTAAGACCGTGCTGAAAAAATAGATGTTCGAGCTGCGAAACATCCTGGCTGAACCCCAAGTGTTCGCCTGCCGGCAAACACGAGCCTTGCATCATAGCTCACCTTAGGATCACCTGAATATGCAGTTGGGGATCCTGCAAAGTGACCTGAGCCCGGCAAGATCCACATCAGTCCAAGCCATAACATCGTGCAGCTTCGCGATCTCTGGGGTAGATACGTCCTATCGAGTGCGTTGCGCTTATCAGTCACCAACCGACCGCTCAGGTGGCCGCTGCGGCTGTGATTTGAGTAAGGGCTGTCCTGCCTTGCACGACTGTTACCAGCATCAGCTATGAGATGCGAGAAGCGCTACGTCCCCAGGACCGTCATTCATCGCGCCATCTTAACACGATCTAATCCTCTGAATCAGCTTCGCGTGCAGTGTCTTGTTTCATTCATTCTAAAACCAAACATTCTCAGTATAACACCACGCTAGTCCCAAAAGAGCACGGTTCATCGCTAGTGTACAAACGAGCGTTGTCTCATAATACCTAGATATCAATTGCTGATTATCTCTTTTCTCGTTGTGCGACACATTTTGTGGCCCGCCATGGGACACAACCGACAACCGGAACTCTACGCAGCGGCGCTTATAACTTATACTGCTGCTGCAGTCGCGCTTGTCTTTCGATTGGTTGCACGTCGTCAAACCAGCCACCCGTTGGTATGGGAAGATGTTTTGGCCGCAATTGCGTTTGTATGTATACTCGAATTTGTATTGACACAAGACTTACAGTGCGGCAGTCCACTGGAAGTGCTTTCACTTTCATCAGCATATACAGTATGTAACATTCTGCACTCTTAACAACTAAGCGCTGACGGTGACCAGAGATGCGATGGGGACTCGGAAGGCCACTTCACAACATCGATATGGCAGAAGACGAGATTGTGTACCACTATTTCCTAGAACTATGGGTAGATATGTGGTTCTACACGTTTTCCGTCGGGCTATCCAAATTTGTCATACTAGGCTTCTACTGGAGAACATTTGGTCTTTCCGTCATCCGACAGCCTATCAGGATCTTGTTCGTCTGCTCGGCATGCTGGATCGTTGTCAGGGTAAGCAAGCGATCTAAATCGACTTCTAACGGCGGTAAGCTGATCTCACAAGGTTGTCCTCATCACGATGCAATGTCAGCCGATCCAGAAGTTCTGGCACAAAGACATCCCAGGCAAATGCACATTGCCACCGATGATGTCGCTCTTTGCTGCGGCCATACCTCATTTCATACTTGAGGTCGCGATATTACTCTGTCCGCTCTATGAGATATCCAGACTGCATATCTCGACAGCTCGCAAGGTTGCTGTAGCGGCAATGTTTGCAGCTGGCCTATTGTAAGTCGCACAAAACCAATACATCAACATCTCACTAATATATTCGAAGGGTCTGCGGCTCAGCACTCGGTACCATTGCTCATACGGTCGCCCTTGGCAGAAACCCCCATCCAGATCTCACATACGACGGTATCGACGACCAGATATGGGCAGTATGCGATGTGAACCTGGCATCCTTTGCAAGTCAGTCATCTACTCTGGATCTTTTCTCGAACCAAGTCGCTGACAGTCACCATCTAGCGTCCCTCCCTCTCCTCCGACCCGCCCTGCGCTCCTGCGGCGGTATATTCACCACTCTCCGATCAAACAAAAGATCCGTTGGCCCCAGTAATTACGGCAATCCAAACTCCGCACCGACCTTTGGTAGTGCTCCTAAGAGGGGATGTAGCCGCACATTAACAACTACCTGTCCCGGTACTGAGTCTACGATTGAGCTTTCTGCAGACTTTTGTATAGAGAGAGGCGAGAATCATGGTAGAGTAGCGGCCTCGCACGAGCATGGGAATGAGTGTGGGAGCGAGTGTGGTATGCATCATACCGCAAGTCTTGAGCTGGAAGATCGGCGTCTTGTATAGGCACGGAGTGAGGTGGAAGCCGCACTTAGATTTTCTTCAAACCATGAGGATGGACTGAAGATGGTAATCTCTTAGACAAAAGACCACCTATCAAGTTAACCGTACGATGTTCAAATCACGCTTATTTGATGTAGTTTGCTTCGAGCACCAATCTACAGCTCATGCAATCCAGAAGTCCCTTTTCTTGTAGGATGAAGACACTGGAGGATCTTCAGCCCCTGCCTTAGCCTCGAATGGTTGCAACCATAGACCAACTCGCTCCCAATTCGTCCCTATTCTGGATATGAGGAGGAAAGCGAAAACTGTCTCCACAGGTTCATTGTACCGATCTTTCATATCGACAGCGCGAAATAGAAAAATGGCGTAGCAAGTTCTGATCTCAATTGCTCCAGCGCCGACATGTGAAAATTCAAGGCTCTCGAATGGACAGTCGAGCCGCGCCATCTCTGACCAGTAGTCATGACCTCCACCTCGCAATACCGATGCATCGTGGCCATGTACCACGCGACCAAGATGTCTTCCAACAACAGCTCTCTTGCGTAGCATAACCTTGAATGATGGCGCTGAAACAAATATCCGCTGAGAATAGTGGTGCCGCTGGGTAAAATTCGGACTGGCTTTCTCAAAGTCTTGCAAAGACTGCAAAAGCCCATCCTTTTTCTCAAATAGAATCGCTAGGTCTTTTGGGACCACCAGGGTCGTGTTCGGCGTTCTTCGTATATGATACACAGCATTTGGATTGTGCAACCATCCTGCCCAAGAATAACTTGGGAAGCCTAACCGGCGATTGATCTTCTCATTCTGGATATCATGGCGCCAGCACAACCCAATGAGAAGCCCGTTCATATACCCGGATGTATCGAAAGGCAAAGGTATACCCCAGTATGATCTGATGGGTGGTTCTTGTTGCTCGAACTCGCCCAAAATGCCATCGAATGCATTGAGGATGTCAACATCGTAGGTGAGGGCTCTCTCAGTATAGGACTCAATCAAATCGTAGATGATCTCTCCGTCCACATTTGACTGCCACTTCTCTAACATGGAGTGATAAAATATCTGAGAATGCTGTAGGTCCTCGCTAATGACGCCTTCATCACAGTCGAATAGGACTTGTTTCTCGGTGAAGATGAGCCTCCGCCTTGAGAAGTAACCTTCCTGAAGGGTCCAGCCACGTCTGAACCATCCTTCGGTGTAATATATCAAGGCCCAAGGCCAGGGCGAGAACGTGACTAGATTGAGTTCGTTGTATCGACCTTTTGTTTGCACATTTTCCCGTGGGATCGAAACTCCTAACAGTCCTGAACTGGCATCCGCGTCTCCGGCTGCTATTATCGTTATTTGAGCAGAGCGGTAGATGAGGTGCATTTGGCGGATCTGGTGCTTGAAATCGTCTTCGTTCTTCTGAAGAACACAATATGCGTCGACCCAAAGATAACGAATGTCGAGACTCTGGGTTACTCGAATAGCATCCTCTACCGTTGAAGGGAGTCTTGCCGGAAGGATATCTGTTTGCAAATCATGAGACTCGCCATTGCTTTTCCCCCACCGATAGCTCAACGCGGCATATGGGATGTCGCCAGAATGTCTGACGACTGCTCGTGTGTGACAATCAATCACCCTAAGCTGGCTTGGCCGGCTACTGAATGTTTCCTTTTGTTGATCGCAGGTACTATGATGGGCTAAGCAGTTCTGTAGGTGTTGTCTCGTAGCGCTGGATTCAAGCCAGGTCGGAACTTCGTTTACTCGTAGCGGGGACGGTTGAAGCTCTGGAGTTTTGATCTCCGCGGACACACCGAAAGGAACTACCAAGCTAGGATGGCTAGCAACCTGAAGCTCAGGCTTTCTGTCTTCAAAGTCATAGAATATATTGACATGAGACGACAGCTTCGTCACGGGCCCAGACTTCGTAGATACCCTCATCAGGCTTTTCCCGCGGTCAAGTTGGAGATAGCGTGGTTGCAGCGAGTCGTTTCGCGGGAATAAGTTGACCTTTGTCGCCAAGATGAAGTCACAGAACTCGCAACCAGACTGCGACTTCCATATCCAGATAGTGGTGGGGTCAGAAGATCTTGTGATCCACACTTCATGTCCCTTCTTTAGCGGTATGCCTTCGTGATTGCCTTGCAAGATCGCAATGAGATCGATATCTGAACAATTGGCGCATAACATCTTGGCAGGACCCGAACCATACGGGTTATGTCGTAGAACATTTGGAAGAAGACGGGTACATGGTCTTGGCTCAGGAGCTGCTGCCTAGAGCTATCTAAAAAGTAGGAACCAATTCGTTATCGAGGCCATGGGTGTGCATGCAGGAAGCGGATTCCTCGGGTGCCGAGCCGCGAGGCTTAGCCTAACCTTCCCCAGGCCGAGGATATGTTGCATTCACTCTTATCTTACGACCTTTTTGAAACTGTTAGAGGGCTATACCAGATTTAGACATCTTCTTGATGATACCTGACGGCTTATATATTCATCTTAATGCATGAAGCGGGATCAGTTCCTGCGCGCTTGTCTCGTGTCACCACACGCGGCAGGAACCTATAAGCCTACAAAAGCACATGTACTAGCGACATGAGTACGGCTTCATCCAGCCACTATATCATCGTCGATAGGTGTATGTTCCCAGTCCCGACAACCACAACCACAACGTCCTCCACAATGTACACAACCAAGCTTCCCTCGCGAAAAGACCCCTCAGGGCTCGAGCGCAAAGACAGAGAAGACCACGACGTCCTCCAACCCTTTGGCACAGCCAATACGATCCAAACCCTATCAAACCACCCTACACCTGATGTTCACTACGCATTGGTCACTTAATACCCATCTTTGGCTTTGCATACGTGCACGTCCAGAGTTCAGCTGCTACAGTCCTCACAATCTCTTCTCGCAGTCCCATCATCCAATAGGTCATGGCATTAATCACACACAAACGAGCTTATCCAAAGGTCGCAACATAGCCATCGATTTCAGTGTCACAGAAGACGTAGCGTTACATATATTGAAATGGATAGATAATCCGATTCCACCTCTCACACCCCATAATGAGTGAAAAGCCCAGTTCCCAGATTTGGTATCATCGAAAAAGAAAAACGCACAAGCACGCTCAAACGCCAAACCCAGACAAAAAGAAGATGATTGCACGTTGATGAGCTTGAGTGCTTAGTACGCATTACCGCCCCAACCCGGTGTCTTGCCCTTGCCCTCATGTGGCGAGTAGTATTCGTCTTGCTCCATAACTGGACTGATGGTTATAGACCCTGGCTGGTGCTGCGGCGGCCCATACCAGCCGTTCCCTCCCGCAGGCACATTGCTGTAGTAACCTCCTCCTCCGTGTGCAGCCTCCTCGCCGCCAAGGTTGTTGAACGCTTGTGTACGTGGTGTCATGGGCGACTTCATGCCGCCAATGGTACCGGGTGTACGGGGTAGTTGTTGGAGTTCCCACATGTGCTGCCATTGTTCGTCGGCAGTCATCTCGTTGTCGTAGGGCGATGAGGCCCACTTCTCTTTCTCGGCTTTCTTCTCGGCTCTGCGAGCGGCGTGGGCTTGTTTCTGGGCGGTGGTTGGGATGAGGGAGTAGGCTGATAGGGCGAAGAAGACGACGTAGATGGTGCTGTTGGGGTAGAGTTAGCGCTTTACTCGGATGGGTACGGGTGGTAGGGGACGTACAGCATGATAATGCTAACGGCGAAACTGCTCTTGGCTTGCATGCAATAACTCTTGATGTGCTTGTCGTCCACGATGTTGCAGTTCTTGGTGAGATACCAGGGCGCGCCGTTGTTTACGTGCTCTGGGTCAATAGTGTCGGGTGCGGTTTGGATGTGGATGCCGTATGCCCATAGGGCCATGAGTGCGATGTGGAGGAGGAGCGAAAGGATCGGGAAGAAGACCTTGAGGAGCCATAAGGTTGTTTTGACGAGCCAGAAGAACATGCATACTACGCCGATTACGAGGTGGTATTGAGTGTTGCTGTGATTGTCAGTACACTATTCAGGTTTTGAAGTCGAGTGGAATGATAGCAAGGATATGGACTGCAGTGTTGGTTCGACATGTTACTTACAAGCTACTCCATACTAGAGGTGTATCTACTGGCCGGTAATTCGCAGCCGCGTACAAAACGGTGCTTGGCTTCGAGTTGAAGCCAAACTCGCCTCCCACTCTCCACAAAATGGTGCGATAGAGGTTTGGCGATGCGATACCGAAAAGGGCAAGATTGGCCACGGTGAATGGCAGTTCAAAAATCATGAGAAAGTAGATGATTTTCGGCAGGCGCCATGTTCGCGATATGAAAAAACCCATGACGGGCGTTCGAAGCCGTCACGCTCGACGGTGATGTGCGGTGGTGGGCGTTGCCGTATACGTGATGCTGCGCTTTCAGCTGCGCTCGGACGAATTGCGATTGCGGGATAAGGCTGAAATGCGCCGTCCAGTCTTGTTGCGCAATTGTCGTTAACCGAAAGTCGATAGCTGGAGATGCTACCAAAAGCCTCCGATGGTCGCACACAGTCGTTGTTCGTGCTCGAGGTCCGGACGTACAAGAAAAGCATCAGCATCCAGCTCTCCGGGGCCTTTCACGCTCTTAACAGCCATGTAAGCCCCCATCTTAGCCGACGCCAGTGAGGGAGCTGAGGGGCGAAAGAGCCATCGCAGGCGCTGAGTGGCACGCGCATGCTGCGCGATCACACAGCTTGTGAGGTGTGACGGCGAATCAGACTTGCAGGTCGGCGCTGCAGGCGGGAGCTAGACGGCTTGTTCCTTGCGCCATCCCTGCTCTTGTACCGAGGAATGTGGGTTAATATCGACGAATCGGGTAATTCAATATAGAACTCCAAGGTAAGAGGTCGGATGAAGTGGAAGGCCCTATCGCGGGGTTGCACGGCGCAAGCGATCGCTTGCTGTGCCGTACAGTGCCCGCGGACAGGAAACGGTGTGTGGCGCGAATAACGTTGATGGCCATGGTTCCCAGACTGAGTTTTGAAATGTGGAGCTAGTCTAGTGGAGCAGTCCCTCGACTATCACGAGCCGTCTGGAATTTACCGTCTTTGTGGGCGCGTAAATTCGAGTTAATGGTGTGAGCGTCGTACATACAACAGCGCTTGCCGCTGCGACGGGATCATTGTCGAATGCAAAACCTAGTATTGATCGCCTTGAACTATCCAATGGTAAATTACCTTAACCTTTCCATTACCACCACTTCTCGCACAGCACTCTCTCTGGAGCGACATTATCCTGCTCCTTGATAAACTTCACCATGTCGTCGGTCATGTCTGGGGGCCCGCAGACATAGAAGACGGTGGATTGGGCTTCCTTCCTGTTGCCAACTGCGCTAGAGAGGGCAATATCGTCAATGCGATGCGTCCAGGCACACACTGGCACTTCGGTAGCCGAGTCAATTTGCGGCAGCGTCAGAGACATGAGTGGATGTATCAAGTCACCTTCATTTGTGCCCATCTCAGACCCGTCCCACGTGCCTGTAAAGAAAAGCTCAAGGCGGTCTTTGGTCACCTTGAATCTGGGTATGCGGAACAGGTCGAGCACATCTTGCAGGAAGAGGACTTCGCTCGGGTCGGTTTCGCGCGAAGGGACTTTGGTAGAGTATAGGAAGCGTACTTCGAGGTTCGGGTAGTTCTGGTTTATGTAGGTCATCATTGACATCATAGGGCTGTGGGGTGTTAGCGGGCGAGGCGTGCGACTTTGTCACGGCACAGCTGGACGCACTTAATTCCGACACCTCCTGCGATGAAGATGGCGCGCTTAATCTTTTTCATGTCCAGACACGGGGGAGGCCACACGAAGCTTCCGCCCACACGTACAGTGACCTCCTTGCCTAGTATCTCCTCCGCCGGCTGCCACAGCCATGCTGCCGGCGGGTTATTAGGGCTCTTCTGGACAGCGAGCTCGAAGTAGGGGACAAAATCGGGATCCGACCGCGGCAGGGCTTCGGAGGGCGACGAGGTAATGGTGAAGCCACCGGCCTTGTCTACATCGGGCACAAAGACATCAAGCCATTGGCCGGGGAGGAACTGACTTATCCATCAGCGCATGTCGCGAGCGAGATGGAGATCGTCATACGTTGAAGCCGTCCTTTTCCTTGATTTCGAATTTAAAGCGCTTGATCCGGTCGTTGACGGGCGTGACTTTGGCGACGGTGGCCGTGTGCAGGTCGTTCTCTCGCGGTTCCGTCGCGGTGCGCTCTTGGTGGCTTAGGATCGCTTTTGCTGAGCGAGCTTGTGGCATGCTGCTCAGCATGCTTCTCTGCGAGGAGAGTCGTCGCTGAAATGAGTGATGGGACAAGAGTCGACGGGCAGGAAGGCTCATAGCAAGAAGAAAGTATCTTACCACGAGGAAAATGTAAGTGGGGACACCAGGTAGAGGGGTCCAATGCGTTATGCAGGATGATCCACTGGGCGGGAGCTTGGACGACAGCCGTTAAGGCTAGCTGACTTCACCTTCACCACGGCATCGGCATCATCTCGGGCCTCCAAATATAGCCAAGTGGCATTGGCCATGAGCCTCCGAAAATGGGCTGACTGTCATCGTGTCGCACGCTGAGCTGTCGCGTTTGACATGTGCGAGTGCATGGTGTGTACTAAGCAAGCTATGACGCGTGCGGGAGCCGCGGCTGTCACCGGAGAGCTGAACACCATAAGACAGCAATTGCTCTGCATCCTCCTTTGACACGAACTCATCTGCACGTGCACTGCCCAACACACGACATATCGTCACTGACTCTACCGCTCAGCCGACAAACACCTCCAATATCTCCAACTCTTACCTTATTCAGGCACAATGTCCGTCGAGGAAGGCACCCATGCCTTGGCTGATGGCAAGCAGCTATATACGAAGACATTCAAGGTATGGTGGAGCCATAGCAATAAGATCGACATTAACGCAATGAGCAGACGGACGGTCCGGCCAAAGCCCGACTTGTGTTCATCCACGGATTCTCAGACGTACGGCTCCCATGGACACAATACTGAATGCATGACTAACGTTGCCTCTAGCACGGTGAGGCCATCTAGCTACATGAATAACTCCCTTCTGACACAAGTCAAGTCAACACGTACGGCGACTTCTTCCCCCATCTAGCGTCTAGAGGCATTGAAGTTTATACGTTCGACCAGAGGTGCGCACGTGCACTGCTTCCAATATTCACTACTGACAGGGCACAGAGGATGGGGCCGATCTGTAGCAAAACACGCCGAGCGAGGAGACACGGGCCCGACTACCCAGGTGCTGGACGACATTACCTCCTTCATCAAGACATTGATCCCGAGCCCTGTCCCGCTCTTCATGATGGGGCATTCCATGGGTGGCGGTGAAACGCTCTGCTATGCCGCACAGGGTCCGGAGGAGGTGCTCAAGCACATTCGCGGCTTCCTCTTGGAGTCGCCCTTTATCGACTTTGACCCCAAGTCCAAGCCATCACCCATCACGGTCTTCTTCGGTAGGGTCGCAGGAAAGCTCATGGCAAAGCGTCAGTTGACCAACAAACTGGATCCAAAACTCATCTCGCGAGACCCGGAGGTCTGCAAGCGATTCGACGAAGACGAGCTCTGCCACGATACCGGCACACTCGAGGGGCTCGCGGGATTGCTCGATCGAACCAATGCTTTGTCCAGTGGGAAGATCATCATACCTGACAATGTTGGAGAGGGTGGCGTAACGAGGATTTGGATTGCTCACGGCGAGCAGGATGGCATCACTAGCTACCATGCCTCAAAACGCCTGTTCGATGCCTTGCAAGTCAAGGACAAGGAATTCAAATCGTACGCCGGACACTTTCATCGCTGTAAGTACATGTCTGACCCAGTCCACGGTATTGGCACTAACCTTGTCAGTACACGACGAGCCTAGTCCTGATAAAGATGTGTTCCGGGACGACGTCGTAAACTGGGTACTGGCTCGCGTGACGGACCCTGTGGGTGACGATAGTGCGAAGCCAAGGCTATGAATCTGTGTAGAAGCTCTCTAGAATAGGAAACAAGCGCGCTGGCAACGTAATCACGATACGATTATCTTTAGGTGTGCATTGCTTGGCCCAACTCGTACGTACACGCGCGGCTCCCGAGGCGCAAGGCGGAGGATCTCCAGGCCCATGTCCCTGCAGGAAATTGACGACGGCACGGGAGTGATGCATGAAGGTTGCAATGACATAGTGTGCGGTTGTTAAATTTGGCAACGTCCGTGATCGGTAGCAGTAGAAGTCATCACTATTGATTGGACTATCCCGTTTTTTCACCTGTGGCAGGTAGAACATGAGACTGCTTGCAGATTGGAAATATACACCGGCATTGTGTTCTCCTGGTCCTGCTGTTAGAAGTGCGATAGTGTGCATCTTGCCTGAGTGGGACGGATGGTGGCGCCCCCACAATTGCCGTGTGTTGACGCAAAAGGCGCCATGAGAGGCCAGGCTCGAGGGCCGATAGCAACCGCGAAAGAGGCTCCAAATTGTCTTGGAAGTATTCGCAGCGAGTGGCATTGAGGCATCCCGCAGTACTGAGAGGCGCAACGGCTGCCACCACATCCCATGTTACTGCGCACCGCCTGCAGCAATGGACATGGCCTGCGTGTCCAGTTTAGCCAGCGTGCACGCGTCTCACTCCACGACTCCTCTACGCAACCCTCGGTGCGACGACACGTCCTATCACGTCACGCCTACAACCCTCCTACCTGCCGCCCCAAATTGCGCGTCCTGTGCACGCAGACGACGACCAAAGGTGCCCAGTACCTCGCCATCCCGTCGCATACAGCGCCTCTCCGCAACTGGTCGACGACCGTCCACCGCAAACCACTCTTTTCCCCTTCCACCATGACGGGCGCCACGCAGAAAAGAGGCCACGCCGGTCATCACCACCATAACCACGACAACACCTTCCTCTTGTCCAAGAACAAGAATGACGCCGGCGTGCGCATTACCAAGATTGGCCTCTACGTCAACCTGGGCATGGCTGTCAGCAAGGGCTTCGGAGGCTACGTCTTCAATAGTCAGGGTGAGATGGTCAGGCGCGTTGATACGAACGTCTACTAACGCCTGCCAGCACTCATTGCCGACGCCATCCACAGCCTCACCGACCTCGTGAGCGACATCATGACGCTGGCAACAGTCGGCTGGTCCCTCAAGCCCCCTACGGACCGCTTTCCCAGCGGGTATGGAAAGGTGGAGAGTCTGGGCTCGCTCGGTGTCAGTGGCATATTGCTCGCAGGCGGTTTCTTCATGGGCTGGACCGCGCTGCTGGCCCTCTGCAAGCAATTCTTCCCCGAAGCCGCCGAGGTAGCGGAGCAATGGGGGCTTATACCACACCACCACCACCACGGCATCGACGACTTGGGCCCCAACATCAATGCTATATGGCTTGCTGCTGGCTCAATCGTCATCAAGGAATGGCTCTACAGAGCGAGTAAGGGCACCCATGACAACATCGCAAGCGCCTGCTGACAATCACTCCAGCCCTCAAGATCGCCAAAGAGCGCAAATCGACGGTCCTCGCCTCCAACGCCTACCACCACCGCGTCGACTCCCTTACTGCCTTCGTCGCTCTCCTCCTCATCGCCGGC
This sequence comes from Alternaria triticimaculans, assembly GCF_023758025.1. NCBI lineage: Eukaryota > Fungi > Ascomycota > Dothideomycetes > Pleosporales > Pleosporaceae > Alternaria > Alternaria triticimaculans. Next base: position 311,525 of record NW_026055969.1, read on the forward strand.
TCCAACGTCCTCAACAATGCAAAGTGGCTAGACCCTATCGGTGGGCTCGTCATCTCGCTCATGGTTGTCCAAGCTGGTTGGGGAAACACTAAGCAAGCGCTACTCGAACTGGCAGACGTCGGCGTAGACCAGGAGATGAAGGACAACGTGCGGAAAGCAGCGACTGACGCTGTCAAGGATGTTACTACCGCATCAGAGCCAGTCAATGTGCGAGCGATTCAGGGTGTCAAAGCTGGCCAGAACTACCTCATGGATATTGAGATTGGCGTCTCTGGCACCTGGACTGTTGACCAGACACGCGACGTCGAGAATGCAATCCGGGACCGCGTTGGTGTCAACGTGCGCGGCGTGAAGAAGGTGCGCGTGCGCTTTGTAACCAACTCGGCGCAAGCACCAGACTTTCTCGACGAGTTCATCCCTGGCGACTCTGCTGCGGCGGCGAGCCAAAAATCTGAGGCAGAACATGACCACGACCACGACCACGATCACGAAACTACCGATGGCACCGCAAGGCGAAGGAAATGATTGGTGTACACCTATAGACAAACATAGCTGGGCGTTCTGGAGTTGAGCAATGCAACTACCCGGCGGCATATACGAGACATCGGACACTTGTATATATTCTGAATATCCATCACCTGAATTCAACCCTGGCCCACGCTCTAGACTCGTACTTCCCCACGCTAACGAGATTCCCTAGCTGACATCGGCGTTTGGCCGAGATGCAACTCCAAAAAGTCACAGCTGTACTCACGATGTCTCGGCACGAATTTATCCGCCATCCAATGATACCGCGCCAAAACACTGGCGCTTCTGCAGGCACCGCCGGCAAAATTGCCTGTGATGTAGCGCGTCCGTCAATGTGGGTCTTGCGTAAGTGTGCCGTAGCCGTATCGTGGATGTGAGGCAGGGACCTCTAACACTACGAGATATGGTCTGCTTATCCTAGCCATGTCTCGTCAACATAACACCCTAACATTACCCTCACAGCTCGAAACGGCACTGACACACTTCGACCATGGCTGATCAGTTCTTGGGCTTCGATTTGAGCACTCAGCAACTCAAAGGTGCGAATACCCCGCTAGAGCTACCCCACCATCTGGTCTTCCAGCTTGGACTGACGCTGCCGTGTTCTAGGTATCATCGTCGGTTCCGATCTCAAACTTATCCACGAAGCCAAAGTCGATTTCGATGCCGATCTCTCCAAATATGGCATTGAGAAGGGTGTCCTCACAAACCCTGCTGAGGGCGAGGTTTTCGCGCCCGTCGCCCTGTGGCTCGAAGCCATTGATCTTGTCCTGCAGCGATTGAAGGAGCAGGGTGCCGACTTCTCCAAGATCCAGGGTATCTCGGGTGCGGGTATGCAACATGGTACCGTGTTCTGGAGCAACGATGCAGAGACACTACTTGGTAGTATGGATGCTGGAAAGACACTGCTCGAGCAGCTGGAAGGCGGTGCCAAGGGCGAGAGGAAGGGTGCCTTCAGCCACCCCTTCAGTCCAAACTGGCAGGACGCAAGTACACAGAAGCAGTGCGAAGCTTTTGATGCGACACTGCAAGAACCTAGGAACCTGGCCCTAGCTACTGGAAGCAGCGCCCATCACGTAAGTTTCCAGCACTCTCCAAGTCTTTGTCCCTACTAACACAATAAAGCGCTTCAGTGGCCCTCAGATCCTTCGCTTCCACGACAAATACCCCGAAGCCTACAAAGCGACCGCTCGCATCTCTCTCGTGTCCTCTTTCCTCGCTTCCGTCTTTCTCGGTAAAGTCGCCCCCATCGATATCGGAGACGTATGCGGAGCCAACCTGTGGGACATCAAGAATGGTCGCTGGCATGAGGATCTTCTTGCGCTCGCAGCTGGAGGGAGTGACGGCGTCGAGGACCTCAAGAAGAAGCTCGGAGGTGTTCCGGAAGATGGTGGCTCAAGCTTCGGTACCGTCTCGCCATACTTCAGCAAGCGCTATGGGTTCCCATCGTCGGCTCAGGTCATTGCGTTCACTGGTGACAACCCATCGACCATCCTCGCCCTTCCTCTACGCGCGTCCGACGCCATCGTCTCGCTAGGGACCTCAACAACATTCCTTATGTCTACACCCCAGTATAGGCCCGACCCAGCATACCATTTCATGAACCACCCCACCACAGCAGGCCTCTACATGTTCATGCTCTGCTACAAGAATGGTGGTCTAGCACGCGAGCACATCCGCGACGCCATCAACAAAGCCTCAGGCTCATCCGACAAGTCCTGGGACAAGTTCAATGAGACAGCCCTCACAACTCCTGCGCTTGGCCAAGCCCAACCATCCGACCCTATGCGTCTAGGTCTCTTCTTCCCCCGACCAGAAATTGTACCAAACGTCAAGGCAGGAACATGGCGATTCCTTTCCAAAGATAATCAGCTCTCGCCCATAGCACCAGAAGCTGCCCAAGGCAAGACGGAGGACAAATCTTGGCCCGTTCCTCAAGCCGACGCCCGTGCAATCCTCGAATCGCAGTTCCTGTCATTGAGGTTGCGCTCTCAGTCCCTTGTCGAACCCCAGGGCTCCCTTCCCGCACAACCCCGCAGAATCTACATGGTTGGCGGTGGTGCCGTGAACCCTGCCATCGCCGAACTTGCCGGCCAAGTTCTTGGTGGCTCAGATGGTGTATACAAACTTGAGATTGGAGGAAATGCTTGCGCTCTCGGAGCCGCTTACAAAGCTGCCTGGGGCGTACAACGTTCGTCTCCACAGGAGAAGTTTGAGGATTTCCTTGAGGCGCGATGGAATGAGGAGGGCTTTGTCAAGAAGATCTGTGAGGGCTACAGGAAGGGTGTCTTTGAACAGTATGGCGATGCACTCAAGGCTTTCGATGAGGTAGAGAAGGTAGCACTTAGGGAGAAGGGTGAGGCCGAGAAAACGGATGCTACCAAAGAGGCTATGGGGCTGCAAGGCCTGGATAGCCAGAGGTAAGATGACGGTAGTGTGAGATACTCTGGAATGTCACTTGATTGTTTGGGCACAGATCCCTTGAAAGCGAACGTCTTGGCTAATCGACCATCTGGTACCACAGTTGTGTTTTTCGTTTGACGGACATGTGACGGCGCGGCAACGCGCCGGAAGGGCCACGCGACACTTCCAAGGTTGACGTAACCTCCAACACTCCAGCTCCACATTATCAAACTTATCACATTTGAATCTTCTCCACCTGCCGCTAACACCACAGTCATTTGCGCATACTGCTTCACGCGTTGAAACATGTCCGAAGGTACCGAGAACCATATTGTATGCGTTGGTGCCGTCTACATCGACACCATATTGACGTATGTATCAACGCTCTGCAACAACCCTACCCTATTTATAGGAAAAACTAAACACCTAAGAGCCTACATTAATATAAAAGCTTGCAAAGTTAGTAGCCTAACAGCAACGTAGGCTTCTAGGTATTTTGTTTTTCCCTTGTATAAGGTGATCCTAAGAATTAGAAGCTTACTAACTCTCGAGTGTTCAGAGTCCCGCATTTCCCCATAGAAGATGAGAAATTACGCGCCAAAGCTCTCACGCGAAGAAGAGGAGGAAACACGGCAAACAGTCTAGAAGTGTTATCGCAGCTGCAACGATACGACCCTAAAGGAGCACATCCCAGTCCCACGAGTCTGCATCTGCTAGCTGTGCTCCCTGAGGAACAATCTGCGGCTTCTCAATTCATATCTACATCACTTCCTGGGGTAAACATATCCGACGTGAGCCTCTTCCGCAACCAGCACCAAGAAGCTGCGTCAAGCTACATCATCCAAAGCGAAGAGAAGCGTTCCCGCACAATCGTCAGCATCAACCAGCTCCCCGAAATGCAAGCCGAAGAATTTATCCACCAAGTCCGCAGATTCAGTACGGAACAAGGACATACGTGGAAGAAAGCGTGGTTCCATTTCGAAGGCCGTGTCCCAGAGATCACACTGCAGTGTGTCCGCTTCCTCCGCGAAACATACCCTCATTTCAGGATTAGCGTCGAGTGCGAGAAGCCTGAGCGGACGGGCATGGCTGAGGTGGCGCAGTACGCAGATGTAGTGTTTTACTCGAAATTGTGGGCCGTGAAGAATGGGTATGAGGATGCGAGAAGCTTTCTTGAAGCCAGACGCGATGAAACGAGAGATGGGGCTCTACTGTGTTGCACATGGGGTTCTGGAGGCGCTACAGCGGTTGAAAAGGGGGACGAGGAGGTTTGGGCGGATGTGGAGGCGTGGCAGGCAGATGGGGAGGAGGGGGCAAGGGTTGTGGACACGATTGGTGCTGGGGATACTTTTATTGCGGGGATGCTTTTTGCGGTTAATGAGCATGAGGAGTGGGGGCTGCAAAGGAAACTCGAGTTTGCGAATGAGTTGGCTGGGAGGAAGGTGCTGCAGGAGGGGTTTGGGGGTCTGGGGAGGAGGATGTGGTAGCTGGTGAAAGATAACGCGCTACTTGCTTTGCGATTGCTCTGGCCTATAAGGACTAGACACCTGGGTATGCGAAAAGTAAACCTACGTACAGCAACGGACGCTTGACAGCGAGTGTTTGCAAGCGTCCGCGCTTCTAGTGTTTCGTGTTCGCAGAAAGCGCCTCGCAGAAGTAGTTCGATTCGCTCGAGACAGATCATGACGCTTCCAAATCATGAGCTGGAAAGATGCGTTCGAGACCTGATCTTCAATTCAGTTTCAACCATTGGTCAGGTGCGGCGGACTAGATCGACGACGCAGACGGGAAAGGGTCTCCCGGAGCAACTTCCGGCCATCCATCGCACGGGTACACCTCGAAGAACTGGAATCATTGACGCGCTACCCCGCATTATCTTGAGCTATCGTGCCCGGAATGAAACATGGAGAAGAGCAGATGTCGGCGAGGCGGAAGCTAGATGCAGTTGCGGGGTGACCACGGGGACTGTGTTGGTGCCTTAAGAAGGCTGCCGTCCATTCAGCAGCATACGGCGGAACAAAGAGTTCATACACTACCAACAATTCATCAGCATGAGTGGAACTAAGATCGAAACATGCCCCATGGGGTATCACCGAATTCAAAACATCCACAACGGCAAGGTACCGAGTGGCACCGTCAAAGCTGGTGGACAAGACAAGAAGGCTACTGGTGAATACATCAAATGGGATGCACCAGGTGTTGAGAACATTCCGGACAATGAGCAAGAGAAGATCAAGGAGGTTTCTGCTCAGTTCAATCGTTTCCAAATGATGAACTTCAACGAGCATATGCATTGTTTGAGGGGCACGCATTTGAAGACTCAGGGTGTAAGTATTTTGGGCTTCTCGAGATGAACGTTACTGATGGCATGAGCAGTGCGTCATGGGCAAGTTTACCGTGCACGACAACCTACCTAAACATCTCGCCCAAGGAATGTTCGCAAAGCCTGGTACTTACGATGTAATCATGCGGTACTCGTCTTTGACGCCCAAGATTTTGCCTGACAACCTGGCAGCCCCACGCGGCATTGGCATGAAGGTCTTTGGTATTGAAGGAGAGAAGCTCTGGGGAGAAGATAAGAAGACGCAAGATTGGACCTTCAACAACTACCCGGTATTGGAGCTACGTGATCCCCAAACCACATACGATATTGCAGACGCACTGGAGCGAAACTGGAACGACTTGCCTACCTTTGCGGACGAGCAGAGCAAACGCGTTGATGCCGACGTAGCGACCCTCGGTGGACAACTGCCGAAACAACACATGGTTGCTATGCCCGAGTACTCACAATCAGCCTACCGCCACGGAGCTTATGTAGCCAAATACGGCGTCTTCCCCAATAGCAAGTTCCAAAAGGATCTGGAGAACACCGAAGTCAAAGACTCTGACCCCATCAATATCCTCTCGCAGACCCTCCGCACACACCACCTGAATAACACCATAACCTACAGCTTCTGCGCGCAACTCTTGCAGGATCTCACCGAACAGCCCGTCGACGACATCGGCATCGAATGGGATCCCAAGAAATATCCGTTTGAGCAAATAGCTACCATTGAGTTCCCGCCGCAGGACTCGTGGCTACCTGAGTTTAGGACGTGGTGGGATGATCGCATCACGGTGAACAGCTGGCATGGATTGAAGGAGCATCAACCGCTTGGAAGCACCAACCGAATGCGCAGGGTAGTTTACGCCGAGAGTAGGAAGTTGAGGCTGAAGGTTAACGGGTATAAGGAAGAAGACTATGTGGAGCCCGCGGGGCTTGGTGATATCCCTGGGAAGGGTGTGGAGGCGCCGCAGTTGGATTTGAAGTATCAGAGTGCTGTTACTACTACCGAGGTTGCATGATTGAGAAATGCAAGCTAGCTAGATGTAGGTTGTGGAACGGAAGCGCTTTTCTTAGATGTACGTATGCAAGGTTCCGGATGTATGCACGTTCGGTTGGTGACGTCTGTCTGACGCGTGAACAAGTCCGAAATGTCATTGAAGCTGCTAAGCTAATGTCTCTAGTAATGAGTGCAGTTGAAATACATGCAGCTTACAGGTAGGGAGTGACAAGGCAGGTGCGACTTCCGCGAGTGGCGGCTCCCCGCACATGCGCATGCTAAGTACCTGCAGCTAACTCACTGGGCCAACAGCAACAACAACAACGATTAGTTCACTCTACAAGAATACATGAACCATATTTCGCTTCGTGCTTGCGAGACTGTGAGTGAGCTACAGCTGTCAAACATGCGAATCCCTTCTTTATCTTTACTGACATGTGGAGCAGTCTACATCTCAACTCTAACCACAGCTGCAAGCATCGTCACCCTCTTCCCTCATATCAGAATGTCGTCTAACGAAAGAATGGTGAGTGCTTTTAAGTGAAAGAAGAGCTATCTGGCGCTACGATACTGTCACTGAACAAGACATACTAACGTGACAAAGGCGTATCCCTACGGCAAGCCATACTCAACGCCCTCGAATGGTACACAACATGACGAGAACAGACTATGGATGCAGATACAATATGAAGCATACAAAGATGGTATCGACCTAACAGTATTGCCTTTTGCCAAAGAAGCTATTGCGAGCATCGCTTCGCTAGCGAGTAGCGTGGTGAATGTGAAGGAATTTGACTTCTCGACTTCAAAGAGGGTCGATACGCATACACAGTAAGCTCAAACGCTACCAAATACAGTGCCAAAGACGCAAGTAAGTGTGCCGATGTACTGAAAAATCTCGTAGCCCCATCCCAGACTGGTTCCGAGCCCTCGAATTGAACGCTGCAGGCCGCGCAACGCCGTCCTGGAACGTATCATCCCACCTCAAATTCATGAGTGAACACCACATCGCTCACTCTGTACTCTGCGTCTCCACACCCCAGGCTAACGCCTTCTTGACTGAAAGAGACGAAGTGCTGAGAAAGAAGAAGACAGTTGCCCTTGCGCGTTTACTCAACTCCTTCACAGCGGAACTTTGCAGGATCTATCCGGAGAGATTTAGTTGGTTGGCCATTATGCCGTTACCCCATGTGGAAGAGTCGATTACGGAATTGAAGCGCGTTTTTGGAGAGGAGGGAAAACAGCCAGTAGGTGTCGGTGTGCTAACGAACCACGAGGGGATGTACCCGGGGGACGAGACTTTTGATCCATTGTGGGATTTTCTACAAGAGAGATCCGCAAAGATGGGAAGCGATGGGAGGGAGGTGGTCTTCGTGCATCCAACGGAGCCCATCATCAAGCTCGACGATGGCCGATTGATAAATTCTCGACCATGTGAGTTCTCTCTTCCCAAACTCGGGCTCACAAACGACCAAAAGCTAGAGCGAGCTGACAATATGCCACAGCACCCCTTCGCTCCGGTCTCGGAGAATTTTACTTCGAAACCGCGCGAGCCATCTCGAGTCTAACGGCCTCATCCACATTCCTCAAGTTCCCGTCCCTCCACTTCCGCATCTCCCACGGCGCAGGCGCTTTCCCCGATATCTCCGAGCGTTTCCTTCTCGGCTTCCCTAACATCTCGACCGCAGCAAGGGAAGCCTACAAAACGCGCTTTTGGTACGATAGTGCAGGACCAGTGTGGCCAAATCAGGTCAAAGGGCTGACGGAAGGAATGGGTATTCCAATTAGTCAGATGGTGTTTGGCACGGATTATCCGTATGGCATCGGGTTTTGGGATGTCGATGCTAATATTGATGGGTTGGCTTGGGCGGGGGAATTGAGGTTTGAGGAGAAGGAGAAGGTGTTTTGGGGGAATGTGAAGGAGTTGTGGAGAGGGAAGATTGCCGTGTTGGATGCTATGGAAGAGTAGAGTGATTACAGACTTCCCCTCTCCATAATCTGCCTCGATAACCAAATAGTGACTGTTTTGTGCTCCAATGAACGTATCAAATGTGGAGCTTGGTCGAGACTGCCTCGACTGGTGTGCGCCTTTCACAACGTCTGTTTGGCAACGACGAAGTCGTCACTGCCGTTCTCAGGTATGTCTGACACATCTCAACCCCGCTTCGTTCTTTCTGCCTTCTCATACCCTCTCACCCTTCTCGCATTCATCATGGCGGCCTCAGAGTACGAGACGGTTGCTAACGTTGCTTGGGATGTTATGAGTGTTGATCTATCCGCCACCCAGCTGCTTCGCTCAATGTACCACAACTCTTCGGTTATCCTCGAAGCTCTCGACTACTTCTCTGTGCAATTCGCACCTTCTCTCCATGGGATTCTTCGGTCACGTACTCCACCTACACCTCAGCAGCTGCAGTTATCCACCCTTCCCGAAATCGCGCGACAGTGTTGAAGCTCACCAGTACATCGTTGCTACCAATCGCATGGTTTCGGCGTACGTTCTCAATCTTCGCGCATCCATGGGAGTAGACCCTTGAATTCGGACATGGTGTTTGCACAAAAATCAAGAACAATTCCACGCCAACCAAGAAAAAAACTGAACAGGCCTGCAGCCTACATCAACTTAAAACCCTACAAAATAGATAACTTAGTGTTGATGTAGACTCTAGACCTGTTCAGCTTTTTCCTTGTATGAGGTGATTTGTTGATTGCGGTAATAAACTCCATCCAATTGATATAGAGTTGTAGACCATGCCGGTTAGCTGCGGCGATTTAGTGCGACAGACGACCTTCGACCCCGCCGTGTGACATCCGCCACCATTCACGACAACAACAGCACCGACAACACGACATAAGATTATCACGAAGCGCCCAGGCGGGAATCGCGCGACATGATTGCCCACCAAAAGGCACATGCTTGTTGCAGATACCGAAATCAGGACGACGGATCTCGCGCCCCACGAGTATGAGGTGCACCGAGTCGTGCAGGAGGCTAGAAAAATTGTTCAGCCTCAAGCATGGACAGCTATAGGTAAATATGCCTGACGTTCCACAACGACTCACACTAACCGATGGTTTTACAGTAAATCCTGATGCGTGTTACAAGTCTTCTGGGCGAGGCCCCGGACGCGATCGCCCGGCGCTTGCCGATGGGCCGGGGCACTCCACCAACTCCATATTGTCAGCAGAGGCAAACATCAAGAGAAAGTCAAGATGAGACAACATGGCATTCCTCAGCCCATCAATAGGCAGTCCGTCCGTCCGTCTAGTCCGTCAGCCAGAGCCAGATCATCATGACTTCAGCCATTCGCATTGTTCGGTAATCGTCCACGGGATGACGTTGATGACAAAACCTCAAACCATCGGGCGATTTCCAACCAACGCACAGCCGCGGAGTGCATGAGCATAGACGTCGTCCGAGCCTCAGAAGTAGCAAAACGTCTACTGCCGCCGGATGATTGGCGAGACTGCCTTACATAAGGCTGGCAGGAAGAGTTTTGCTCCACCATGTACTAGCGCGAATTGCGTGATCGCACGTCTTCACCCCCAGCTATCGCACCTTGCGGAGATGGTTACAAAGCGATCCCGATGGCGGCGCCCAATATATACTCCAGGCCGTGGTCGCTCTCCCTCTTCCCACCTCCAGACTCAAACGATTGATAATAGTAGTTTCTCCTGGGAAGCCTCCATTTAGACACCAACCCACAAAGACATACTCCTTCTGGCTTCTCCGCACGTGCCTGCCATACCCCAAACTTCCGCCACACCATCTTGAAGATGTCGTCACCATTGTTCGCAAAGGTTGACGCCTACAAGCAGCCTACACTCCGCGAGGAGTCTGGCTATGCTTCAGCCGAATCCAGTCAGGAGAGCCTACCTGAGATCTACTTCACGAAGCCTCATTTGAAGTTTATCAACGCCCAGCTCCAGAAGCTTGAGCCTCAAGGTACGTGATGGCACTTTACTCCTGAAAGTTTCCCAAACTAACTTGGAGTAGACATCCTCCGATGGTGCATCACATCTCTGCCTGGACTATTCCAGACCACCGCCTTTGGTCTTACTGGCCTGGTCACAGTGGACATGCTTTCGAAGCTCGATGGACCTTTGAAGCACAACATCGACTTGATCTTCCTCGACACTCTCTACCACTTTGACGAAACCTATGCCCTTGTTGACCGGGTAAGGAGGCGATACGGAACACCGGTACACGTCTACAAGCCTGCTGGCTGCGACAACGTCAACGACTTTACTGCCAAGCACGGTGACAAGCTGTGGGACACCAACGACGAACTTTACGACTACGTTGCCAAGGTGGAGCCTGCTGAGCGTGCCTACTCTGAACTTCAGGTCAAGGCTGTCTTGACTGGTCGCCGACGTAGCCAAGGTGGCAAGCGTGGAGATCTGGACATCATCGAGGTCGACGAGGCCGGCCTCATCAAGATCAACCCTCTCGCCAACTGGAACTTCGCCCAGGTTAAGGAATACGTCGACGCCAACGATGTCCCATACAACGACCTTCTCAACCAGGGTTACAAGAGTGTCGGTGACTGGCACTCTACACAGCCAGTAGCTGCCGGAGAGGACGAGCGAGCAGGACGCTGGAAGGGCAAGAACAAGTCCGAGTGCGGCATCCACAACCCCAAGTCGCGATATGCTCAGTTCCTCCAAGAGCAGGCGATGAAGCAGCAAAACGAGGATCTAGCCAACAAGCTGCAACAAGTCTCTTTGAACGTTTAGAGTGATGTAGGATATCTTGATTCCTACTTGTTGTACCGCATTAGCATGGGCGTTTGGGTTATTTATGGGACAGGGCATAGCATGGGGTTTGGGTCACGAAAGAATGGGGTTTGCGGCAGTCGCATCCGATTATGTATATACGGGGCCGAGATACCACCGACGCAGGAGCCAATGAAGCTCCCGCATGAATCAAACGAATTTCCAGCATTGCGCTAGACCTGTCATATACGTGAGGTGTTCCTGAAAATCGCTAAAGCGCAACACAAACTGCAGGACAAGTTGCTCCTTCTCCGCTCCGCTCACGTCACTGTGGTCGCGTCGCCCAACGAAAAGCCGGGTGAGACAGGCTCTAACTATCGCGTGCAATTGCGCAATCGCTTCCAAGATCTGCCGACCCATACAACAACCCGCTTTGTGCCCTAGTCTCTGCAAGCAGAGAAAATCCAGAGAAGCCTATGGTCAACAATCGGGGACATGGCGCCTGAAGTGTCCGTAGAACCCGGGGAATAAAAAGCCCTTTCCACCCGTCCCGCCTTGTAGTCCTTAGTCGCGCATCTTTCTGTCTGAGTGACCCAAAACCTCCCTCGCGAAGCCAGTCTTGTATAGTCAGGAACGACATCAAGTCTTCGCCGAACTACCTGACCAGATCCACCACCGGATTCTATATTCCTCACATATTCTTTAGACATGGCGAACGCACCCCATGGTGAGTTGATCAACAGAGTCGCTGGAGTTGGTCACGAATGCTGACGGAGGGGACCACAGGCGGCGTCCTCAAGGACCTGATCGCACGCGATGCGCCCCGACGCAAGGAACTGTTCGAGGAGGCTGAGAAGCTTCCGGCTATTGTTCTGTCCGAGAGGCAGCTCTGCGACTTGGAGCTCATCCTGAACGGAGGTTTTTCACCTCTGGAGGGTAAGTCGTCATCCCGCAGCGCTAGGCGAGGGGCAGCGAAGGCGCCCCTCGTGTTTGCGATGTTTGCAGCAGCACGGCCCCTGACAGCATGATGCAGGTTTCATGAACCAGAAGGACTACGACGGCGTAGTGTCCGACAACCGTCTCGCCGACGGCAACCTCTTCTCCATTCCCATCACACTCGACATCTCGAAACAGACCATCGATGAGGTCGGCGTCAAGCAAGGCGCCCGCATCGCCCTGCGCGACTTCCGCGACGACCGCAACCTGGCCATCATCACCGTCGACGACGTCTACCAGCCGGACAAGGAGAAGGAGGCCCGCGAGGTCTTCGACAAGGACAACGACGTAGCACACCCCGCCATCAAGTACCTCTACGAGACAGTCAAGGAGTACTACGTCGGCGGCAAGCTCGAGGCCATCGACCGCCTGGAGCACTACGACTACGTCGGCCTCCGATACACCCCCGCGGAGCTGCGTCTGCACTTCGACAAGCTTGGCTGGTCCAAGGTCGTCGCTTTCCAGACGAGGAACCCCATGCACCGCGCTCACCGTGAGCTCACCGTCCGCGCTGCCCGCGCCCGCCAGGCCAACGTCCTCATCCACCCCGTTGTCGGCCTGACCAAGCCCGGTGACATTGACCACTTCACCCGTGTCCGTGTCTACCAGGCGCTGATGCCCCGCTACCCCAACGGCATGGCCGTCCTTGCTCTTCTGCCTCTGGCTATGCGCATGGCTGGTCCCCGTGAGGCCATCTGGCACGCCATCATCCGCAAGAACCATGGTGCCACCCACTTCATTGTCGGCCGTGACCACGCTGGCCCAGGCAAGAACTCAAAGGGTGTCGACTTCTACGGCCCATACGACGCCCAGGACGCCGTCGAGAAGTACAGGGACGAGCTCGGCATCGAGGTTGTTCCCTTCCTCCAGATGACCTACCTCCCCGACTCGGATGAGTACAAGCCCAAGAACGAGGTTGAGCAGGGCATCAAGACCCTCGACATCTCCGGAACTGGTACGTCAATTGCATTTCCTTTAATTAGGGGTTGGAAACTAACATTGTGAACAGAGCTCCGCAAGCGCCTCCGAACCGGCCAGGAGATCCCCGAATGGTTCTCGTACCCCGAAGTCGTTCGCGTCCTTCGCGAATCCCACCCTCCCCGCAGCCAACAGGGTTTCACTGTCTTCCTGACAGGTTACCAGAATTCCGGCAAGGACGCCATCGCGCGCGCTCTCAACGTCACCCTCAACCAGCAGGGTGGTCGCTCCGTCTCCCTCCTTCTCGGTGACACCATCCGCAGTGAGCTCTCCAGCGAGCTGGGCTTCAGCCGATCCGACCGTGACAAGAACATTGCCCGCATCTCCTTTGTAGCCGCCGAGCTCACCAAGGCTGGTGCAGCAGCCATCGTTGCGCCCATTGCTCCTTTCGAGGACTCAAGAAAGGCAGCCCGCCAAACGGTAGAGCGATACGGATCCTTCTACCTGATCCACGTTTCTACCCCGCTCGAGCATGCGGAGAAGACCGACAAGCGGGGTGTATACGCCAAGGCGCGCGCCGGTGAGATCAAGGGTTTCACTGGTGTCGACGACCCGTACGAGGTGCCCGCCAACGCTGACCTGACTGTCGACCTGTCGACTACCAACGTCAGGACAGCCGTCCACCAGATTGTCCTGCTCTTGGAGAGCCAGGGTCTTCTGACACAGTTGTAGACATGAGAAAAAGCGTTTCGAAATGTTTTTGGATTTTAACGATTATGATTTGATGGACATGGAATCGACCTGGCTTAATGGTGCCGGGTTTTGAGCTGCGCAGTATAGACGATGGGTTACCTAGACACAAGGTTTAGACCATGGGTTATGAATGGCAACTTTGTTGCTTTCTTGATTGCAAGGACGTGGCGTCACAGTGATGGATGTCTGATGTCGATGTGATGACATGAAGCTGTGCGTAGGAAACAAACGCAACATGCACTTGTAGTTGATTCCAGACTGATCATGCTTTTTTGTATGTTGCTAGCAATGTCTCGCTTCAGACTTGTCTCTTGTCCCTCTCCACTTTTTCAGACCAACCACCCAGCAGCGACAGCCAACCCCCCAATCATAGCAGCAAACTGCGCGTCTACTCAGGCATATTAGCATGTATTCCCGGACCATCAATACTCCCAATCAACATAAATGACGCAACTGGTTGAGCAGCCGAAGTAGCTTTTGCAGGTGCCTGGGTTTGAGGTGTTTAGTGTGTACCCTGAAGCGGTTGTCTCAGCGTCGGAGATGGGCTTGGTCCGGAGCGAAGGTGAGGATGGTGAAAGAGAGAAAAGAGGAGACTTGAGGCGGATGAAAGGAACGCATTGCGGACGGGTTTTTCTTATTGGCATTATTTGGTGGGTAGAAGAAGACGATGTTGGACAGTTCAGGCCTTGGAATAAACAACAGCCTTTGTATGCGGCGGTGTACGTAGTGCGAGAGATTAGAGTTAGAATTGGAGATAAAGTACCATGCCATCACCCACTTGTACATGTACATGTACGCAATCTTCTACATGCATCCAAATCGATAATATTGCATGACTTCACCTTATCACATTCTTTCCCCGTCGCCTCAACGTACAGTCAAACAGCACAACCCATCTACATGGCCTCAGCCTCCTATCCCAAATCGTCAGGAATACAAGCTACAATCACCTTCCTCTCCAAGAGTACAATCAATCCTGGACGATAATCTCATCGCAGCGACATGTCACGGTAGTGGGCTGAGAGGAACCGTAGAAGGTGCGGGTACACAGACCACATGCGTTGATGCAGGTCCACAAATTGCCCTCTTTTTGGTCATGTGCCGAGTCCTTCGCATGTGTGTTATTCTGGGTGGGTGACTAGATGGCGCGAGGTGGTGTACGCAACGTCAAGCACCATCGCACGTGAGGTGCATCGCAAGGCAGATTGTAGGCTGAGAAAGCAGGCGGTGGCATGTCGGCGATGGGAGCTGTATGCAGCGTTGGGGGTGGCCTGTTGATAGCTGTCGTCGCTGGCTATCGTTGGCTATTTGTCGTTCGGCCCACACGCTCCGCCCGTACGTACCGCGCTGAGCTGTCAAGGGCTCCACATCACAACAGTGCAGCGCGACAACCCTCCGACGATGCCTGTTCAACGCACGGCCATATGCAGGCGTGGGTCTCATATTGCCGCCTCAGGGTCGCTCTCAGGATAGCGTCTTTTACCGTACCTCTGTGAGTGATGTGCCATAACGCGTGATTCGTGGAACTGGTTGTGCCCTTGTACACATTACACATTATGATCTTGATCATCTTAACGTTGCCGTCTTGATGGATCATATCTCATTTTAATCTCAATATTTTCCCATTTGATGTTCGTCAGGAAGCGAAAAGTTGTAATAACTCGGTATATGTGCCCTGGTAATTAATACCCACAAAACTCAACACCCCCACAACTCAACACCCCCACAACTCAATATTACAACATCGCTAGAAGAACATGTACAAAACGATGATCTCTTTTCAGAGAAGCTCGATGGACTCTTGGGTTATTCAGTCCCGAGATTCCATTATTACCTGAAAGCATGCTGGGAGTTCTCATTTCTACATTGTGGTGGATGGAGTGGGAAGCCCAAGAGATTCTGATGACGCTCGCCGCCTTTATCTAAGGATCGCCAGTAACCAATAGGCTTTTGATCATTATATGCGGCAGTGAAAAGAAACGGAATAGCTTCTTTTTTGCTGTGGACGTTTAAGGAAAGATTGCAAAGGTGATTGAACACGACTATGCTGCTGACGTGGACATAAGAAGTACCCCTGCTTTACAACAAGGGCGCCTGGTTAAGAGGCGTATATGAAGGTATTTATTGTCTATATTCGCACAAAGACAACGGCCTGAACTCTACTCCCTTCTCTACTCTTGAACGGATCGTCATGATGGAAGCGAAGCAAGACATTGACCTTGGTGAGCTCTACGTGTCGTATACTTTAGAGGAAACTAATCTTCCATTAGGGTTGTTCAACTCCAAAGACCACAATGGTTTTGTCTGGCCAGTCAGATACAGTCACGACTACATGCCAAAAAATGAAGCGTCCATGCCACCTTTTGTCGACCTGTCCTGCTTCCCTGATCTGAAGGCTGAGACTATCAGTGTTGAGCCAGTCATCAACGCAGTTCAGATTGAAACTGGATACTTGATCAAGGAGTGTGAAAGACTTAGCATGAACAGCATTCCTGTCTTTCCTGTACATGCAAAACTTCCATGGTATTCTTCGATTCACCATGTAAGACAGAACATACACTGGCCAATGGCTATAGAAGCAACACGAGTGCTGCTACAGCATTTTGCTTCCGACCAAACTGCGACAAGTATATTGAAGAATGGAGGCAAATCGTACTCCGAGATAGCCGCTAAGGAGCTGCCGATGTTACATGATAACTGGACTCGGTTCTGTGCTTATCTGTGGCCGGCTGCAAGCGAGGAGCGACTGAAACTCATCGCTGAGACTATTGTCTACATCTTCATCTTTGATGGTAAGCGGAATCTTACAAGAAATATTACTACTCTAATCACTTCTGGTACAGATGTATGGGAGATGAGTGACGAAAGTACAGTGAGTCGTTCCAAACTGTTGAGGCTCCACATATTTAACAGCTGAATGGCAGATCCAAACATTTCAGAACGAATTCGTATCACGACTAAAGGCTCAAATGCCTTACGGAGACGATGAACCAGTCTCGATCTTGCAGAAGGCCATGCATGCTACTATCCAAGGCCTTCATGATCAAGATGGCATCATCGGTGACGGAGGAGCCGAGGTAGTTGCAAGATTGATGGATTTCATCAATCACCCCCCGCCCCCCACCGAATTCCACAGTCTGAGAGAATTTCTGGACTATAGAATAATCGACGCAGCTGTCCCGTAAGTACGGATCAATAGTCTACACATTACGAAGGAAACTAATTATAAGTTCCAGTTACGTCATAGCGTGCACGAAGTTCTCTCTTTGTTCAACTGTCGACATTTCCAGCCCCAGAATTGCCAAATTTCTCAGGCTATTTGCGGACCATGTATCGATTTCAAATGACCTTGGTTCTTTCGATAAAGAGAAAAGAGCCTACGTAGAGAGAAAGGTGCACTACCTTGTGAACACAGTGGAAGAAGTTCGGAAGACTTATTCCCTTCCCAACGACGAAGCCGCGAAATTTGTCACGTTGGCTATCCAGGTGGAAGTGGAAAGAGAAATGGCAAGAGAACTTTCACAACTCAATGTCGATAGCAGCGTTCCTGAACCTGAGAAGGAATTCGCAAATGCGTTGGTATTCACAGTCAGTGGAAGTGTTTTGAGCTCAGTTGTCATGTCTCGATATGGTGGTAGATATATTGGCGGTTGAGGAGTTAACCGAACTTACACCTTCTTTATCTTAACTCGAAACTTATCGCCTTGAATATGAGTTTGTAAGATCTTGTCTTCCTCCTTACACAGCTCATGAAATGTACAGATGATATCATGAGCCGATTCCGTAGATGAATATTTGCTGCGAATGTTGAACCTCAATTCAAGAAGTTTTTTCACATCGACACCATCCTGTAATGGGCAATGTGGAAGTAGCATCCCTAAGCCAGTCAAGCACAGCGCTGTGATGACAACTCGATATTCACTACGCACTGAGTGTTTGCCCTGGTTTATGGAAGTGGTTCATGGAAGTAACAACGCTCGCTATACAGATAAGTCGCAAGGAAAGAAGGAGGCGAGTCAAGAGTGTCATCGCTCTTGGACGACGATCTCATCGCGGCGAGATGTCACGGCAGTGGGTTGGGATGAACCATAGAGGTACGAGTACGAAGGCACATGCTTTGATGCAGGGCTATTCTGTGGCTTGAGAGTGTCTTTGGAGCTAAGGGCGCGTCGAGGAATGTGGATGGTGGCGCGGGTGTAGATCGGGGAAGGGATGCAAGCTTGGAAGTGATGACGTTCTAGGGGTCGGTCCGCGGAAGCTGGTGCGTGTGGGAGGCTGGGGCCTCGGGAAGTTGCTTTTTCTTACGGGCTGCGGGCTCGAGTATCTGAGAATCGGGGAGATGGGGTAAACTATTTTTTTTCTCTTGTCTTTTCCGATTAAATTCGTGTAGGATAAACATTCTCCTTATGCTCTACGTATCTTGTAAAGAACGCTGTGGCGTTGTTGGTGTGGGAGACTGCGACACCTCCAACACCCAATTCCCATCATGTCCAACCCTGATTCTACATAAATGCATTGAAGGCCGCGCCTCCCACACCGAACAAAGCAGCATATTTCACTTCTGCAATAAGTCAGCTTTCTGATCTACCCAATAGTACCGCCTTTCGAAATCCCTAGACCAAGACAGAGACCGAAAGCCAAGATCGCGTACCGTGAGCATTCGCCGCACCCGTGCTAGTCGCTTGAGCCGATGCATCAGATGGCGAAGACGCAGATACAATGGTTGCAGCTGAAGAGTAGACTGTAGGATTGATGCCACCGAGGCTCGTGACACCTGGGGGGACTTCTTGCGCCGCGGCTAGAACGCTGAAGAAGGCGATGAATATGTATAATGGTGTGTTGAACATGATTGCAATTGTTTAGACTGACAGAGAGGTGCGATGCAGGAACGACAATGATAACTTGGTTGGCTGCAGGTACGGTCTTGAAGAGATGGAGCGATTGATCATGCGACTTGTTACTGAATCGGGCCCATGTCAGTACTGTATGTATGTACTGGCGTTTACCATGACGACTGCCACGTATGACGCAGACGTCTCAGTCCAGCGACAACTTAGACTTTCCATGGACGATGCTTCTTCTCCTTTGCAACCTTCATACTCCGGATGATGCGGTTAGCGACCTTCTTAGTGCGGGATAGCGCGGAACTAAAGCTATGTCAAGATGTAAATGACGTAGTCAAGACGGAACTCGGGCCTTGGAATTGGACCCTCTCCAACACAGGTATACAGGCCTGACAACTTGGTGCGAAGAATACCACATGTCCGTTGTACGAGTGGAGCTAAACCTCTAGTTGCAATTTGGACGCGATGTTGTGATATCACCTGTTTCCAGGAAGTGACACAAGCTGATTAGGGAGTAAGAATAGTTAATTCTATACTTAGGTTCTCGAGCTGTCTCTCCCCCCGCACTAGAATCTATCATAGGGTAGCGACATCCTCATAGTCCACTAACCACCCATTCCTACACTTCGAGTCGATCATCTTCCCCATCCCCATCCCCAGCGCCCCCTAAGAGGATTCGTAATCCCACTTCCTTGCGCAGCTTTTGCCTGAACCTTCACTGGCTGCAATTGCTGCGCTTGGGATGACTTCACTGCTGCATCCGTCTCAGATACTTTTGCAGCTGCAGCTGATGCAGGCGCTAAGCCGGTCTTCGTGGCACCCAGTGGGGATAGTTGCTGTTGCTTCTGTTGGCTTCCAGTCCCGGGGCTGGCGCCCTTCTCTCGTCCGAAAAGTTCTGAGATCCTTGACGTGGGACTGCGCCGTGGCTTTAGTGAGTCTCTACGAGTGAGCGCCGGAGGTTTGGGATCAGTCTGCTGCGTTGCTGGTGACAGACTTGCGTTGGCATTTGAAGGGGCTAGGGCAGCTGCCTTCCGCGGTGCCTTCTTGGGTAAAGCATACGGATCACTAGAGCTGGACTCATACATTCCGTATGAGGTCACTCGGCGCGGCATTACTGGCTTAGCATCTCTTGGTTCTGGTCGTGGGCTTGACTGGGTTTGTTGTTCTGAGATCTGGTCTGCGCGCTGGGTTGTACCCAATGAACCTTTCGGTGGTTGTAATCCGACAGGAGAATTCCCCCTGTCGTAAGCTGGGACTGGCGATGTTGTACCACGCGACCCTTGTGATGTGGCCGACATAGGTCCATCTCCCCCTCTCCTTGAGGCTCCAAATTCTGGTAACGCCGCTCTGGAGATTGGCGTACCTGTTCTAGTTGCAGTAGATGACCGTCGACCTGGTTGTACCGCGACAGGCGAGGCCGCACCTCTGGACTCTTGCCGCGGGGTTGATCTTGAGCTGCTTTCCTTTGTTGATCTGGCTTGAATGTCTGGCAAAGCTTCTGGGGAGACTGCTGTACCCCTTCTAGGAGCGGCAGACCCTCGCCGGATGCTGGCTTGTCGAGATATTGAGGGGATCGTCGCCGATCGTGTCGGTGCTCTGGAGACCGTTGGTACTTCTGTGAGGATTGGCGCTGCTCTGTCTTCTCCGACTGCTGATGACTTCCGTCGCGTGTTCGTCCTCTTGACTGACGACGATGGCCTTCGTGTGGCGGTTGTTGAATCTTTTCGTGCGGATTGTGAGGCTGTTGCGGAATCAGGCACTCGTCCTGAGGTTGCACGACGAGTGTTTGCTCGTGCGATTTGCGCTTCTTCTGGGTTTGCACCTGAAAGTCTTCGATCACCTTCATCTCCGGTGGATGTTCTTGGGATGGTCTTTGAGCGCGAGAGGTCAACCGTGCTGTTGATCCAGGCATTGTCATCTTCGAAGGGCCCGCTTGAGTTATCGATGCGACGGCGGGTGGGTATGTCTTCATCATGTGCACCCTTGGCGTCGGCAGGCGCAGGATCTTCTTCCATAACCACTTCAGTCCGCCTTTGTTCTTCGGTTCGTGCTGTTGGCTCTTGCTCTTGCTCTTGTCCCCTTGGCACTTGAACACCAGACAGTTCCGGAAACCTGCTCGGCGAATGATCTGACTCTCCTTCGTCTGACGGGCCTTCTTTCTGGGGAACTGGAGAAAACTTTTGCCGCGTCTCAGGCGACTGAGCTCCTTCTTTGGGCGTTGCTTCTGCTTTCGAGGTTGGGCTTCCCATTCCAGTCCGTCTGCGTACGTCTCTTCGGACGGGTTCCTGGAAGTCTTCTTCACGGCGTTCTTGATTCGTTCGAGAAGTCTCGTCCTCAGTCTCCAGCTTATTCTGGAACGTAGGTGCTCTGGAACTGACTGCAACATCTTTCTGGATGTAGAGAGCTCCTTGAGATTGCGATTTGCGGCGGGAGGGGCCTGACGAGACGCGACGGAAGTACTGCGCACGCGGTTCGTCCTGAGGCGAATTCTCGGGTATTGAGGCTGACTGTGGGATGGAGTAACTGTTTCTTCGAGATGGTGAAGGCTGGAGCTGCGAACCGTTGTCAATGCGGTCTGGAAGGATCGGACTGACTGGGTAGTAGTCGCCCTTGTTAGCGTAGACGGAGGGTTGTCTTGTTCGAGTGTCGGCCCTTCGGGGAGGAGGGGCACTGGAGTCTCGACGATAGGTAGCCTGTCTGGTCTGGTTCGGATAGCTGTTTTGCCTTTTTTGCGTTCCCCCTGGGGCTTCTGGCGACCCAGGTGCCGCGTCCAGAAATGGCTGCACTTCTGATGGGTCTAGGGCAGGCTGGCTTGATTGACGGGATTTGATTCCCTCTAGCTCAGAAGACTCCTCTAGCTCAGAAGACTCCTCTTCTGGCTTGGCCCCGAGATTAAGCCATCCTCTCTTCTTGGGCGGACTCTCAGCTTTCACCTTTGGTGATGGAGTTCGAGTGTCCGGCTTCGTCCATGAGGGAGTCTCCCGTAGGGGATATGCAGGCGCTGGCGGATATTGCTGCTCAGGTGGGTAGTTCGCGCCTTGCTTCGGCTTCTTCGTCTGGCTTCTAGTTTGCGTTCCGACTTCTATGCCCTCAAGTATGGTCTGTGGAGGAGACGCTGTGATACCAGGGGCCGCACTGCTGCGTCGACGATCGGTTGTGCGAGGCTCTGTGGGCGCTACTCTCAATCTTCCCTGTACCTGCGGGGTCTCATCGAGCACAGCTTCGGCGCTGGAGTGTACTGAAGGCTCTGATCCTCGAGCGGATGGCGTGAACCCTTGAGCAGCGCTACTTCGTCTTCGATTCGATTCGAGAGGTATTGTTGACGCCCGTGGTACATCGACTGAGGGTTCAGGTGAAGCCTGTGTCCTCACTCTTTCGAGAGGGACAGTCTTTGATGGCAGGCCTTCAGGGTCGATATATACCAAAGGCTCCAGTGCTGGAGAGGATCGCATGGTAAGTGCTCTATCGAGTTGGTCAGGAGCAGCACTGCTTTGTTTGCGCTCTACGTCGCGAGCTATTGTTACAGCCCGTGGTATGTTCGCTGGATACCCGGGTGAAGTCTGTGTGGCACGTCTCTCAACGGGGGGCATCGTGCCAGTCGGGCTTCGAGCTTTGACATGTTCCAAGGGCTCTACTGTCCGAGAGACTTGAGTAGTCGGTGCTCTCTCAATTTGACTAGTCATATCCTCAGTGCTGTTGGAGTTCGTCGGCGCAATAGCGTTGGGCTCAGGTTCTTCCCCAAGTGGCTCGTCAGCGATGCGTTGATATACGCGGAGCGCAAAAGAGTTCGGATTCGATAATACATTAGCAGTCGGTGCTCTCTGGATTCGACTACTCGTTGCCTCAATGACGTTGACATTGGTCGACGCGATAGCGCTTTGACTTTCAGCCTCAGAGTCCTCTTCAAGCGGTTCTTCGGCAATCCGTTGATAGACGTCAAGTGCGAGTAATTCGGGATCGAATGTAACATTCGCAGTGGATGCTCTTTCGAACTGACTAGCCGGTTCTTCGAGATTGTTGACACCAACTGAAGTAGCGCTTTGGCTCTCGGGCTCAAGTTCTTCTTCAGATGGCTCCTCGGCCATTCGCTGATACATATGGAGCGCGAAAGGTTCCGAGTCAGCCTCGAAAGCGGTCGTGGGCGATCTCCCAACCTGATCAGTGTCCTCATCGCGGCCAGGGACGTGGATTGATGCGGGAACCTCCTGCCTCTTAAGTTCTGTTCGTTCATCAAGCGGCGCTTCAACATCTTGCTCGGCACTTCGGAAAATCAGAGATCCAGTACGAGTACGAAGCGGAAGACTGGAAGACAAGGTTCTGTCGGCTATGGTGAGCCGCTCATTGGGCATCGTTTCCCTCCGAATGGTTCTTTGCCGCTCGAAAGAGCGCTGTGTAACTTCTGCGTCTACCGAAGGCTCGGATGCGGCATCATCTGCTTCTCTCGACGGATCCACAGGACTTTTAGATATAGCAAGAATGCTCGCCATGCGCGTAGGCTGGGATGAGATAGAACGCGACAAGATCGCCGGCTCAAGGACGTCCTCTGTGTCCGATGGAGGCTCAGGCGAAGGCGCACGATAAATCTCGGCCTCACGGATAGTTACCTTACGCGTTGGCTGACGTGAAACCCGGCGAGATGACATGGGCTGTGCAAGCGTATCCTATTCAGCAGGCGACAGATCGGGAGATGTGACAAGCTCATCTGTCGGAGCAGTGCCTGTCCGACGAACTTCGAGCGCAGTCTGACGTGTATCAGAGTATGCATATAGCTGATCAGGCAACTCGTCCATGGCAAGAGACAGGACTGGAGAGGTTTCGAGGCTTGGAGAGTCATTTGGCTGAGCAGTTGTCGGTACTGAGCTTCTTCGACGGACCTCCACCGTAGACTGGCGTGAATCAAGAGGCGGAAACGTCTGATCATTTACGTCATCCGCAGCGAGAGACAGGACGGGAGAGATTTCGGGCCTTGGAGAGTCGTTCCGCAGTACAACTGATGGTATCGTGCTTGTTCGACGGGACCCCTGTGTAGGCTGTCGCGATGCCACACGAATGATAAGGGGCATCCTAGATGAGATCTCTGCCGCAGGTGAGGGGGTGCGTATAGTCGAAGGCTGCCGCTGAATAGCCGGTGTCACTGTGCTTGTACGTTCAACTCTTTGCGTAGGCTGACGTGATGTTGCACGTATAAGAACTGGCTGCCTAATCGATTCGTCTGCAACAGGTGATGACGTTGGTACAATGGAGTCCAGTCGCTGGGCAGTCGGTGATGTCGTATTTGTTCTATGGACGGGTAGCGTGGGTTGGCGAGAAGCCATACGCAAGAGAGCCGGTTGCTCAAGCGAGGGCTCTGCCACAGGCAACGTGGTGGCTAACATCGACTCTTGCCGCTGAATAGTCGGTGATGTCGTATCTCTTCTATGGACGGGTAGCGTAGGCTGACGAGAAGTCACACGCAAGAGAGCCGGTTGCTCAAGCGAGGTCTCTGCCACAGGCAACGAGGTGGCTAACATCGACTCTTGCCGTCCAATAGTCGGCGACATCGTACTTGTTCGACGAATCATCAGCGTATCCTGCCGAGAAGCTGCACGCGAGAAGACGGGCTCTTCTTCCAAGTCATCCATAGCAGGTGGTGATGTGGGCCTGGCAGAGTTTTGCCGCTGGACGCTACCTGTTGCAGTACTTGTTCGACGAATCCCTGGCGTGCCCTGTTGCGTGGACGCTCGCGAGATGAGAGGTTGTGCTTCCAAGTCATACGAAACAGATGGAGAAGTGGGTCTGATAGAGTCCTGGCGCTGGACGCTACCTGTTGCGGTACTTGTTCGACGCATCCCTAACGCGCCCTGTTGTGTAGGCGCTCGTGAGATGATTGGCTGTGCTTCCAAGTCATACGGAGAAGATAGAGAAGCGGGTCTGATAGAGTCTTGTCGCTTGTTGTTGGCTTTTGCACTGCTTGTGCGGCGGGTCTCCAGTGTAGGCTGGCGGAAAGTCGCACGCGAAATCACAGGTTGTGCTTCTGAATCATCCGCACTAGGTGGTGAAGCGGGCCTAACAGAGTCTTGTCGCTGAATCCTGGCTGTTGCTGTACTGGTACGGCGACTTGCAAGCGTTGGCTGGCGTGAAGCTAGACTCAAGAGAATGGGTTGTTCAGATGCGTTATCAGCAACCGATAGTGGGCTTGAAGGACCTTGTCGTAACTGAGATGGTGACATGGTAGCTGTCCGGCGAGTACCAAGCGTAGGGGAGAACGAAGCTGTGCGTGACAAAACGGGCGATTCCGGTAAATCTTCCACTACGGAAGAATAACTGGAAGGTATCGAGACAGCTATTGAGCCAGGTATGAATGATTCTTGTCGTTGCGCAAGAGGTGGCGCTGTACTTATTCGGCGAATTCGCTGCACAGGAGGCTGGAACTCAGGTTCTTCTTCAATGACCGGTGATGCAGTGTAGTGGTCGCTGTAAGTATCAGACGTGGCTTCACCGTACCCTTGGCCCACTTGACCCCGAAGTTGCGCCTCAATTTGAGGATCGTCCATCGTATCATACTGCGGGTTATCTAGCGCTTCATACGCCAGCTCAACATGCTGATCAGGCTCCATAACGTCACTGCTCTCATCAGTGGGCGCATGTTCAGCAGCTGGCAATGTCTGCAAGACGGCGGTGATCGAAGCAACAGCAGCCGGAAGCTCGTCTCTCGCCACTCGAAGCACCTCCTAGATCTCTTCAGGCGAAACGTCTTCAGCCTTGTATGGCTCTTGACCAGCAGATGGAGGCTCTTTCGGTTGAATGAGGATCCGAGTGAGTGCGCGACTGAGCCGAAGCTCGTCCACACTCTTATCGACAACGCTTTGAACTTCGTCTTCGACGGTGTTGGCGGCGTTGGAGCTGGGCCAGGTTGGCCTGCTCGAGATGCCAGTGGACGCTTTACTGAGAACACGCTGCACCATTGCGGTGACCAGATCGTCCTCCTGGTGATCCGGAACGTCAGCCCCGAGGTCTCCGATGTCGACAGTCTTGTTGCTCTGCCATGTAGATGCGCGTGAGAAGCCAGAGGGCACCTTGCTGAGAACACTTTGCACTATCTTGGCCACCAGATCATCATCATGCAGACTCGTAACGTCAGCTCCGGGCTCTTCATAGTCGACAGGTCTGATACCGTGCCACGTAGATGCTCGCGAGAGGCCACTGTTGGTCTTTTCGAGCGTAGGCTGCGTAAGCTCGCCGAACGGCTCGTCTTCGTCGTCGTGCTGACCAGTCTGAGTAGTATCGAAGTCAGTAGACGTATCCTCCTGCTATTCGGATTCGCGCGAGACGCTGGTAGGAGCCTTGCTGAGCCCACGCTCTACACTTTCAACAAGGGCTTCGTCTACCGGTGCATCATCATCCTTTTGCCATGTAGAGTTGCGCGAGAGACCAGTAAGAGCCTTGCTGAGTACACGTTGTACGGGCTCGACGAAGGAACTGTCTGCCGGATCGTCCCCTATACCAGCCCAAGTAGTATTGCGCAGGAGACCAGTAAGAGGCTTGCTGAGTACACGTCGCGTTGCGTCGACAGAAGCGTCCCTGATCCACGTAGAGGCCTGCAAGATACCAGGAGGGGACATGCTCAAAACACGCTGCACTGGCTCGATGTCGGGGTCTTCGACGGCCTCCTCATCTTCTCCATGCCATGTAGAGCTGCGTGAGAGGCCAGTAGGAATCTTGCTGAGCACGCGTTGCACGCGCTGTACCGAGTCGACGATGGCATCTACTTGCGATGTAGACGTGCGCGAGAAGTCTGCAGGGGTTGGGCTCAGTACACGCTGCACAAGTCCGAGACTGCGATTATCGACTGCTTCTTTCTCTTCCTCATCTCCGTCATCTTCTCCAGGCCGTGTAGCCCTGCGTGAGAGGCCGGTGGGGATCTTACTGAGCACACGTTGCACACGTTGTACCGAGTCGATCATAGCATCTTTCTGCGAAGTAGACGTGCGTGAGAGACCGGTAGGAGCTTTGCTTGATCTGCGCTGTGCTGGGTTGAAATCGAGGTCATCAGCAGCCTCTTCCTGGCTTTGCTCATGCCACGTAGAGCTGCGTGAGATGCCAGTAGGCGCTTTGCTGGAATCGAGGTCATCAGCAGCCTCTTCTCCCTGATTCTGCTCATGCCATGTAGAGCTGCGTGAGATGCCAGTAGGCGCTTTGCTGAGCATACGCTGTACTGAGTCGATAAGAGCGTCTCTCTGTAATGTGGATGTACGCGAGAGACCTGTGGGAGCTTTGCTGAGTACACGGTGTGCATGTGGTGCATCCGAATCAGTCACCGACTCAACCTCTGGTTGGTCTCGAAATTTGACGTCGAGATCTCCAGCGATGGAATCCAGTTCGTCCATAAGCTGTTCTCGGGCCTCCGAGAGTTCGGTCAAGTGCCTACGCGTTTGCTGTAGCCAGCTGTCTTCGGTAAGCGGCTCGTCCTCCGTAGCCCTGTTCTCTGCTGTTCCAAAGGAGACATCCGTGTGACGTGAGACAGAATCCATGGGTGTGGTCTCGTAAGGGGCGTTGTGGAACATGTCATCGTCGGTCGCGGTGGGCCTTCGGTCAAGATCGAAGCCAAGATCGTCAGCTGCAGATTTGACAAGGTCGACAAGATCGGGTATCGACTGCACTTCTTCACGCAGGCTCGATTGAGGATCGTTGAGGTTCGGCTTGACTTGGCCTGTAGCCCCAACGTTGAGTTTCTCTGCCGCTTTGGGTGGGAGATATGGGCAGGGTGGAAGCCAATCATCGTCTCGTCGACAAGATTCATGTGCTGAACGGCAGGATGTCCGGCAGCGATTCCTGTCACATCCGTTGGTATTGCATCGCTGAACAAGGTCTCCAGACACCCTTCGCAGCTGGTCGAGACTAGGTTGGGTGTTCTTGATGTTGCTGATGACATTCTGAAGTGTGTTTGCATGCTCTTCTAGGATATTGTCGATGATGTGACCCAACTCATCAGCGAATCTATCTCCGCATCTGTCATGCGACATGCTTTCAGACTGACACCGACGACGCCTCTGCCGGCGGCAACAGTCATCTGTGGAGATTTTCGATGAAGGGGTTGTAGAGGTCAACGACTCTGATGAAGCTCGTCTGCGTGTCCGCCGCTTCGTAGACAGTAGCTCTTCAAGCACTGGTACTCGGGTCGAACATTGCCGACATATTTTCTCTTGTGCAAGCTCGCGGTGTTCAGTTTTGCCCATGTATGAGAAGTGCCCACACGCTCGCTTGGTCCAATTGCCAGGGTCTCGTAACGGTCGGCTCGTCTTGTTGATGCCATGCGACTTGATTCGTGCGCCTGGGAAGCCAAAATCTTGTGTGACGCGACGTCCGTACCCTTGGCGGTTGTCGACATCGTCCGGCACTTTGGTCTCGCCATACTGCTCTTCGACACCAATGTTGGCAGTTGGTATCGAGCCTGAGATACAGCTTTGTCGAGAGACACTCATGTCACTTGCACCGTCGTGGCCGAGATTCCTTGCCACGATCTCCTCAGCTCGTCTACGCACACCAATGGACTTCCCGGACTGGTTGCGAAAATTTCCAATATCCGTACTCTGGGTCCACTCCGCGACACGATCAACGGGTTCCTTTGCTGAAGTACCACTCTCCGTCAAAGAAGCAGTGTGTGATCCACTGCGCCTGAGCCGTTTGGGTGAAATCCCGTTGTCTTCCTCGAAAGTCCTTCGAAGATCGCGACCAGACTTCGCACGTCTACCTTCCTGTTGCGACGGAGGGTTCGGATTGCTGGCTTGCCTGGTCTCAGCAGCTGGTATTGAACCGCGGGTAGCGAGACTCCTCACAATCTCATCAGAGGGGGCTATGTGATCAACCGGGTTGGCTCCGCCAGTGTCAGTGAGTGGCCTCTTGGAGGGATCATCGCTTGCAAAGCTGTCCTGTACAGCCTGTTGGCCGAAACTTGGAAGCCTTGCACCGTCGGATTTGCCTGCAAAGATGTTGGTAGACTTCCGACGACCAATGGATTCTCGCTCTATGTCGGAAAAATACTGCTCCTCTCCCTGATCAGATGGTACGGCCGGAGGCGTTGCTTTCTGTGTCGTGATGATGGGAGCGCTCTCATCGGCTTCGCCTTGTTTGTAGGGGATCACGGACTGCACAGATTCGCGAGTATCGTAGAATTCCGTGAGAGAAGACAACAGCAGCCCTGTATCGGGGGCTTGCTCATTAGGAGTAGAAGATAACTTCTGGTTTGGAGCACGGGCAGGAGGTTCGCCAGAGGCACTAGAGGCGTATGTTTGGGGAGCGAGCGCCTTCGCGGCACTGGTACCAGGAACTGAAGGTGGGGGACGGGACGCTGACGGACGTTGGAAGGCTTCCGTCTCGAAGAAGTCCTTGGCAGAGCGGACTGACTTGGGGACCTGTGGCTGTCTTGATGGCGGGTATGTTGTCTGGGTGCCGCGTCGACCCGGCTCTTGGGCCAGAGATTGTTGTTTGGAGTCTGTGACACCCACCGCAGGTGGCCGTGAACCGATATTGGAGCCAGCTTGGGAAGGCGGTACAGGTGCTGTTGTCACTGCCTCGGGCTCCCGGTACGGATGCTGGACCTTGTCCAATACTCGGCCATATGGGTTCCTGCCTTGCAAATAGGCAGGCGATTTGCGTCCGGAAGGAGGCGGTTGAGGTTCGCTCGATGCTTGTGGGAGGGGCAAAGCTGAGGGACTACTAGACTTGCGTCTGGATGTGGTCGGGTATGGTTGCTTCGCCTCTCCGGCTCCCGGTATCGTAGCAGGAGCTTCGAACCGACCCTGTCTAGTTCTTATGTTTGATGGTTGATTGCTCTGCTCGCGTAGTCCCGCATTGGTAGCTCGGGACGCAGAACTTGACGTGGGTTGGTCGAAGCCTCGGGGCATGAGACGCTAAATTTTTGGATAATGCGTTGCAGAAGTGAGAAGGGTGATGTTGTAGACGCGTGGTAACTGTTGATTGTGTGTAAGGAAAACTGCGATTGCTGTGGTGAAGTAAGACAAGCTGTAACGAAGTAAGACAGAGTAAGACTGGGTGCTAAAGAAGTAAGACAAACTGATAGAAGTGTAACAATAAAAGTAGTGTAGCTCGTAGGGTTGCTGGTGGGCTAAGGTACGGTCGGTCCGGATTGCAGAGGAATGTGGTCAAGAGGAGCGAAACTGCAAGATGTTTGGAATGTTTTGGTCACCTCAGGGAGCTCCTTCTATTCTTTGACCACGGAAAGCACGCATGCTCTGTGCTTGCTACTATACATACCGCGCATGCCGTACTCAAGGAACGCTATTTACACATTTACTTCAATGCAGCCTGCAGGCTCTCTAGGACCTGGGTCTTGTCAGCGCTTCCTGCTAAGATGTGTTTACGGTGCGTACCTCGAGCTCGATCTTGGCCTCAGCAATGTCAGCCTCACTGCCGTTTCCGCTGGCAATCTTCTGTGCCTCGCCGATCTGGTTCCTGACAGCCTATCTCCTTGTCAGTCGTTGTTCCCCATCTCCGTGCATCCGCTCATACCTCGGCGCTGAAGTCCTCCAATGGGTAGCCCTCGACGGCGTTGATGCTGAGGACGGAGTTGGGCTGCACAACAGCAAATCCACCAGACAGGAAGAATTGCTTGCTGCCACCCTGCTCCTCGATGATCTCGACTAGGCCGGGCTTCAGCTGCTCGATGGAGGCAACGTGGTTGGCCAGAACACCCATGTCACCGGTCTCCGCGGGGAGGTTGACCTGGACGCTGTAAAACATTTCATGTCAGTATTCGCGATTTCGCTTTGCGGGATCGGCCGGGCTCTCGAGAGACGTACACATCCTGGGATTTGTAGATAGACTGTTGACCACCAGTTAGCCTCTCAATTCAGATGCCAATTGCAACCTGGGGTATGCCCCCGCATGTTGCGACAGCTGGTATGGCGTACCTGATGCGGGAGAGCTAGGGAGAGCTTGATCTTGTCATTGGCGACTTCGGCGTACCCTCTGCGCTGGATGGGGCGGGCAATGGCAGCGGGCCTCGCGCGGAGGGCAGCTCGGGCGATGCGGAGAGAGCTCATGATGGACGGGGTGGTGGGGAAGATGTGGTCGGAGAATGTTCAATGTCGGTGTTCTGCGAGTTCTGCGCTCCCTCAGGTCACGGGGTTAGCCGACGCTAGCGCATCACCAACATCTTGACCATCTGAACTGGGTATCACAACACTGCACGAGAGCGCTTATTCTTCGCTCAACTACGTATCCAAGGCATTCAATGGGCTGTCTTCTACAACCTATCGGGAAACAAGCTGCATTTCATTAGCGTCAACCTAAAATTCTGATCCTAACTGCTGTTGGGAACCTTCATGCACCAGGCGTCAAAGGTCAACTAAAGATTCGCATTTTGTTGCATTCCTCAAAATTACGTGGGAATAACATGGTGTCTGTATTCAACTACTCCGGGGTATCTTATGCCAAAACGCCTGTTCCAAGATTGTGAACTCATGCGGCCCATATCATTGCTGACAGGCCAACTCATGCTTTCTCTGCGCTAATGTAGCAAAACATCAATCATCGTATAACTGCTGCGGTGCGGCCATGCTCATCCGCAACTGCCGCTCCCTCTGCTTCGCCTGCAACTCTAGCGTCTCCACGGCATAGCTAAGCCTATCCTTCTTCGCCTTCAAGGTCTTCATCCTCATTTCTTGTTGCGCGCTGATGGTTTTGCCTCCACTTCGCTGTGCGGTCCTGCTTGCTGGTCTGGGACCTGAGCTGCCATTGTTGTCGCGTCCGAGTCTACCATCGTTCAGGTCGCATTTCGCTATCAAGGACTGCTCGCGACGCTCCAGCTTGTCGAGGTAGTTTTCTACGCGCTTAAGAAGGTTATCGACCTCGGGGCGGATTTCTGAGAGGAGTGCTGATTGCGCGGTTTGGAGGTCAGACTCGGAGATGAGTTCGAAATGCTGTTCCAGGGTCAACACGATGCAGGTATAATCATGTTCTTAACGTGTACACACCCGTGTCGTCTGCAGTACTTTGGCCAATCGAGGGAAGTCGCTCACGCCTTGGTCCAGTATGTTGATAGACGAATCGAGTAATTGCATACTACTGCGCAGCGAGCCTACGCATCCTTCCAGCGCCATGATTGTGATCGGTTCGGCAATCGCAAGTGTGATCTGGACGCGAGCGAAGTGGGATGTTGCTCCCTCTTAGTACAATGGTGTGAGGGATCCGTGCGCAGACGCCAAGCATCTCCAGGGCTGTTCTTCGAGCGGAGCTCAACCCATCACCGCATCCCTCGCCGCAACCGTCAAATCAGTCCATTGCCCCTCCAACACACGTCACAATGCCTCTTCTCGGAAGGAAGTTCCCGGCGCAAATCGGTACGACACCCTGCACGCGCAGATAGTGGAAAGTCGAGCTTGAAAAGATTGCTAACGAGGTACTACAGCCAAGCCCATGTGGCCATTCTACGTCTCCGGTACGTTGCGCGACTTAGATTAGGGCAGAGAATACTTGGAGGAGCCCAATTGATGGACCGGAGGGAGATGGAATTGCTTGGGAGCCGAGGGCTCGCAGTGTGAGACAGGATTAACAAGAGTCAATAGGCCTCGTCATCCTCTACGGTGTCAACTCTGCCGCCAACGCCATGGCCCAGTGTACGTAATCCCCATCCCAGAGACGAAGCCATCCAGCTCGATCCATGTTCGCAGGCTGACCAGCACAGCCGATGAGTACAAGAACGACCCGCGCAACCCAGCCCTCAAGAACCAGGCGCCGAACCACTAAGCCGGATACTTCGCGATACGGGGAGCGGTCTTTGAGCATACGAGTGCAATCAGAGGCAGTGTATAATAGCCGTGGAGGAGGAGGATCATTCAAGGTCTCCGACTGAGATGGCTGTATAGACTTGGCAAAATCAACCCATCACGAACATATCATCTCTTGTGTTCTGCGGCTCTGGTCATGCGAGTGCGTGTCAACTGAATTGCAGGCAACTTTCCACGCAGAGATCGCTACCACGTTGCCAGGGAGCGTACTTCGGCTCAACCCAAGAGGATCAGACTATGGTCGGGTTTAATCCCATCTACCAGGCGGTTTCCGCATGCAGATCACCTGCTGCTAGACTATGTTTGACCTACAGACTATTCCAGATTCCCTTCGAACCTGTTTGTCACTACATGTTGATGGTGTACGCTGTCAAGATGGTATTCGGATGTTTCCGGTATCGAATGTTTCTGACATAGCTGAGCAGCTCTACAAAGGAGATTGTATAACTGTCCTCGCTATGAGAGGCGGGATGTGATGCTGTATCAGACCATGGGCACATGCTACGCGGTGCTTCATACAGTAAGTATAGCGGGTTCGGTTAGCAGGCATAACTATATAGTCCGAAGAGTTCTGCAGATGTGATGTCACAGCGAGAGAGTTGGGAGATAGTGTTAGGACCACCTTATACAAGAGAAAAACTAAACACCTAGAAGCCTACGTTGCTGTTAGGCTACTAACTTTGTAAGCTTTTATCTTAATGTAGGCTTTTAGGTGTTTAGTTTTTCCCTTAAATAGAGTAGGACTGATACTTTCCTTTGTTCCGAATGAAAAAGCATCTCGCTGAGCGCTATTGTGTTGTTGAAAGGTCTTGTACGGATATACGGGACATTCTTCATGGGGTAGTTTCTGGCTTTGAACGATGAAACTGTTATACGCAAGTGGTGTTTGCCTAGTCTGAATTATGATGTGTTTGCCGTACCCGACCTTCGTCACGAGACAGTTTCGGGCCGCAGTCTTTCCAGAACATCGGCTACGACGAAATTTCATTCTAGCAGCGGGACGGCGTCTGCAGGACGTTCTTGGTCAAAGTCAAATATAGCGCAATCGGTTCGCGAACTGCGCGAGATGCATAAAGGGGTAGATCTGTGGCTCAGTCGCATGATGCGGCAGTCAGGCGACGGCATTTGAAACGGGCAGTGGCATTTCGACAGTGACACCCTGGACATGTGCGGACACGCACGACGCAAACGGCGGTGCGATGGGTCGTGATGCCTCCGAGCGGCTCAGGGATGTGATTTGCGGTCCGCATGCTTGATACACGGCGGCGGGCAGCGGGCAGCAGTCCACGGTGAAAGAGCTCGCTAGCGCGCCAAGGACGGTGGCCGAATACAAGGCAGGTGGCTCTCATCCTGCCATCAGCGTTCCTTTGATACAGCACCACGATCACAGTGTGCTTGTTCTACCGGCCTCTTGTGCTGTCCCGTGCCCTGCAGCTGCCTCTCTGTGTCGTTTTCGCTAGAGTTGCAAACCTCGCCCGCCCGCCAGCCCGCACCTACGCTCTCCGGCATCGTTGATCGTTGGGCTCATTCACGCCCTACAGTAAGTCCTGCCCAGCTCGTCAGTCGGCTCCGCCCTCTGCCCCCGGTGCCCTATTTATCTCTCACCACGACGCACCTGCTCGCTGGCCTTTCCTTTACCTGTCGGTCAACACGCTCGACTGCCTCCCTTAGCGTTTCTCGGCTGCCCGCTCCGCTTACTCACCGCCTTGTTGGCTAAAGCCTCATACTGACCGGTCCACCGCAGCAGGCTGATCCTCAAAACACCACCGCGCCCCCATCGTCACAACACTCGACCCACCCCCCTCAACACCTCCCTCCACCACAGGCCAACCTCCTTAAGGTTGCACCTCTGCAAGCATGACGACAATGGTACGCCCCGACCCCGCTTGCCGTCACCACGGCGGCCAAGCACCGCTCCGCAGGACCCCAGGCTGACAGTAGCAGGACCTCCGCGTCGGCAACAAGTACAGAATCGGCCGCAAGATTGGTAGCGGCAGTTTCGGTGACATCTACCTCGGTACGTAGCCGCCGCCCATCGCCCACCACCCCCAGCACCGCTGACGTCTACAGGTACCAACATCATCTCTGGTGAGGAGATCGCCATCAAGCTCGAGAGCGTCAAGGCGAAGCACCCCCAGCTCGAATATGAGGCCCGCGTCTACAAGTCGCTCGCTGGCGGTGTCGGCATCCCCTTTGTCCGCTGGTTCGGAACCGAGTGCGACTACAACGCCATGGTCCTGGACCTGCTCGGCCCTTCCCTCGAGGATCTCTTCAACTTCTGCAACCGCAAGTTCTCCCTGAAGACTGTTCTGCTCCTCGCCGATCAGCTCATCTCCCGCATCGAGTACATCCACGCCAAGTCCTTCATCCACCGCGACATCAAGCCCGACAACTTCCTTATGGGCATTGGCAAGCGCGGCAACCAGGTCAATGTCATCGACTTTGGTCTGGCCAAGAAGTACCGCGATCCCAAGACGCACTTCCACATCCCGTACAGAGAGAACAAGAACTTGACTGGTACCGCCCGCTACGCCTCCATCAACACTCACTTGGGTGTCGGTACGTATCCCGCACATCATCCAGCTTGCTAAACTAACATGACCAGAACAATCCCGCCGTGACGACATGGAGTCTCTGGGCTATGTCATGCTTTACTTCTGCCGTGGATCCCTTCCCTGGCAGGGTCTTAAGGCGGCCACCAAGAAGCAGAAATACGACCGCATCATGGAGAAGAAGATGACGACTCCCACCGAGGTCCTCTGCCGTGGCTTCCCCAACGAGTTCGCCATCTACCTCAACTACACCCGTTCCCTCCGCTTCGATGACAAGCCCGACTACTCGTACCTCCGCAAGATTTTCCGCGACCTCTTCGTCCGTGAAGGCTTCCAGTACGACTACGTGTTCGACTGGACCGTCTACAAGTACCAGAAGAACGCCCAAGCCATCGCCCAGGCTGCCAACCAGGGCCAGGGCGAGGAAGACGACAAGGGCCGCGGACGCCACGTCACCACCACCGCCGCTGCCAACGCGGGCACGGCAGCTGGCACCAAGCGCGGTCCGGTCAACGCGCGCCAGGAGGGCACCGGAATGTGAGTTCGATATATCTGATCCTCGTAAGGGACCCTCTCCTTTGCGTTTGGTGTTGAGAACGCTTAGCGCGGGGGGCGCCAGATCCAGATTTTACTAACCTTCTTCCTTCTTTCAGGCAGCTTCGTTCGGCCAACAAGCGTGGCGGGGACCAGTATGCATCTGGTTACTGATTTGATGCGGCTTTCGATTCGTCATCTCAACTCTTGCGTGACCGCTTCTTCTGACGCGGCTCCGCACACACAACGAATGGGAAATGCGGCATTGCCGTCCTGGCAACATATTGGACGGCGTCGCTCCTTGATCAGTTCATGGGATCCATTCGTCAGACACCTCGTACGGACCTAGGAAGACATTCCACTGTCTTGCGTTTCTCACGGCCATGCGTCTCTGACGACTATCTCACATCTCTGGAAGCTCGACCCACACGGTATCTCCATTTGGCATCACAGTTCGGCTTGTAAACACATCTCAACTCCTTCCGGATTACAGCCAACCGATTATCTTGGTCGTCCTGCACAGCTAGTGTTACTGGGCAGCTCTCCAGCTGATGACTGATCTTTGTTTGACTTTACGGCTTTCACCTCGCATTAATTATCCCCTGCCCCCTCGTCCTTTCATGTGGTTCTTAGTACTTTCCTTGAGTTTCCCCCCTTCGGATATGTCTGCCAGCTTGTGGGGAGGTAAAGCTTAACAAGGGGACGATTTTAAATTGTATCTGGCGAAGAGTGTATGTGACTGAAGCTTGGCTGGTAGACTCGAAGGGTTGCAATGGGGTTGGCGGCTAGTAGTCCGCGTGATTGACGGATCTCCATCAAGGAGGCTGCTTCCAGGGACGGGAAAGGAACATCTAGCTCGCCACGACCATTGCGCTTGGAGATGGGGAAAGGGGACGTGTGGTGCGAGTGATGGTGCTTTTAGTTTTGTTTGCTTTGGAATTATATGCTTTTCTCGCACCGCTGATTGAATGTTTTGCGTGATGCCCGTGACTGGTATACTGCTTGTGACTTGACTTGCTTGATGGGCCAATGAAGAACTACGGATGGATACTCCAGCTAGACTTCGAGCTTCAGCGAGGATGTGATGCAGTTTTCTTTTCTTACATTCATCTGAGTCGGCTAAAGCTGCAATAACGCAGAGCGAAGAGCAACATCTTCATATTTCGAGTGTTATGGACTTTCCAGTGCCATTTGTATCTGCCTTTCCAGGCTATCAGGACTTTGCGCGTGGAACATGAACAGGTGGTTTGGGACTGTAACAAAGATTTCGAATCACATGCTTCAGAATGGATTCACAAAAAGGCTAGGTGTTCTAGGGATATACCTTCACAGTACTACGGGTTATAGTTTTTGATGCTGTGCACCTTGTGCGAAATGTGGCTTAAGATAGTGACTTTGCCTGCTTCACACGGAGTGTGCGCGTGCGCGTCATGCGGTAAGTACGATTTACTATCTTAGAGTTCCTATCAGATCTCATTGAAAAAAGCGCGAACGATCAAATTGATTCCGCACATGAGTCCGTTAAGGCTTCTGTGCTGTGCATGCGATGTTGTGGATGTAGTAGCCCGTGATGACGTGCCTCGTAACCCTGCCGAGGTAAAACGCGACATCGTTCTTCACAGTATTGTCAGCAACCCAGGCACAGGTACGCGACTACATCACCTCGCTGCATCATCTCTCATCACGCAATCAGCATCAAAGCATAACATCTAATTGCTTTGTTCTTTAGATCGCGTTTACATGGTCTGACTCGACAACACATTCAACACTAGACTTCGTTCAGTCGCCCGAACCGAGGCCTGTCGCGTCTTGCGGGGAAAGCTTACTATTCATCTTCCACAAGTACACTCCGTCTCGATAGTCTGGAGTTTCATCACCCATCTTACCATCCACCTACCTAAAACAGAGTGTTATTAGGAGAATCTTTGCGACATCGTAATCGGTGATCTGCTCTACCGCCTCAAAGAACAGCGCGAAAGAGCCAGGAAAACAAACATCATGACTTCTTCATCGGATTACTCGGATATCAAGTTCGAGATCAAGGGCAAGATCGGTATCATTAAGGTAACATTCAAAGACCCCATCATCCATCCGTGCGGCACACTCCCGAATCCGTCCGGACGATCTTGCCAATTCACCCATGGGTAAACATCACAGCATGCGTCCGCTAACACATCCATTAGTTCAACCGACCCAAGGCCCTGAACTCTTTTGGCGGAAACCTCATTCCCGACATCATCGCCGGATTACGCGTTCTCAATGAGCACCCAGACACCATCTTCACCGTGCTAACAGGCGAGGGACGCTTCTTCTCGGCTGGCGCGGACGTCAAGGGAATCGCTGGAGGAGGCAGCGAAGCCTTCAAGAACGATGCGGAGAAGAAGCTGAGTTATATGTCAAGGTTCAGCTATGGTATGTCCGCCTCTTGATCTTGCTTATACCGCAACTTTATTTTCATGTTGAAATGTGATGGCACTTCTGAATTGTAGTACTAACTCTGACATGGGCACAGCAACGGAGCTTCTACGTTCGATGATCGAGTAAGTCTACCTACACTCATGTATTCCCACACAGCGAAACTGACACCCCACAGCCACCGCAAAGTCCTCATCCTCGCGCTCAACGGCCCCGCCGTCGGCGGCGGCGCAGCCTGGTTTCCAGGCATCGCCGACATCGTCCTCGCCTCCTCAACCGCGTGGCTCCAATGCCCCTTCTCCGCCCTCGGTCTCGTCCCCGAAAACGGGTCCGCCCTCTCCTTCGCGCAATCCATCGGCATCCACCGCGCAAACGACTTCCTCATGTTTGGCCGCAAGCTCTCCGCGCAAGAGCTGCTCGATGCCGGCTTGTACAATTACGTGTGGGATGCTACTGGCGACGAGTTCCATGGCAAGGTCGAGGCGTTCTTGGAGGAACAGCTTAAAGTGAATGATGGCAAGAGTATGATTGAGATGAAGAGGTTGCAGA
The DNA here is from genome assembly GCF_023758025.1 of Alternaria triticimaculans. Lineage (NCBI taxonomy): Eukaryota > Fungi > Ascomycota > Dothideomycetes > Pleosporales > Pleosporaceae > Alternaria > Alternaria triticimaculans. Next base: position 349,843 of record NW_026055969.1, read on the forward strand.
ATGCACCGATTAGGGATGCGAGGTTGGTGGCTGTGGTTAATGCTGTGGATGCGTTGGCGGAGCGGTTTGTTGAGGGGGCGCCGATGGAGAGGTTTGAGATTAAGAGGAGGGAGATGGAGGAGAAGAGTAAGGCGAGGTCGAAGATTTGATTGGAAGGTTTAGATGGGAACGCTTCTCGTCCTCCAAGATTATCTGTATTCTATCACGCCATCCTCGTCAAGAATATGAAGATGCGTGTCGTTTCCTCGGGATCTACAACCAGTGATATCCACGCGACACGATAAGCTAACTCTTGTACGAACAATAGATCCAATACAATCGCCGTCGTCGACTTCTGATTTCGTATTCCAGTCTAAGAAGCCCTAGTGAGGAACCACAACAATTCCTGTACACAAGCTTCAAATCCTAAGTATAGGAATTGTGCAAGACCTTTATGCATTCGAAACATCAAACGAATAGTCCAAAGCACTATACATACATTCCCCATCAAGGTCCCCGTACCCACACCCTCAGTCCAATCCCTCAACCCACCCATCCACCTAAGCATACTCTACCGTATTCCTCAGCGTCCCAATCTCCGGACTAAGCGTAACCTCCACGACATCTCCCGGCTTCAAAAACTGCGGCTCCTTCATCGCATACCCCACGCCCGCACACGTCCCCGTCATGAAAACCGTGCCCTTCTTCAGCGTAGTCCCCTGACTACAATAACTCACCAACGTCGGAATCTTGAAGCACAAATCATCGATCCCAGAACTCTGTCTCAGATCCCCATTCACCACCGTCTTGAGATGCAATTTCGACGGATCAGGGATCACGCGTGGGGAGACGAGTTGAGGGCCCAAGGGTGCGTACGTGTCGAAGCCTTTGGAGAAGTTCCATTGTGGGACTGTGCCGGCGAGGAGGGGGTCGCGTTGGAGTTTTCGGGATGAGACGTCGTTGCCGGAGGTGTAGCCGCCGATGTAGTTGAAGGCGTCGGCTTCGGAGACGTTTTTGGCGTCTTGCGAGATTATGAAGCAGAGTTCGCCTTCGTAGTCGGCTTGGTTGTCTTGGGCGAGTTTGGGGATGACGATGGGGGCGTTGTGGTCGTTTAGGCAGGTGTTGGCTTTGATGAAGGTTGAAGGGTAAGGAGGAAGGGTGCGGCCGCCTTCTTGGACTGGACGTGGGGAGGTCAATGGTTTGAGAAGAGGGTATGGGGTGTGTGAGAGATACTTACTGTGTTTGATGAAGTTTAGACCTATGCACCGGATGATGGGTACTTCGTCTGTGGTCACGGGGCCTAGTAGCTTCTTGACGGTGACTTCCTCATCGGTAACCTTGGTGGCGGGGTCAAAGATGTCATTGTTCTTAACATCGATTACCTTGGCCTTTAGTCCCGTCTCTTCTGTCGTCGTACCGACATCGAATTCTGGCGAGGGGAGGATAGGTTGACCCCGCAGCTCACGCCCATCTGTGGCGATGAAGCGGATAAGTCTGTCCCAGTTTGGTGCCATTGTGTGCAGTAGATACGAAATGATGGTGGAAATCTTGATCTTCCTACAAGTAGTGTTCTACGTATTTGAAGGGCTAGGATCGGAGTCTATGGTGGATATATGTTCTACCGGGTCTGCCTGACGCGATGCCGGAAAGATCCATGGATGTGGGGAGGTTCGGAAATGTCGAGCGGGATGCTAGTGCGGGGCATTCTTTGCGTGAACTTTGTTCAGGAACGCGCGGATTAGGTCTTTTTCGGGGCTTGTTGTGAGACCGTAGTAGATGATGGTTTCCAGTAGTCTCCACGGGCTTCGCTAAGTTTGAGAGTAGACGTTCGTGGTATACAAGCAGATGGCGACACGGAACAACTCTTTAACGGGTTCGTCATGCACTTACAAGACTAGAACAACTACTCCTATACAGTCATAATCTATAAAAGGCATTGCTGCTTAGATGAGGGGAATTAAACATATTATACAGCTACTAGCCCTCAAAGACGCCATGTTGAAGATCAACACCAAAGTCCTTTGCCATGACACGCATGTGCGCTTCGATATCATCCTCCATACCTCCGCCGACACCGACCAATTGCTTGAGCTTACTCCAGAGGAAGACCGCATCGCTGAGTGTAAGCACGAACCGGAAGCGCAGATGCTGGATCCAGTTCTTCCATCTCTGGCTCACACTCAGATCTTTGGATTCGATCAAAGCCCTACTTGCCCATAGTCCAGTGATCTTGATGCGGTTGACAGGTGAACCGAGGAATTGATTGTTGCCTTGTACGATACGTAGGTTACGGCCAATGAAGAGAAGTTCACGTGGAAACTTCGCGTCGTCGCCGAGAATGAGCTTGATGGCGTCGCGGCCTTTGGCTTGCATTTCAAAGGCTCGCTCCGCTTGGTCTTTTCCCTTCATTTCGGATTTGAGAACACCTGCTACACTCTTGTCGCCACCTTCGTACGGACGCATGAGCGTTGCTGATGCGAAGATGTCGGCGTGCTTTACGCCCCAGCTGGTGACGATCTCCTCGATCTTGGCGTTGTCAAAAGCGAGGAGCGACTTCCAGAATTCAGCGTATTGGAGACGAAACTTGGGATCCATTCGAATGTACAGACCGTGATCGATGAGGACGACTTCCGGCTGTCCGTTAGGCAGGCGGCGGACGAAGATGTTTCCTGGATGGGGGTCACAGTGTACCGCACCCCAGAGGAACATTTGTGCTGAGAAGAGATCGACGATAGTGTTCATGGTGGTCTTCAGGGAAACGCCGAGGCCGCCTTTTTCGTCGTTGCCTCTCCATGAGCTACGGTCAGGCTTAAAGAACTCGTGCTGTGTGGCGTCCTCCGGCGCATGTGTATCGATCTTAGCGTCTCGGGGGATTGGTGGTAGCTGATTACCACCTGCACCGGGGCTGCCTCTGCGCCATCCACCCTTCCAGCTGTTTGTGATGCCCTCCTTGTCCCACAACCTGACACCTTCGATCCATTCCGCAGTCATGACACGCTTGCTTGAAAGCTCGCGGTACACTGCAGGAATGTAGACCCGACCGTTGAGTCGCGGTTCTCCGGCCACAAGCCCCTTCATCTCTACCGCGTTGTCTGCCTCGTTCTCGAAATCCGTTTCCAGCATTAGGCGCTCCGAGATGTATGGAACTAGCGTGTAAACAGGGATGCCGAACCACCAGGTATACACTTTGGAAACGACCTTGAATGCCCAAAGGTCCCACCCCACCTGTTGGGCAATCTCTCTCTTCTGAATCTTGATGGCGACCTCCCTTCCATCTGCCAGTCTTGCCCAGTGCACTTGCGCAACACTCGCACTAGCCCTTGCAGTCTTTTCCATTATGCCCCGACCGTCCTGTCCTTCCCGTGTGAAGCTGACACCGAAGACGTCCTCGACGCTTTTGCCAAAGTCCTCTCGTATGACTTGCTCGACTTCCCACCATTCGTTCTGCGGCGCATCGTCGAACATTTGCTGGAACATCTTCTGGAACTGTGGTGGCAATATCGCGCTCTGCATAGCAATCGCCTGTCCAATCTTCAAGTATAGTCCGCCATTGTACCGCAGCAGGTCGAATATCCTCTGCGCATTCCGCGCATGCAATTCTTCAATGCTGTTCGCAAGCGGAGGATGCGCACGGAAGTTGATCTTGTAGTCTATGCCTATCAAAAGGCCGGTCTTGAATGTGCGCAAACTGCGTGTGATGGACGAAGCGTAGAATTGCCGGTCAGCTAGCCACCCAGCACCGAGTAGTGCAGAGATGACAGCAAGGCGGCGCACCCATTTCCGGCGGGTAAACGGAGGCTTGACTTTACGTTGTCGTGGTTTCGGTAGGTCTGCGGGGTTCGGAGGGCGCAGAGGCTCCCATTGCTGTGTCTGGAGGCGGCGCGCGAGTGGTGCCTGGTAGAGTCGCGTGGGGGAGAAGGTTGACGTCAGCAATCGTGATGTTGCATGTTGCGCAGGTGCTCTTCGAAGAGCAGACAAGCCATGTATCATGGCTGTCGGAAACAGGGTGAAGACAGCACGGGAAATGTGTAGTATGACATGAGGAGCACGTCGTGAGATTGCATTATCTGTCGCGCATTGTCGGACTTAAAGTCATGACGGCATTTTCAACGCCGCCAATTGCCCGCCTACAACCGTTATTTCGTCCGTGCACCATCTAGAGGTGTCAGCCTCATGCTCCGATATAACCCGAACTTCTGCTTCTATCGTAGCTGTATCTACTTGTTCTTTGTAATCTTTGCGAGGTTCGTTATCTAGCCAAAACTTTTGACTTTGTGAAGCTGCGCGGGATGGGAAAGGATAGGACGTTGTGTGCCAATATTTGCCTTCCCTTATCCTATCTCGAGATGGTGTAGTTCTGCTTCATCTTCCGTCAACAGGAGGCCACCTCTTCCTTGAGCGACCTATAGAGCGTTCCGATCGGGAACATGGAGAGGCGATTGCTGTGATGGCGTTGACACCACTTCAGCCCTTGCTGAGGCAAGTAGGGCTTTGTCGTGATGTCGATATGCCAGGCAAGGAGTGGGAATGCGAGAGAGCACCTTGGTAACCTTCGGAGTCACTCATGATTGTTCGTCCTGCGGCACTTGACTCTTCTCCACAGCCTTGAGATCAACGTCCCACCTCTTTGCCAGGTCCTCAACCACGCCCATCCACTTCTTCACTACAGGATGCTGATCCGAGACCTCCCTGAATGTAGGGTCATCGTCTTTTCCTACAACGCCCCACTTCCATATACCCTCTTCGTCTACCCACTGGCGGCCTAGCAACTCCTCGATGGCGAGCTCCTTACGCGCAGAATCAAAGACCTGTGACACTTCCTTGTGGACTTGCTCATCATGACCCCTCCAGGCCGCGACAAAGCCTTGTAGAACTCCTAGTATGTAGCCGACGCGTAGGCCTAGGTTGGCACCGAGAGAGTAGCCTTCATCGAATCCTTCTTGCACGTATTGGCCTTTGCTGTTTGCCAGACCCTCTCGGTATGCATCTGTGTCGAGCGCTCGTTGACGCGAAGGGAGGTCGGATAGTATTTCGTGAGCGCGTACATAGGGGACGTTCGCTGAGAGGGTGGGTGAAGCGGGCGCTGAACCGTAGATGTCGTCGAGTGCGTTTTCGTGTGGAGGCGTAGGTGGAGCGTGTCCGGCAGCGAGCTGCGTCGGGTCCAAAGTAGGTGACATGTCACCGAATGTGTTCATGGTGGGCGTGTTTCCTCCCCAGTAGAAAATGCGCGAAACGTGAATCCAGTCATGTTGCGAAATGTACTTGGTGGGGTGAAGGGTGAGGATCTGGTGGGACTAGCGCTGTCTTCGGCGGACGCGGAGGATTGAGCCTGTTCGAGTGGGAGCACCAGCTTCCTACCTGTATGCACCCTCAGCAACGCTCTCAAGCATACAGTCTGAGTACACAATGCTCCGCTAGAATCAGTCCGGCACGAAAAGTCTTGGACAACTTCACAACCGCTATCTCCGTTGACGCGGACGAATCTTGGGACGCACGGTTAAGCTGATAGGACTGCATTCATCGGCTACAGATACTTTATCAACGACAGCCTTCGCGGTTGTTCACGCTTTCTCTTTAGCATTACATCTTTTTGTAAAACTATCTACTTCATTCCAATTCTCGTCATCATGGTTGCTCTTGACATTGTTCGCGCTCACAACGCATCGCTAAAAACCCTATCCCCCAATCTAGTCGCAGTATTCGTTGGAGGCACGAGTGGGATAGGCTTCTTCACTGCTCGCGAATTCGTCCGCACGACCACATCCCCACATGTCTACTTGATCGGCCGCAACGCTACAGAAGCCAGCAAGATTATGGATGAGCTCAACTCGATCAACAGCTCATCCCAGGTTAGCTTCATCCAAAAGGACATCTCGCTCTTGAAGAATGTGGACGAGGCATGTAGTGAGATCAAAAGCAAGGAGGAGCAAGTCAATGTGCTGTTCATGACGTGCGGATACCTCACGATGAAAGGAAGAGACGAGACAGCCGAGGGTCTGGACAGGAAGATGGCTGTGCAATACTACGCACGAATGCGATTCATCTCTCAACTTACACCGCTCCTCAACAAGGCCTCTGAGACTAATAACTTGTCTCGCGTGGTCGCTGTTCTGGACCCGCAAGCTGGCTTGAGACTCGGAGGCCTTGACTATTCCGACCTCTCCCTCAGACATAACTTCAGTCTCAGAAACGTCCTGCTCCATGCAAGCTCTATGACGTCTCTCTCCATGGCTCACTTGGCTAATCAGAATCCAAAGACGGCATACATCCACGAATACCCATCTGGCGTCGAGACAGGCGTAACGCGAGAACTCTTCGGTCGCTTCAACGACACTGTCATGTCTACGCTGGGTGGACTATTTCGACGCTTTCTCTTCGTTCCACAAGTGGAAAGCGGCGAAAGACACTTGTTCGCTGCCACGGCGCCGCGATACGCCCCAAAAGCGGATAGCGCCACCACAGACGTTATTGGAAGTGATGGTGTGAAAGGCAGTGGAAGCTATCTGCTGAATTGGAACGGGGACATCCTGGCAGATACCAAGAAAGCGCAGAAGCTGAGGGAGGAGGGCGGGCTGGACAAGGTCTGGGGGCATACACAAGAGGTTATGGGCAAGATCGAGGAGAGTGGAAGGTTTTGACTTGAGCGGCAATCTGTTATTAGAGTTTGATCGCTGGGCTTGACGTAGGATGGAGCGGGCCGGGAGAGCAAGCCATGGGACCAGGACAACTGAGTCGCGCTACGCGTGTGGGGCATATCGATAGGCGCACGTCTTCAAGGTTGCGTGATGCTGAGGCAATGTTGCTGGCCATGCACGAGGCGCAGTTTGTTGGCGTTGGTGAAGTTTCTGCTCTATCTGGAATCAGCCAATATCAGACCTTGTTGTGTTTGTTGGAAAAAGAGCGCGCGATGACGCCAGATGTGGGCGCATATAGGGCTGCTGTCTTTCTGCGACGCGACATCGTGGGTGTCCCCAGGAGGGTTGTGTCGGATCGGAATGGCATTCATGCGCTCCTTGCCTACCAGAAACACCTGGCTTCTGCGCCCTCAGCGCGGCACTGGGCTCTCGAGATGAGCAAGCTAGCGTGAACCCCTATTCATGTGCGTGACGATCACCAGGGCCCGGGTCCCCAGCTGCATGTCGCCGGCGGACGATAACGATTACACAACACTGAGCTATCGCGTGCCGAATAATGACTGGCGCGCGTGCAAATTGGGCGCTGTCGCCCGTGGTTGTCTGGTTAGGCCAGCTGTTTCGCATTGATCTTTCGGGCGTGCCACCCCCGTCGGCGTCACCATCGTCGTTTCCCGTTGTGCATCCAACCTCGAGAAGCCGCGGCCAATGGCAGGCGCCGTCCAGCCTTCTCCTTCCCGAGACGCGTCACGCCGTGTTGACGTTGGTGTAGTCGTTGTGGCGGTCTGTTCGCCATTCGCCCTCCAGGGCTATTTGCATGCTCTCGTCCTCCTAAACTGCACTCTGTCGCAACGCTGCTACCGCGCATTCCTTTTTGTGCAGAATCCGGGGGTGCCATTGCGCGTATCGTTCCTGCAGTAGTGCCTCGGGCCTTAAGGTTAGTCAGAGGCTCTAACCAGACCCTGGGCCCCCGACCCGCACGCGCCATTTGGATGCGCGTTTGACCAAGTGCTGACCTTGGGATACAGCCGGCTGCTCCTCCTCCAATTTCACTTGCCCTCGCACTAGGACGCCAGACGCTTCCGAATTGCTGTGCCGTGCGCAGGACAGCCCAGCCCAGCAAGACCCAGCAGGACTGCTTACCCACTACGCTGCAGTCCTCGATTGCTAAGATTACACGCGCGCGAAGTGTGAGCCACTGATATTAAGAGCCCTCTGCTGCCCACCATGGCCACCACCATCGACGACCGGTCCCCTAATCCACCTAATACCAATACCTCGGCCTACAAAGACGGCTCACCTGACCCCTCTGTCCGCCCCTCTGCAGCCCAGTCCCAGTCCCAGTCCCAGTCTTCCGCCGACCAAACAGGACCGCGCCGTTCCAGCTTCAACTTCTTGCGCCGAACCAGCGGAAAAAGCTCCTCTGAAATCCGCGGCAGCAGCACCAATCGAAGCGTCTCCGGCGGCAAGATGAGCAGGAAGCAAAAGGCACTCGCCCAGGAGGAGGCTCTCCGCAGGCAGCGCGAAGCTACCATGCTGCCTAAGCAGCCGCCGCGCCTGCCTTCCCACTCGGCCCTTCCCCAGCTCGCGACGTTCGGAGGTGAGGACACGCGCCCAGACTCCATTGCCATTGTCTCCAACAAGGCCGGCACCTACAACCCCACTGCCCACAACTTCAGCCGCCCCTCGACCGACACCTACAGGATGGCTCCCGCTCAACCCAGCCCCGCTGTGGCGCCGCCCGTGCCAGGCTCCTCGCCTTCGACCTACATGGATTACGATCCCTACCCGAGGACCGAGAGCATGACCAACCGCGGTCGCTACAGCTATGCCAGCAGCCAGATCAGCACTGTCAACAGCCCTCGTCGTGTGCGGAGGAGGAAGGATCCCACGCCTTTCAAGTATGTTTTGTCACACAGCTGTAGATACCGAGCTGACCATTACCTAGCATTCTTGTCATTGGCACCAAAGGCTGCGGCAAGTCTTCTTTCATCGAGTTTCTCCGCACTGCGCTCGCGCTCCCAGCTCGAAAGCGCCCAAACACTCCCTCGCCGCCTGCTACCGCCGTAGGTGGTGGAGACTCGCCTTTCACTTCCGAATTCCTCGAGACCGAAGTTGATGGCGAGAGAGTCGGCGTCACGCTCTGGGACTCTGAGGGCCTCGAGAAGAACATTGTCGACTTCCAGCTGCCCATCATCACCTCGTTCCTCGAGTCCAAGTTCGAAGACACTTTCAGCGAGGAGCAGAAGGTCGTACGCGCGCCAGGTGTTAAGGATACACACATCCACTGTGTCTTTCTCGTTTTGGATCCAATTCGCCTCGACCAGAACATAGCCGAGGCTCGCAAGAAGTCCAACATTGTCAATGCTGGCAGCGCCATCTTCGGTGGTCTAGACGATCGTCTCGATCTCAACATACTTCGCGAGCTGCAAACCAGGACCACCGTCATCCCAGTCATCAGCAAGGCAGACACAATCACCGGCGCGCACATGCGCTATCTGAAGAAGACTGTCTGGGACACCATCAAGCGCGCAAAGTTGGACCCCTTGGAAGCTTTGAACTTGGACCTTGGCGACGATGACGAAGACCCCGACCGACTTGATGAGCGCGACGAGGACGAATACGAGCAGTCGTCTGAGGGCGAAGGCAAATCAGAAGTTCTGAACAAAATCCTCGAGCGATCTTCTTCCGAAGCTGCGCGCTCCATGGCTTCCTCCAGCTCTTCGACCAGGTCGCACTCCCCTCCCACGTCGCCCCCCAGCGCCAGGAAAGGCCACAGCCGTAAGCCGTCCGCCATGTCCGCCTCGATCCACAGCGAGAGTGCAGAGACTCCGTTCTTGCCTCTCAGCATCATCTCGCCAGATCCTTACGACCCCGAGGTCGTTGGTCGCAGATTCCCATGGGGCTTTGCCGATCCTTACAACCCAGAGCACTGTGACTTCGTCAAACTCAGGGAGAGTGTTTTCAGTGATTGGCGCTCTGAGCTACGCGAGGCTTCCCGTGAGCAATGGTACGAGGGCTGGAGAACCACTCGACTGGAAAAGGGCAGACGACGGGTCGTTACATCGGACGGACCCGCCTCCAGGCAGCTTTCCGTTCCTGCGACCAATGGCCGGGCAGCCAGCGCTGGCAGCCGCGAGTATCGCCCATATCGCCCTAGCAACGATTTCTAGATATCTCGACCCTCAGACCCCAGGCATCTTGCCATACCCGCGGCATCATCGAGTTGGATCCACGACAAGCAACATCGCTGCACAACGCGATCATTCAATCTCTACCCCACGAAGCATCTTCCGAACCTTCGTCATCCATCACAACTCACACCGTACATGTTCACACTTGGAGGTCTCATACGCCTTTTCCTATATCAGTCTGCATCTGGAAGCTTGTGTTTTCATCTGATTTTAAAATTGCGCATACCCTTTTTCTTATTGTTTAGTATATTCTAGATTCATGCCGTTCCGACAAAGTTCATTCCGTTTCACAAAGGATCCGGGTGGTCGATACGTTATTCACGCTGAGCGTAGCCTTTGATAGTATTTGGAGCAATGCGGGAACAGCTTCAATGTGTATTTAGCAAGCGATCGGGGGATCGGTGGAGGGATTGTAGCATGCTGATCGTACGTCTTCGGGAGCAGTAAAAAAAATTGTATTTTATGAATCATTCGTTGCTCTTGCTTGTTGACTGTGATCATCCAAGCTAGTATTGCTTGATCCACACTCGCAAGAAACAAGCTAGGATCAAGGTACAAATTGTGATAAACAGTACGAAGCGCAGGACCAGTGTCGATAATGTTCGTTGTGTCTTATCCCGAGATACTAGTTGGCGGGCCGGACTCGTTCTCTGATTGACCAATCGCCATCTCGTACCTCGCATCGTGCATGTCTTGCGCGCAGCGACCATCGTTCGGCTCTCAACGCTCGTCATTAACGAGACCTTCTCCATCTGCAATGGCTCCCTGTATCCCGCCTTGAGCGATTAATAAATACAAGGCATGCACCATGCTGTCTTTTCTGCTCTGGCAGCATTCGTTCTCGTCTGCACCGCGTTCACGCTCTTCTTTCGGCTACCTCAGGATACCGATATGACTTCCTCACGCAGCTATGCATCGCTGCTCTTTGCTTCGATAGCTACCACAGCGGTAGCTCAGAATGTAACAAAGGTAGATTTGGGTTGGTACGCACCTAAGAAGAGCTGGGTTAATGATCTTGACCAAGTATTGAACGGGACCGGCACCAATGGGTTCGTGTTCAACAGCTCGCAGCTGCCTGTCGGTGTGGACTATGGGACGTACAACTGGTGCAATATGCCTCATGTACGGAAGAATGAGTATGTCAAGGTAGATGACGACTTCGAGCTGGCGTACGTGGAGGTGTAAGTTGTCCTACAATCCCAATCAAGCGAGTGCGTCAACTCACGTCCTACATAGTATTCATCGCCATCATAAGCGAACACCGTATGCCTCGAATACCTTCCCCAAAGAGTCATACCCCTGGTATTGCTCTGACCAAGGTCTCTTCTACTACGGCGAGCCTCTCAATCCTGCTGGCAACACGTCGGCGTCAACATACTGGAGCGTCTACACCAATCCCATCAACCCCTTCGCCGCGAGTGGTTTCAACGGGTCATGCCAATTCCCTCAAATTACCCGCGAGGGGCTCGACGACTCTCGACAGCATGGCAAGGACCTCTTCGGCGTATACCACGACCTGCTCGGTTTCCTCCCCGACAACATCAACGAAAAGACAACCTGGCGCGTCTCCAACAACGTCATCACCAGCCAAGTCGCCGGCATGCTAATCGAAGGCATGTACAGCCCCAAAGAAAACGTGCCCCTACACGTCCAACCCTCCACCATCGACTCGCTAGCCCCATCCTACTCCTGCCCAGCCGCCACCTCCCTCTACAGTTCCTACGGCGTCGGCAGCACAGCCGCAAACTGGACGCGACATCTCACCGCTACAGCGCCTCTCTTCGCCTCTCTCGACGCTATAAGTGGTGTGCCCACTGATTCATCAGAATGGCACACCTGGTTCGACCACTACTACGACAATCTCTCCGCCCGCCAATGTCACGCCAAACCCCTACCTTGCAACATCACCAACTCCGCTCTCTGCGTCTCCCAAAACCAGGCCGATACCGTTTACCGTCTGGGACAATACGAGTACTCGTTTATTTACCGAGACTCTCCGCTTTCTTTACAAGCGGCAGCTGCTTCCTACGGCGTCTACATGGCAGAGTTAGTACAAAATATGCGCTCCGTACTAGCGGATCAGAGTCCAGTTCTGTACAGACACAACGTTGCGCACGATGGTTCGTTGGCCCGGTTACTCAGTTTCCTGCAGGTGGAACAGATGGTCTGGGTAGGCATGGGTTCGGAAGTCGTGTTTGAGGTTTATCGGAGGAAAGGACATGAGACTACTGGTGGTAGCAGTGGGCGTGACAAGGCGTATCTACGTATTCTCTGGGGAGGACAGGTGATGAGGAGCTCGAATCCCAGTCTGGGTAATAAGGATGGGGAGGTTGATATGATTGACCTGGAAGTGTTTTTGGGGTATGTGGATGGTTTGGTGGGGAGGCGGGCGAGTATGGTTGTTGGGAACTGTGCGGAGTAGGCATTGATGGATGATTTTCTGCATGTATACGAGATATGAGGGTCCTGGATAAGAAAGGAAGCAGTGGTAACCGGGTTTGTTGTTGAGTCTTTCATTGATACGGGTTAGGCCTCATGTTCGCACATCTGGTAACTCCAATCAGAGAACTGGATATGACGAATTTTTTTCTCTAGGCTAAGCTTGGCTTACTAAACGTGAAGAAGGCCGTGTAGAAGTCGTAAGCGAAGGATTTGTTAAGATGCAACATGCATGTAAGCATGCTGTCAGCTCGGAACCCGCCAATAGAATGTGAGGCATTTGACTAGCGAACGGGGGCAAGGATCTCACTACTTCTCGAACTTCTGATAAGGTACTTGGTTTGTTGAATGCAGCGATTTGGAATATACGCACTAGATGTGATTCTGTTTATTCAGCATAGCAGCATGTTGGGCTTCTGCGTGATGTATATATTGGGTCGACGAGTCGCTTTGACGCAAATATCCGACTTATTTGCTTCAACCGAACAAGACTGTAGCTGTCTAGACAAGAAGCACGATACAAAGATTAAGGATCTGTAGATTCGTTCATCATGCCACTTTCGACAAACCCGGAGGTACTGGAGACGAGCAATGGTCTTGTGAGCACTCTGCGCGGTATGGCCGGTGGCGCGCCGCACAGTTTTAGACCAGGTATGTAATTCTTCCTTATTCTTTACCTTCTCCTTGCTTAACCCTTTCTGGGTCACTGTTCCAAACGCAATCTATAGCTGACACATACAACCAGCGCACGCAAAAGGACATCTCCTTACCGGAACGTTTACTCCCAGTGCCACGGTATCGGACCTCACTACAGCCCCGCACTTCAACACGCCTTCCACACCAATAACCGTTCGCTTCTCTTCCTCCACCGGTTTCCCCAAGATCGCAGACACGGACCCCAATGCCAATCCCCGCGGCATTGCCATTCGCTTTCACCTACCGCCCAAGGAAGACGGGCGAAGGCAACACACAGATATCGTTGCGCACTCGACGCCACACTTCCCCACACGTACCGGCGCCGAGTTTCTAGAGTTCCTCAAAGCGGCAACGGGGCAGAATGCGGGAGAAGCGGTACCTGAGTTCCTTGGTCGCCATCCCGAGACAGCGAGATTCCTACAGGCTGCGAAGCCTAGTCCAGAGAGCTTTGCGACGGAGGAGTTCTTCGGTGTGAACGCGTTTAAGCTTGTCAAAGGGGACAAGGTTACTGTGGTGAGGTACAGGATTGTGCCTATGGCCGGAGAAAAGCATCTCGACACCGAGGCACTAAAGGAAAAGTCTGAATCCTACCTGTTCGACGAGTTGAAGCCGCGTTTGCAGTCTGGACCGATTGGATTCAAGCTGTTGGCTCAAGTCGCCGAGGACGGGGATGTGACGGATAACGCGACGGAAATATGGCCTGAGGCGAGGAGTATTGTAGAGCTAGGCGAGATCCAGATTGAGAAGACGATGGACGACGCGGAGAGCGCGAAGCAGCAGAAGAGCATCATCTTCGATCCTATTCCGCGGATTGATGGGTTACAGCCGAGTGACGATCCGTTGTTGGAGGTGCGCGCTAGTATTTATCTCATTTCGGGAAAGCAAAGGAGATCTGCGGAGGAGCCAGCTAAGGCGGAGGATGCAGTTGCTACTGGTGCTGCGGTGGCTGCTACGTGAGGAGGTTCTTGGGGGCTGGATAGGCGGAAGGTACGAAGGTATGCGCGAAATGAAATGACTGGAATGCAGTTCTTCTTGCGCATGGAACTGATCGTTTTTGTGGCTCAACGAGATGCTGGTTGGATCGCTGGACCTGAAGACCTCGATTGCTGACGTTTACTTCGGCGACCTAAGTCCATTTGGTTATGTGAAAGCGTCCAATGGAGATTGAAATGGAGTCACGTTCCAGTAGGAGTAGTAGTTCCTTACTGTTCTTGGACCCTTGATCCGGCGCAGGGCTGATATGTAAGGGTGCAGCCATAGCCGCAGCAACAACGGCGAAGTCGTGCATCTGTTTTTGTGCCGAAGGTTAACCTAGAATTGAGCAAGTGCCGTGCACAGACTCATAGCCATATATCCGGGACCCTCTAAGGGGGCTATCCTTCCAGCTGGTACTGGGATGGCAGTGTTTATTGGGAACTTCGTCGAATCCGGCGACACTCAGGGTGACCCTAGCAATACTACCGCCATTTTGAGCAACATCGCAAATCTATTTGCCATACAGCAGCCCTCTCGCCGTATGAATCTGACTGTGAATTCGGGGCGAGTCTGGGGTACACCGGATGAGTCGGTATAGTCAGCGCCCTTCGTCGTTGAGTATCGGGATGATCCGTCTCACCGGCAGGGTCGCGGTGGTCGAATAGTATCTCGTTGGCTGACCATGCGATGATCTAAGACCGTTCTTTGTTCTCTTATCCTTCGAAAAAGAGGCTTGACTACTTTGCTGCATGATTGCAGTCAGCTTCGAGGGTGAAATGCTATTCGCCGGGTAATGGTTAGTGGTGGGTGAAGGAATTTTGTGATAGGACATCGTAGGCGAGAATGACCTTCCATCATCAGAGGAATGGCCACCGCTCTCAGCCTAGTAGAAAATGCTATGTGACCAGACGACTACGTGAGAGGTTGGTGGTGTGTGATGGGTTCCCTAATTGATGTGCTCAGTAAGCACTCTTTGCGTGTTGAACATCATCAAACTGGGACTGGTGATCGATAGTCCTAACCAACGTCTGAACAGTATTGAGCTAGATCTCTGCTACCAGTCAGTTGGAAAGGGTCTTTGTGAGACTGCACATTGCCGATGCCGTAGCATCCGAGGCTGTGCCGTAGCCGTGAGGTGATCCGATGTATCTGAATCTTACATGTCCAGCCTGTGCATACCGTACGCATCTAGCTAGCTGAAGTAGAAGGCTCTTTGTTCTAGGGTAGAGGGTGCAGGCGCGACCGCAGTTTTAGAGGACGAGGACGTGCAGTGGTAAAGACTGCCGAATGAGATGAAAGTGGAGCTGCGGGGAAGATGACGGGCTGGCTTGGCACGTCCCACGTCGTGGTCTCGACGGCGTGCCTCCCAGATCGCAGACCTCTATTGGTATCATTTTTCTGCTATCGATTCTCTGGCCTCAGCTTTGTGGACTGCAAACAGCCTGCGCGCCACCATACAGGGTTCTTTTCTCGAGAAAGCCAGTACGCAGCAGTTGTTACCAAAAGCAGCAATGGCTTACGGCAACCATGCCCTCCGCAAAGCTCGAGACAGTAGTAAGCTATATACCAGCTACTCGAACGTAGGGAAGGATTGAGTTGTGCATTATCTTTATCTACTTCACGCTATTTTTGACCATTCCCGTACCTCTTGTGCCCACCCTGTGGAGCAGATTTACCACGCTACTGCCGTGCACAAAACTTCATTCGCCGGGAGACCGACTTACGAACCGACATAGTGGCTCAAGTTCATTTCTTGCATTTTTCCTTTCCTCTTGCGGACCCTGTACGACGTTGTGCGTAAGGGTTTCGTTGCGTTCGTAAGCGCGTTGTACACCAAATCTACGAAGCAATCTACATTCTTACAGGCGGAGAGTCCGTCCTCCTAGCTGGGAAGTCAATATTATTTGTCTCGATCACGTTATCCTGCGTTGTCAGTCGATCCGCTTCCAGATTCGAAGGTCTTTCATCCCGTTCATACCGGTTATCCTCCACACTCGACCACGGCCACCCTTGTTGGCCCTTATATCGACTATACTGGCTGTTTGCGCATGGCTCCTCGCCTAAACTGTGCATCTCGTCGGCGAAGTCGTTCGTCGTCATTGCAGGGCCGATACTGTGGCGCTCTCCGGGATATTTCACAAGTACTGCGGCGGTCGGCGGGATCAAATAACTACCAAACACGATTAGTCGCACTCGAGTGAATCCGGGAAATACTTTCAGTATCACTCACACGCTAGAAACGCACCAGATTAAGCCAACCTTGGCGCACACTTCCTTCTCTGCAAAGCACAACACGCTGTCTCGACGACTTCCAGACATGCCTACGCCACTATCACCCCACAAAGACTTTGCGCTTGTCATCGCCACGAGAGCGGCGTCCGGACTTTCCGTCATAGGCTCAACAATTATCATCACTACTTTCGTGTGTTTCCCCTTCTTCAGAAAACGTACGTTGACTTGCTTCGATGCGTTACAAGAGCTGATATAGCGCAGCAATTAACCGTCTGGTATTCTTCGCGACATTCGGGAACATCTTGACGAACATCGCGACTTTGATGTCGATTGCAGTCTTACCAAAGGATTCTGAACCCCCGTCCGGTCTCTGCGAGTTCCAGGGTCTCATGATCCAATGGTTCTTGATCACAGATGCGCTCTTCTGTTTATCGATGGCTACGAATGTATTCCTGGTGTTTTTCTATGGATACGATGCCCAGCAACTTCGCCATTTGGAGAAGTGGTATGTCGCTTGTAGTTATGGGATCCCAGCTTTACCAGTCCTCGTCTACTTCATCTTGGGTAGAACGGGAAACGAGATTATTGGATCAGCAACTCTTTGGTGCTGGGTATCGTCTGACGTCGAGTGGATGCGGATCGCATTCTTCTACGCTCCTACCTGGTAAGTCCAATCCTCGTCAAGCCAAGCGCACGACTAATTGCGCCAGGATTGTTATCACTACGACTATCAGCATCTACATCATCACCGGCTATCGGATCTGGAGGAAGAGGGCCGAACTGCGCTCCGTTTCTCGAAGCTCGCACCAATATCTAGCCAGAAACTCCTTCACTGCTGCTACCGAGAACACTACCCCGCATCCTTTCGTGGGTGCAAACAACATCGTGGTGACGACACAAATCAAATGCGACGTCCAGCCGGAGGACGCTATCTCACGCTGTGTCTCTCCCGAGCCGGATCAAAGCTCCATCAATTCATTTTCGAGCACCCGTTTGCTTTCCACGCCGAGCAAACACGACGATACGACGACTGAAGCACTACCAGCCTTGAATGCTGCTCGCACGTCTAGGATACAGATCGAGGATGTTGAAGCGCAGCGACATCCACACAACGGTACGAGAGGTCGGAATGGGTACAGGGCGACCGTCATTGCGACAAGCCCTGCAGAAACCTCGGCAACCCCAACTACATTATTGACAACGCGTCCCGTCGCTAAGCGGACCGCAGAAGGTCATGCTGCAGCAATGGCATACTTCCAAGTCGCCTTCCTCATGTTCGTAGCCTTGCTTGTCGTCTGGCTACCCAGCAGCATCAACCGCATGTACCAATTCACGCACAGAAACCGCTCAAGCTTCGCTCTCAACATCATCTCCGCAATCGTCTTGCCTCTTCAAGGAGCCTGGAACGCCACAATCTACATCTTCACAACCCGCGCCGAGTGCAGAAGAGCTTGGGGTACGGTCAAATCCAAGCTGACTGGCAGCCCATTACAACATCATCTGCGACGAGATGCCTATCGCAAGGAAACGATGACGAGCTCTCGCGACACGCAGGACTCTGGTACTGAGATCGCGCTAGATGATTTCCACAAGCACGACGTCCGTGTACGTCACGCTGAGGTGTCGAATGGCCAAGCCACTGAAGAAGGCAGAGCTCAGCGTCATCCAGAGCCCTGGTGATGCATCAATGTTTCTCCACGTCGTCGTACTACTGTGGCGTTTCAACAGTGCTACGTGGCTCGCGTCAGCTCACTGTGTTTCGAGTCATCGTGCCTTGACGTTTTGTATCATCATTTCTTATTTTATTAATGGTTCTCTATTCTTGGGTTGCGTGTAGCTTACTGTCATTCCGGGTGTTTCCAAGGTTCGGCGGATCATTCGTTTTGGAACTTGAGTTTCCAGTCAGTCGTTATCATGATACCCCTAAGTTTTTTGTACGGCGTTATACTAGATCAGGGGCGATCTATTGGGCCCAGGGCACACAGAAGAGGGCGGTACAGCCTCAATGGCTCTGGGGAACTTGATTATACTTGTGTTGCAGCGAGGAGAACGAAGTATCTGCTCTGTTGAAGCCAATATCATTATATATTACGTGAAAGTAGTCGATAAATTCGTGAAATCACCGCCTCGTACTCATCATTCCATGATAACATCGCCATCCTGCGCAACTTCATCCGTACCCCTACTCCTCGGCACGAGGATACTCCTGAGAATGCAAAGCTGACCGTTATCCGGACAGATCTTCTCCCTGTTCAACTGCTTGTCCACAGGTCCAGTCGGTCCACCCGAGAACTTAGCCTGACCAAATAGCTTGACTTGTCTCGGATCACTCTCGGGATACTCCTCATCGCCCCATCTGCCCTTGAAGTTCAGCCACGCCGTCGGCGCCTGACCATCATAAGCCGAGAAAGCGGACTTTCCGGCGTCGAATTTGTAGAAGTTTGCCGATAGGAGAGGATCCCACATCACACCCCTGTCTGTGTAGTCTTCCAAGACGCCACCGGGAAGATTGAGGTTGGGGATGGTGTGGTCGTGGGTTCCGGAGATGGCGTAGTTTGCATGCGAGCCTTTAGAGGAGTATGCGATGGGTCTGTCGCCGGTCTTCTCGACGGTGCTGTAGCGGAAGGCTTGGCCGTTCGCGTGCTGAGAGTACCAGATTGCCTCGGGAGAACCGTTTGAGAAGCGGACCATTACGTGTTCCCAGTCGCCTACGTGGTTGCCTTGTTGGAGTGTTAGTACTGAATAGTGTCCTGGTATGGATGGGGGAAAAACGTACCAAAGTTCAATTTGCTCCACCCTAGTACCTCGCCGCCGTAGTTGTAGGCGTAGAAGTACATGTAGAAAGCATCAACGTTGCCGTTGCCCTTGTCGTTCACGATAATGGCCGCCGTGGTCGCTCCTTCGGTCTTGCCCTGCTCGTTGGGTTTTGTGCCCTTGATCCATGTGGGATCTTTGGTCACGTCGTCGTTGGAAGTGAGCCAGACATCGCTGCCCATCTGATCGAGGTTGGAAGTTGTTAGGGGCTTTGAAGGACCAGAAACCTCGTTGAAATCCACTCGCGGAGTCGTATGATTCAGGAATGTTTGTATATCGGTGGGATAATAGGCATCCTGTGAGTGAAGGTAGACGATGGGCGCTAAAGAGCAGTTAGTCGAATTCGATGTACAATTACAGACAGCGAAGCAAGATCGAGTATCACTGCGTACCATATTTGAGTACATAATCGGGAACGCCATCTGGCGCCTGCCTTTCGTTGAGTGCGAGTGGCGCGCAGCTGACCAAAGATACGGCCATTGTAGCCAGCGCAACAAGTGGTCTGAAAGCCATCGTGTCGTCTTTCGATATATAACGAAAGCAGTGGTTGTGAAGGGGATCTGTGTCGGTTTGCGCACAAGAGGAAACCAACTGCTGAATCACTGCTTCTCTTATACAAACGCCTACGCCCAGCTGACTACCGAGTCACCCCCTTCACATCCGCATCAGACGAACGGTTTACCCACCCATTCTCCTCCACCAAACCCCATGCGCTAGCGACATACCGTCTATGCATGGCAGACATACTCGTACTAATTCGCCTGTGTCCCCAAGCAATAATCAGCTGCCCACGCCAATAGTCGGGGAGGCCGGCACACGTGCGAACACATTTGATGGGTGACCAAAAGCAAGCGTTCGGTTCGGTTGGAATTGACAGCGGGTGTGGCTTGGATGATTGGTTCTCGATCGCTAGGGCCCTGATAGCGAGCCGGATGTGGCGATCCGCGCCAGAGGGATGTGCCGACATTGATAGGGTGAAGGCTAAAGTGATCCACGTCTGAAACATGGTGATGTTGAGTATGCACATGCGATAGCTTGCACTGGCAGAACTGATGCAGGGGCTGTGAGAGGGTCTTGGGTAATTGCCGGTCGCGCTTGGCAAAACCACGCAGGCGTAGGTGTTGTACAGCTCCATGGATCATATCCTACAGGCAGTTGCTAGAATACAAAGGTTCGCGCAAACTTGCGATCCATCTCCTCATACTCCTCCTTGAGCATTTTGCTTCTGAGCTTGTTGAGCCGAAGAATGACGCCCTCTTCTTCACCTTCTAGATTCTCCACGTCCTCATCCAGGGCCTTGGTGCCCTTGACCTTCCACACCAGCCCCTTCAGACCTCCGCTCTTCGCCTGATCCCGCTTCTCGCGGGCCTCAGCAGCCAGGTAAGTCATGATCTTCCCCCACGATTCGAGACCGACCTCCTCGCACTTTTCGCACTTCTTGCGGAGGTCGTCGTTGGCGCGTATGGGTTCGAGCGATTGCGCGAGCTTGGAGGTAGAGACACCATCGCGCACCCATGAGAGGCCCTGTTGGCGTTGACTAGATGAGTTGCCGGCTGTCGCGAAAAGGATCTCGCCGATATAGTTCTTCAAGGCGGCTTCTTCGCAGCGGTCGCTTTCTTTGCGGAGGAGTGGTTCGTCACCTGAGGGTGGCACCTCTGGATAGTCGGGTTCACGCAGCAAGCTGAACAGAGTACCGATGAGGGTAGAGTCCTTTTGTGCCTGGACCGCAGGAATATGCGCCTCCTGGGCTTCGATACGAGCACGGAGCAGCGAGACGAAGATTGGGAGTGCGGACGAGACTCTTCGTTGTTCCGCCAGAAAAGTAGCCAGGTTTGTCGCCGCGTAGAGGATGTTTGGTGTTACTGCTTCCTTAGGTGCCGTAGACGACAGAATGGCACGGTCTCGGTCGATGACTGTCGAAGGCTCGGGTGTGGGTAGGCCTGCAATGGCAATGTCAAGTGCCCATCTATACATTTCCTCCGCCGAGTCGGGGAGCTTTCTGAAGTTGAGCCAGTCGGCGTAGCTCAACGCAGCTGACAGCCGTTGATATGTTGTAAACCCCTTAGAGGTGATAACCTTGAGGTAGAATGTCTCTGGTGCTTCCGCCGCGGGAAAGCGATGCTCCTCATCTGGTGGTTCGGGCATGCCGGGAAGAACAGCTTTCGGTCGTGGATTCGAGGGCGATTGAATGAATTCTGGCGCCCACACGTTTCTCCTCCACTTGTCCGTCACCCATCCATCTAACCTCTCTGCAGCATTACCCATGCCCATCAAGACTTCGTAGTACCCTTGTCGCCACTCCTCGCTCTTGGCCGTCAGATCGAAGCCTGCCTTGCCTACGCCAGGCACCATAATCCCTCCCTCTTCCTGGTCAGATAAACCCGCGCCATCCTTGCTCGGGTGTTCCAATCGGTTCAGCGCATACTCCAGCTCTGAGTAGACGCGCGCCCAGTTGGGGAAACCCTCTTCCTCGTTGTTTTCGGGCACCTGCCACCACTTTCCTCTCCGGAACCTGAATCTTGTAATCAGACTCCACTCATGCGGCGACGGAAAGGCCCGCTCTTGCTGCTCGCTCAATATCCCCAGACTTGCGATACTGACGCATGATGAGAGGAGAAAGATGAGGATGCTATATCGCACACTCAATTTCGCCGTCTCCTTTATGAATTTCTTGTGATTGGCGCTAATGGAGAACAGACGTTGCAGTTGGCCATTGGAGAGGTGCTGGCCCGAGGGATATAGGAACGGTAGCTGTGGCCGGGGCGAGCCCTGGTGCGCGACGAGGAATTGGCGGGGATGTTTGTTCGAGAACTGGCGTGGACATGGGCGGTCAGAGGTACGCGATGTCGGGGGCCTCAGCGAGCCGTGTGGGAGCTTTGCTCGATGCGCCGGGGGCCGCATGATGCTTTGCGACTGCAATTCTGTCGCTTGAGGGGTGCATCGATGCCGTAGTTCACGCGCCAAGACAATCTTGCGCGACCGCCCGGCAGAAAAAGTTCAGGATCTCCATTCTCGTTTCGCGACGCTCCTACAGATCTACACCATTTTTGCGCGCCCACCATGTCCAAATCTAAAGTTGACACCCCCGAGAAGAAGCGCAAGCGCGACGTCGAGGCAGCAGAGGATGCGCCGAAGAAGTCCAAAAAATCTAAAAAGACCGACAATGTCCAAGATGCGCCTGCAGTCGAAGCGACCGAGGTGAAGAAGGAAAAGAAAGACAAGAAGGATAAGAAGTCTAAGAAGTCCAAGGACAATGTCAACACGTCGGCTGTCGAGGACGCCTTAGAAGACGCAAAGAAGGAGAAGAAGGAAAAGAAGTCCAAAAAGTCCAAGAAGTCCAAGGATGCGGATGTCCCTGAGGATGCGCAAGAGGCTGATCTTATCGATGAGATGAAGAACTCGGAGAACTTCATCAGCGTTAACGATGACGAGCCAATGCCCGATGCCAGCGAAGACGCGCCTGCGAAGAAGGAAAAGAAGTCTAAGAAAGAGAAGAAGGACAAGAAGTCGAAGAAGAGCAAAGACGCTGCCGCATCTGAGGACACACCTATGGAAGATGCGGCTGAGGAACAGAACGGCGTAGCTGAGGACACACCAGCAGAGACAAACGGCGCAGACTCTGACTCCAAGGCTGCTAAGAAGGAAAAGAAGAAAGACAAGAAGGAGAAGAAGGAGAAAAAAGAGAAGAAGGCAAAGAAGGCGGCAGAAGCAGAGACGAATGGCGAAACCTCTACTGAAGAGCCCAAGGCCGAGACCAACGGTGATGCCTCTGCAGAAGACGTAGATGTAGACGTTGAGGGTGGCGCCGAAGTCGAGGTAGAGGGAGAGGAAGCCCAAGCCGCAGTCGAGGCTAACAAGGGCCGCTTCATCGTCTTCGTCGGTACGTCCTGTGCACATCCCGATCTATCATAGCCATCTAACGGACAATTCTAGGCAACCTTCCCTACAGTGCTACGAAAGAGCAAATCGAGAAGCATTTCGAAAAGATCAAGCCCACCGACATCCGTCTCCGTACATACAAGGGCACTGAGAAGTTCATGGGCACCTGCTTCATTGAATTCGACCGCTACGACCGTATGGTGACATGCTTGAAGAAGTACCACCACTCTCTCTTCGCTGACCCCAAGAAGAAGGAGGGAAGGAAGATCAACGTGGAGCTGAGGTAAGATTTCAATAATCTGGGTTGTCTACGCGCATCGCTGGCCCCCATCCAACCGGACCCCATTTCAAGTACAAAACGAGAACACACACTAACACCCCCCAACAGCGCAGGAGGCGGCGGCAACAGCGAAGCCCGCAAGTCCAAAATCTCCGCCAAGAACGAGAAGCTCCACGACGAGCGTGCCCGCGACCGCGTCAAGAAGACGGAACTCGAAATGAAGCAGAGCGAGCGCAAGGCGAAGAAGGAGGCCAAGTCGGGCAAGAAGGACGGCGATGACGCCGAGACTGGAGAGGAGGCTGCTGCAGCAGACGAACCCTCGGAGGCCGCTACGTTTGGCATGAACCCTGCGCGTTTGGCTATGATGCAGGGTCCTGAGCGACCGCAGCATAGGTCGAGATATTGAGGGCTGGATTTACAGTGAGGATGGGGATAATGTATGAGGCGATTTGCTGCGATTTATCCGTTGGCTATATGAGCGGACTTGTACGTGATTTGGGGTTCACCATCTGGCCTCATTTCAAGATACTACAGCTTTAGAGCTTTGACATCATCGAAGTTAGAAGTTTGCAATTTGTGTCTTTGCTCTCTCTCTTTTGCCAAAATATGTTCATTGTTATGGATGCAGCTCTATCGCTGGGTAAGATGGTAGTCTAAGGAGTGACTCAAGAATCGAAATGGGTCGTGAATCAACGCGCTCAAAACATAGTCCCTGCACAAGGAGTGTACCGCAGTTGGAGCTTGCGTCGCAATCAGTCGAGTTCATCGGTCCTGCTAGCTGTATTGCTAGTTTCCTTCTTGCGCGAAAGATCAAGGCTTAGTAGCCGTCGCCATAGCCACCCTTGGACGTTGTGCAAATCGTGGTGGTGCCAGTGGTGATGTACGTGGTTGGCTTCTTTGCAGTCTCCGTGACGACAGAGCCGGTGGTCTTTGAGCTTGTGATGGTCTCCTTAGCAGTGGAGACGCTGGTCTTGTAGGAAGTTCCGGTGGAGCTGTATGCGTGTTAGCCAGGAGATCACCACGAGCAATCGCGGTCGTATACTTACACAACTGGCACGGTCTCAACCTTGGTAGCAGACTTGACTTCGCTCTCTACCTTGGTGTTGTAGATGGTAGTCACAGTCGAGTAGGTCTTGGTGGTCAGATAGGTGGTGAGCTGTGTGACCGTCTTGGTGCTGGTGCCGGTAGTGGTGTATGGGTAAGGTGCTGTGACGGTCGAGAGCTTCTCAGTAACAGTGGTGACAGGAATGACCACAGTCTTGGTAGACAAATAGGTCGTCTTTCCCTCCCCGACGCTGGAGCTGACGTATGTGGCTGAGAAAAGTCAATCCAAGATCCCAGGAAGCTACACGTAAACACTTACACGGAGTGCAGATTGTTGTCTCTTTGGGAGGAGGCGCAGACGAAGTCTTTGGAGGAGGCACGTATGCGCTGGAAGAAGACTTGGGAGGCACTGCGGAGTAACCGGGGAAAGCAGCAGCGAGAGAAGCTGAAGCAGCGAGCGCGAATAGGTTCTTGAAGAGCATCCTGGGCTAAAGACTTGAGTGATCGAGAGTGAAGGTAAAGCAATTGACGACAGATTTCGACTTGTAGCGAAGGAGTATCAACTAGACTGTTGCAGACTGTGAAGGCTGATGATGCTTTCAAAGCGCGACTATAGGGTTACTTTATACTCGAGCCTAGCTTCTCAACATACACAAAACCAACGCATCGTAGTCATCCTGTGCGGAGAAACGAGGCAGAGTCGTTCTCTGGTGGCCCGGATGATCGACAAAGCGATCCGTAGTACCTTGCACATCTCGCACGATGGCTTAGAAGAAGATACACCGCGGGCCTAGTACAGCAGGTAGAGTATCAAATGACAAAAATAGGTCAAGCATGTCGATGCGGGTCCAGATCAAGTCGTCCCATGGAAGCATGCATGCATGCAGTTGCCACGCTACCAGTATCCACGAGTGCACCAGTCTAATGACTAATGAAGGGAATGCATCTAGTATGTGTACGCAAGCCATGAAAAGCGATGAGTGGGGGAGTAGACTATGAACCAACCGGATGTTCTGGTGTGGAGAAGAGAACTGGAAGTGCACTTGGCAAGTGTGTTTCTCTCATGGACTTGATGATGACCGAGAAACGTAAATCGTCGGTACCAACGACCCGGATAGCTGACGAGCATCTCTATGACTTGGAAGCACGAAATGATGCTCAGCTGTGTATCCAGGACCTGTACATCGAAGCACGTGTCGAATCAACGTGCTGTACGTCACGCACGTTTGTCCACCGGGTACCCTGGTGGTTCCAAGCAAGAGTCCCAGGAACCCGGAAACATCTGAGGTGGCAAAAAGCCGGGGAAGCGTAAGCTGAGTGTGTTGATCGGGAACTAATAGTTAGTCGTCGGGTGTACCTGACGGTGATCACTGCATACTGCAGGTTGATATCGAATCTTCTTCTCGCCCGGTTTTAGTGAGGGGAAAGATGGGCAATACGAGGGAGGTGCGGCTGGAGCAATCAGCAGCTCTTGCTTGAAGGCGTCATTCGCAATATGCGCGTCTGATCGAGCACTTTGGCATGGCGAAAGCTTGTTTGTACATGACAGGGCATTGATGCGGTGGGTGAAGAGGGGTTCAGCCATTGTGGGGAATCTGGGCGCACGGCCCGAGACCCACCGACGCCGGCTTGCATCGCAACTTTTCTGTGACGGGCTGACGAAGATGTCTGCCCGGCCATTGCCTTCTCACGCCACGCCTTTGGCTAATAACACACTCGCTCCGGGTATTTCCACGACGCCGCCTCGACTGTACGACTCTCGGCAAGCCCACATTCCCCTCCTCTGTCAGCAGAGACACGCTCGGGGGTCCGCAACGTCCGCAACGAATTCGGCATGCAACGCTAGTCCTGCAGTCACCCGACAAATTACCCCAGAATACTTGCAGTACGGCTCGAGAGGTTTATGGAAGCTGTCCAGAAGATTCCGATCTTGCGAATGATGTCCCGTCCAACGGCAGCGCCGGTCAACCCCCCTCCACGGCCGGCTGAAAGCACATACGAAGGAACGCCCATTACGTCTTCACGATCATTACGCCAGCTTTCGATATACTTCCTCGGAAGCGCCTGCTTACTGGCCTCGACCGCAATAACGCGCAAGGCGGTATGGAGGCGGCAGCTCCGTGTCATGCCAAAGTTTTACGAAGCGAACACGAACCCGCACGAATACTTCAGTCCCTTCTCAGATGCCTGCCAGGCTCTGAACCTGGCCACGATGAACTGCGCCAGTGTTGGCATCATGGCGCTCGGTGGCGCAATGTGGACCTTTGATATTGCCAATCTGAGAGAAGCTCGCGCAGTTCTACGAGGCCGCCTGAACTACGATCGGATATACCAGTCCGAGGATGATGTACCCAATACCATCAGCGAGATGATAGCAGCATCCGGCCAGATGCGAATAATAGAGGAAGACGAGAAGGACGGTTCTGACAAGAACCAATAACGACCGTTGACGTGTACAAGTACGACTGTAAGATTAGTGTATACAACAGGAAGGCTGAGTGCCCAGTAGCTGCGCACGGTAGCACAAGCACGGCGCGCTCGGAGTGCCTCATCGGAGCGACATTTGCAATCGAGGCACATCATTCTGCGCCCACCGGTACAACCCCGCCTCTATGTCAAGTCGAGACCCTCAACACTGTCGACGTGTCGTAGATTATGTAGGCTACCTGATGCTAATGCACCATGTGCAGAACGCCTCATCAGAATGTTGAGAACGACGGCGTTGTCCTCCGATCGATTGCATCAGAGGCACGCGGTTGACAATTCTGGGGAAAGCTTCGAGCATTGAACTAGTTCGCTATGCTTTCCGGTACGTTCCAAAGTTAGTTGGAACGGCTACCCGGAAGGGTCCCACAACATAAGCTGAGTGCAATGTCTATGATCGGCGTCTCACCGCGACAATGTCCAGTCTCATTCATGTCTCAGCCAAAAACGGGTTGTGATGGGCAGCTACAACACGGCCTTGGGACACATACTATCTAGATGCAGTGTGGTCTGACATCACGTTGATATTCAGAGCCGCACTAGTGGTTAGGGTCTTTCTGCCAATGGCATCTCTTCTAGACTAGATCGAACCAGCAACGTAGCTGCAAACGAAGATATAAGTGCAAATGTCTAGCGAAGTCCCAATGCGGCATACACAGCCAGCGACTTAAATTATACCCATCTTCACGACATACGTCGTAAGCTCGAAATGAGGAATAGTACAATAGTCCTCTATGCAAGGCGTTTTTACTATACATACGCAGCATAAGCTTACAAAGCCCACTTTTCACTGCGCTTCATAGCCTTGGCACTAAACATGCTTCGCCTCAAAGTTGATCCCCAAAATCGGTCTTATGTCACGAACTGGACATATACCGTTCAGCATGTCACACTGCAGTATATCTACGTCGAGGAACCTGGGAGCTCAGCAAACTTCCACATCCGGCGACCATCTTGCAAATCCTCGTTTACTTTGGCGTTCTCCCCACCCCTACTTCGCGCCATCCTCTACCTTGACACCTTTTTGCCCATCCCTATTCGCCCTCCAAACTCCCTCCCCGCCTTCAAACCTCTCTAGCTTCCATATCTCGGCTTTGTCCTTTGTCTCTTCCAATGCCTCCTCACCCGCTCTCCAGGCTGCTTGCCGGTGCGGTGCCGAAACCGCAATAACAATACTCTCTTCCCCAATCGGGCATTCACCCAGCTTGTGAATGATTGCGATCTTGGTGCACGCGTGTTTTGTGAGGATAGAAGTAGCGATCTTGAACAGGGTTGAAATGGCAAGAGGGGCGTACGAAGTGTAGGCTAAAGACGAAACTGGCTCGTTGTTGAAAGAGTCGCGTGTTGTGCCTATGAATAAGACTGTTGCGCCTGCTGATGGTGATCGGACGAATTTGGTTGCTGACAGGGTGTTTAGGTCGTGCGGGGTGAGTTCGACATGGATTGTGTCCGTGGTTTTGGTAACAGGGTCCGAGGGAATGTCTGGATTGTAGGATTGTGATTCCGTGGTTGCCATGCTGGTGAGGACGCAAAAGTCTTGTGTTTGGCTGCTGTTCGATAAGCTGTTATCCAAGAGATAGCGTGTACACGGCTTAGAGCATGGGGTTAGATGAGATGATTCCCGACGTTGTTGGTTTACTTTCGTATCGTAAATGCATTTCCAACCGGAGCACTTACTTTTTGGCAATTGGAAAAGGGTAGTGAGTTGGAAGAAACGTTATTTCCTTAAAGTTTGAGTGATTTCCCTTCTCTTCAAATCGTGTTGGTGAAATGTCGAAGATGCCGTCATAGCAGCGCGGGACAATGCTTTAGCGCCGATCAACGACGTGCACCTCACACGTGGAGCGTTAACTCCGGCCCCGCCCCTACCATAGCTCTAGTTCGCGTCGAGCCACTGACCCTGACCAAGTCCAAGCCAAGTAGTACTCGAGAACACCTCGCTGCCTAACATCTGACTGCCTTATTTCTCTGACCAAACATTCGCGCGACGTACACGACCGGCACCCGGACCCTTCGACCAGCGCTAGCATCACTCGCTACATTACTTGCTTCGACGCGCCGTGCCAACCGACCACTCTTCAACCAAACGCCCCGACACATATACAGAACCGACCACCTTCTACAATCGAACGTCGATCCGCTCAACGCACATGTACATGGCGAGGGATGGTCTACAACACCGCATAACACGTAACCCAAGATGAGTGGGGACTGGGGGTATGGAGCCGTATTCAAGATATTCCTATGGGGCTACCTCGTCGGAGGGTTGACGCTCCTGCCCGCTGTACTCGTAGCCGCATGGTTCTTGGGAACCAGAGCCACGGAACAAGACAACCACAACATCAGCACTGCAGGCGACGGGGCAACTCCAGAACAGCGCAGGAAGTCGGACACGTCCGCAAACGGGAAGAACAACGACAACGTACAAGTCGGAGTGGGAATAGATGACGAGATACTGGAGAAGCTGAAGGGAAGGACCCACGAGCCAGATGCCTGCGCTGGATACTTTGCGGTGTGCCGGGAGTATGTGCCAGGCGGCGTCAACGGCAAACCTCCGGATCGAACGACGCCGGCCGGCGCTGTAGTAGCTGTGGAGAGCCCGAGTGTGTACCAGTCTATGTACAGGAGCATCTTTGACAGGAACAAGAACGCGAGTCCCACGATAGAAGCATCAAACGCGAAGAACAAGAAGGCCCGGAACGTCTTCTACGTTGTCCTGCGGTATGTCTATACATCTTGAGTACACGAAGTCGAACTAACCCCAGACCAGACTTGGACACCTTATGCTGTACGACAATGAAGATCAGCTCGAAGTACGCCACGTTATATCGCTTGCACATTACAAAGTAGACATATATGGGGGCGGGGAACGCATACCAGAGGGCGAGCTTTGGATCAAGAGGAACTGTATGCTAAGATTCAAGCCTCTGTCATGTTTTCCTAGTGCTTACAGATACAGGTATTCGATTGGTTCAGCAGGTGGACACCAACAGCAATGTCGAAGCGAAAGGCTTCTATCTCTTCTCAGACAACTGTTCCGAGAAGGAGGATTTCTACCACGCAATGCTGCACGCGCAAGAGAACCAGAAAGACCCCACCGATACAGGCTCGTCGTCCGTTCCGCTCAAGTTCGATACACCTGATCTCGTCAAGCTAGTCCAGCAACTGCATGCTTCGGAGGAGAACCTGCATACTCGCTGGATCAATGCGCTAATTGGCAGAGTGTTTCTCGCTCTATACAAGACCTCGCAAATTAAAGACTTTATCGCGAGTAAGATCAATAAGAAAATAGCCCGCGTGCCCAAGCCTGCCATCATCAGCAGCGTACAGCTGCGCAAGGTCGACATGGGTACCTCGCCGCCCTTCATCACGAACCCCAAGCTCAAAGAGCTGACTGTCGACGGCGATCTCGTTGTGGAGGCGGATGTTAGCTACAAGGGAAGCTTCCGCATCGAGATATCAGCTACCGTACGAATCGACTTGGGCACTCGATTCAAAGCCCGCGAGGTGACACTTGTGTTGGCTGCCGTGTTGAAGAGGCTTGATGGACATATTCTCATCAGAGTCAAGCCCCCGCCTAGCAATAGACTCTGGATGACCTTTGAGACGCCCCCGAAGATGGAGTTCTCGCTCGAGCCAATCGTCAGTTCGCGTCAGATCACATATGGCGTTGTGCTGCGGGCCATCGAGAATCGCATTCGGGAAGTAGTGAACGAAACATTGGTGTTGCCCAACTGGGATGACATGCCGTTTACCGACACTATCGCACAGGTCATAAGAGGAGGGATCTGGGAGGATAGCGCAAAGGACGATGAGGAAGACGCAGACAAGATCAAGCAAGACGAAGCCACACTGGAGAGTGCGATCTCGGACGCTGAGAAACTTGATGAAAAGGCTGATGCGGCAAGTGCGCACTTCTCCATCGCCTCAAGTGTTGATTCAGAAGAAGTTGGCGCAGGTGTTTCTACGTCGACAGACCACAAGTCATCCTCGGCGTCAATAAGACCCCGCGCAATGCGGTCGTCATCATCCGTGGCTCAAGTGAAGATTGACTCGTCGAATGCTTCTGCTGAGATGTCAAACGACCGCACCATGACGCCTACAAGTGTCAAGTCGCTTCCTGTCGCATCGCCGATGCAGTCGCCAATGCGACCTGGCAACGCACGCCAAACGACAGAATCATCAGACAGCTCGTCGGAAGACACTTCTGCTGCCTCGGTCTACGCAGCGAGCATTGCCTCCGCACCAATCCCGAACACGGATCACTCACGCACAAAGTCGAGGGAGTTATCTGCACAGGAAATTGCCGCAGCCGCCGCCGCAGCAGCAGGAGCAAGCAACATGGCGACAAAGAAACAGACCATTAACCAATCCCTCAACTCTGCCACAGCAGCAGCCAGGAACTGGCTCGCAGCCAAGCAGAACGCAAAGCCCAACACCAGTACCACCAACAGACCACCAACATCCGAGGGCCCGAGCATAGACCACGACTCATCGTCATCGTCATCTCTGGACCCTCGCCCGCAACTCCACTCCAATCCTTCCATCACGAAATCCCACTCGGAACCCATGGGCAGAGGCCAACCCCTCCCTCCCCCAGGCACACCTCTACCGCACCCCAAGAACGAAAAACGACAAACGTGGGCCATCCCCGCCGCAGCCTCGTCCACATTTGCGAATCTCACGAAACGCAAACCCGTCGTCCCTGGTCCCAGCTCCCCCGCCGTCTCCAGCAAACACTCAGTCGAAGATCTCATCGATAGCCCGAAAACAGCACTAGGCACAGCCTCCCTCTTGCCCGCCGCACACTTCCCAGATCAAGACGCAAGGACAGGAGGCGGCGGAGATGACGACGACGGGGAAGATGTGTTTCGGGAGATGCGGCGGAGGAAAAGCAGTGCTGGCAGTGCTGGTGCTGCGCATACTGCGAGTGAGCTCGCGACGCCGCCGCCGCCGTTGCCCAAACGCAGGCAGAGACAGCCGAGTTTGAATCTGAGTGCGCATACGAGGCGGGCGAGTCAGAATCAGAATCTGCCGCAGCTTGGTGGGGAGGGCGAGGGGTTGTTGGTCGTGGAGGTGCCGGTTGTGGAGGGGAGTACGGGGAGGGACGACGAGGGGAGTAGGGAGAGGGGTGTTACGTGAGGAGGGTAGTGTTGAGGTAGTTCATGAATGTCATTCTCGGCACGAAGGCAAAGTCATGCAAGAAACCGAACTGAAAGCATGCTAATAACTCCTGTAATATCTCTTTTGGCCTATCTGCTTGACGACCTTTTCTTGGGGTATAAATCTTCATCTCCAGGGATCATCGTCCTCATCCCATTTTCGCATTTGAAAAGTCCATCTCAGGGTGCTGCTTCTTGAACTGCTCCAGGATATCCGCCTTCTTCTGCTCGTCGCTCGTCGGCTTCCCTAGCTCCTTCTGCTTCTGGTCAAACATCATCTTCTCCACCATGCCGCGTGTCTCGCCGTCGAGGTCGCCCAGTTTGCTGTTCTCGGGCTGGATCTTGGAGGTGTCGATCTTGGGCGCTGTGGTAACGACGTGGGCCCACCACTCCATCTGGTTCACTTTGTCGAGGTGGATGGAGATCTCTTTTTGGGACCCGACGGAGGTCAGTGTCCAGGTGGAGTCGTCGACGCGTATGGCATGAGGCAGCTCGCCCTGGACAAAGCGTTAGCTCATGCTTTTGCTGGAGGACAACAAGCAAGGACGAACGTCGATGAAAGGCTCCTGGCCCTTGATGCCGGCCTTGAGCGCGTTGCGGGTTATCTTGACGTCCAGGTCCTTGCCCTTGTACTTGCCATCAATGGTGATGGCGATGTCGAGGTCCTTGATGGTCTGGTCCCACTTGTAGGGCAGGGCGGCCTGCTCGGCCTGCTCCTTTGCGCGGGCGTCGGCGTCGGCCTTCTCGCGCTCTTCGGGTGGGGGTGAGGCAGACATGGCGGCGTGTTTGGCGGCGTGGAGGGAAAAGTTTCAGTGTTTGGGAGGGGAGCGTGGGCGGGACACGATGACGCTCCTCCGCCGATCCATCGTTCGCAGCAAGCCCGACGCAAGCGCAAGCTCCACCATGCGCCCTGCTTCACTCCTCCTACCCCGGTCCACTCCAATAACGGACATGCTCCTCGGATTGCAATCTACGGGCCACCCTCTCCTCTATTGATAACGCGACGACTCCTATCCTTCACCCGCGCCGTGATGCTCTCCTAGCACCGCCCGAGCCATTGCGACACCCGGCCACGACACCCGCACCCACCGCCAGCACGACGGCTACACGGCACCACCGAGCCCGCGGCCCAACCGGGCAGCCACCTGTGAAGTCATGGCCAGCTCCTTCGAGAAGAGTGTCAAGGGCGGCACCAAGATCAAGGTAGCTATGCGCCCTCGCTCCTTCCGGCTGCTTCCCATGCGCCATCACGCTGGACTAACACACGATACAGCTCGCCGCGCCCAAATCCAAGTATGTCGAGCACATCCTCGTCGCGACGCATGCCGGCGAGGCAGGCGTCGCTGAGATCTTTCGCGCCCTCACGAACCGACTACGCGACTCGACATGGACCATCGTATTCAAGAGCTTAATCATCGTACATCTCATGATAAGAGAGGGCGAGCCCGAGGTCACGCTCAAATACCTGGCGCAGAACCCACACAGAAAGCTGGCCATCAACCATTTTACAGAGGGTACGTCTTGAGATTCACTTCCGGGCCGCCCAGCCAGGGTGATGTGGCTACAACACGGGCACGAATTGGGCAGCAACCGCGTCGCCCAATGCCCTGTATCTTGAGACGGATGGCATTTGGACTGCAACAGAAGGCATACACCAGGCGCTAACATTGCGTGCAATAGTACAGACCCAGGGCCACAATATCCGGACCTACTCCGAATACCTGCTGCGACGTGCGATCGAATATGGCGCCACCAAAGTCGACTACGTGCGCGGCGGCGAGGGGCGGCTTAAGCGGCTGACTGTGGAAAAAGGCCTTCTTCGTGAAGCCGAGAGTGTGCAGGACCAGATCAGATCACTGCTCAAGTGCCAGCCCTTCGACGACGAACCAGAAAACGAGATTACTATGACCGCGTTCCGATTGCTCACGATGGATTTGTTGGTACTCTTCCATGTTATGAACGAGGGCACCATCAACATACTCGGTGAGTCCAACATGTCTTCTTGGTTTGCAGGGTATTGATAAAGTAGAGCACTATTTCGAGCTGTCAAAGCCAGACGCAACGCGCGCGCTGGCAGTATACCGCACATTCGTCAAGCAGACTGAAGCAGTCGTCCAATACCTTAGTCTTGCAAGAGCACACGAACACTCGACAAGGCTGGAAATCCCCAAGATCAAGCATGCTCCTACCAGTCTGGCAGCATCCCTGGAAGAATATCTCAACGACAAGGACTTCGAGATCAACCGACGACAGTACATCGCCGAGAAGGAGGCGAAGAAGAACGGAGGCAAGCCTACCAATGGCGCTAGCAAACCCGTGGATATGAAGCCTTCCATGGCAAATGCACCCTCAAACAATACGAGCAGTCAGCAGCCAGCAGCAGCCTCGAAACCCTCCTCCAGCGCACCCTTGATTGACCTCTTTGCATCACTCGAGGACAACCAACAAACAATGGCCACGCAGCCCATGATGCAGCAGTATCCCCAACAAACAGGCTTCCAGGTTCCACAACAGACAGGCTTTCCTCAACAGCAGCAACAGCCCTTTGCTATGCAGAATGGCCAGAGCACCAATCCATTCCAGATGCAGCAGCCACAGGCGCCGCAGATGCAGGCACCTCAGCTCCAGTCACAATTTACAGGCGCAGGCTTTGGAGGCTATTCGCCTCAACCGTTCGGTGTACAGAATACCATGCCTTCAATACCACAGAATGGTATGCCTGATTATTCACAACAGCAGCAAATGCAGATTCCCACAATTGCCGAACCCCTACAACCACAACAAACGTCAACAAACCCATTCCGACAGTCAATGCTGCCCAGTGCCGAACCCAAGATGCTCACTAGCCCTACCAGCACTGGATCGCTCAATCGGTCATCCACGAACCCATTCGCAAAACAAAGTACCGGTTTCTCGCAGTCGCAATCACCCATCAATTCTCCACCTTACTCCATGTCACCCATCCAAGAATCGCCATTTGCTCCGATGCAGCAGCAGCCTTTACAGCCGACTCCTACCGGCACAAATCCATTTGCACGGCAGCCCTCGCCGCAGAGCGCCGCATCCCCACAGGGTGGCCTGACAGTAAACGCTACAGGCAGTACCAATCCTTTCCGGCAGAGCGCTTTTGTCAACCAGCAAACGGGCCAAGGTTGGCAGAATACAGGTAGCCAAGGGACGATGGGCGGAATGAGCCTGGATCAGGTACCTACAACGAGTGTCTTTCCACGGCCCGGACAGCAACAGCAGCAAAACTTTCTTGGCTAGGATCAAGACATGATGATGGGTCAATGGTAGACTGCGACTGTAGGAAGCTCAAAGGGCAATTCGTACACTCGTAAACGGGCATTTTCATTAGGGATGGCGTTTCTATATCGCTCGCCGCTGTAGTTATTACGTACTCGGTTGGACATAATCATGTTGCACTGCGCAAGGCTAGTCGTGTGTATATCGGTTTCTTGGAAGGGGCGTCGGGAGCCCGCTCAATGTCGGATGTCCAAGGGCAGATTGGGTTGTTTTGTGATAGATCATGTACCGACGATGTTGTCGTTGTTGACGAGCTGGGCTGAGGCCAGGAGGGGAAGCCCCTCGCTAATGCATTATAATTACTGTCGCACACCCCGCGTTGTTCTTCCACTGTACAGAGCGTTGAGCCTTGAC
This sequence comes from Alternaria triticimaculans, assembly GCF_023758025.1. Taxonomy (NCBI): domain Eukaryota; kingdom Fungi; phylum Ascomycota; class Dothideomycetes; order Pleosporales; family Pleosporaceae; genus Alternaria; species Alternaria triticimaculans. The sequence continues at coordinate 385,313 of NW_026055969.1, forward strand.
TCTGACTTTTGTGTTGGCAATTCTACCTGGGAGGTCGCGTCGAGTGGGGCTAAATAGTCGCCACTGCCTCTTAGGTAAATGCAGGGGTAATACAAGCCACGTGCCGACGCGTTGCCGTAGATTTAGCGCGACGGGCACAACTTGCCTATCAAGCCTCACAGCCGGCACAACACGATCCCCAATCTCACTCACTCGACGCCGCTTGATATCTACTACAGATGACGACGGTTTCTGCCATCTCTATCTGGACCCGCCTCCCATGACCTTATTGAAAGAGCGCAAATCTGTCGACTGGCGCTGGCAAGCCCGCATCAGCGTTATCAACAATGAAACCTGACGGGTCTCTGGACGCTCCCTTCACTCTGGATGACGACCCACCTAGTTATGTTCCTGCGCCTACAGTGCGACGGCGCCATCGCCAAACGCTTGACCAAGATGGGCTTGAGGAGATCTCCGACGCGCAGCAAGCTGCAGCTGCATGGAAGGAAGTCGCCGCACGGAGACAAACGAAACAAAGACACGGGAAAAACATGAGCAATGATACGTCTGGGGGAGATAGTAGTAAGAAGGACAGCAATCTCACAAACAAACCGCGAGACCGGACGTCGTCATCCACGAAGTCTGTTGAGATTGTTGATCTTTCAATCGATGAAGACGAACCGCCAGTATCCGGACAAGCAACACAATCAGGCGCAAGTACCAGAGTAAATCAGCGCCCAATTCAGGGACCACAGGGTTTTGTTCCTTTGCCTACTACGCGTCACGAAGCTGTGCTTCCTGAGCGAGCTAAGCCTGCTGAGTCTCCTAAGAGAACGAGTCGGATATTCTCTCTCCCCATGGAATCTCTAGCAACTCCGGCGTATAACTCACATCATGCACCTCTATCATCGGTCGCACGAACAGCGGGGCCATTCTCGGGACCTTCAGAGCCCTCGATAACGCCGACTCATCACTCACACTTTGTGCCCAGCTCGTCAGTGGTGCAAGCTACAGAACCAAGTGCGGAGCTTTTAAGGGGACCTTCAGCAAACCCAGTCTATCAACCACGCTACCTGCCTCGACCATCTGTCACACAAGGAGCGGGACCAAGTGCGGAAGTCTCCAAGTTCACGCCGCTGAACCGCTCGCCGTCAGCCGCATCAACACCAAGTACAGAACCGAGCGTTACCACTCAAGCGATCCTGGGACATGAGAATCTTTCCCCTCAGCCTACGTACCGTGCGACGTCGGCCGTCGGAGCCTCAACCGACCGTACCGCACCCGACTTGGACCATGCCGTGGATCCATCGGCTCAGCCAACCAGTAATATCTCCGAGACTCCACCTGAACAAGCCTCTTCAAGTCGCGAAGATACAATTCCGGAGTCGGACGACGCAACACCGGATGATGATAGCGGCAGCATGACTATCCCTTTGCCTAATAAGTCGCCCGAGCCAAGCCTTTCAGCAATACAAAGACTGCCGCAGAAACAGAAAGCCATCAAGTCAGTAAGACGAAGAGATGATGGGTTCTCGGGTTCACAGCTGCCTGTCAGACCACCGCGTCAGTCTGCGACTGATCATCGAGACGTAACAAACTTATCCTTCAAGCCTCTCGACCTGGGCTCGAGTAAGTCGAGGTCCGGGTCGCCTGTGGTAACACGTCGTAGCCAAAGCAAAACTCCAACGATAGATACTAGTATCATTGCTGATAGCGCGCCTGCGCAGACGGAGGAAGAATCCGTCAGGGCTGCCAGTCCTGTGGAACGCAGCACAACGCCGACACAATCGCCGCCACCGCCACCTCACGATGAGGCAGGCGAACCTGCACCGGGGCGTGCCATTAGCTCGACACCTTTACTGTCCCGTTCTGCCACCCCTACTGCCCTGCGTCCTGTCGAAGCATCAGCAGAGCCGACCCGGCCCTCTCAAGCGCCATTACCAGTCCCCGAAATTATGATCCCAGATGTACCAGCTCCGGCAACAGTCGTCAGTACTCATCCAACCATCGAACCCGAACACCTTCGGGTGCCTGTCGAGAACGGTGGTGGTAGAACAAGCAAGAAGCCCCCACTGCAAGCAGATGTGCTCGTCACTACACGCTCAGCTGTAGAAGCGTGCTTGAAACGTCATGTGGCGGAACGACATGAATTACATGCATACCTGATGGAGACGAAGATGCGGAATCAGAGAACGTTTCAAGAACAAGACCTACGCGCCCGGTCCCGTAAGCAGAAGCGTCCACAACAGCCAATCCTACCCGAAAAGTACATTCAGAAGACTTCCCCCTTTGAGAACATGCGTGCTATACAAGTGCCGTTCGACAGAGCCAACGCCAAGCGCCTCGTGGATATGAGTCAGGAAACATTCATCAAGGCCAAACCCAAGGATACAGTGGTCAAGTCAGGCTTAGCCGTGCCCACTACAAAGTACAAGAGTGATGCGCCAAAAATTCCTCCTTTCAAAGAGTATGTCAGTCTGAGGAACAACGTTCTCAAAGACAATGAGTCAAAACTACTCGCAACACCCTATTTCCAGGACGAAGACTATCGTGGTCGCGAGGTTCTGCTGGATACGCTTCCTTATATGTACGAGATGACGCATGACGAGAAGGGACCGCTAGACTTCCGCAAGGAACAGTGCCGGTTCTACGATAAAGCCATCGAAGCATTCCTGTCTGAGATAGGCATCACGTGGAACGATATCCTGTTTTGGTTACTGGCCCAGGATGAAGACCTTGTACGAATCAACGACTCTTTGAATGGAAGCAAGCAGTTTGAAGCACAGCTCCTCGAAAGATCACGATATCACATTGAGGAGTTTGAGAGAGACGGTGAGCCGAAGAAGGCTATTCTGTTTGACCGGAACAACAAGAAGTGGGAAGAGTTTGTCGCACAGCTTGAAGAGCCGATCCCGAGTGCTCTGAGACTTGCGGCAACAGCTTCTGCAGCGGTATTCAAAGAATGTGAATTCAGCATCTGGTACCTGGCTCAACAGTCCAAAGCTGTACAGAGTCTCATACGGAAGAAGTCTGCACATGAACAGTCTTCCAAGCACTCAACGTACAAAAAGATCATGTGCAGAGTATGCCATCAGTAAGTACCAACGCGTAGGTTTTGATGACGAAATCCTAACATTCTTGACAGACACGATTGCCTTCTTCATGGCGAGATCAGACAAGTACCTGAGGATTCCTGGAAGACGGACTCAGAAGACGAAGAGCGCGCTACACAGGCGACTGATGATACCAGTCGTCGAGGCTCCAATAACAAAACCCCGCGCCGTGTGTCGAACTTTAGCAGAGACGACACAGACGATGAGAACGAACCCGGCGACCCCTTGCCCGCACATTTTGACTCCGACTCCGACATTGAGAAGGTCATAAACTATAAGCTCCCTGCAAACCCAAGTGCTTTCGAGTCTTGCTCAGAGACGGAGATGATTACCCCCAAAGGTGCGAAACCGCCACCTGGTAAGTTTAATAGCACTTGGTGGCTGAACCAGGATACAACGCAACATTGGGAGAAGAGAAAGCCTTTTTTCCCATGCAAGCACGAAGGCAGCTGCGAGAACGCGAAATGCCGGTGCTTCAGAGAAGGCATCAATTGTGAGAAAACATGCAAGTGCTCTCACTCTTGCAATCGACGTTATCCTGGTTGCAGTTGTGCAACAGCGTCAGGGAAGCGCGTGTGTCTTACACAGACATGTCTCTGCGTCAAATTCAACCGAGAGTGCGATGCAGACCTCTGTGGCTCTTGCGGAGCATCTGAAGTCCTTGACCCAGTGAATCGTTATAACGATGAAGTGGTTCAACGCACCTGCTGTAATGTTGCGATACAGAGGGGTGTTCCTCGGAAAACATTGCTCGGTCATTCGGAAGTGCATGGCTTTGGACTCTATATGGGCGAGGACATCAAGAGTGGCGAGTATATTGGTGAATATACTGGCGAGGCCATCTCGGTCAAAGAAGGCGATCGCCGAGTGACGATATACGACTACCAGAAGACGATGTATCTGTTTCGTTTGAACTCGAGTGAGTTTCTATATTGCTCTCACGCGGATCAGATTGCTAACACCAACATGTAGAGCAGGAAGTTGATGCGACATACATGGGTAATAAACTACGCTTCATCAACAATGCCGACGACAAGTACACGAACTGCGGCCCCAAGAACTTGCTGTGCAACACGGTCTTTCGCATCGCGCTCTTCGCCACCAGAGACATCAAGGCAGGCACCGAACTGTTCTTCAACTACAACTATCCCAAGGAGAAGACAGAGCAATTCAAACAGCCTAATGCCAAGATCGTCGCGGTCAAACAGACCAAGCAAAAGACGAAGAAAAGGGAGTCACTCACCAGTCTGAGCCAGCCCATCGAGGACCGCTCACGTATCCTTGCCGCCACAGCAAAAGCCAGAGAGGCAAAAGCAGCGAAACGGAAAGAGGCCATGCTGCAAGAGGGCGGCGTGGAGCCAGCCACCAGAAGGCGCTCTGGAACACTTCAAGCACGAAAGGCAGCTACGAGCAAGCCCGGACGCAAAGCAGTGCGAAAGTCCAAGCGCGGAGGGCTTAATAGGAACGAGTCCACAGGTTCAGATACGGGTATGGATGCAGAGGCAAGCGACCCCGAAATCCCCGATATCCCTCCCGTCATTGAGTCGCAGAGCACTCAGACTAGTCTGTACGTCCAGGACACGGAGGCGGAAGACGACGAGTTCATCTTGCCAGATACCCAAGAAGACGAAGAGCAAAATGTGGCTGAAGCGGCCTCTGAGGATGATGAACCGCCCGGTCGATCTACGAGGTCTCGTCGTGGGCCGGGTCGACCACGTAGGAGGGGGTCGGATGTGGCGCCGGTGGTTGCGGTCAAGCAGGCGGTTAAGCAGGCAGTCAAGCAGAAGAAGTCGAAGATGGGCGGTGCACGGCCAGGTGCTGGCAGGAAGAGAAAACGACCCGTTATTGCTAACAGCGACGATGAGTGAGACCTCTGCGCCAGTAGCTGGGATTGTACATTGGTGGAAGGATGAGAGGGACGATGTGAGTGGGATGTCTGGTTGGTGTTCATTTTTGTGTTTAATACCCCGTTCTATATTGCTCCAAGCAAAACATTACTACAGAAGAGTTTCACCTGCCTGTAAAGTTTCCAGTCCAAATGCGCAAGACGTGTCGGCACCCTCAACGATAGAAGTTGCATAACCTACTTAGTCACCCTTGCCACTGCGCAAGCAGCTGCGACGTTCCTTTCAGCATCACAACAGACTCGTGCATCCCCGCAACACCAAAGCCACCCCCTCTCCCACCCCGTACCAAACCGCTGCCCTAATCCAGAAGAGCTGCCAGCCCAACCCAACGGCCGCACCAACCTCCGGGACGCGACCCGCGAAAAGCTGCAAGCCAGTACCGGGCGGCATGCTTACCCATCTAGTGTGCAACCACACCCAGCGATCTGCAACAGCGGGGAAAAGCAAACGGCATTCGTTCGAGACCGAGACTATCGAATCGAACGCTTGGGTAGCGGGAAAGAGGGGGGATAAGCAGCGGAGACTGGAGGTGTCATCTAGACGTGGGATTGACCGCACAGGCGTGATAGGTAAGTAAGCTCAGCGGGAAGAAGCAAAACGTTAGTTTCAATCGATATTTCTACGATGGATACGTGCCTGCCTGCACAACTGTTGAGATTGCGATTGCACTGTGCGCAACGCAACTCCTCCTATCTAGAGATATGGTAATTTGGCATTCAGCATACTCGGTTTACCAAACGCCCCATGCTGTGCGTGCGCCTCTTCCGGTGCGGATCGCTGCACCCACGCACGAGATGTGCTACAGGTATGTCTGTAGACAGCCGATGCGTTTAAGGTTTAGAGTGGGGCGGGGAAGGCCTGGCTAGTAGTTGAGATGGGCGAGATGCGACAGGAACGCGTGGAAACGGCGAGATGTCATGTGTGAGATGGATCTTGTAAGACTTGGTATGCAGCGGAGATGCTGTGATTGGAAACGTGTGTGTGTGTGTGTGTGTTTGGTGTCGCACCTGATTAAGCCCGGTGCAAAGAAGAGGCGGGTAAAGACATAAATGAACATCACGTGGAAGCTCCACCATCCATCTTCAGGGCTGGGCAATGTCTTGAACCTGATACATCGCAAGACGCGTCTTCACACGAAGCTCAGCCATGATTTCCCATCCACAGGCAGCGCTACGCACATACATCTCCGTCGACCTACGTCAACAAAACGTCTTTCTTTTTTATTACCCACCCCCCTTAGCTCCGATGCGCATCTGAAGCCCGAACATGGGAAGCGACGAAAATACCCGAGACACAGACGCGTGCCAAGCTTGCACCAGAAAGGGAACGCACCTGCTACATTTAGCCTCTTTGCTCCGCAACCGGTGCTCCACCCACTCGTTGCTGCACTAGCCACACGCTCGGCCAACCTTCGCGCCCACGCCGCGGGTTCAAGCTGTGGTGTGCGTGGTGTGTAGTTCGGCGCGCGTTCCGTCTGCTGCGCGAGAGGAGCAGTACATACATACAAGGAGCATGCAATACTACTATGCACGTATAAAATGAAAGAAGCAAGACGGCGGAACAAGAGCCCACGGAGACGTTCATCTCCGGCGTCGCGCATGCCGCAACGAGGTCTGGATCCACCCCGTGTGATTGGATGCTGATGTCATTGTACGCGGCTGGAGCGTGCACCCACTTTCACATGTCAGACGACGACGCTTCACGCATCAGCAGGACCCAGGTAGGTGCTGCAACACGGACAACGGCCCCACTGTCCAACTCGCGCAAATGATGGCGCGCTTCACTTGCCCTTCAGCTGGCGGTGCGTAACAAAAGCTTGGAGCAAACGTGCCAAACCTCATCTTGCTTGTCTGTCCGTTCTCCTGAGGCGTGTCTAGACTCGCTCGTCACTTTTTGTCTGAATTGTTCCGCGGAATAATTAACTGCAGTAACCAAGGGGTTTGTGTTGTTGGAATTGGGTATTCTTTCTTGCCGGTATCCGCAGTCTTGCATGCAGCTGGATCTGTTCATCATCCATTCTCAGCCTTACTCCTCATTTCTCACCTGACGTCTTCCCGACTCCGCTTTCCACCACCCACCCACCAACCAACCAACCATCTGGGCACGCTGCCGGCACATCACCACATCCACTTTCAACCACACGTCTCGGTCTTTCTCGACGCACTTCACATCTCCCCGGCCAAATGGATTGTATAGAGGCCATGGGTGCGCGACGTGCCATGTCGCTCATGTTCACCGTTCCGGAGCGCTTCGTCGGTTTCGCGCACATGGACCAGAAGACTTTCTTCGAACTCTCCGACTGGATCCTCGCAAACGTCGCATCGACTATTACTACCGACATAAGTGTGGAAGAGTCGCTGTTCATATTCTTGGATATCGTGGCACAGGGGAACAGCTTCAGTACCGTGGCGTATGGATGGGATCATGACCTAGAGCTTACACAAGGGTATGTTGTCGAGCGAAAACTGTTTGCGTTGTATCGAGGTAAAGACTGACTGTTGCGCGTAGCATATTCCTCAACGTCCTCAACGCCCTCACGGTTCTGCGCGAGAGTAGGGAGATTGCCGATTCATGCCCGCCCTTCACACAAACCCGCAAGCGATGGGAAGTCGCTCGGAGATGGAACCAGAAGCGGGCGCGTATGGGCACCGGCGGTGTTGTCCGCATCGGCTACGACGAGATGTTGCGCGACGGCCTCGAGGTTGACCAAGAATGTCTGAAAGAGGCGCTGATGGCGATGAACAACTTCATCCACGAGAACGCCGACCACGACGAATCATGATGGCGCACAAAACTGGTAGTTTCCTGCATTTGTTCCGGTGTTGGTTTGGCGTTTGGGTAACGACTTGGTAACGCATTGCATCGGTTGGGAGGGTTGAGCTTGGTGTTGACAGTCTTCTTTCGTTCTCGTTTCGTATGTACATATGTACGCTCTTTTGCAGGTCGAATTCGATCTCGACTGGCCGTTCGGTGCCGCTCAATTCGCCTTCCTCAGATATGTCGTGTGTCGTGACGTCTTTGATATCGCCCGATCAACCCAAGGCTACGGCTTCCACCGTGCCCTTGCCCAGCACACTCAGTCTCCCCCTCTTGATTCCCAATGCGTCTTCAATCCTCGCATCGGGCTCTCCCTTGCTTCGTCTCATCATCGCCAACGTTATGACACCAGCATCCACATACGTTCTTCCCTGGAACCCTCTCCTACCAACGTCTCGCAACTCATCTTCCGCCTGGTCTGCTATCCGTTGTCTCGCCTCCAGTACCCGTAGTACGGGGTTATTGCGCGGGTCGGGGAACGCAGACTGCGGTGGCGATTGCATCATCGTATCGGAGGGAAGATTCGGCGAGGTATTGCGGCGAGGGTCGAATTGCGAGGCAGACGAAGGCGAGAAATGAGGGTTCGGTTGAACAGCACCCAGACTGCTCAGGCGAGATGCAAAGGCAGGGTCGCGGGCATCTTGTAAAACAGCTAAACTAGAAATCAGTGCCGTGTCCCCATGCGCTGACAGCGTGTGAATACATACCCTCGGTCTTTTCCCCAGAGGCCTGCACCTCGGGATGGACAGTCGGTCCCTTTACAGGATCCTGTGCGGGTGCGGAAGGCGCGGGAGCCCGTGTTGTAGTATTTGTAGGGGCTCTGGTAGGGTATTTACGAGCAGCAGAGCCCGCCGCCTTTGCGCCTTTGGAAGCCGAAGAGCCCATTATCTCTGTTGGGAATTCGTCGAGTGTGGGGTAGTTGCAGAATGTTGAGATGCGTGGTGATAACGGGGGGGCAGATAAGATGCACGTATGGGACTTTGTGAAGCTTGGACCACTCTGATGATGTAGTGGAGATCTCCCGCGTCATGAAAAGGGTTTACTACTTTGGGCGATGCTTGCGAAGGCTGCAACGAATCGTAATTTTGTTTTAGAACACATTGTGACATGCTAACTCTATCAAGGACTGTTTCGGCTTATAGGAGCTTTTCGTCGGCACGGTAATGTCCTGCGACCAGGAATGCCAACTCCAACGCCTGCTTCTCGTTCAACCTGGGATCGCAGTATGTGGTATAGTTCAGGCTTAGATCCTCGTCCACAAGTCCTTCACTTCCGCCTGTGCATTCCGTAACTGCATCGCCGGTGAGTTCCAGGTGCATGCCACCGAGGAACGACCCGTGCTGCTTGTGAATCTTGAGCGCTGATGAGAGCTCAGAGAAGATGCTGTTGAAAGAGCGGGTCTTGATGCCAGTAGGCGTGCTGCGCGTGTTGCTATCGACACATTAGTGAATGAAAGATTGCGTACCAAGACGACTTACCCGTGCATGGGATCGCACTGCCACACTACAACGTGTCCACTGCTCTTGACAGCTTCGATGTGCGCTCCAAGCATCGACTCAACCTTGTCCGCACCATATCGCGTGATCAATGTAATCTTGCCAATCTCCTTATTCGGGTTGACAATGTCGAGTAGTTCTACGAGCTCGTCGTTCTTCATGGAAGGACCAACCTTGATACCAATAGGGTTCTCAATACCGCGGAAGTACTCAACGTGGCCTCCGTCGATTTGACGAGTTCGGTCTCCGATCCAGATGAAGTGAGCAGAGGTATTGTACCAGCCCTTACCGTCATTTGAGGCCTGAGAAGGCTTGTAGCCTGAAGGGTGCTTGAGTCTCCTTGTCAAGCTCTGCTCGTACTCCAAAACGAGACCTTCGTGGCTGGTGAACAGGTCTACTGTCTGCAGCTGACCTGACGTGTCCGCACCGATAGTCTTCATGAAGCGCAACGAGTCGGAGATGCTGTGGACGATTTTCGAGTACTTGGTTTGTAGTTCCTCGTCCCGAACGTGACCCAGTTCCCAGTCCAGAGGATTGTGCAGATCAGCAATACCGCTTGCTAGCTGTCCACGGATGTAGTTCAGTGTCGTCGCCGAATGGAAGTAGGCGCTGACCAGCCTCTCGGGATCAACTCTTCGAGCGTCAGGATCATATCCATTGAGGATGTCGCCGCGGAAGCTAGGGACTTCCTTGCCGTTCAGCATCTCAGTCGGGCTCGATCTGGGCTTAGCATACTGTCCGGCTATACGGCCAATACGAATGACGGGCTTGTTTGAACCCCAAATCAGTACCAAACTCATTTGCAGCAGAAGCTTGATCTTTGCATCGATTGGGTTGTCCGCGCAGTAGGAGAACAACTCGGCACAGTCACCTCCTTGCAACAGGAACGACTTTCCAAGTGCAGCATCGCGGAGACTGGCCTTGAGTCGCGCGATCTCTGTTGGCGTGACGATTGGCGGCAGACTCGATAGCTTGGTCAGCGCAGAGGATACTGCTGCTTGATCTTCATATGTGACGACTTGCTTGATGGGCTTTGACCTCCAGGCTGTAATTGTTAGTACGGGAGAATGAGCGTTCATGGTTCCTCTTACAAGCTGGCGACCATTCTTGAAAGCCGGCATCTGTCTCAGCTTCTTGCTTTGGCCTTTCCGGCAGTTGTGTCGAGTTTGCGCTCATCGTCGACGGAGTTGGTTGCGATTGTGTTTGGCCACTGGTTGCTGCCATGAATTGGGAAACGTAGTCGGTTAATTTTGCGTGCCCTTCGTTGTCCATAATGTGTTCTCTTCCAGTTGATGTGTCTAGGTACACTTCTTGACTAGTTCAGGGCTGTCTAGTTGCGACGCGGAAGATCACCTTTGAGTCACTTGTTAATATGGCAGTTCGGCAAGGGTTCGCCTGCAAGGAGACGTGACCAAAGGACGCAAACACATGACTCAAGGTACAAAATCTGCAACGAAAAGCGGACTGCGTGCGCAATACTTCATGACGTAACACAGCAAACTTACCCTGAGTATGCTGATAGGTGTGTAGCGAGTATATCGCCGCTTCTGCGTTGGTGTTCGTGTGTTAGATCTATGTTCCTGCCTGATGCGAGGTTTTGTGCAAGAATGTAGGAATTAGAAGCGTGCATAACTCGAGAAAGTCAACCAATGGCGGCCACTCTCTTTTCCCATTGGCCACATTTCCATAATCCTTAGCTGCCCCACAACCATCAGCTCTCCAATCCACTGGCGTCATTGTCTCTCCATCTTCCGTCGTCTATACAAGCCCTCTATATCCCCTCTGCGCTCTGCCAGCCTTCAAAACTGTATCAATCTACTCGCGACATCCACAATGGCCGAGCCCCAGCCCTCCACCGTCCAAGAAGGCGCCGCCGACCCGCACGCACCCACGAGCACAGCCGATGACCGCAAAGCCGCCGCCGCCCTCTCCACCCTCGACGCGCCCCAAGAAGGCGAGAATGGGCCGAAGAAAGAAGTCGATGGCAAGGCACTAGACAAGGCGATGAAGGGACTGAATGTAAAGGACAAGAAGGAGGGCGAGAAGAAGAATGTCAAGATCGAGGCAGCTGATGTTAACCTGCTGGTACGTTCACCTTGCAATAGACGCGCAAAGAGATGGATGTGCAGACATGTTGGAATCACTGGGCATAGACTGACAGTTGGACGAACAGGTCTCCGAACTTGAACTTACGAAGCCGAGGGCTACGGAGCTATTACGCGCCCACGATAGTAACGCGGTGAAAGCTATGACGGCGTTTGTCATGACGGCACCCTGAGCGATTGCATGGAAAGGACAATCATGCAAACACACAGAGCCGTCGCTATTGTTTGAGGCTGCACATATTGAGGCGTCGAAGGGGTCCGAGTATGGGACGAAATCCGGGCAGGCACTCGCATCTTCCGGGCTCAGGCCATCTGCTTGGACGATGTACAGCAACGGCCAATCTGCCCCCTGCCGCAACACAACTGGGCAATGCTAGATTGACGACTTTGGGAATAAGCGTTCAAGAACAGAAATAAATGGGATTATCACCGACAAGGCTTCCGTAGCATGAAAGACAAGACACCCACGAGAAGGTTTCGCGTTTCGAGACAAAAGAATTGATAGTCTACACTGGACTCTAGACATCCTCTACAAAGATAGATTCTCCTTAGCGATGATACGCCAGAAATCGACCACAAACTCTCCGCCCTCTTGCAACAGAGGAGCAAACGCTTCATGCTTCCCGATGGTCGATACTTCGCAAGCTATGTACTCCACCACCAGCTTTCTGAGATCTTCGATGCTCCCGTCAGGCTTCCTGTCTTCCCCATTATCATATGCGTATCTGGCCAGCTCAACCACATCGCCTACTCGTCGATCGTAGAGCTTGAACTTGAGAAGGGTTTGGTGGAGCTTGTGTAGAGCCAGGCGTTTGAGAGGGTCGATGAGGCGCATGCAGGCGAAGGTATAGAGACGTGCGTGCGCTAAGAAGATAGGCGTGAAATCTTGTTCTGGCGCGGAGTTCTCTGGGGGCAGGAAGCGTTCAAGCATTATGGTCTTGGGCTCTTGCGACATGAGGTATTCGCGCTGGCGGAAGCGTTGGCGCAATCTACGGGTTGCTTGGTTGAAGTCTGAATCCGAGACTTCCTCACCGCATAGAACTACTTCCGGTTCTCCGTCTGGTGAAACTTCCCAGTCATCTGCCGGTGGGACCTCGTCATTGTAGGCAGCCTCATCGAAATCGTCTTTCTTCACTGCGCCCTCATCCAGGGTCCAAGACGGCGCAGTGTAATCGTAACCTAAAGATGCGTGTACGAAGTCAGTGTTTGTCTCACATGCTGTTCGTACATAGTTAATTACTAACGATATGAGTACTCGACAAATCGAGCAAAGTCATCCGGCTCCATGTCCGGATACTCTACGGACCTTTCTTGCGACTGTACCATGCCATTGTTCACAAGTGCGTGAAAATGCCATGAGGTCGCGGCGACCGCTTTAGAGTGCACAACGAATGCTTTCTTCTCTTTGCCGATGTAGAAGGTGAACGGCTTCGATCGGATGAGACTATACACTGTCAGTCACCACGTTAAGTGACTGGTATTACATACTTACTCCTCAAAGGAACATGACTCTGATGGATCACCCATCTTCGCACTTTCTGAATACCTCTGAAGTGCCTAGCGACCTAGGTAGGTACATGTTGGAGGCATTCTGCTATACATAGTTTGAGAGATTACGCGCCTTCAATGCGGGGTCGTACAGTGCATTCGCATACATGTAGTATGCGCCTGGTGTAGTACAGCATGATTTTTCTGCCTGTGGCGTCCAGACACGTCTTCTGAACATGCAGCTTTCTGCACTGTGCCGCAAACGTCAAACAGATACCCAAGTACCGCCACACACGAAAATAGAACAGAACCATACTTTCGGTCAAGTACAGGATACCATGATGATCGTGTCTGAGCAATAGTGCAATATGATCATCACTTTACGTTGGCATTACCCTAAAGATCGCGAAGCGCGAGTATGCTTGGAAGGGCGCTTCGACAAACGCGCCATAGCTCTTGCCGCTGTAAGAGTTGGAGAAAGCCGCATTAGTTTACAGGCACCCAGGAAGCGCACATAAGGATAGCGAATATGAGCAGCGCGTGTAAGGCTAGCACTTGACGGGCGATTACTGCAAACCTACAAGCGTAAGCGAGCTCTGAGGCAACCGCAACCGCGTCTTGTCCGTTGCTTTTCCCATCTCAAAACAGGGTTCCACCACGCTGCGTCATCCGCGATCTTAGCAAGGTGATCGCGCGGGACGTTGCACATGGGGTTCCATGCTCGCCGCCGACGTTCTGGACGAATCGCGCGCTGCAGACCGCGATGATGTGCACCACGTACGTCACCGATCCGTGAATATGGTAGACGCTCCATACCTCACTACTCGTTGTTGAAGTCAACGTCCGGCAGCCAGATACACTAACGGCCGTCTACCAACTATCCATCTATCCTGTTTCTCTGCTTGCGCTACTAGCGCATGCAAGCTGTCAACACGGCGCCTCAAGTCCCCTCTCGTCGCGCTCTCGCTGGCATTGCGCTCATCTCTGTATTGTCGGCCGTCGAGAAGCAGCGCAAGAAGAAGGTGAAAGGCAAAGAAGACCAGCACGAGTTCAATACGACCGAAGATATGTCTGGTGAACTACAGACCATACCTGCGCGCCATGGCGTCGCAACTTTTGTGCCTAGAGGCAGGACGATCAAGGTCATTAACACATACGGAAAGCAGGTAGTCAGTATGTGGGCGTTTAGTCTGGGACCCCCGCCTGACGATGGAGATGGCGAGGAGGGCGAAAGGAAGGAATTGGACGACGAACAAATCAAGAAGGAAGCAGAGCAGATGAAGAAGGCTGTCGAGGAAGAGGGAGAGAAAGCTACAGAGGCGACAAAAGGAGAAGATGACGAGGCGAAGGAGCCGAAGAAGGGGGCAGATGGTAACGACAATGGTAAAGAAACGCAATCTACCGAAGAAAAAGCCGAAGACTCAAAGCAAGAAGCTGCTGAGGACCCACCCGAGCAGGCTCCCGATACGCCCAACAACGAGAAGACGACCGAAAGCACAGATTCATCGTCAAAGCAGCCCAACAAGCGCACATGGGCGTCATACCTTCCTTCTATCCCGTACCGCAGCAAAGGTGGAGCGAGCAAGCAGGAAGCAGAGCAGAAGCCTAGCCCTGAGCAGGAGAAGAAGCAGAATGAGGAGAACACTAAGAAATGGTCTTCATACCTGCCTACTGGAAAGAGTTTCTCTAGCTACGTACCAAACGTCGAAGTACCAGACTCCAAATCCGTCGTGAGCGCATTCAAGTCGAGCCATAACCGCGATCCGAACAAGAGCTACGCGGAGCAGTTGTACGACTTCTCGAAGACACCCGTGGGTGCTGGAACTATTGCCGGTAAGTCAAAGGATGCGACACTACGTTGTAAGAATCCGTACTGACACAGTGTAGCTGCAACCGGGTCAGGGTACGCATCCTCAGCTTACGCTGTATACTCCGCCTACGCTTCGACGAATCCTTCGAACTCTGAGCAACCTCCCATGGAGTACCTCTCTCTTCCCCACACGCGCGCTGCCTCGCACAAACTCGTACCCGAAGTCGATGACGAACTCCTGACCAACCTGCGCAACCCGATCGTCACTCTCATCGAAGACACCTCGCCTGGTGCGCACGATACACTGACGGCGGCGTGCGACGCGAACCAATACGCTGCTCTCGGTGTCGATAAGCCAGCGGAGCATGGTAGCTGTGCCGAGAACCTCGTTCTCGCACTCAAGGAGATCAACGAGACGGCAGGACTGAAAGGCCCAAAAGCAGTTGGCGCAGACATCTCCGTCAATATTGCACCCACGCCCCTTCATCTCTTTATGAATGCGCCTCTGCAATCCGAAGGTACATCCCACAGTGACGGCGCAGGCACAAAGGGCGTGACACTCAGCGTCGATGAGCCCAAGGGCAAGAAACGCTGCCACATCCGCTTCCGCGCCGAGCGAGACGTAGTCATTGTATTCAGCGCATGCCCCATGGACGTGGGCAAGCAGAACGGCGGACGCTGCATGGCAGCCAACTTCATGGTCGAAGACGTCCAAGAAGGCGAAGACCTCGCCTCATCCGTCGCATCTGGCAAAGCGAAGAAAGCACCGAAGAAGCTGAACCAGAAGGACAAGGCATATGACACGAAACCAAAGCCTAAAGAAGCGCAGCAGCCTAAGAAGGACGACACGGCGGAGAAGAAGGAAGCACCAAAGAAGCCAGAGTTGAAGAAAACGGAGTCGACTAAACAGGCACCTAAGAAAGATGGCGATGCGGCTGATAAGAAGAATGCTCCTGCGCAGAAAGATGAGAAGCCAGATGGCTCCACGACATCTGAAGAGCCGAAGGCAAAGAAGAAGCCTAAGAAGCTTCAGGTGCGTAGCCAGGGGGCGTAGACACCAACACAGTCCTCGGGAAGCTAGCTGCGATTGTGTGCCGGCCGTCGTTATTGCCGTGGTTCAATTTGCCGGTTTGAGCATTGAAATTAGGGTTTTGTACAAGAGCTCTGGGTACTTGTGCCTTGATTTATGTAAACAAGTAATGTCTATGATACTTCTTGACTTTGGCGTGTACCTGTGGGTCTGCCAGTCTTGTGATGAAGTTTTGCGGCATTGGAAACGAAAGGAAGTACATCCAATATGGGAGTAGAGAGAATAATGATCAAGTTGCACCATGGCGAGCTGAAGGATAAAGGAAGTCATGAGGAAAGAAGATGGATTTGGAATACCGAGAAGACACATCAACGAGGGTATGTATGCTACATCCACCTATCTCCCACTCAGACCTTCACACACACCTATCAACTACTCAATCAACCTCTTCTCCACCCACCTAACCCCCTGGCTCCAACTTACTCCCCTTTCCAAGCCGTAGCCTCAGCCCCCCTCCCCCTAACATAAACCGTCTCCATCCCCCTCGGCACAGCCGTAGGCTGCGCAACCGGCTCCCTCTTCCCCCACGAGATATACGTCGGCGGCTCAGGCTTCGGCCACGAGATACTCTGCCAGGGAAACTCCAGCCCAATACTGTTCTGCTGCGGCGCTGGCACGGCTTCTCGCTCTGCTACAGCGGGAGCTGGGGCGGCAGTAGGTTCAGGCGCGCGCTTCTTCTCTTTGCCCCAGATGACGGTGTAGGTTGGGGGGTTGAGGCCGACGCTGTTGGGCTGCGTGGGCGCGGGGTTGGCGGGGATTTCTACGGGGCCGTCGTCGTCTTCGTTGTCCGCGGGGAGTTCAGGTGAAGATGTGGGTAAGGCATCATCGTCTTCTTGGCGCTTTTTGCCCCAGATTACGGTTACGGTGGGCGGGTTCAGTCCGATGCTGTTTGCTTGGGTTGGTTGGGAGGGAGGTGGAAAGTCGTCTTCTGGGTAGTCTGGGTCTTCTGGGAAGGGCTCCTCGGGAAAGGGCTCCTCGGGGAAGGGTTCTTCTGGGTCGGAGGGGTGGGGCTCTTCTTCGGAGGGAGGGGCTGTTGGTTCGGGCTCGTCGTAGTCCCAGGTTACGCTGTAGTTGGGTGGACCTACGGTGATGTCTGCTGAACGTGTGGAGGTGGAGGTGGAGGGAGGACTTGGGGTTGTGGAAGGGCGAGGAGGACTGGGCGTCGGTGTTGGGGTGGGCTTTGGGATGGCAGATGGTGTTGGTGTAGGCGTAGGGGTGGGCTTGGGTGTATATGTAGGCTTAGGCGTTGTTGTAGCTACAGTCGAAGACTTGGATGATGACTTGGAGGTAGACTTTGACGTGCTCTTTGAAGTGCTCTTCTTCGTGGTAGTCTTTGTCATCATAGTCTTACTCGTCTTAGACTTCTTGGTGGTCGTAGAAGTTGGTTTTGCGTTTCTCTTATTCAAATCCCAGCTCACGCTGAATTTGGGCGGAGAGAGGCTGATGATAGCGCTTTTGGTCGCTGAGGGGACTGGAGCTGGGGAAGGTGTTGGCTTAGCAGTTGTCGACGGCTTTAGTGTCGAAGTTGGCTTCTTAGTAGACGTCATAGTGGACTTTGCGGTGGACTTCATCGTCGTTGGCTTCGGTGGCCATGGGTTCCATGGAGGGTAGCCGGGTTTCTTGGTAGATGAAATCTTACTCGATGAGGCAGACTTAATAGAAGAAGACACTGGAGGTTTGTAACTCGTGACAGAAGCGGAGCTAGTCATACTGGAGTTCGACCAGATAGGGGGAAGAGATACGATGGAGGAGTACTTCGAAGTTGGCTTTGGCGTTGGCGTTGGTTCCGGTGTAGGCGTTGAGGACGCGCCTGGACCATCTCCGTCCCAGGTAATACTGTAAGATGGTTTTCCGATGCTGAACTGATCGCTAGGCTTAGGTGGGGGATAACCAGGCTCTTCAGGCTCTTCCGGTTCAGGAGTTGGCTCGGGCCCATCAGTGGCCCAGCTCACCCAGAAGGATGGTTTACCGATGCTAAACTGATCCGTCGGCTTAGAAGGAGGAGGGTAGTCGGGTTCTTGGGGAGCAGGTGTGGGTGCAGGCCCGCTCGTCTCCCAGCTGATCCAGCCGGACGGTGTACCAATACTGAATTGATCAGTAGGCTTGGCTGGAGGCGGGTACTCAGGTTCTTCTGGAGCATCTATGGGAGCTGGGCCGGTGGTTTCCCAGCTGATCCAGCCCGATGGTGTTCCAAGGCTAATCTCATCAGTTGGCTTGGATGGGACAACGGGCTCTTGTGGCTCTTCGGTGGGTTCTGAGTTGCCAGTGTCCCAAGAGACACTCTGTTTGGGCGGAAGAACGCCAATCTGGCGATTTTGTAAACCAGCAGGTGCTGCGCGAATGCTATAAGAAGGTTAGTGACAGCTTGCCAGCTTAGTAGACGTGACTAACCTAATGGCAAGACCTAGCAGTGCCAGCACAGTGTTCCTTGCAGGAGCCATGTTCAATCAGCAGAGTCTCACGAAGGATTGATTGACAGGTTATAAGGACATCTCAGCATCAACCCAATGTTCGCGAATGTACGGCAGAGTTATAGACTTCGCTCGGCTCACCATTCTGGCCGGCCTGACCGCACAAGCGACGATACTGTCTGTAAATGAAAGATACGAGCCTAGACACCATCGTGCCGTACGGAACATCGCTTGCACGTGTGCGATACTCCAGACATTGCATTAGCGATGCTTGGTAGTTGTGGTTCCGGGCTCTAGGTCGTGCTTTCGATCTCGCAGCGCAATATATCCAGATAGCCGTCGGGTACAGCTGTGGCATGACCTGGAAAGGCCTAAATATAGCGATAAACCGTACTCTATAGAGCGTTGATTCGGCGAAACGTGGGACCGTCGGCAGAATTAAAGTGCACGTTGTTTGGCTAATTGCTGGATATTTGATGTGATCGTGACATGCATGCGAACAACCGAGAAGTCCGGGGTCGCTAACGCAATGCCCTTGCAGCTTCATATAAGACGGATCCAGCTCTACATCGCCCAACGTATTCAAAACGTTATCTGTGTACCGTCCTCGCCTGGTCTGGAGGCGGACATGCTTGGCGCTTTCTTGTCCAGACTAAAATGGCATGCGAGGATTTCAACATTCGCTTTGGGAAAGGTGGAAGCTGGTAGCGACTTACTCCAGGGTACCATGCAGTCCATCTACGCTCCAGATCATCTATGTTTAGACAAGACGAGATCAGTCTTGTAGATACTCGTACTGATAACGTCCTTGGCAGTTTTTCAGCCAGTGTGGCATCTGTTTGAAGCCAGCCATACTTTCCTGCCGGTAGCCGACGCGGTCTTGATAGATGCATGCATGGCTGATGAAGAAGCCAATCCAGGCAACAGCTGAGTTCTTGTGTTTTGGCGAGGTGTCGAGAAATGCTCACACAATTTGTGTTGCATACACGTGGTATGTAACGTCAAAGTTTTACCCGTCCGCCGGGGGATCCAACAGCTGGTCCAGAGGCCACTTGCGTATCGCTCTTATGCTGAGTGGGGAGACGTGACCCGCTTCATACATTTCAAGACCAGCCCAACCTATCATTGCAGCATTGTCGGTGCAGAACTTGGGCGGTGGAAAATGCAACTCAACATCCGGATAACCATGGGCGCAAAGCGTCTTCGCAAGTCTTACAGCCGTTAGCATCCCAGTCGACGAAATTATGTGTTCTCGCTACTGCAGGCAGACTTACATGTGCCGGAGAAACGAGTTGGCAGCCACGCCACCAGCCATGACAACCGCAGGCACGGCTAGAGTATCTTCTTGAGTCTGCAAGCCTAGAACTACTCGGGAAGCGACATGCTCAAATGCTGCGCGCATGGTCTCGCGTGCAAGATCCATGCGCTCTTCAAGGCTAACGTCTGCCGCCGTTCGCTCGACTTTGTTGAATTTTCTACTGACCGGATCCATGCCAAACCGAACGATGCGCTCAACCATTGTCGTGATACCTGAAAAGCTCAGCTCAAGACTGTTGATCTTGACACCTCCACCTGATTTAGTCAAGGGCCGATTGAGTGCCCAGCCCCATTTTGTCGCGCTCTTCTGCATAGCGTCTTCATGATTCAAAGGAACTTGGTACCAATCGTATAGGTGTCCATGAGTATCCAAGTATGTCTTGGCTGAATAGGTTGGTGGCCTCGTTACATGGGTTGATGCGTCGTCAGGTATTGACTTGCGGGAGCGATCGGGCAACGAGAATGCCTCGAGGAGCGCTCCATACATGGTGCTCTTTGAGGTTTCTAGTAACTCTGTAGGCAGCACTACACGAGCGATCTTGTCCAAACACTCTCCCGCAGCAATGTCTTTTGTAGAACCCAGCACGCGGTGGTCCGTCAAAGACGCCGAGTGTATGAGCAGCGTATGACCACCTGAGGCGAGGATGGATAGGAACGGGAACTTTGGCGTGGTTTGTATCGACGTCGAATCGTAGATGCCGCTGTGTTCAGGCTCGATCTGGGCTTCGAGGGCGCTGACCATGCGTGGCGTAAGCGCATGAGCCTGCATGTGGTGGACTCCGACGAGAGGTTTCTAGTATCGCTATCAGCAGCAAGTCCGTAGAGAGAAGCTCGCGCAGTACCTGCCATGCTACAGCGAGTCCCTTGGCGGTATCAAGACCCGTGAAGAGATTACTGCGCATGCCTGGCCCACGAGTGACAGACACAAAATCAGGCAGCCTTCGTGTCGCGAGATCGACCGTGCTTGCTTGCGCATCTTCTGGAGGAATCTCTCCATCTCGCATCGGCAGAGAGCGCATAGCTTCATGGAGAAGCATAGCCAGGTTTTCTTGGTGCGACAGAAGGGACACCAGCGGGTGAACGCCCTGATAGACGGCATTGTCCGATGTCACTTTCTTGTGGAAGTGCAACTGCGCTGTCGTCCGGCCGTGCCGAGTCTCTTTTTCCACTATGGCGACCGAGGTATCATCGCAAGACGTCTCGATGGCCAGCGTCATCAGACAGCGGCGAGGCCTCCATTGCGGGGGCGGAAGGATTCGCGATCGGACGACGGCTTGGAGTGTTCTGCATCGAGGTCGCATGCCTCGCAGGTCGGCAAGGGCTTGGTGTCGGCGAGACGTGGTGTTGATGCACAATTCTGCATTACCGGCGGAAGGGTTCCGAGCGGCCTGGGCCCTGTGACGTACTGGCTAGCACCCGAAGCTTCGAGCCTCACATGCCAACACGCCCATTTGACATCACCTGAGTCGTCTCCCCTAACCGTCTCGACGATGCGATTTACACCCGACGTTTCTCCCCCTCATGGCTGACGTAGACAAGAAGACGGATGGCCCCGAGCCATATTCCTCGACGGGCTTCGACTTCACCCTATTGCCCGACTACGCGAACGACTTTGTCGAAGAAGACCATTTTATCGAATTCGAGAAAGCCCTCGCTGCGCCTGAGAATTCACCATCCACCGAAGACCTCACGGCTCTGCCGCCCGATCGAACCTTCATCTCCGCCCAAAACGACTGGCGGCCGGTCCACCAGCGCGTCAAGCGGCGCAAGAAGAGCAAGGCGCCCCCGCGACGCGGCAAGGACGAGACGCGCGAAGGCTTCGTCTATGTGCTGCTCAAGTGGCCGCTGCTCCTGGTCGTGCTTGGGTGGCTGTTCTTCCTCAGCATCGCCTACGTCTTTACTCGCCTGTACATATACCTATACGAGCACTGGATCACATGGCGAGGCACACGGCAGAGACTAAGGCAGCGGCTGCAGGATGCGCGATCCTACCAAGAGTGGATTGAGGGCGCAAAGGAGCTCGACGCATATCTGGGCAACGAGTCGTGGAAGGAGAAGGCCGACTATGCCTATTACGACAGCAAGACGATTGCAAGAGTACACCAGCAGATGGTCAAACTGCGGGAAAAGGCCGAAGCAGAAGAGAAGAGCGGGCCAGGATCAAAAGCCTCACAAGGCCAACACACGGCTGTCGAGGACCTTCGTGCGCTCCTAGAAGGTAAGCGCCCCGTCTTTCCCACGCCGCAGAACATATCTAACGTCGCATTTAGCCTCCATGAAGAACAACTTCGTCGGCTTCGAGAACCCCCGACTGTACAGCGAGACGTACTACGGAACCAAAGACCTCGTCCAGAAATTCGTCGACGAAGCCGAGACGTCGCTCACTTTCCTCCTGCAAACCACACAGCTCGATGCAGAGAACAAGCGCGCCCTGTTCAAACACCTCGGCAGCAACTTCGGTCGTACTGCGCTATGTCTGTCTGGAGGAGCGACATTTGCATACTACCACTTCGGTGTGGCCAAGGCTCTGATGGACGCCGAATTGCTGCCCGAAGTCATTACTGGTACATCTGGTGGAGCTCTCGTGGCCGCACTACTATGCACGAGGACCGACGACGAACTCAAGAAATTGCTCGTACCCGCTCTGGCTCATCGCATCACGGCTTGCCACGAAGGTATTCTTACATGGTCAAAGAGATGGTACAAGACTGGAGCGAGGTTCGACAGCGTCGATTGGGCAAAGAAGTGCGCCTGGATGACTCGTGGCAGTTTGACGTTCAAGGAAGCATATCAAAGGACTGGACGTATACTGAACGTCTCTTGTGTGCCCTCCGACCCCCATTCCCCGACCATCTTAGCCAACTACATCACGGCTCCGGACTGTGTTGTCTGGTCAGCAGTTCTCGCATCTGCTGCCGTCCCTGGAATTCTCAACCCCGTCGTCCTCATGAAAAAGAACAAGGACGGCACTCTTTCACCCTACTCTTTTGGACACAAATGGAAGGATGGAAGTCTCCGAACGGACATTCCACTGAAAGCGCTGAACCTGCACTTCAACGTCCGATTTTCAATCGTCAGCCAGGTCAACCCTCATATCAATATCTTCTTCTTCTCATCCCGTGGCTCGGTTGGTCGACCTGTCACCCATCGCCGTGGACGCGGATGGAGAGGTGGTTTCCTTGGTTCCGCCACAGAGCAGGTACGTCAACCACACAACGGACTCTCAATACGCATGCTAATCAATTGATTCAGTATCTCAAGCTCGATCTTAACAAATGGCTAAAGGTGCTTCGCCATCTCGAGCTTCTACCGCGACCACTAGGCCAGGACTGGAGTGAACTCTGGCTGCAACGCTTCAGTGGGACCATTACCATCTGGCCCAAGTCCATACCTTCAGACTTTTTGTATATCCTCACGGACCCAACCCCAGAGCGACTAGCACGCATGATACATGTTGGCCAACAGTCGGCTTTCCCCAAGCTGAAGTTCATCGCGAATCGTGCGAAGTTGGAATATGCCATTCAGGAAGGAAGACGGAGATTCAGACCTCGTGGGGCACGCGATGACGAAATTGTCAACACTCTCAGCGAAGAAGACCTTCGTAGCTTGCTCAAGCGCACAGGGAGCGATGGCCCTGACGGTGGGTCTCTATACCCAGCTTCAGAATCAGAGTCCTCCTCCACTGCGGGACCATCGCGGCCCAGCTCGCCCGTAAATCTCCCTCTTGGCCTTACATTCGCTCGTAAGAAGAAGAACGCGCCAGCTGATCTAGCAAACACTACTGAGAAGCCAGACGTCCCCGACAGTCCATCGTTGGGGAAACGATTGAGTGGATGGTGGTCCGCTATGTCTCCTCAAGCTACTACACACTCTACAGCCCTCAGAGCCCGTCCCCGTGATTCGCCATTCAGTCACGATCGTCCTAATTCGATGTTCGAGTTCCGACCAAGCGGCGACATTATAGATGTTCCTACGGGAAGAAAGCAGAGTAGGGTTTTCGACGACTCGGATGATGCCGAGGGAAGCCAAGATGTATCAAGGCGCAGACAGCAGCACAAAGGAGGCATGTTTGGCGACACCGATGCTGGTATGAAAGACGCTGAGGATCATGGCGAGGCAGCAGATTTTGGGGACGATGAGGAAGACCGAGACGAAGTGCAAAATGTTGGAGTGGGTCTTGGTCTCGAGGGGCAGGGTTTATAGATTGCCTACCTTCACCTTATACCTAGATTAGAATGTAAAAATATTAATGGCACAGTTATTTATCTTTAGCTTATGACACGCTTCTTTCAACGCCGCGAAAGCCGTATAGAACGTAGACAGTGTGTATGAAGGCATGATCTAGCACCATCAAGCATCTTGCCTCATAATGACTCTTTGATCTTTTCTTAAGACTTATATCTCGCACATGTCCGGATGCTCTTGCGACCATGCTAGCGCTTATGCACGTGATAGTCGCGTTTGGTAGGCTTGGCATGTCGTCATCGAGAACACGCTCTGAACGCGCGATCACACGGCAGCCTGCGCCTGTCAGAAATCAACTCGACGACCACTTCCACCCCTCCAAACAGATGGACAACGCCCCCAGAAGAGCGCCATGGGTGTCACTGGCCTCTGGACCGTTCTGCAGCCCTGCGCGCGGCCGATCAAGATCGAAACGCTGAATAAGAAGCGCCTCGCCGTCGATGCCTCCATCTGGATATACCAGTTCCTCAAGGCCGTGCGCGACAAGGAAGGAAACGCTTTACGGAACAGCCATATTGTCGGTTTCTTTCGCCGAGTATGCAAGCTTCTCTTCATCGGCATCAAGCCCGTCTTCGTCTTCGATGGCGGCGCACCGGCGCTGAAGCGACAAACCATCAACAACCGCAAGTCGCGACGTGAAGGTAGACGAGAAGATGCGGTCCGGACAGCTGGAAAGTTGCTGGCTATACAAATGCAGAGGGCTGCTGAGGAGGAGGAGAAGAGGCAGAAGGAAGCTGCAAAGCACCCAAGGGAGGAGCCACCGCAACAGGAGGAAGAGATACCCGACAATCTGGTCTATGCGGAGGAACTTCTGCAGACGCCCCAGGAGCGAACAGAAAATCGCACCTTCAAGAAGAAGGATCAGTATCACCTTCCAGACCTCGGCAAGTCCATGTCGGAAATGGGTGCTGCGAATGATCCCAGGGTCATGTCGCTCGAAGAGCTGGAGGAGTACGCACGTCAATTTGACAGAGGCGAAGATATCAATGTCTATGACTTCTCCAAGATTGACTTCGATGGTCATTTCTTCCAGAGCCTGCCTCCGGCTGATAGGTACAATATCTTGAACGCAGCCAGGCTACGAAGTCGACTCAGGATGGGACACTCAAAAGAACAGCTTGACGCAATGTTTCCCGACAGGATGGCCTTCTCCAAGTTCCAAATCGAGCGTGTGCGCGAACGTAACGAACTTACGCAGCGATTGATGAACCTCAACGGGATGAACGACGATGCATTTGGCGCAGGCGGATTCAATCGCGTTGCGGGCGAGAGAGATAGGGAGTATGTTCTCGTCAAGAACGACGGAGTAGAAGGTGGTTGGGCCCTCGGAGTCGTACTGAACAAGGAAGAGGGCAAAGCTCACAAGCCGATCAACGTGGACCTACCAGAGCGCCCTGCTGAAGAAGAACAAGAATGGGAGGACGATGAAGACTTCGAGGACGTTCCCATCGAGGGCCTGAACAGGCTGCCAAAGCCCAAGGGGGGCTTGAGCGCCCAAGAGAAGGAGGGCCGTGAGTTCATCGCCAACGAGCTTGCGACACGACGCAGAAACCTTTACAAGTCGAGGAAAGAGAAGCCAGTACAGTCTAAACCACAAAGGGCTACGCCGGTCAACCAAGATCCAGATTCGTTGTTCCTTGCGGACGATAACGAAGAAGAGGAAGATTGGGAGAACGTTCCGATGAGCGGTGCGAACGATGTGGATGATGCAGGGGATGATGTCGAGAACGAGCAGTTACAGCAAGCCATTGCCTTGTCAATGCAGCCCGAGAAGCAAGCGGTTGCTGAAGAATCTGACGACGATCCAGTGCGTGAAGTTTTTGAACAGAAACGTGCCGCTGAAGCCAATCCTTTCGCTGGGACGAAGGGTTCTGGAATGGCTATCGCAAGGCTTGCAAATCAACGCAGTAACAAGCTTGCTCCAAAAGGCCCCTTTGAAGGAAGCGACAGCGAAGAGGATATGGACTTGCAGGCTGCACTAGCGGAGTCTCGCAAGTCCAAACGTCCAGTTAAGCCAAAGAAATCGTCATTTACACAACAGCACCCAACACCAGCACCCGCTGTCAAGTCTACGCCAAAGCCGAAGGACGCTGCCGGTTTTGATGGGCCGCTACCCTTCGAAAGACTCAACCTAGGCAACTCTCTTTTAGGCAAGAAGAAAATGGACAAGCTCGAAGAAGACAACGCAGGCGGTTTCGAAAAGGACTATGGGCAAGATAAGAAGGATGCCGTGCCACTTCCACCGTGGTTCAGCGGCCAAAGAGATATTGCAAAAGAAGTGAATGCTCAACGGCAAGAAGAGAAGGAACAGTGGGAAGAAGCACGTCAGGAGGAGAAGTCCAGATTCCAGTTCCAGCAGCTCCCAACCCTTCGAAAGCCAGAGACCAAAGAAGTTATTGATTTAGATGCGCCAGCTAGCCAAAATCAGGACCAAGTGATTGCAATCGACTCAGACGACGAGGCTGATGCACAGATGGAAGACGTTCCAGTTGAGGATACCAAATTGAGGATGGGCGATCTCGCTGACAAAGTCAAGGCGGAGCCCCCTAAACCGCTTTCTCCGCAGCAGAAGTCGCCTCCCCGCCAAGATCCTAGTCTGGTGAAGAAGACCCCATTTGCGGATGATTCTGATGATGAGCCAGTGGATTGGTCTGAGAGCGAGCCTGAAGATGAAAGACATGTACAGCATAAGTCGACCGCTGACGGGAAGTCAGAACCAACCGTTGTGCAGCCTCCAAAGTCTGCATCCGAAGAATCCGAGGAGTTCGAGGATGTACCCATGCAAACGGAGACAGCCGCTTTGACTGAACCCGCCAAGTCGGCATCGCCAGAGTTTGAGGACGTGCCTATGCAGGGCGAACCTGTTGCAACAGCAGCTCTACAACCAAAGTCACCATCGCCAGTGTTTGAAGATGTTCCCATTCGCCAGGAACGACCACGTCGACCACCAAGGGAGCTATCGCCTTTACAAGGTCCAGACGATCTGACAAAGCCTATCGTTCCTCACAGTGGCGTAGCAGATGACAGCGCACCTTTAGAAATGCCTGAAGGCAACGACTCGGACCAGTACTCCGATCCTGAGGACGAAGAACTCTTCGCATCTCTAGCGAAAGAAGCAGAAGAGCATGCGCGATTCGCTCAAGAACTGTCCAACAACACTGCAGCCAGGGTCAATTTCGATGACGAGCTCAAACAGCTCCGCGCACAGCAAAAGAAAGACCGTCGAGATGCGGATGAAGTCACCCAGACCATGATATCCGAGTGCCAGCACTTGTTAACTTTGTTCGGATTGCCGTACATCACAGCGCCTATGGAAGCCGAAGCTCAATGCGCTGAACTGGTCACACTTGGCCTTGTGGACGGCATCGTGACCGACGACTCCGATACCTTCCTCTTCGGTGGTACGCGTGTCTACAAGAACATGTTCAACGCAGCCAAGTTTGTCGAATGCTACCTCGCCCAAGACCTCACCAATGAATTCAGCCTCACACGCGAGAAGATGATTGCAATCGCCCAATTACTTGGCAGCGACTACACAACAGGCATTCCAGGCATCGGGCCCGTGACCGCGCTTGAAATCCTCTCCGAGTTTCAAGACCTAGAGTCTTTCCGAACATGGTGGGATGGCGTCCAAAGTGGAACTATCAAGAAGGAAGAAGACGCAAAGAAACCGTTCCGAAAACGGTTCCGCAAGAACCAGGCTACCAAACTCTTTCTACCACCAGGGTTCCCAGATCCTCGCGTAGCGGAAGCTTATCTTCATCCCGAGGTCGACAGTGACCCTGAGCCGTTCCAATGGGGCGTCCCCGATCTGGCTGCTTTGCGTTCTTTCTTGAGTTCTCAGATTGGATGGAGTCCTGAGAGGACGGATGAGGTGCTTGTTCCTGTTATCAAGGATATGAATCGCAGGGAGAAGGAGGGCACGCAGGCGAACATTACTCGGTTCTTTGAGGGGGGTGTCGGGGCTGGCGCTTTTGCGCCGAGAGTGAGGAATGCGGAGAGTGGGCCGAGTGGGAAGAAGAAGGGTACTGGGGCGGCTGGAAAGAGGTTGGGTGCTGCGTTGAATCGATTGGCGGGGAAGGATGGAGAGGTAGGAGATGGAGTGGCGACTGCAGGTGGAGAGGCAGAAGCCGTGCATGAGACGACTACTGGTGGAACAGGCAGGAAGAAGAGGAAGGCTGCAAGTAAGCCTGTGTCGTTGGCTGAAAAGGAGGATGGAGATGCGACTGCCAGTGTTGAGGAAGAGGAAGAAGATGAGCTTTACAAGGAGCCCACAGCGAAGAAACCACGGAAGACGCGGAATGGGAAAGCAGCCAAGTAACTTGGAACAATCTCGATATCATCTATCATTACATCTACCCAACCCTTATCTTACACAATACAACATCCATTCTAATGTCCTCATAACTTCACACTCCTGCCCTCAATCTTCTTCAAGTCCTCTACCGTGAACCTCTTATAAGTCCCGTCCCTCAACCAATACAACGTATCCCCCTTCTCCTCTACAACCCCCGGATCAATCCCCTCCTTCTGCAACTCGACCTTCTGCTGCTTATTAGTCCCCGTCAACTGCATCTCCCTGGTAACCCGAATCCAAACAGGCACCGCAAACGCGGGCAACTCCTTCTTAACATGCTGCGCCAGCTCCGCAAGCAACCTCTCCCCCACCTCACCAACCCCCTGCTCAAACACAACCGCCGCACACCCCGCGCGCCCATCATGTCCCGGAACACTAACACCATATACATTCGCCTCAGCAACACTGTCGTGTTTGCCCACGGCCTCCGATACCTCAGCCGTAGACACATTCTCCGCTTTCCAGCGAAACGTATCGCCAATGCGATCGACGAACCAAAACCTTCCTTCCGCGTCCCAGCGCATGAGATCGCCAGACCGGAAATACGCGTCCCCTTTCGTCTTGACATCGCGAATAATCTTCGAGTTCGTCGCCTTCTCGTTGCCGTAGTAGCCCTGGAACCCGTCTTTTATATTGTCCGCATCCAGTTTACCGAGTAACTCGCCAGGTTCGTTGTAATCGCTGATGTGACACAGACCGGTTTTGGGGTCGCGGAGGGGCTCCGGGGGATCGGCGTTGGGATCCATACGCACGAGGGTGAGTTTGCGCGTCATGAGGAAGTTGGCGAGGAGGCCGTTGCGGGCGATTGCGCCGCTGGAAAAGGAGTTTGAAGAGCAGTTGAAGAGGCCGCCGGGGGCTTCGGTTGCGGCGTAGAATTCGTAGATGGTGCTGATGCCGAAGCGTTGTTTGAAGGGCTCCCAGACGTCTGGGCGCAGGCCGTTGCCAAAGGCGGCGCGGAGGTGGTGTTGTCGGTCGAGGGGCGAGGGCGGCGCGGAGAGCAGGTAGCGACATGTTTCGCCGACGTAGTGCAGGATTGTGGCGTGCGAGGAGCGGATTTCGGGCCAGAAGGTTTTGTGGGAGAATTTCTTGGAGAGGTGGATTGTGCTGCCGGCGCGGAGGACGGCGCAGGCGCCCAAGACGGAAGCGGAGCTGTGGTAGAGGGGCATGGAGGTGTAGACGATGTCGTTCTTTAGTGACATCCAGCTTGCGGCGAACTTTGCGCCGCCGCCGCATTTGCCCCAGGACATTACGGCGGGTTTGGGCAGGCCCGTCGTGCCGGATGTGTAGATGAGCATGGCCATGCTGCTACGCTTTTGGTCGGAGCGAGCCGAGTCGGGGAGGCGCGTCGGCGGGTGCGTGAGGATGGTCGAGGTCAGGGCGTCGTCGAAGAAGATGATTTCGAGGTTTCGCTGCGCAGTCAAAGGCTCAGAGACGGCGCCCGCTTCGACGGCCGCTTGGGGAGTCTGTGTCTGGTTCTTGACTGATTGTGGGACGTCGGACGGTTCCTGCTCAAACGTGTATTTGACCTTGTCTGCGTGGTGGACGCGAGTGAGGCCATGCTCCTTCAGCGCATCTTCGCTGAACTTGTCCCTGCTCTCCTGGTCCACCAGCACCAGGCGCGCGGTGCTCGTCTTGACCGTATGAACCAGCGGCTTACCGGAGAGGTTGTAATTGATAAAGGCGGGCTTTGCGCCAATGCTCCAGAGGCCGAACCAGACCCAGATGAAGACGTCCGAGTTGACAAAGTCCATTGCGACAATCTCATCCTTGTCCACGCCCTTGCTCTTCAGCCAGTTCCCGTACCGCAGCACGACGTCGTAAGCCTGCGCATACGTCCATGTCTTGCCCTGGAAGATGATCCACGCATGGTCTGCGCGCGCAGAGGAGCGGGCATGCGCCTCGAGTTCGTAGAAGAGGTTCAGCGTGTCGCGTCGTTCCTGCTGCGCGCCGACGATGCTGCTGCCGATGAAGGACGACAAGAGGGGCCAGTCGTAGGTGAAGCCATGGCGGCCATTAAGATACGCGAGACCAGCTGCGGCGGCGGGCAGCGCAAAGGGAAGAACTGGCAGTGCAATGTGTCAGCGAGCTGCGCCGTGTGGTTACAGGCTGAGTGACGCGAGATTACCTGACATAACCGGTAACCAATAGATCTGGAGCAACAACGAAACGTATAAAAAAATGCTACAACCGCGCAATGTCCAGTATTCGCATAGACAAAAGATGAGACTTGATCAGATACAATCCACTCATCAACTTTCCGCGACACCCCGTTGTCGCCAGCTAGTGACGTTTGACCACACAGCTAGCGGCAGTGGGCACCATGGGAGCTGTGGAGCCGAGGCATTTAGGGGCACCCCAGTCGT
Organism: Alternaria triticimaculans; assembly: GCF_023758025.1. Taxonomy (NCBI): domain Eukaryota; kingdom Fungi; phylum Ascomycota; class Dothideomycetes; order Pleosporales; family Pleosporaceae; genus Alternaria; species Alternaria triticimaculans. Next base: position 415,811 of record NW_026055969.1, read on the forward strand.
CTCTCGAGTAAGCCTTCCAACCTCCCCTCCGATATCCTGAGGTGGCTGCATTCCCCTCATCGCCCAGACATGGCCAACCTCTTGCGTTGCCCGTGGAAAGCCACATGCTGCTCCACGTCGGTGGCATGTGAAGTATAGTAAACTATCGGCAAGACGATGGCTACACGTCACGTCTGGAAGCTGTGACACGCACAAAGAAGACATGTCAGTATCATAGTCAAACAATCTCAAGTAGGATTGCCGCTTGCGGCAGCCACCGCAGCTGTTTGCTTCAGATGGCCTTTGTCCAGTACCCGGCCATCATGACAAAGACGCCTCCAGACTACTGCACACTCAAATGCCGTCCGGCATCACGGCAAGAGGCGTATCGATTTTCCACTTGATCAGGTTCAAGAGTCGTCTGAAGCATAGACGTCTTGGTATGTTTGCTACATGCATGAATGAAGTGTCATCTGCTAATGCGCTCAAGTGAGCAAACATTGTCCCAGATCAAGACAGGCGCTTCCAGTAGTATTTGGCGTCTGCAAATCGCAACCTTGAGATAGCCCTATCCCCAGATCACATGGATATCTCAGCTTTCGAACACGTCCCTCCAGTTAGCAAGGAGGAGCCGACACAGCGAGAGATCAACGACAGACGATTAGCTCAAGCGATCCGCTACCTGGATAACGAAGGAGGCGATGACACTGATAGCACTTACATGAATCACGTTGAGAGGATCGACGAGGATCTCCTCCAGCGACTTCCTCCGCAAGAGCGCAACTTCGACGACCAGCTGTATGAGCGCGCGCAAGCTATGATTCGTCAAGCGCGGCTCGAATATGAGGAAGAGGTTGCGCGAGAATATTCATCGTCTTCGTTAGGCGGGGATTCCCCTAAGCCGATGATGATAGAAGACGTACCAGACTCCTACACGCCTTCTGCAGCGCAAGCTCTTTACCGAAGAGGCGATACACCGGACGAACCTCAGGCCATGCCCCGCAAACAAGTGCCTGCGGCAGAAACAAAGGTACGGCGCGAGGAACGGTTCAAGTACGGTGGCCCGAACAACGAACCTGAAAGGTGGCACAAGAACTATCCAGCCTCGCTGCCGTTTCCAGAGACCTTCCAGATGGCGCATTGGGAGAGTCTCAAGATTGACTTTGATCTTTCCGAGTCTGGCAAGAAAATGAAGGCAGAGGGCAAGATTGTCGAGACCAACATACCTTTTGATCGCCCTGAATTGGAGCAGTACAAGAACCTCCCGGTATACGAGTCTGGGTCACGCTTCAAGCTTCCCATACCCAGTGCCGAAGTTCAAGAGGAGATCAGCAAGTTGGGAACTCCTGGAAGCCTGGCAGAGATTGTGGAAGGATGGAACCAAAATGATGATAAAGTGCGCGCCGGCAACTATAAATATGCGCCACGAGTCTTCCTGGACAAATTCTCCGCAGGAACTCAAGGTGAGCAATGTAGTTTTCTTTTGGATGTGTCTCGCTAACATTAACCTAGTAGATCCTACAACGATCCGCGATGCTGTCAACACGACACCTGTCAAGTCTCGTACTGGTGCTATGGGCCGCAGTATTGATCAGCCACGCCTAGAAGACGAGGATGCGCATGCTATAGGGGACAAAGCTCGTGCCGCACAGTCGGCAGCTCGCATAGCTCGTGAAAAGGTCCGTAAGGCAGAGGAAGCTCTCAACGCAGCAAAGCAGGCGAACCTGGAAATACCTACACGAACCCCACAAACCACTTCACCTGTCGCTAGGAAGCTCAACCGAGAGCGGGCGACATCCCTCGAGCGTAGCCCGAGACGCCAGAGCGGTGTCAGTACTGCAGCTCCCAGTCCTGCATCGCCGGATAAGACTAGTATCCATCCACAGGTAGTCATTCCGAAAAGGCCAAATGATCGTCAGACAAAGCCTACCCCAGATCAGACCAACGTCGCTACCCCCAAGACTACCACCAAGAAACAGCCCAAGCGTAAACGCAGTCTCAGCGAACAAAACTACACCCCCGAGACCAAGCGTTCAAAGTCTATCGTCTCTTCCTCGCGGAAAAGCAGCAGAACCAAAACGCAAAAGTCTCCAGATAAAGCCGTCCACTTCCAGCCCGATGAATCTGACGACTCCAACGAGCTTTCTGACGACGACCTCGCAAAAGATGTCCAGGAATTCACCACTGTTGTCACGTCCACCAAGACCAAGCCTACCAAAAAGACCACCAAAACCACAGCGGTTACGAAGAAGATGAGCAAAGCGGCTGCAGCAGGTAAAGCGGCGCGTAAAGCGAAGGCAGGGAAAGAGGTTGATCTTGATGACGAACATGCGATCCAGATGGCGAAGGAGCGGAGGGCGAAGTCGCCAGGAAGGGTTGTGAAGGGGAGTACGAGGAGTGGAATGAAGTATTTGAAGGGGTGAGGTGGTGATACTGGGGTAGTTGTATTGGTGGTTTGGGGCTGGGATGATGAGTTTGATAGAGTTTATTTTGTAATCATTCAATACCAAATTGTTTCTCCCTGCTCTCGAGACAACTGGGAACTTCGCATTGTTGCGAGGTAGCTTCGTCTGAGTCGTCATCCCCGCAAATGCAGCTCCGAACAATAAGCGGGGCATCACGCTAGGACAAAGACAAGTCCGGCAGCGCACGAAGAAAGAACCGCCTTCCGCCAGCGGTGCGCATGCAGCGCCGATGCAATGGTGAGTAGTCCCACGTACCCCAGATCTTCAAGCTTGGCAGCCTTCTCATACGATCTAGAACGAATCTGGTGCCTTCCATCCGATTGCATGTGAGTCCTGTCGCAACAAGAAGTCAAAGGTCTTCGCCATCAACCAACATCGCAATGCATCAACTGACGGACTACAGTGCGATCGCGAATTACCGATTTGCTCGCAATGTGTATCGGCAGGGACTTCGTGTCGGTATCCGCCGCTCAATAAAAGGTATGAAGAGAGCGATTCCCTGGAAGCGAAGCTAAGGTTTTACTAGAGGCATCCCATCGGGTTATATATCCTTCGTCGAACAGCGATTGCTCGAGACCGAGATTGTCGTGTTGGAGCTCCTTTCCACGATCTACAATTCTCAGGTGCCGATTGAGATGCAACGTCTTTCTGACACAGATCGTCGTGTACTAGCAGAGAATGTTCAGAAGCAGGCCAAGTCGAGCAGGATAGAAGAATGGAAGAGCCTTCCCCTCAACACGGACGAGGAACGTCTGTCTTGGTGGTCAAGAAGACAAGATCTTATAAGGAAAGGCATTGAAGCTGGCAGTAGTCACGCATCTCGGGAAAGCCCTGCGCAGACGGAACCATGGGTCGTCGATTCGAGTCCTGTGGTGGCACACTATGAGGATGTGCGGTCATCAGTTGTAGACGGATCAAACCTCCCATTTGCGCAGCAGCCTCGGTTGGCGCAAGCTACGTGGCAGTTAGCACCAGATGTACTCGGTGTTCCAGAACCCGCGCCAGGTCCTCTTCATCAAGGCCAAGATATGCTAGCTATGTCGCCGCGAGGAGATTTAGGAAACGAAGCGTATTCGACAGGCGATGGCAGATCAGAGCCTGTTGCACCCTCGGTGGGCACGTTGCTTGACTCGCGTCCTCCAACCACAGAACAATGGCGTAAATATTTTTGAGGTTGTACAAATCTTTGGGGTCCTACGTGTACTTCTCTATGTTGAAACGTATTATGAAAACAGCATGTAGCAAGTAAAGCACACATTGACAGTGACTTTGCAACGCGAATACTAGGCCGAGAAACTGACTCGCGTGGCGCTAACGCCATGAGGATGCCAGGAGGGTTCATAGCTTGTCAAGCGTCATCTTCGTCGCGTCTGTCAGCTCAACCACCTCCAGCCTCTTCTATTTCCATCAGCTACCCACAACTGCAGTGTATGACCGTCGCCGCGGCAATATTGATTGCAGTACGACTAAAGCTTGATATCCAAGCTTCATGTGTAGTGCATCGTCGGATAGATGATGGCCGAAGCCAATGCGAGGTCCAACAAGCGACAGGCTCTTCATGATGAGTCGGAATCCAACACAGCGGTGCCCGATGTCGGGGCGGTAAGGAAACGTAGAGCATTTCTCCAGACAATGGGCCAGCAGCTTCGGGAATTCGGGAATGAAGGAACAAGCCCTCAGGATCACAGTCGCGGTACATTCGGCACCAGCCCCGGCAGCAACCTCAGGCCTCCGTCCAGCGCAGGAAACATTGCCGCGAACCAGGCATCCGTGCGTCATGTCGATACCCCAGAGAGTGATGCTGCACCCGGAGAAGATGATCAGCTACCCGCAGGTGCTGCAAAGAGTGCTTCAAGATGGCTTTGGAAAACAGACGAAGTACGCCCGCTTGCACCAGAGAGCGTCACATCAGCTATCGCATTTGATGACCTTCTCGAATGGAGTCAGTCTTACTTCGACCATTGGCATCCTGCCTTTCCGTTTCTTCATGCGCCCTCTTTACTGGATTATTTTCGTCAAATCGTGTCGAGAGGCGTTCGCATCGCATCTCAATCTACAGCAAACGAACTCCAACACATCATACTTCGCTCCATCATGTCAATCTCCATCCACGACCGGCGACAGATGAACCTTGCACACAAGCTAGTGCCTACGACACTCGTATTCCATTCCGTCAACGACGCCATCAGGAGCGTCCAGTTGGTGCTGACTGAAGAGAGCTCGATCCTCTCTTTGCAGGCTCTTGTTAGCGTACAATTGTTTTTAATTACGATGCACAGGTACAACGCGGCGTCGCGTCTGGAAGGTTTGGCCGTTCGAATGGCCTTCCAGTTGAGTCTGCATCGCTGTCCGTTACAGTTATCAGTTCCAAGCAAAGAAGCAGAGCTAAGGAAGCGGCTTTTCTGGTCTGTAATATGCATCGATAGATATATTTGCATCCGGCTTGGTACGCCGCTCGGCATTAGATCAGACGAGGCAAATGTCTGCTACCCACACACAGAGCGACACCTACGGGAGCCTGAGGAAGCTGGTATGTTTGTAGCAGATTGGGTTTCAAGGGTTCTCGGCTAACTCACCTCAAGATCGCACCCGTGATGACCGACTAGATTTGTTGGACTTTCTAGCTCGCCATGCCGACATCCGTGGATCCATCATGCAAACGCGACACCAATCTATGCTGCATGGTAGCGCCGATGATGTCGACCAAGCCCTGGAAGTGGAGGCGGAGCATACTAAGTGGTGGAATATGGTCGACGAACACTTGTCTAATGACGAGCAGACGCAAACCATATCCAAAGCACATCAAGTCACACTCATCGTCCTTCGATTCGAGTCAGTGCTTGCTCTCCATCGTTCTGTATTAGCAACGTCTAAGAAGAACGCTGCATACAACGCTGCGCTCCAGCGCTGCATATCAGCCTCTCGCTCCATAATAAACACACTACACAAAGCCCTCCGGGGTTTCGGGGCGTTCGATGGCTCACCCGGTCAACATGGATACGAAAGAACTCCTCTGCTTTGGCCATCATTTACCTGGGCAGTATGGATGAGTACGTTTATTATCCTGTCTGCTGCTGCGGACGGACAGGTTACGCGCGACATCGCATTCAGGCTCTCAGACCGAAGCATTCAGATTCTCAAGCACCTGGCGTTGAGGGGTACGAGTTGGCCAGACGCATGCATAGTCGCTATTCAAAACCTTGTCACACGACTCGATAAGCCATGTAGCCGCGACCTTACGAACACGTCTAGGGACAGCTCGCGGCCGGCAACTCATGCTGCTCGCGACCCCTCCATTGGCATGGATAACTGGCAAGCTCAGAGACAAGTAACTGCAAATCGTTCGGGAAATTACGTGGCCTCAAGACACCATCCAGCGACAGGCACAGTGACGCCAACAGGACAGCTCCAGAGACCCACCGATCAGCCCCATGCAGTACCATATTCCGCAAACTTCACAACCCAAGCGACAGAGTCAACCCTATCTAACGCCAACGCACAACCTGCCGATATGCAAAATGCCAACAGCCTTACATTCGACTATCTTGCGGGAGCAGGGAACTTTCTTGGTATTGCACAGCAATATTCAGACAACCCATTACCCAACGAAGAGATCATGCATCTCTTCAACGGCGAAGACATCAATTACTGGTTCGGCAACGACCCTTCGATGACTGAAAATCCACTTTATCATGAACAAAGCTTTCATTGAGCGTCAAGAGGAATACTAATAATACCAATTACATACAATCAACCCGATTTTGGCGGTGTGACCTTGCCCAGCGAGGCAGACTTGAATGCAGCATGAATTTCCTGCTCTGCGCCGTCTTGTAATGGCAGAAGTCCACTTCGCACTGTCGCGTGCTCCAAGATGCCCCGCGCCACCAGACCATGTTTGAGTGCAACAGTTCCCTCCATGTGCGAGCCACGATGATAAACGTTCCTGGTGACTGGGAGCAGTCTGTCATGAACAGCTCTTGCACGAGGGTAGTCTCTAGCCTTGCCGGCTTCAATCATCTCAAGCAGCGGTTCGGGCGCGATGTTGCCGTACCCAACAAGCATGCCGTCGACGTCGAAGCATGTGTGTAGCAAGTACTCATCATGACATGTGAGGATAGTAAGGTCGGGGTTTTGCTTCTTGATAATGGGAATCTCGACGTCCCAACGGCGCATGTTGCGGACGCCGTTCTTCATAGCGATGACACCGGGCTGTGCGGCAATCTCGAGTAGCGTGTCCAGGTTGTAGGTCGCCTTGGTGTTGTCGGGGTATTGGAACAGGATGAGGGGAAGTCCGGACTTCTCATACACCGTCTTGTATCTGTCCTGTGGCGCTCCCGGCTGATATCCGAAGCGTAGCCAGCCATGGCTTGGGTACAAGAGACCCGCCTGCGCACCAGCAGCCTTGGCGCGTTGAGCTTCGAGCGCAGCCACCTCAGTGCCCTCTGTGGTGATACCAGCAATGATGGGGATCTTGTTGTCCACAGATTTGACAAAGGCCTTGATGACTTCTACCTGCTCTTCCTGGGTGAGGAAAGTGCCCTCGCCAGCGTGTCCCAGCACGACCAGACCCTTCACGCCTGGGATACTGCCGAGCCAGGAGCCAAGGCGCTGGATGGCTGCGTAGTCGACCGAGCCATCCTTGTTGAATGGAGTGACCGGCGCAGGGACGAGACCTGCGAGGTCGATCTGGGGAGCTTGCTTGACCTCAGGCATGGAACCCATTGTGCTGAGAGGAAGTGTTGAGGATTGAATAGGGAGTAAGAGTTGATTGTAGGAGAGTGGATGAGTTTGATTTGCGTTGGATGGTGCTGAATCTTGGATCGAAAGCTTGCGTTATATGTACTTCGCCCATCCATTACATGGAAATGCCGAGCGGCAAACGTTGGACGATCTCACTGCAGCACACGACTTCGTGCCAGGTCTCGAGCGCATGTTTGGCAGGCGGACTTGAGAGAGTCCGCCAAAACGCCATGATGAATCGCTCCGGTTTGCTCTTTGGAGCCTCGATGGAGTCATGCGAGTAACGGGGACTTACAATATTCCGACGTAGTGCCACTGGCATGAGCCGATGTGCCGCTCAGGCGGACCGGACATGTCTTTGTCCGCGCTAGCGTCTTCCAGCCGCAAGCCGCTCTCCACCCTGGACAAGCCAACGATTCTCATGGCCAATTACCTAGTCCTTAACTTGACTCGTAGCGGACGCCGCGGGATGCTCTGGACATTGTCATGTTCCCCATGTTTTTCTCCGCGCCGCAACGTAGAAGTTGGGGTCTGGGGAAAGTCCGGGGTCAAGCTTGCTCATGGACTTTCTGGGGAACGTTCGTCCAGCTGGGGTATATAGAAGGCGCTTCTCTTGGGAGGATTGACCTTTTGTGCTGTTCTTCAGGATACTTCAGAGTCCTGCACATGACCGAGTCATCAATCCTGCGCTTCTGAAGATTGCCAAACATGGCCAACGCAAACATCGACCGTTACGAAGATACCGAGAAGAATGTACCCCTGCAAATCGACGATGTCGCAACATCCGAAAAAGACCTCAAGGCGCAAGCTGCGCTCGATGGCGCCGACTACACTGGTGCGATTGCCAAGACAGACCCAGCAGAGATCGCCCTGGTACGCAAGCTGGACATGCGAGTGATGCCAGCGCTCTTTTGCATGTACTTTCTGTAAGTAACGAAACCCTTCGAACTTCACATTGCTAACACTTGCGCTACCAGGAATAAGCTCGACCAGAATGCGATAGCAAACGCGCGCCTCAACGATCTCGAAGACGACCTTGGTCTAGTCGGAAACCAATACAACACCTGCATATCCATTCTCTACGTTGGCTATCTCTTTGCGCAGATACCCAGTAACATGCTCATGTCGTCCAAGAAAGTGCGGCCTTCGCTTTACATGGCTCTGTGCTGCTCCGTCTGGGGCTGTGTAGCAGCTCTCACAGCCCTAGTCAAGAACTACACTGGACTGGTGCTGGTGCGTTTCTTTCTCGGATTCGTCGAAGCCCCGTTCTACCCAGGCGCTCTATACATCTTGAGCATGTTCTATACGCGTAAGGAAATCGCCACAAGAGTATCTATCCTGTACGCCGGAAACATCTTCGCCGTCTCTTTCGCTGGACTCATTGCCGCAGCTACTTTCGCGACGCTGGACGACAAGCATGGAATGCACGGATGGCAGTGGCTTTTCATCATCGAAGGCATCGTCACAGTCGGCGTGTCTATCGTCTGTGTATTCCTACTACCGGATGAGCCGCTGACAACGAAGTGGCTTACACCTGAACAACGTCAACTGGCGCACGATCGTATCCAGCGGGACACCGTTGGACTTGAGCCAAGCAAAGGAGTCAAAGCGGGTTTCATGCAGGCTCTGCGCGACCCAAGACTTTATCTTCTGGTGTTTATGCAGAATATGCATTTGAGCGCTACGTCTTTTAATCAGGTATGTCGGATGAAGCCATTCTTGTGACAACTCTCGTGTTACAGCTACTAACAAAACACAGTTCTTCCCTACTGTAGTCAGGTCTCTGGGCTTCAGTACAACCATCACGTTGGTCTTGACTGCTCCGCCGTCGCTCGTTGCCGGCGTGGTCGGCATATGCATCGGCATCTCGTCTGGCAAGTTCAACGATAGAACATGGCACATCACTGTCATGATGGGAATCGCAGTCGTTGGGTTCGCTATTAGTGCTATCACGCTCAACACCGCTGCGCGCTACATCTCTTGCTTCCTGTTCGCTTCAGGTTCGTGTCCCCTCCGTCATCCCCGTCCTTCTTAACACTCCTATCGTGAGACCTATTACTAAAATTGCTTGTTTCAGGCGTTTACTCGGTCAACTCAGTGATTTTGGGCTGGGTGTCAGGAACGCTCGGCCAGACCACGGAAAAAAAGGCTGTGTCGCTGTCCATAGTCAATGTGGTTTCCATGGCTAGCTTTATCTACACGCCTTACCTGTATCCCGCGAGCGACGGACCCAAGTATGTAATTGCTATGAGTAGCAACGCGGCGTTTGCCGGGGCGTGTATTGCATCGGCCTGGGCGCTGAGGGCGTGGCTCCAGGTGACGAACCGGCGGCTGAAGAGGGATGGAGTCAACGTTTTCTACGCATATTGAGTAGGCTTTTGAGTCTGATCGAACTGTTCATATAGCATCCATGATTATGTTGCAGAAGTATTAAATGGAAGTTCAACGTCGCAGCAAATTACGAAAAGGGTATTATCAACGCCAATCATTAGAACATCGAGTAAAAAGCATCAAACACCCCTCTACACCTCCACGATATCCGCATCCCTCTCCAACTCCTCACTCGCATGCTCCCTCCAAAGATGATCCATCAGCGCCTCGATACCCCTACACACGGTATCCGACTTCCTGAACCTCGCGCAAAGCACACATGCAAAGCCCCCACCTTCTCTATGGCTCTTGACAATAAAGCGGTTCTTGATGCGAAAAGTTCGCGGTGCCGTAGTGCAATGACCGTGTTCATCTTTCTTATTGTAGCCGTCGACGACGAGCTCCCAGGCTTTTCCGGGTTGGATGGGGACGTGCGTGCGGCAGAAAGGACACTTGTGGTCGCCGGTGGGTCGGTAGGCGTCGGCGAGGTGGAGACGGGGGTTGTGTTGGAGGTCTTTGGCGTAGATACAGAAGAGCCTCGTGCTGTACCGTGAAGATGGAGGCTGAGGCTGAGGCTGAGGCTGGGGTGGAGGTGGAGGCGGAGGTATAGGTGTGGGCTTTGGTTTGGGCTTCACGATTGGTATCGGTTTGATCAAGACCTCTTTTGACTCGCACGAGGAGCTGGAGCTGCTGTCCATGCGCTTCTTGTGCCGCAGTGGTCTTGACGGTGGTCGCGGATGGTCTGGTAGTGGAAATGCGCCAGGGACTCTTAAAGGTGCGTCGGATTGTCGAGGTAATAGCGGTGAGGGGAGTGGTGGCAGCATGCGTTCGTACTGCATGTTCAACGAAGCGATGGAGGCCGCGCGCGCCGTGCGAGCCGTCTGAACCAGACGTACAAGGTGCGAGTGCGAAGATGACGGCGCCATATATGTGCTTAGTAACAGATCCTGTTGGATATTGATGACCGTCTGCTGAAGCTTTATAATCTGAGACTGCAGCTGGGTATGTGTTGTAACTGTTCGATATCAGTATCCGATGGTTTGATTTCGAATGAGAACATACCATCGCCACGCGCAAACGGCTCGCCCAGCTTCCGATACCCACGTTCGTACTCGGCTCGGATCTGGGAAGAAGAGGTGCATATGAGCTCTTCTTCGCTGTCACTGTAGTCGCCTTTCCTCTTCTCTGAGCCAAACATGGAGTCGCGACGACGCCTATGCCATGGCCCCTGAATGTGGTACTCATCTTCCTCGTCGTCGCTATCTTTCTTCCCAGATCTACGCTTGAGCTTGCGGTATAGATCACTGGCAGAACCGAAAGAGTCCGTCAAGGTCCGCACAAGAGAAACCACGACTACAAAGTCTTGGAGTAACCCTTTGGCCTAAACAACTTCGATCAGCACCTCGTTTATGCATGCGGTGACTATAACGTAACGTACTGTCTCTACGGCTTTTTCTGCTTCTTCTTTCATGATGCTAGGCTATGGAATATACAATGAATGCAGAGTGTGAAAGGTGACGGTGGGATGCATATTCAAACTTTGCGCTACAAGAACTCACCAGCCGGACAGTCATTCTGGCAATGTATCACCTCGCCGCAGTTTGCTCAGCTGAAGTTTGTGTTCGCATTTGATGCATCATGAGTACCTTTTTTGTTTTGGTGATGAGTGGTCTCATGACCGCGCCAGTTCACGTGCCGTTCAACACCAGATGACTTACCCGGGCTTTCTACAAAATACAAACCGAGGTCATCGACACAACCTGTTACATACTGAAATCTTCGATGTTGTCTGTTTACTAGACGTTGCACGATTGTGCCCAAGCTCTCAAGACTTCTTCACGTTCGGCTGCGTTAGGCGGTTATCATTACTCGTGAGTTGCGGATGCGGCACATGCTCGTTGTCGCGTGCGCGTCACGTCTTAGACATTCGCGTCTCGTAAAGTGACCATGATATCACTCGTCCACATATACATTTGCTTGTGATCTTTCTGGTGTGGCTTTTGACAAAGATGCAAGGACTCGCTCGTTCGCAATCGTGCTTGACCAGCTTGGCTAGCGATGCTCCACGTGGATCCTACCTAGGTCCGGTCATATGTTGGATGAGCCCACTTTGGATGAAGGAGGTTTCGGAATGCCAATCGCACCCAGGATGCGGTCCAGCAACCCTGACTCGTGGCGTAGCATGTTCCACTCGTCTTGATGCTTGACCATCATCGTGCCTCCTAACGTTGTACCGTTCAGAGCGACGAAGCCGATCTCACTGCCGTCATCGCGGTGAAGCATGGTGCCCTCGGCGCGTCTAGGCAGGATGACCATGCCTGCAGTCGTCATGGCAAGGTTATAGCTCATGGGTAGATCGCCGTCGTCGGTGGGGTGCAGAGCGAAGTCGTTCGGATTCGCGGAAATGAAGGCGTCGACTGCGGCTTTCGCAGCATCGTACAGACGGTTATAGACATCGAGTAACTGGGTACCCGAAGGCTCAGAGTCGAATGGGTAGGCAAAGTGCGTGAACGGCAGAGAAGGATGTTGCAGGAATACGGGATGCTGTTCTTGGATGCGCGTTAGCTACGGGAAAGCGCAGAGTTGTCAGACGCCTACCAGTTGCCTTGGCTGCCGGGCTCGTCAAGATCAAATCTATGAGCAGGCCCCAGTCGCTAGCGTTGTTGCTATCGCGCATTCCTTCCACAGGTAGGAACTGCAAGTGTCTGTGGGGCTGAGAGGCGCCGCTGTGGTCACCGGAGTTGAAGAAGGCGAGGAGACGCTTCTCGTCGCCGCCCGATTCGGCCTGCCATGCCTTCAAGACGGCGTAGGTTGCCTCCAGATCATCCTGTTCGAGCACGTGTGTTTGCTTCTTATTGGGTTTTGTTGCCAGGATGAAGTGCTCGGATATTATGGGGTACTTGTTGAGGACGAGGAAATGGGTTGGGTTGGCGGCTGGTATATCGGCCAGGTGGAGGGCGGGTGGGGGGTTCTCGAACGGGTCGATCTTCTGTTTGGGCGTCGCATTCTGGAGCTTCGGAATGGGTTTCTTGGCGAGCGACGGGCAGTATCGTAATTGGAACTGCTGGCGTGTGAGCCTGGTGGTGGTGGCAGGGCCGGCATACTCACGGGAATGCCTGCAGATGAGCGGATGATGGCTAGTTCCGTAGGCGAGAACAGCAGATCCGACGATGCCTTTGCAGCCTCGAACTTGCGCTTCGTGATGCTCGGAAGAGCTTCAGATAGCCCGAGAATCATCTTCATTCGTTGTCGCGTATCGATGACAGGTGGGGTGGGTGGGCAGTTCAACCGTTCGAGCTTCCACCGCGAGCTAGCGCCAAAGTCTAGAATTGTTTTCACACCTCAGGACAGCTCCTTCACTATCGTCATCACGTTTGTCACACAGGATCTGCTTCGACGTGCCACATTCAGTTCAAGGGATATTATATCGTCAAGAACCCGCTCAAAAGACCTCCCGAAACGACGTCATGCCACCGCCATGCTTTGCAGCTTCCCCATCTAGGCCATGGAGGCTTCTTACGCCCCCAAGATGCTACTAAGACGAACATATCCGCCAACATTACCATCAACATAACAATAGAACAAGGTAGTACAGACAGGGAGTATGACTCCGGAAGTAACAGAACAAAGATGCTGCCATGCGACAATCTTCTGCGCATTTGCAGAAGACAGGTGCCCCTACAGCATCCCTCGGTGCCTCAATAGCGACAGTAGCACTATGCAGTCGGAGAATGTTCCAGTAGTCGCAGTCTGTATCTTCAAGACCAACAGTACTTGACACCAGTCAAGTGTACTGGAGGATGGGGGTGTGTCGATGCCGTGGCTCGACATGCCCATGTCTATCTCCGGTCACTTGCGACCTTGGTTTCGCTCCAACCATTTCCTCTTGCACGTCGCGTTGCCGAAATGATACGATCCGCCGTTGTCGGCGATAAACTCTGCGACCTTCTTCCAAGCGACTTTGAGGATCTTTTGCTCAAAGCTTAGCGAGTACGGGTTCTGGAGGTTGCTCTCGATACGATCAAACTCTTGCTGAACGGTCTCATTCAGGAGCTGTAGCTGTCGAGGTGTCAGTCTACTATGATCGAAGGAAATTCCAAACGGTCAGCTTACATCGATCATTGTCCAGACGGGCTTCCGGACGCGATCCTTTCTCGCCTTGGTCAAGGATCGGTAGCGGCCCCTCAGAGTGGACTCTGCAGGCTTCTCACCGACCATCTTCGACTTGATCTCCTTGTACGTCTCTCCTCTCTTCTTTCCATCGATCAGCAGCTGATCGTTGTGCTCTCGCTGGGCTTGGGCACCAGCACTGCGTGGAACGTGGAACCTGTCCTGGATACGGCTGTGGAGACCGCCATCCGGGCATGAAGTACTCCAGGGCGTCACAGGATACTGCGATTTGTTTGCTTCGTCTGTCGACGATATGCTAGTATTACTGGTTGGGTGACTGGAGTGCACAACGTCGCGGGTCCTGAACGCTAGATTGGAGTTGTTATATGCGAAGTTCTCACCGTACCACGGAGAATGGCCAGCGCTACTAGTCTGAGATCGCGAATAATCTGATCCAGAGTTGTAGTCCTCTCCGAAAGAGGCAATCGGTCTTTGGTCCCTTCGACTATGATAGCCAGATGGCGCTGTGACCTTGGCCGTGTCCTCGTCCATCCTCGGGAGTCCTGAGTATCCAGTGTCGCCATCTCCGTCGTGTACAAGGAAAGACCTGCAGGGAGGTGAAAGGATGGGGGCGTTGGTGGTAGTCGCTGAAGGTACGCTCCAATTTCCGCATGGCGAGGATTGGTCTAGCATAGACCCTGGACTGTATGAGTTCTCGAAGTCATCGCTGCGGTAACTCTTTGGCGACAGTGATATTCTCTTGTCCAGGACAGAGCTGTTGGCGGTCATCCCACGAGGCAGCCCATGGAGTTCCGAGGACGGCCAGGGTATTGGGTCGCTAAAGCTCTTCGCGATACTGTTCTGTGTGATGGGCGTAGGATTGTATGTCAGGACCTGATTCCGGCGGAATTGCGGGTCCGAAATTGGTACGATGTAAGGCTGCGTCTGTTGGATAGCATGGTGCCAGTCGAACGGGGGTGTAGGGACTCCGCTCCAGTGCTGGCCAGATGAGTACGCGAGGTTGTTGGAGCTCGGCGTGGCAGGTGCTGCGCCTGTCGACTTGGTGTCCTCCTGCTCGACCCTCTGCAGTGCATACGGCTGGGTCTGCACATAGTGACTTGCCTTCACAGTTGTCAGTTTCGGTGCCGCGACAGTATAGACGTCACTTACCATCATTGAATCCGGCATTCCAGTATAGTCAGGGAAGTCGCGAAATTGACCCACTGAGGTAGGTTCCGGGACGTAGACTAGGCGGGGCTGAAGCTGAGCAAGAGATTGAGGAAGAAGATACTTGCAATCCTGAGGGACTTCTTGAGCGAGAGCCATGACTGCTCTCGCGGCATCCGCCTCTTATGGGTACCCCAAGAGACGCTAACCTTACAATAGTATTGCAAGTCGGCGTGAATGCGCGATTACGCGAGGCCAAAACGGGCGGGATACCACCGCTGTGAAGTGGGCGTGACTGAAGATTGCGGGGTGCTGTCGAGATGTCGAGGCACACGGACACGTTCAGTATTCACAGGAATGACACTCTATCATTCGCTCGACGGACCTGACCGCTTCACGAGATTAGGCGGTGGGGTTGCGGAGTTCGAGCGAGTACAAAGCTCTGCCAAGGTAGGTAGACAACAACGCTAAATCTTGCAATTTCCAGAATTGGTATCGTGAATGGTCGGCCACAAAAGTGGAGGAGACGAGGCTGGCCCTGCTATCTATATGATGCAACAGTGAGCCCACGCAAGGTACCTAATCGATACACATCATCAGTACGCTAGGCCAGAGCGGCTACGTGAAGAGAGGTAGCCTCACCAGAATGTGCCACGAGATCAGAGGGACCAGGAGGAGCCCAAAGATGGAGGCAATGATCGTATGGACACGCAAACACACTAAGGTGTCTATCGGCGCCCTCTGGCTGGTGGAACGAGTCTTGTGGACAGCGGGGATGGAAAACGCACACGGTGAACTGACGATCCGGATCGTACACCAACAAGACAAAGTGTAAGGATGAAGCCGAAGCCAAATGATGAAACAGGCCCAATCACATATGTTAGGTATGTAGAGGTGAGGGACGATCCGCACAGTTATAGTCCAAGACAGCCTCAGAACCTTGACTGGAGCGATGAGACTCACGTTTGAAATACGCCACACCCATGTCTTGCTATACTATGGTACGCGGAGTCAGAGGCCTAAGCTTTCGGGTAGACCCGCCATTTCTTTCAATCAGCAAAGTCCTCCGGAATCCGCGCGGAAGGGTAACGGGTTGTCCGTATAGGCTAGACCGTACTCCATTCGTGCAGACTCATTGGGATGCGAAAAGATTGTCAGAAGCAAGCATAACTCTCATCAAGCAACAGCACTGCCATCCCGCTACTCCGTGATGTTCAACGTGGCTAGCTCAAAGAAGGCAAATACCAGTTGCCTGACGGCTGTGTCGGTCTACGCTCCCCTCGCATGGCGGTTGGCAGACCTATAACGACGAGCTGTCAAGCGTCGAGCTGAAGAAAGATTGCTCGTTTAGTGCTAGCTGAGCTGGCGAAAAAAGTTCTACATCGTCTTGTTTGGCCGGCGTGCAGAAGCGAACGGTTATCTGCATGGCATGGCTTGGCAACAAGCCATTGTGTCTGGCGCACCAGTAGGAGACCAGCTGAGATGTCATGGCGTGCAGAGACGCAGGTACGTATGCAATCTGATGCGACGATGTTCGCTGGGTTGGCAGGAGCCTCGCGTGTACTACATGTGTCGTCGATCATGACGCTCACGTCACACATGCGCTTCGCAATCAGCCCTGGGGTACTCTGGATATTGCAATAATCCATTCCCACGACAAGGAAAAGGCCGAATCTGCTGAAATTCCCGGTATCGGCTTGTCGCTGGTGAAGGCGGGGAAGCCTGTAAGTATTTCCTATCAATACCGACTCAATACCGGCTAGACACTGCACATGCTTCGATATACTCACTAATGTGGCTAGTAACAACCCACGCATACAACGATCCACCTCCGAGCTCGCTTGTAATCCCCACGCCACCGGAAGGCCGCAGTCCAGCGACCGCCTGGTTCCGTTGCCCGACCGCAATAGCGTGGATCTGGTCAGGCATGCGCATCGCGTGTGCGGTAAATCCTCTCCGGTGGCGCATGATGCTGCCTTGACAGGTCGCGGAGACTTAATCTTGCATATGATTGCATATGTTTGGGGAAGCTTGTACCCGTCTCCGGTGGCTACACTACCACGCTTCGCCGTGAGTGGTACGAAACGGCGACCGTGCAGCCTGCATGCCGCGTGCGAGGACATCATGGTTGAAGGTACGATATGTAGGGTTGTGCGGGACGATTGGGACGTTCGAGCAGAGACACAAGTGTGAGAAATTGAGCAAGAGGTGAAAAGTCTGGCATGTTGGAAGACATTTGCACTGACGCGCAGGATTGTCTAGACGCACGTACTGCGCAATCTGTCTTTCACCTCCGCGCCATTTCCATACAATTCCCCACGCACTGGGATACCTATCAGCCTCCCGAAATCTTCTCGGTCAGATCTTCGCCTTTACATCACCCGGCGGCAACAGCTGAACATCCTTCCACGGCAATCCCAAGTACTCCCACATGTAATGGAACCTGTATGGCATACGCGTTAGCGCGCCCCACAGCTCTCGAGTGTTCGTTCGCCATGTTTCAACCGTTCGCAGCTCATTCTGTATCCGTTGCGGCATCTCCCCCGTAGCGGGCGCCTTACTGAACATGAATGTACTAGTAAAGGTCCAACCTCGTCGACCCACAACGGAACACACGAGCATGCTAAGCAAAAGGCAGGGCCGGGGATACTGGTGAGAGAGCACGTACCTATCACTACCAAAGAACGGTTCTTCTACCCCTTTCGAGTTGCGCACAAGGAACCATGGGCAGCCAAAGGCACCCCGATCGAGGGCTTCCTTGGTATTGTCGTTCAGCTGTTGCTTGTATGGCGGGCTGTTTGCTTTCGCCATGACTTCCCGGGCTTCCTCTTCCTTTAGACGCTGCTTTATAACTTCTGCAAGTACCTCCGGCTTACTAACATCCTTGCCGTTTTCCCACATTGCATGGTAGATGTCATGGAAGATAGCGACGAATTTCTCTCCATATGCTTCCTTCACGTAGCATAACGCCCGCTGTGGTAGCAATGAGAGGATCGGAAAGAAAGATGGTGTCTGCAGATTGGGAACCCCAAAGTGGTGTTTCGCTCGCGCGCCATCATACTGGCTGTAGTTCGCCTTTGCTGGCAGGGTCCACGGCGGCTTGTTGCCTGCGCTGCAGTGTCAGGACTGATTTGGCATAGCGAGTACCGAGATTCCAGGCACTCCACATGGGAGGGGATGAGGGAGTGTTACCGCTGCCGACATTGATACCCCCTAGAAAGACGGGCACTATACTGTATGAAGTCAGTGATCATACTTGCTCTTGACGAGAGCGCAATCTCGTTGGTAGGGTTTCAGAGAAGGGAATTCGTCTCGAGCTTTAGATAATGAAACAACGGGTACTAACTCGATCTCTACATTGTGCGCTTCGAGAGTCGGCTTGTTCCTCTCCAGGTGCAGTAAAGCGTAATATGAGTATGGAGACACTAGTCCATAATTAGCATGTGATGTCGATCAAGAGGACAGTGAGTACGCACCGCAATCTAGATAGCACGTAATTTTGCCTGCCATATTCGCAATACGTCCAAACGTACGAGATGAGAAATCAAGGCCGTACTTGTAAAGACGCTGACCATGTCTTATGCGCGTCGTCGTTGGATCGGCGCACTGCCCAGGTGTCTTGGCTGCCGAGGTCTAGCATGGCCGGACTTCATCACTAATCGCAACCACACCTCCGCCTTTCAGACCGCGAATGATGCGGATACCCCGGATTCTCGCCGCGCAGCTTATGTGTACCGCAGATGCAGCGCCATACGCATTGACCGAGGTTATAGAATGAATGCTCATTGCAATGTCATGTCTGCATGCGTTTCGTAGGCGCCTTTTGCTGTTAGCAGCAAGCAACAACTCTCCCTGCGCGACGTAACCTTCAACCCTACGCAATACGCTCTCTCCACCATGTCGACCTCCAACAAACAAGTCGCACTCGTCGTCGGCGCTTCGCGAGGCATCGGTCGGCAAATCGCCATCGACCTAGCAAAAGACGGCTACGCAGGTGCACATAGCAACCACCTCCTCCGTCCGAGAGTCAAAGCACTAACAACAACGCAGTCGTCGTAGCCGCAAAATCCACCTCCGACGCCTCGAAATGCTCTCCTTTCCCATCCGACCCAAACTCGGCGGCGTCCACCATCTCCACCGTGACCCGCGAGATCCACGAGTCAGGCGGCGAGGCCACGGCCATAAGCGTCGATACACGAGACTATACCAGTATCGAGCGCATGGTCGCCGAGACAATAGCCAAGTACGGCCGTCTGGATGTACTTGTGTACAACAGCGGCGCGATATGGTGGGCAAGCGTAGCCAAGACCCCGATGAAGCGGTTCCAGCTCATGCAGCGCGTGAACGTCGAGGGTCTGTATGGCGTCATACAAGCCTGTCTTCCGCACTTTGAACAAAGTGATGGGGCGTGGAGGGGCAGGATCATCATCGTTAGTCCACCGATCTACTCGCGCTTCTTCCGCGGGAAGACGGCGTATGCGATGGGCAAGGTGGGTATGTCTGTTCTTACAAAGGGGCTAGCGATGGACTTCCAGCGCGAGGGGAAGAGCGAGATGGCGGTTACAAGCATTTGGCCTGCGACGGCGGTGCAGAGTGCTGCGACGCAGAATATGGCGCAGGAAGATGCCAAGGATCTTAGGACTGCCAATGTCTTCTCTGATGCGGTGTTGCAGATGATCAAGGCACCTGTGGAAGAGGTGAATGGAGAGTTATTGCTTGATGAGGATTTCTTGCGGATGAAGGGGGTTAGTGATTTTGAGAAGTATAATTTGGTGGAGGGGAGTAGGCCGAGGAGGATTATGCCTGCGGCTTTTCCCGATTTGAGAGTCAAGGAGCAGGATGATGAGGGGAGGAGAGTTGACAGTACGAAGCTTAGGGCTTCGAAACTGTGACACTGGGGTCGAGATCATCTAGTTCTTGACATGATTGTACGTGTTCAGTTTTTCAATAGTCTGCGTCGCTTCACCATACTACTGGTTCATCAAACTGTCCCCAGCCTCCCGATGCATCAGCCTGTCCCCATCCACCATTCCCGGTTCCACCGCCGGCGCCAAAACCCCACGAACTAGCAGATGCTACTTCGGCCTCTTCAGCCTCTTCAGCCTCTTCGGCCTCTTGACGACTGCGCATGGACTTATGAGCCTCGTAGCCCTCATCCCATCCGCTGTCATAACCCAGATTCCTACCAGTCTGACGCTCACTCATGAGTCTCGGCTTGAGAGTTTCTTCAGCCGCATCAACTCCTTTCTTGTACGCTGCATCTAGTCGTCCGTCGAATCCGGCATTTGCGATGGCGTAGCCTTCGTCATATGCGCTCCCCCAGTTATCTTCGCTCCCCTGCGAATGTCCCACGGTGAACCCTCTGGCGTACCCCTTTGCGTAACCTTTCTGATGACCCTGAGATTGTCCCGCGTTCCGACCTTTCTCGTATCCCTGGGCTTCACCATCTACCTTTCCACGAGTGAACTCTTCGACGAACTCTGGGTCGCCACTTGACCAGTCGTCGCTGCAACGGTATGAATATTCCCGGCTATACCTGAATTGGTGTTGAACTTCAGTTTCCCTTCGGTGGTCAGAGCAAGTCATGTCCGCACAACAAGCAAAGATCCGTCGGATTGTCCCATCTTCCGAATGGTCAATCTTTCGGATAGTAGACAACAGGATTGTCTCGCGAGCATGACCTGCATCTTCCTGGATTCCTGCAAGCCTTGTCTCGTGTTCCGCCTCCGCCCAGTCCAATCCGAAAGTTTCGCCTGCTTCGTGCCCAGCGGAATAGCAATCATTATAGGCTTTAGACAAGGCCTCGCCCGTATCAGCTGAAGCGATGCGTCTGCCTTCTGCAAGACCCTGGGTGTAACCATCCTCGTGACCTTGCTCTTTTGCGTTTTCGATACTCTTGGTCTTGCGTTCATCCCAATCCGCCTCTTGCAATGTCCATATGTACCTTTGGGCTTCTTCCACAACAAGAGGCGTAATCTCTTCTAGTCTCTTTTCAACGCAAGCATTCAGAGTGAGCTTGAACTCCGTCTCGCTGAGTGTTTGACCTTTCTGCAGATACCACGCTTGTTTCTCGGCGAGAAAAGCTTGTCGCTCGACTACTAATCTCGCTTTCTCTTCTTCGTTTTGGTCTGCTGTCTGACTCTGTGAGATCTCTTGCTCTTGTAATCTCTTAGACCGTACAGCGTGCTCTTCTCGGTTCTTGTCTCGCTCTTGTTTGACCTGCTCGTTGAGCTGAACGAGCCGGATGCTTGGCTCGCAATACTGTCTCTCCCACTTATCGAAGGCTGATTGTGGAGTGCTCTTGCGTGCTGCTGAGTTCTTCATATCCCGACTTGCTTTCTCCACCTTGGTGCCCATAGCCACAACCGCATCAGAGAGGTCTTGGAATGTCTTGGACTTAGTTTCGAGATGCTTAAGCTTCATCGTCGCAATCTTCAAAGTTTCCTCACGCTGTTCAAGCGAGGCCAGCTTGTCTTCAGCCACCCTCACTTTCTTCTCATATTCTCTTTTCTCCGCTGTGGCGCAGACAAAGTTGGTCATCGCCCTTTTGTTGTGCTCTTTCAGTTTCGCTATGTCCCCGGCAGCCCTTTTGTTATCCTCAGCCCGTCCCAGCTCTGCGCGAACCAATCTTTTATCTCGATCTTCCATCCGTTTCTCCAACCACTCTATGAAGTCCTGACATTGCTTGCTCTCTTGGGGCAGGCTTGCATCGAGTATGTTCTGAAACGTTGGTCGAACGGGTCGAGGTGGCTGTTCGGTTATTGATTGTCGGGGGTGAGGAAACGCGGACTTCTTGAAGACAAGCTTGCCATCTTCTATATGTTAGTAATGTCAGGCAAAGGCAGAAGTCATCTTACCTCGACTGACATTGATCCATCTTCCGCTACTGTCACCTTCCGTAACCGCCGTGGTAGCGCCATCATCGGCAGCGACTGTGGTGAACGCTGGCATCTCACTTGCAACCGCGTGACCAGTATCGCGAAGGACGAAAAAGAGAGGCGAAAACGCTCACTCCGACGTGCAGCTAGGTGACGAGATCGCCTAGAGAGAGTGCTGTAAGAGGTGAAGGGACGATGAGTCAAAGCTGGGAGGCGAAAAGGTGAGACTCGGCGACGCAACAGAAGAGGAAGGAGCAATGCTTGGCGCGCAATAGAGCGCGCAAGAAACGCGTCGAATGCGGACCAACGGGGTCGCGCAAGCTAAAAGAAGCTAGTAGACGTCTTTCATAGAGCAGTAAACTTCGTTGCCTCTAGTCCTTGGAGATATGCGTGCTTCATAGGCACTCACCTTCAGTGTGTACTAATTTGCACGTGACTCGTTCGATTCATCGCGAGTACATCGGTACTGAGGTGTGCAGATATCCGCCCAATGGTGTACTCACCAAGCTCTTCATAACCGGAAAGAATAACGGCACATTTGAGAAGACTGTCTGCCAAAGACACATGCAGATGAGATTACATTAGGGAGAACTTTGACAAGAGAATGGTCACTACACTCGGAGAAGGAAACGGACCAAGACAAGAGACGTGACAAAAGACGACAAGTTGAGAATCTCAGAAACAGAACACTCGAGGTTTATGCATTAGCTCACCCATCTCTCCAGTTCATTCAATCCATTAGACACTCAACCCCGATATTACTCCATCATGACGTACGGAGACTGCCTACCCTACCACCAAGTCCTCCTTCCATCATCCTTCAATCCAGCCCTATGCGAATGCCCGATAAACACCATGCTTGCTTGGAAGAGATTAAATCGCAAAACAAAAAAGAAGACAGTTCTACTAGTACAGGGAGCGGTCGTAGATGCAAGAATCAGCCACAAAGGGCCGGGGACGCTCGATTGAGATCTTGTAGAAGGGTATAAACGCAGGGGACCTGGTATGTAATGCTCGCTGTAACATGTATGCCGAAACGATATATGCGTGTGCGGAATTCGAGGTGGTGTGGAGACGGTCTGCAAAACCGCGGTTCGATAACAGTATGGTTGCGAAGCTCAAGCGCCTTTAGGATACTCCTGACGACGAGGTGGGATGACGTGTGGCATCCCTCTAATAGAGACGTCCTCGGCTTGCCTGGCTTGCTCTGCTGGGCGATGTACGGCTCCTCTCATCTTCCTCAGGAACGTCACTCAGTCTTGTAGGATGGTGATGTCTCATGCCTACCCACTCGTCACCGTAGCCATCACCACTGTAGTCGGGTGCACCGCCAGCGGTTGGGTGACCCTGGCGTGACGATCCCGCGCTCGAACTCGTGGCGTAGGCACCTGAAGAGGTGGCAGTTGTGCCGTAGTGCTGCAGATGCTCAAGCTCGCGTCGACGTGCATCTTCTACATCATACTCATCCGATACTGGAGACTGAAGCGATCGGAACGGGATGCGGCGGCCTGAATCATCGCGAATGAAGTTGCCTCTCTCGTCCAGGGCGTACTCGATATCGCCTTCGGACTCCTCCGCCTGAGACGTGACGTACGACTGTTCGTCCTCTGGCAGACCAGACTCAGACTCTTGATGTAGATATGAACCTGGCTGCTGGTAGAACGCCTCAGGCTGAGACATGGCTGGTTGTGCAGGAGCTTGCTGTGCCTGAGATGTGTAGTATGGATACTGTAATGGAGCAGGGGCTAGTGATTCGTCCGCAACCGAAGAGCCACCCGGTCGAGAGGAGGCGGCGGATGCTGCACCTGATGGGACGTAGGTTCCTTGAGCTACGTGTGCGGGGGGTTCGGGCTCTCGGTGCGCATGGCGAGCGCCTTCCGTGAAGGGATCGGTGTCAGTTGGTGACTGACCTTCCTCATACGAGTAGTGCTGTTCTATGCCAGAGCCACTGCTCTGAGCACCGGCGTATGTGTCGTCCCCATGTCCCCTCCCTTGACGTCCCATGTTCTGCGCCATTGGCACCACCTGCACTCCGCCGACCAACGTAGGCTGCCCTTCTCTGAGTGAAAACGTGCGATCACGTTCCTCTTGCTCCCGTCTTCCAAGCTCCTCCCATGCTCGGCGTGCTTCCTCTTTCGAGATTTGAAGCTCACGCTTCATCTCCGACACCGCTCGTTCGGCGTTCTTCTTCTCGGTGGCCATGCGTTCCATGTTTGCCTCAGCCTCAAGTCGAGCCTCCTGCTCCGTGTTGATTTGTTCCGTCAGTTGAGCCTCGCGCTCTTGAGCTCGTTCCTGATCCTGGCGATGCTCGTAGAACCATCTCTGAAACTTGCGCTCGGAAGATGCGCGTAGGCGCTGCAGCTCAACAACAGCATGGAAGAGGTTGGCACCAGCTGCAGACAGGTCAGTGATCTGGCGCGACATTTGCTGAGCCAGCGGCTCCCTGCGAACTTCATCGGTATTCTGCTCAAGCCGCCGTATCCAGTAAGAGGTAAGACCTTCCCAATGCGAGGATAGTGTTTCCCAGCGCTCAAACGCATGTGGAAAGTTTGATGTGGTTGATTCGCGAACCTGTCCGGAGGACGAGCCTGGCGGAGGTGGTGGGCGTGCTGCAGCGGTGGAAGGGCCTGCTTGCGATGAAGCGGCCGTGGCACCAGACGGTCGCCTCGCATGCCCTGAGCCAGCTGGCCGTCTACCTTGTTCCGCCGTCGTTGGTAGGCCTAGATTTGCCTGAGCGGGTCGAGACTGCTGCTGCTGTGCTTGCGAAGCTGCCCGGGGTCTGGATTGCGATGCGCCGGTAGTGGTCTCCTGCGCTTCGCTTATGGTGTTTTGTGATGGGATCGGCCTCTCTGGCTGACGAGGCACTCCACCCGATGATGTCGGGTATTGTACATACTGGTCGCCAGATCTCAGAGCTGCCGATTGGGGCTGCCTCTGGGTCCCGGGCTCCGTTGTTGGTGCTCCAGCTACACCAGAAACAGCTTGAGCTCTTCTTTCTGCGCTAGCTCTCCTGCGCTCCTCTTCAGCGGCCTTCCTTTGTTCCTCCACTTCAGCCCGTTGCCGTCTGGCGTTCATGATCTGCGTTGGCGTACGTATGTTGGACCTGTCAACGGGCACAGGACCGCCTGTTGTGCGCGCGCCGCCGTTGGCAGCGCGGCCACTTGTTAGATCGGACATGAGGGCGTTCTCTTCGACCAGATCCGGGGTGAAGGGATGTGGAAGTCGGAGTCCCTCTTCGAGCACAAAACGTATTGCCGAGGCAGTACGTTGACTGACGCGAAGGGCAGGGTGAGGCTCGGCGTAGGAGGTCGAGCGAGGGCGAGGTGTCTCGAAGCGAACGCGCTGCTGCTGTTGGCTCGGATCGACAGATCTCGCGCGCTCGAAGTTGGGCGTGCGGCGAAGACTGTTTGCGACGCTGCCGGTCGAGCTCGATGCTCTCGAGCGATTGTGCTGCGTGCGATAGAAGGCGTCGGCTTGCTCCTGGCGTAGCTGGAGGGAGGTTCGGTATTCGAACAGTGGCGCTGGGCCGTGGCGGTCGTGGTCTCGTGAAGATGGTTGTTGGAAGGGTAATATGTTGGCGAGCTCAGATGGATCGCTGGACGTCACCGCGAAGTCAGGGACTCTCACTCAGGCCCGATTGCCCTTGCGCCGTCGAGGGGCACCCGCCGGGTTGGAGAAGATACCCAGCGGCTGGTTCTCTTGGGATTGGGTAAGCAACGCGCGACGGCTTGCTTATATCGAGAGGCACGAAAGCTGGCTGGAGAGGGTAATGTTAGAGACAGAGACTGCGGGAGGGCTAGCAGAGGAGCCATTGCTGCGGTGCGCCCTAGCAATTCCGCGCGCGAGGTAGGGTGGTTGGGAGGAGGTGAAGGGCTGGGAGGTGGCTGGGACGCTTCGTGAAATCAACTTACACCTCTCACCGACAGTCCATGAAACAGCCAATGTACGTCTCTGGATGCGCGATTGGTGACTATGTATGCGCTGCGCTGCGCTGTGCTGTCGTCGTGGTGCTGGTGGTTGTCCAATGCCTCGAGTTCTGCTGGCAGTGCCGAAACAGACGTCACCGGACGAAAAGCTGGCCCTCAGCCCCAGCGCTCGGAAGCGCGGCGCCTGCTGCAACGCGCGGGTGGGTAGAAAAGAGTGACGGAAGAGACAGAGGGTCTCGTCTGGATATGCATTGAAGTCGCGCGGCTGAGCAATCGCGGACGTGTGGTAGCGCTTTGAGCGCGAGCGGAGCTTCACCCGGGAAGCAAATACGCCAAACGCTGATATTTGCTGATGTGGAGTCGCACTGACCGACGTGCAGCGAGATGCATGCAAGCGACTGCACTGGGACGAGGATAGCGGACGTCGAGTTGGTGACGGCTACGATCGATTGCCAGCGTGCCAGCTCATCGTGCTTGTTCTGCTAAACCTGGCATGGGGCCAAGGTACAGCGCGAGCCGGAAAGCGGAAAGCCCATCGCCGTCATGACCGGCCGAACGAAGCAAGGCATTAGAAGCCAGCAGTCCAAGATTACAAAGAAGTCATGTAGTTGATAGCTGGAGATTTATTTGGCTCACGGCCTCTCTCATGCTCGTGGTCGCGGTTACCTCATCGCACCTGCCCACCCGCATGCGCCTGCCAATCAGCCGAGTTGTGAGGAAGGAGCGGCCCGTCTCCAGCGGGTCAAATCGTCACAGCATCTGGCCACGAGCGTCGTGCCTCTTCAACCTGACAACAAGCCGTCTTCTCCAAAGGCCCGCATCGCAACGACCAGCCGATGATGAAGTCGTTCGGTGTCTTGCACAGCCAACAAACATTCCATTATGTCCACCCCTGGAACCCGCATACACGACATGCAACTCCCAGCCTCGCCTATGCATTAGACCCATGATCCTGCAGCAACGGAAGAACAAGGAAACATACTGCAGACGTAACGTTCACTAGACCCACAGAACAGCTGTCATCGTCAGAAGTCGCCCGTCCCATTTGCGATGAGAAGAGGACGGCACACTTTGCGCACACCGCCTCACAACCTGAATCGCAAGCACATCGGACCGAGGCAGCAATCGGAGAGCTGTAGCACTTGCAAAGACGCCGAGATGTCAGCAACGATGGAGAAGCATCGACACAGCCAGGTTGTGGGATGTGTTTTTTATTCCTGTAGATCCTAGGAAAGGGCCAGACTCTGGAGTGAGACCTAGCTACAAGGTTGTTCCCAAATACCCTTTCCCAAGGCTTCCAAGCGCCAAAAGCTCCGCAGGCGCGTCGTGGTATCGTAGTTCATCCTCCGCTCCGTCATTGCCCAAGTCCGAATTGTCAATCGTTTGTCGTTCGTCATCCGCCGTCACCCGTCCGCCATCCATCTGTCGGTTCCTATGAAAGTTAAGCAAGGGTCTTTGGGTAGGACACATTCGCTGCTGCCAGCAAGTGCCATCCATGTCTCCTCACTCCCTTTGGTCAGCTGCATGATAAAGATAATGTCGAAACACCAAAAGCAAGCAGGACGCTGAGCAAAACCGGACCAAATTCAAGGAGCAGCGCCAGAACCAGAACCAGACAACCAATCCCAAGATCTTCTTACCTTGTGCTTGAAGCTACCGTTCTTGACGGCTGTCGCAGCTTTTACCGAGGATTCGTCGATGTCTGCTGGCAGGATTTGGTCGAAGCTGCTATCATTGGAAACGATAGAGTCTTCGGAGGTCGCGCTGTCGACAAGTACCAGGCTCGCGCCTGTCGGAGAGGTTTCGCCAGAAAAAGTGTTTCCGTCTGCGGCAGGGCTTCCGGTCGTCGCGAGAGTGACAGGTGTCTCGCTATCAGTCACTGGGACATGAGGGAGACTTGCCGAAGACACGGTCTCTTGCGGTTGCAAATGGGGGGTGACAGCACTGCCTGGTGACAATGGTGACTGCGCTGAGAAGTAGCTGTCTTCTTTGGCTGCGCCATCCAAGGCCTCGCCTAGGTCCTTCATCTGGAGAGACTCCTTTGTTAGCGGTATCGGGTCGCCACGATCATCAAACACTCCAGTCCAGTTAGGCCATTGGATCAGGCAATGGTTGTTGACGACCTTGCCCTCTCTGTTGTATGGATTGCGGGAAGTCTTTGGGGCTCGTAGGCCACTATCCACGCAATCTTTACCGCAGGTCAACAACGCGATACGAGAGAGCTCTTGTTCGAACGGAAGGTAGTCGACGACGAAGCCGTTGAGTTTGAGGCACCTAATAAACAAGTCAGTCTCATACCACTGGTTGCTGAGTTACGCCACGTATACATTTGGGATGTATCTCGGTATTTGGGGCTTCGTTTGGCTCATGACCACCAGGATTCTCGAGATCATTCCACTTACCATAACGGAAACGGTTTGGCCTCTTCCAATCCAGCCGCAATACGTCCCTTGCGCATGCTGAAGTCATCAAGATACTCGCCGGTGCCGAAAGAGTAGTGTAATACTCCCTTTCCGTCTATGCCCCTGCAATGTGTTAGCGACAGTACTGTATGGAACTCCAGATGCGCTCCTGTGCATGGGGACTCACTTGTACTCCTTTTCTTTTGAATCTATCTTCGGAACGGTCAAGCCACGGACGTCTTCAGCCTTGTGCCAGTGCTCTTTCCGCACGATCGGAGGCGCCGCCATGTCGAGGTCCAGCACGCGCATACCGGTCTTGGACGTATTGCGGAAGACAGCCTCCCAGTAGATGGACTGGAGTGAGTCATGCATACGGAACAGTCGAAGCTCCTCGAGCTCAGTCTGCTGGACAAGCGGCTTCATCTCTGCTGGGCCGATGTATGATTTGTACTCGTTCTCACCATCTTGCTGAAGGCGGACAGGCTGACCAAGGTCGAGGACAAGCTTCGTAAGCGAGTTGGACAACTTCGTCCAGATGACAGCCATGAAGGGTAGGTCTGAAATCCAGCTAGAGCCTGTTAGCCAGTAGGCCTGCTGAGAGAAGAGGATGTACGTACGTCAACTCTTTGAGCGCAGGCATCTGTTCAACGAGCTTCGCGATTTGCTCGCCTGCATCGTGCCAGTTTTGCTCGGACTTGGTGGACCAGTGCGGCTGTGATGACGTTAGCTTCGTCGCCGCCATCATCGCCGACTCATCTTACCTCATTCGCATAACGCTTCTGCTCCTCGGACGCACTGGTTTGTTCGCTATCTTTCGTCGCTCGAGCCGACTTCCAATCGCCAATAACATAAAGCTTGGTGACTGGAGTAAGGCGATCATATACATTGATGAGATAGTCGTCTACCCGCTCTTTTACGTGCTTGAGGGAAGAATTAACGTCGCCGTTTTCGTCGCGACTGACATTAAGGACGTAGCAAGAGTTGTCGGTGCGGTCAGCCGCGAGCGTGGTTTCGAGGACGTAGGGACCTAGGTTGTCCTTGAGTTCGGCCATGGTCGCGATGCGCGGATGTATGGTTGTTGATTATTGGTAGTAGGTGTAAGTGGTCGAAGGCAGGTGAGTGGGAGATTTTGTTATGGCCGGTCTCGAGATTGCTGCGGTCCAAGTCGAAGGTGACGCGAGATTGGGGTCGAGTAGCCCTGATAGGGCTGATAAGAGTGTTTGCTATATAGATAGGAAGGCGCTCACGGTGAAGGTGCGACACAAACGATGACGTGAATGCGTCTTCGTCCGTTTGCAGGACGTGCTCAGTGGTCGCCGCAGCATGGTTGGAGCACGTGAATAGAACATGGTGAAATTGGGAATGCTGGTCGTTTGATTGGCCGGAATGCGACACTGCGCGACCATGGGAAGGTGCCCAAGTCAAGAGTGGGAAATTGCGGTGGGTGACCGAGCGCAACTTCTGGAGGAGAATGAGACGGCGCTTTATATACGCAAGTGAATGACTTAATGACAAATGCACATGCGCACCATGCGACGACACATGATCAGATATCAATGTCATATGAAGTTAGATGCTGCGTTCTTGGAGGAGCGAGAGCAAACAAAAGTGGCGCAGAGATGGACATCGCGACTTCGGTATCGAATTTTGAGGGTAACAGATCTCAGGGTTACCGCTTGAAAAGTACTCTTGCTCAAAACTACTCTCGTATGGTCAAGTACACATTCAGTAACGTGCCTAGCTTGTTCCTGCGCCTATTACCTCCGCCGTTCACCTCCGCCGTTATGTCTATTCGGAACGATACCTAGGTACCTAAATATTGATAAGTTCAACTCCGCTAGATTAAACTGCATCTTGAGATTCTTTATATCGGACAATTTATGCGTCGCGAAACGTTTGGCAAAGTATCAATCAAGAGCTCTCACCTTTCTCAGGTCATTTTGTCCGTGCTAGCAACGACTTGGACCGCGATTGAGGCATATCTGCTGTAGTGATCAGGGTATCTCGAATGATTAGATGTCTACAGCTCACTTACTATCATTCGCTGTGCGATAGTGAAGAATGCGTCAGATTACTAAATGACAAGCTTTCAACTATAACGCATTGTCTAGATCTAGTGAAACATCGCTGCGAATAGCTTCAGTATCATATCATTCTGATGTCGCAGAACGGGAGCAAGTCTCTTAGACAGCTAGTCTATCATCACCCGTCATCATAATCGAACACACTATCATGTGCACGTATTTCAGATTATCAAGAACGGTCGGTTTATACATTTTGGCGCCTGGAAGTTACTATACACGTCTTCATTCCCTTTGCTTTAATTATCCACACTCTTGAGCTTTTTTACAAGAGAGAGTAGCCGCCGGAATCACTTGAGCCAGAGAAACAAAAGGTGCCCACTATTGCCGTACCGCAGTACGTGTATCTTGGGATAGTATCCTCGAAGCAGTTGCTAACGCGCGTTAGATCTGTTCAGTATCGAGGTACTTGCGGAAGGAAGCGTCTATCATGAGACACCTCAACTCGATTTATAACACCACTTCTTTTTGTCCTCTTCTTTCGTTTACACTGATCATATACTAACGGAGCCAGAGGAACAAAGTTCAAAAGACCTGAGTCGCTCCGTACACTGTAAGTCCAAGCCCAAGTTTAGCTGCATGCAACGACGACGCATCGTATACCTTAATAAGTTAGTTTGGCTCTTCCACAACAAATCTTGGTGCCTGAATTCACCCTCCAATGAACATATACAATGGCTGCCGGACAAGAACGCCGAGCTTCGTCAGGGACATCGGATCGAGATTCGACTTGCTTTTTGCTCATCCATGTGGAGGGGCGTAACCAGGGTTCGGGCTGACATTTGATATTGCTTTTTCGCCCGATCTATCAGCAACGTGGTGGCTTGTACGAAGTGATAATCCGCTTACCCTGGCCGACCCACGTGCTTGGTCTTAGTATACCCGCGCGGTACGGTACGGGTACACAGTTTCAGCCAGCTTGTGCCGCTCCTTGTACACAGCGGAAGCAACCCGACCAGTAGCATGGTCTACCCGAACATAGCAGTGACCTCCGCGCAGCAACACGATCTCGTACCGACATCTATTGTCTGCACAGAATGTAAGCAGGCAAATAAGCCGCTTCCAGCACGGTGGCCATTCCGAAATGTGGCATTACTGCCCAGGTGTGACGTGCGGCGTCTAAGCCTCGATGTCTCTATAACGCATGCGCATTTGCGAGACCGCCTAGCTAGATGCTATAGGTTGACTCAATATGTTGGTTATATTCCAGCGCATGTTGAATGCTGTGGGAATTTCGTAGCATGGGCCGTATCTTCGGCCCCGGATGTGCAACGCGACCGCATTGGGTCGGCAATCGGATAGAGCTCAGGCGGCACGAATCGAGATTCGGATTCCAGGATTCTGCAGGTGGACAGTAAGCTTGCGCAAAAGTCGGTGACGGAGGCCCTAAGCTTTGAATCGACAATGTGTGTTTCTCGCTATACGCTCCTTGTCAGAGTAAGGAAAAGAAATAGTGTGTACCAGACCTTCCACCGCGGGTCGAAGCAGACCGCTCTTCGGAGCTTTTACCACGAATTTGTGGGCAATAGTGCGATTGGTTCGGAATTTGACAGTGATGTCTACCGTTGTTGATGCCCAATGTCAGCCACATAGATCAGAGCGAGGCGCTAGATACCCCACAGTAACGTAGCCACGATCCGAAGCTATGACTGTGTGAACGTCATGTTTTCCTCGATACACTCCCCATCGTGTCAGTTCTCGACCCGGGTCTCGTCCCGTGTGAAGCAATGCTTTTTCGAATCGAAGTTCCTCCATGCGACAGGGAAGGATTGCCGAATTGCTAGGTATCCATGGATGCTTTTGGCAGCCGTTGGACGACCGTAGTAAGGCGAGATTGGCGTGCGTTAGCGCGCACTGCAGAATAGTACAGCGTGCTATTGGAGTGGAGACGCCGATATTCCAAATATCTATACCTACCCTGTATGTGCCACATGGAGACCAAATGTATGAGCCTGCTTGACGATTAGACGTAGAGGTACTTTAATAGTTCTCAGCTCTGTGGGTATCTAGTGATAACCCACGACTATCTACGCATCTTCGCATTTGAGAAACGACCATTAGTCTGCGATTGAAGCAAGTATCCCAAGATGCTGCGGTTCTTGAATCGAACAAAACATGACATCGTCATCTGCGGACCGCCAGCTATGGTTTCGCTTCATGTACGCGTCGTATCGAGCATCGTTGCAACGAGGTCAGGCTAGACTCGTAGGGCGCTGAACGGAGACCCGGTTCAAAAGCAAAGGAAGGCATGCAGCCCCTCTGTAGCATGGAACACCGCGGAACCTTGAACTGTGGTCGCGCAGCTTCAGGGCTGCATGGTTTAGGCAGTCGTTGACATGTGGACGGCGAAAGAACCTGAATACCTAGGCTTGCATCAGGACAAGAAGGAAACTTCACTCGTGGCAATTCCGACGAAAGAGAATGTACATATGTTGACAATGCCATTGCATTTTCATGCCTCCAGGGCTCCTGACGTGGGGCGCCTCATTCAGCGGGGCGGCGTTCACACTTCTCCACATGGGCTACCACCGAAGGTGCCCAGTCTAGTAAATTATCCGTCTCGAGCCGCGCG
Source organism: Alternaria triticimaculans (assembly GCF_023758025.1). NCBI lineage: Eukaryota > Fungi > Ascomycota > Dothideomycetes > Pleosporales > Pleosporaceae > Alternaria > Alternaria triticimaculans. The sequence goes on from NW_026055969.1 coordinate 448,501, forward strand.
TGCCACCAGCCGCGACGAGATCAGAGTAGGATGCTGCAGTCGCTAAAAAAGCAAAGAAGACCTCGGGATGGTTGCATACACAAGGGTGGATGTGCGGTAGATGGGATGAGGTCTGACATGTGGGTCCTAAGACGAGATCGGAAACACCCCCCACGCTAATCTAAGCGCCCATTCTAGTAGTACCACCGGCAACGCGACCAAACTCCTGACTGTTTGATGGAGGATGCGACAACTCATGACACTCATATGTTGACTGCGCCGTCGGCGTGATCATCCCGCTGTAGCGGGAGTGGCTGTTGCCAAGAGAGTGGCATGGAATGACCCAATTTCCGGGTTAGTTGTGCATGCATAGGTTATGATTTCATGGTTTGTAGCGTTATGCGCCCCTTACTGGTGAGAACAAGTTGTGCAACGAGCCCATCGTCCTACCTATCTATGAGAGTGTGGGCATGCCGAACAAATCCGACGACGTTGGATGACCAAGCAGCTGCATTCGAGACCACGATGCTGGATCTCTCTTGGTTCTTGCTGGATCGTGCAATTTCCCATATCTGACATCGCAGTTCGTTACACGTTGATAGGTAAAACAGGCGTCCAAGGTCGCCAAGAGAAGGGGTAGGAGCGGTAGGAGCTGAGTGCGATTGAAACGCATAGCTGAACGCTCACATCCGTGTCGTGCAGAGCTTACAAAAGCAACATGATCGCGATTTCCGACAGACAGTACGTGGAGTGGAAAAAGTATGAGAGTTGGACTGTTTAATAAATTACTACTTCAGGAGGTATTACATGCTGGACAATGTGTACTGCAGCGGGTTGGCTGCAAGTGAGATCGAGGCGTTTATTGCGCAGTTCCAATCATGGGTTTGTAAGAGGAAGCGCGTGCTCGTTGTTTCCGGCTCGCGACAAAGCGCTGGTGGCAACATTGGCGTTGCTTGGAGTATGTGATGTATTCGGGGTATGGATACAGCGTGGTAGCACCATAGTGCCAGTTTCGTCAAATCCGGCCGGTGTGCTGTCTAGCGTTTGTTGCCTAGCGATATCGAATGACGATCGGATCGAATGGCGGCACCATCTGAGGGTCAAGGCCGTGAAGCGAAGATCTTTGACAAGTGTGCTGGAAGTAGAGATAGTGTGGGCTCATGCCGAAACGGAGCCTTCTGCAACTCAGACACTACGTGAAGAGCGACCATCTCTTATACCAACGTTAATTTTATAATCTTCTTCGTCGTCCGAGTCCATTGAGTGGTCGACAGGAAAACTTCTTAACCCATTCTCTAGCATCCGGAATGTTTCTGTGTAGGCCTTGGAAGGGACAGCGTCCGGTTGGATGAGGAGCGAAGCAACGTCCATCTTGATCGATCTGGGATAAGAAAGGTCGTTGGGATCTTTGACGAACCAACTGCGGTCTTGTGTAGTGTCGTGCTTCCGGACATGATGCGTTGCGAGATCCGAAAACCTTTCGTCTAGGATCTTGCGTAGCACACGCTCGACTTGCTCGTCCGTAGGCCCTTGTATGTTCTGTTTCTGCTCCAGGACCAGAATACGTTGGTGCATCTTCCGAAAACACAACTCTGTTCTACGCATGAACTCGTGGCTACCACTGATAAGCTTCAATGCTTGACTAGGATGCGGAGTGCGCTATGCTTACTACCATGCTGCAATCTGGTCGAAAGACTGATTGATCTTCTGCACCTGGAAGGTAAACGACATGTTTGATCTTGATTAGGATTGAAAAGTAAGGAGTAAACTGAGAGACTGGGTTGTGGAGGCTTCGCGAAAGTTGGCATTCAAGTGTAAGGACTTGAGACTGGAGAGACATGTATATGAAGAGAACCAAATGTGTACGGTAAGGAAGCGAACTCTGATATACATGTATGACCCTTGCAGGCGTGAATCACAGGGATACGTTTCAGGTGGGACCAACACGCCGCTTCTGATATGCAGTCAGGTGGGTAGCGCGGCAGGGTCCTCGGATGGCGGGAGACTTTGATGGGCCGGTCGGCCAGTGGGGGATGTAAGGTGGACGCCCAATCAGGGTCACGCAAGTATGCGGCTGTCTAAGTCTCCCGAATGGAGTGTTTTGGGGTCAGATACATATACCTAGGTGCTTGTCGGATTACATGCAAGACGCTGACCGAAAGAGAGACCGCGGAGAAGATCGTTCAAAAGGACGTTGTAAGCTGTTCGGGCGAAGGAAAATTCCAAAGTACCTACCTATGGAAGAATGGTGACTGCCTCTACGGCATACACAGTCGAGGTGGCAGGGGCGTGCCATGGACACCGCCCCCATCGCCATGATCGACAATGCTAGCGACAAAGGTACGGGGTCAGCGTTGAGTGGCTCGCGTGTCTAGGCGTGCAAGGTGTCCGAATATTGTTGTCGACCCATTCGATCACAGGTTGCGGCCACTTACCGCAAAGCAAAGGCGAGCTCGCGGGAACGGGTTTCTTTCCCAGCGGCGGTGCATGCAATGCAAGCCATCGAGTCAATCCGGTTATGGCCGTGCCCCTAGGCCAAGGCTGTCGCATCCGGTTTTCTTTTCTCCCACAGCTTTCTCGTTGTTCTGCCTGCGTAACGCCTGCCGATTAGTATCTCCAGCGAGACTGGGAGAAGCTGCCGGTCGAGCTGCGTCATCCGATGTTCGTAGATGCTAGCAAGGCTGTCAAGTTGTGTTTGCTGGTGCCAGCTGGTTTGCACGTGCGTCATGATGCCGCTAGACCCAAATCCGTTAGATCCGCTCTTGCGTATTAGGTAGCGGGCCTCGGGAACGACTCTCGATTCCAGGGCCACTCTCGTCATCGGTCAACATCCTGCAAGCGAAGCGACCGGGCACGTTAATCCCGATAAACACCAGTTCCCCCTAGAACACTGCCGATTCCTAGCTCGGAAAGCTCAGAGTCAGTATTGTCAGGTGAGGTTAGAGCTGCGTACAGCGCAGAGCCAGCGCATCGCATCTGGCCTCTGACAAACAATCGGCGATGGCATTTACCATTTGGTACACGCGCTGCGCCGCCTCGTTACCTTTATTGACAACGTATTTGCCTAGTCAGTTGCTAAAGCAGGGTTATACCATGGCGAGCCACTCAAAATGACTCCGGCATGTACTGACCGTCTCAAGTACCGACAAGGCATCTTCCTGAAATTTTCATCCAATCCATTCAACAGCTTTCTCTCGAATTTGTTAATGCCACCAGAGAAAAATGCAAAACTTCGTTCATATCTGAACATGGCTACTGTAACAATATCGGGGAGTAGTTGTGGCTCTGGATGATCGCTGTCCGAAAGTTGGCGCCATGTATCCGTTGCAAAATATCAGCATACATTCTGTGTGTATGCATTTCCTCCATGCATCTGAGCACAACGTATATACACAGACGACGATCCGCTAACAATTGACAACGCTGAAGGGTAAGCTGCGCTTGTTGCAGCCTGCATGGTTGCATATCGAAGCCTGGTCCATCGCTTACCCAAAGATTACGCACACACTCACTGAGGCCTTACGATCCTGTTTAGAGCTATTGCACCTCGACTTCGACATCTTTATCGACCGCAGGACTTTGTTAATGTGGACTTCTGTCGCTTACGATAACTGGAAACGGATCGACAAGGTCGAGGTGTCGACAGACTAGCCCACCAGGACACCTCAGCCACTTCTACAGGGCTCTCATCCGTGCGCGTCGATCGCCCGTCACGACGTTCAATACCCCAGTACATTCTTCGGAAATATAACGGTCTGCCTTCGCATACCGTAGCGTGGCACCGCTGATGACCCTCAAGCATCAGCGGATTACATGGCGCCATTGCTGAGCTGATAAGTCGAACGATTCTCAAACTGACAGGGCTTAAAACTCCCGACTGCAGGTATCTTAGCGCTTTGTGACCCGCCGCTTGACATCGGTAGTTGGGTTTAATCCCAGTTCACGGATCCTGTCACTTGCCTTGAGCTAATGCAGCCTCCCGAGCACTTTGCTTGGAGTATACGACGCACTGAGCTTTCAAAACGGCACTCGAGTTCGGTATATAATATCAGTATTTGATAGTTTCCTCACTTATGGATAAGCAGACTTTGGCCAGAGTGTAGGTATATGTGCTTGAGTTGGATAATTCCTCAGCATTAAGAAAGCTGGGTTGCAAAACGATACCAGATGACTTCTTTTTCTACGGCCTCAAGATCGAGGATTTCTTGATCCAGACCATATGCATGCTTCACCAGTTTTGGACAAGATAATCACATCGACGATGAGATACGGACGCTTCAGACAGTCCGCCGCTTCCGCCAGAACTAGAACACGACTCTTTTAGCAACTCATTTGATCACATTATATGCATACATCAGGTGGATCATTTTGTCGTCAACGTTGCAGAAGTTTCAGCAAGTACTGCGACCCGGGTCTCGAGCCGAATTTCCTACTCCAGAAATGATCTCATTTCCCGGGCTGTCGTTGCCCTGGCTTAGCGAAAAGCAGGGCGAACGACTACGCCGTACCAAGAGCCGGGTCGCTTGACACAAGCAGCAAGCGCTGGAATAGCGCGGCAAGCCCGCGATGCGTTTAATCCGCTTATACCAGCTATTCAGCTGTCTTTAATGCTTTCGAGGGATTCGAAACGACCGCCGGTGCCATATTTCCGGCACCTAGTGCTACTCCCGTATGGCCTTTGTTGTCGCGATTACTAGATCCTGCACCTTAGGCGGGAGCGGATATAGACGTTCCCACATCGACTCCACCCCAGCGAGGGCCTTCGTGGTGGGTCCAGAGCCCTCAAAGCTTTGTCAACACTGCGTGCTGCGTTGGTCCGGTGACTGACTCGTGGGAATTGGCTAACGGATACCTGCCCTATCAAGACTTTGAATTGCCAGAAGAAGACACTTCGACCGTGTACGCGGAAAGGACATACGACTACAAGCTGCACAGCTATCGGTGGAGCCGACAGCCCCATCCTTGCTCGTGCGATGATACGGTGAATACTGCGTCCATCGCGTCGGAACCTAGCCTGGCGAGTCGTTTTCAATGATGTTTTGTTGATGCGAAGGATTATAAAAATGACCTTCCCAGGCATTGCCCCACAAGCCTTCTCGGATGATTAATAAGGAGTTTCGTTCGATTCCCACGAAAAGCATCTCGGCCTAAAGGAAACCGAGGCACAGTAAAACGTTTTTGATCCAAGATGCATATATCGGTAACACGCGATGATAGAGAAAAGAAGTGGTAAAAGTAGGAATGTGTAAGAAGACCAATCTTACGATGTTACGACGACACGTCATCCACACAACTATTGATAGACCATGGGACTGTGACCGAATCAGGCCTTTGTGCCCGAGAGCCTACTTGAACAACTCTATCGCATCCAAAATCACGTTTGGGGCCAGGAACCCTTCTCCCGAACTCCCACTCGCACAGTTGATCTTGATGGTATTGCTCCCGCTGACCAACGTGCCAGCTGGAATGGCATAATTGTAGACTTCACCAAACCCTCGGTAGGCGCCGCGAGTCAAGCCACGCGAATCGATCTTCGTTGGTGCCGCAGGGACGGCAGCATTAAAGCTGTTGACTGTCACCGAGGGACGACAGCCGGCGAAAGAGAGCGTAGTACCGATTCGAAGGGTCGCTGCTGCAGTCGAGGTGCTCGAGAACTTGATGGTGAGGGGATTGGTGTCCTTGACTATGGCCATGGGAACACTGTCAAGAGTGCTGGAACCAACTGTATACGTCAAGGGCCCCCAGGATGCCATGCGCGAGTCTGTGGGGTGCATGCGCAGTTGCTTGTCTGCGTTTCGGAAGCCCTTTGGCTGACCATCCCACTCGCCAATGCGCCAAATGGAGGTCTTGGTTTCGGTGTCGGCGGCAATGTTGGCGGTAGTTGCTTTTCCAGCCGAGACTGTGACGCTAGCTGCCTTCACCTTGAACTCGCCCTGATACAAGACCTGCGCGTAGTTTCCGGGCTTCATTGCTGGCGAAGTGAACTTGCCATTACTATCGGCGTACGCCCAGTACTGGGCTCCATCGTTGTACCAATGCAATACCCGTTGGAAACTGGAGCCTACACCTGTCGCCGTGCCGGTGACTGTTCCCCTGGCGGATGGCGCAACGTAGTCCGTTATACCAAGATCCTTGAAGAACGTTGTATCCATATTGGAGCCACCTTCTGGTACACCAGAGCGACTGAACGCTAGAGCGTAGGGGCCGTGCAGACCCTGACGGAACTGCTCTGTTTGAACATGGCCACTGTTCATGTAGAAGGTCAACGACGTGTATTCCCCTCCGTTATTAGTGTTTATATCGCGGTGGAAGGGGCCACCAGAGGAGCCTTCGTAGGAATATGAGTTCATGAGGAAGCAGGCGTGGACCGCGTCGGCACCGTCTCGGTAGACGCAATGCTGTGTGGACTCAGTAAAAGCTCATTGAAGCATGCTGACTGTGGTACCTACCGTAGTGTCGTCGATGAAACGCTCACTTGAGTAGAATTTACTCCTCGTCTGACCAGCGACCACGAAGACGTCTGACCCCTCAACAGTCGACGTCGAACCAACGGTCGTCGATACCACGCCGAATGGGTACTCAAGCGGCAGAGCACTACTCTTGAGACGCGCGATGAATCGCAGTTCGCCAATGCTAGGCTCGGCAGTGGTGTATGTCGCCATATAAATCGTCGCTTCGCCAGCCTTAGCAACAAGGTAATGCGTCAAGGTACTAGTCGTGCAAGTAACCTTGACATATTGGCCTGTCGGACTCAGTTAGAATCTGTCGTCGAATGATTGAGGATACAACGAACTGCTTATCGTCTCATACTTGACAGTTGCACTACCCAGTCCAGAAGAAATATGCGATCCCTTGGACGACGACTGCAACTCCTCTCCACGATATTTGATCGATATAATGTCGCAGCTCTTCGCGTTGACGGTAAAAACAAGGGCGTTCGTCGAGCCAGCGTCCACAACAATGTTGTCACCGCTTTTAGTAGCGCCGAATGCCGCCAGGACCGAGGAAGAATATGTGGCCGCAGCCAACAATGCGCTCTTCAGTAACATGTCACGAAACGTAGCTGACGAGAATATAGATGGGATGAATCTGAAGTGATTTGTCCGGCTTCGATATTGAACGGCGGCTCTATCCCTTACCTATAGGCTTCTCTTCCATATCAGCAGCAGGAGCTTACTACATTGCGCGAACACTCTCGGCGCCAAATGCACCGAAACATCAACAATTTCCACCCAGGACATCCACTAGCCAGATGCTTTCCACGACTGTTACCCAAGCGCAGCCACCTTTGCAGTCATCTGACATCTTGCTTCACTAAGTTACGAAGTCGGGAGGGCGGGAGGAATGCTGATTACAGATAGTATTCGAGCTTAGGTACATGTACCTCGGCATGGAAGTGTTCGTTCATCCGGATCGAAAATGTCGTGCGGTGGTGTTGATCTAAGAGCTAAAAGTGCCGTGAGGGGGGAGTCCGGGGTAAGATGCGCCTTTAGTGGCGGAAGATCTTGGCCTGTGAGACAAGCACTATGGAACAACTTGGCGCAGCTGCGAGAAGTACCCTGCTAGCTACATTGTAAGAAACGTCAGAAATACCGGCTAGAAGCGTGGAAAAGAGGTTTCATGTTAAGACGGAAATGTTACAAGAGGAGAGTGTCGTAGCAAATTGCCCGCAAATTGGAAGGGCTAAGACTCTACTGGATAAGGTTTGCGGAGAGCCTAGCCCCCACAGGAGACGAGGCACTCGGGAATAACAGAAAAGAAGGAAGAAGTATTACTAACTGCGATTTTGTCTGTCGAAAGCAGCCATACGAACCGGTCGATCCACCGTCGCTCAATCATCGCCGCCTGAGCACTTATTCCTATACAACGGGTCAACTTCCACTTGTCGGCACCAGAGCGCCCACGGTCTGGTCAAAGTGCCTGATAGTGACTCCCAGGCATCATGGCATTCCCTGTCGCTCAGATACTTTAGATTGCCGCCCTCAACCTTCGCATGTCCCGACTTGATTTTGCCACCGGCTTCGACGTCGACCTTGCCCTCGAGTGCATAGCCCGTGTGCGCATTCAGAACCGTCATAGCGGTAGTCTGCGCCTTGGCTGCTTCCTTCGTATATATTGCTTGGTAGACAGCCTCCTCGATGCCATGCGCGACGGTTGTGAAGCCATGGCCTTGTAGCAGGACGACAGCGTGATCGGGTTCCATCTTCGGCTCTGCAGATGAACCACCGAGCTGCGAGGGTAGAGCGGAGCGTACTTTGGAGTAGATGAAGCCGGTCGACGTGGCTGGTTTGAACGCAGCTGCAAGAGAGGCGCCGAGCGTGCTGTCGCGAACGAGCAGATCGTGCTTCGAACCGGAGGGGTAGCTGCTCGAGGCATCCCAGACTGGCACATTGGTACCTGCAGTGACATCATTAGCAAGAAGCTAGACATGATGACCTACTATACGTACCCAAGAAGCCAGCCATGTGTATTGTGTTCTTTAGAGGCACACCGCTAACGCAGTACGGCAGAACATCGCCAGCATGGCTATGCACCACACTGTTGATGGCCGGAAACCTCTTGTATATCTCGCTGTGAATGTGTCGCTCTAGATATCCTGGCTTCACGTCCTTCTCGACCGCTTCGGCGCCATCGACGTTGTATTCGACTAGATCGTCCTGCGAGCTGACCAACGCTGGCGGCATATTGCAAGGCATCCAGAACGTCGCGGGATTGTCGGGCGACCGGACAGAGATATGGCCATAAGCATCGAAGATGCCTAAAGCAATGGAAGCGCGAAGTCAGTGTGTGTTTCACGTGCACTCCAGACACCAGAACTTACCATTGTGGTCGAGGATGTGACAGGCAGTGACTAGCCCTTTGAAAAGGTCCTCAAGACCGACCTTCTCCCGTTTTGGAAAGTATCCGGCAGACATATCGCAAAGATGTAGATATTGTGTACGGCATCGTGGAGGGCGGAACGCATATGTGGTGTAGTGTTACTGTGCTTGCTTCAAGCGCTCGATGACGTGCGGGCGCGCGTGTGGGGAACCTTGGAAACGACTGGCGGGGATGCACCGTTTCTTGGCAATGACCAGCCTCCGACCGTCCAGCCACACTCAGCATTCACAACATTGGTTATTCATCGCGCCTTAGCTACTAATTTCGAGATTCGCTACTATAGATCGGATGAGATGCTCGAGGCTTGGAATTGGAAGGTCGAAACGGTCGTTGATCGATGTGCGCCAGGTCGCCGCCACCACATATCCCATGCCCGAGCTGACATAGGCTCGTCCAAAGAGTGCTTGATACGACTCTTCGTCCAGATAAGGGGATATCCCAGAGGGTAGCGATGTCTACCTTCTGCACTCCGAGCCGAGAAAGAAGAACCATGGCTACCAATACTCACGATGTCACTTGCCTGAAAGGATGGATCGAGGTGCACTTTCTCTACAACAGACTAGCTTACCCTTACTCACGTCCTTCATGAAGGATGCCATATACTCATGAGCCGCTTTCCTGTGACATGGGCATCACCTCTTTCCATATTCATTATACTTGGTTTCGCAACTCGTGCAGTTCCTGTTGCTAACACGATCAACATTAACAACCCGACCTTTATCAATACCCTTCGCTCGCAAGATAACGGTTATCAACCCTTTCTAGGCCTACGACCAACATGCGCGAGACTGTAGCGTATCCGGGGGTTCGATTCTGGTTATACAAGTTGGAAGGCAAGCTCATCTGCACGCATCACATGCCGGACCAGCCACCACGGCAATTTACGGTATCGAAAGATGACTACGAGCAGGTAGAAGAGATGGAAGAAGGAGATCACCCACAGGAGATAGTAGACCTAGGAGGAAAGCGGAGGGTATTCTCAGCAAGCTTCGGGGAAGAGGTGTCCATCGTCCTGATGAACCTCCGAGGAACGCTGGACATGGAGTATTATTACGACAGCCGGGATTTCCAAAAAGTCATATTCAAGGGGTTTGGCCCTTGGCCGCCCGCAAATGCCATAACGCAACCAGTCATTCAAGACACTCAACATACGAACACGTCTGTTGGCGACAACGGAGCTGCTCTGAATTCAGATTCTCAAGGTCCGGCCCCACCAAAAGTACCCAAAGAGGCACAAAAAACACGAAAGACACGAAAGACACAAAAGACATTGCCAGAAGCCCGAGGAGCCTCATCCAAGACACAAGTCGCTCCGCCAGATGAACAGCAGGACCTGCTAGATACGGAAGAATCGCCGACGGACACACCCGTAACTCCGCCAGACATAATCGAGTCCGTATCAGACTCACAAAAGCCTTTGCTAGACATAGACGCATTCGACGAGTCTTGGATCTATTACTTGAAAAAGAACTTCTCGTAACCGTCGCCTCGAAGACAAACACAACCACTGAGAGCTGTCCCAGGCTCTGAGTCAGTCGGTCGTAGCGCAAGGATCAGAAGCTCGCGGAGACTTCGACCTGGTCAAGTATGCATCTACATTCGCGATACTCAGGGGGCGCGGATTGAAGCCATTCTTGTCAAGTGCGATTGATAGTGGAGACTACAATACATTAATTGTCTGCATGCTCGTCCAGCCGACCGAATGCCGGATCGCCCTCCCCTCCTACGAATTGGTGCCCAGTTCGTTCGTTCTGTGTTCTGCTAATGTGTCTATGCGATATGCAAACGCCGTGTTTCACCACGAGCGCGCAAGATAGATAGTTCGATGTGCCGGAGGTGTCAGTCCAAATATCGGGGGCTGCTCTTTCGTCCATTTCCTTTTTTCCAACCCGAAACCCAAGGGAGTTCTCGGCCCGCGTCCTACGATGGTCTTGAATATCCATACCTCGAACGCCTGTTACGGTCGTTGTAGTACCCCGGCGGTGTTGTATTTCCTTAGCTTCCTGAGCCGTTCTTGACTCCCATTCCACGCCTCCTTATGTGTCGACAGCAGATCCTGACCGCTACCCATGTTTGCCGCGGCTTCCTGGGTTCGCTGTTTGTGTCGTTGTATTCTCCTCATCAGCCCATGTCCACATCGCCGTCTGCCTCCCCATTGCCATCCACAAGATCGCTTTCGCCACTCTCGCCGCTTGTTTCCTCACTATCGCTGTCTTCGTCCACAATCTTGCCTTCCACCTCACACTTTCGCGCAAAGCAGCTGCCACTCTTTTCGTCCTTGCCACCAACTCCTATCCCAATGTATAATCCTTTCTTCACCTCCTCGATAATCTTGTCAAGATCGACCGTACACTCGCCGTCGTTCTCGTAGATGATCTTCTTGGCTCGGCTGTTGGCTGCCGCTTTTGTGGAATGCACAGATGTGATGTGCGTGGTACCGACGTTGTTCTGAAAGCTATCGGCCGTGGGGTAGCAGGTATCGGTCACGATGTAGATTCTGTAGGGACCGGAGTGGGAGGCATTGACCATGTTGGCCATGGGTGGGTTGGGTTGTTCGATGCTTTGCTGGATGTAGGAATCGCCGTCGTGAACGTTGTTGTTGTTGTCGTTGTCGTACGAGCGTTGAGTGGGTGTAGGTCCATCTTTGCTGCGCGCGCAGTTGGCACACATGTGGTTGCCATCGGCCATGTGGGCGCTGTGCGAGTCAGGCGCCATTGCAGACGACGAGACGCCTGGTAGCAGAATAGGAACGCGGCGCAACAATGATCGCAGTACAATTAAAAGACAAGGGAGTAAAATTCAAGCCGCGAAAAGAAAACAAAAACCAGAGGGGGAGACGAACAGTCTCTCCCCAGAAAGAAACGCAGACACCAAAGTCGAGGGATGGAAAAGAGGGTTTCACGATGTCGTGAACATGGGAATCTGGCGCAAGTGAGAGGGGTATCTGGAAAAACGCGATGCGCGGCTAGACCGCATTGTTAATTTATAACCCTCACTGGTATGTCGTTTGTGTGTGAGTGTCTCGCTCCGCGGAGGCCAGTACGGCGAGGAGGAAGGCTTCTTTTTTAGCTCAACGCAAGTGGCGAACATTCCCACAAAGAGCGACATGAAGCTCGCGACACTTCCTCTGGTTTGCCACCAAGGCAAGCAGGGAAGAACTTGGGGGTCTTACGCGTATTACTGCCGAACCCTAGCCACAGCACTTCATGCCCAAAAGTCATGTTCCAGAAAATTCCTTTTTTTCTCCAAAGGTGATCTGTCGGCGAATTAGTAGTCAAAATGTCGTTGATCTGTGTCAAATAGGGTGTTGGTTCTGGTGGTCAGGCGGAGATCATGGACAGATTACATGACTTGTAGTAACTTTGCCCGAGCTGCTGCGTGACACATGCCCGACTTCGCCGCCGGGTGCAAGGAGTGGGGTTTCCTAACATTGCGAGGCCCGAAAAAAAGAAGAAGCTCCTGGCATGTGCAAGTAATACCTAGAAGCGATCGGCCACACGTTAGATCTAGAGCGTCCCCAGTTTGACCCTTGCTGCTAACGTATTCCAGCCCACTGTGGTCCCCTGTGGTCCCTGGACTCAAGACTGCGGCAAAAAGTTCCGATGACGAATCACAAGTCTTGGACATAATCCTAGTGCGATGGAGCACATTCCGGGATCAGATGCTAGTTTGTGAAGTTGCTCAAGGATACCCGCTCCCTGCATCTTGCACCGCGCCATCCGATCGCGGGAGAGCTGTCTAGCGGTTCATCCGGCAGATCGGATGAGATGAATTAGCCTGAGGCTGAGGGTCCTCGAGCCCGGGACGACAAGGCTTAGTCTGCAACTCATTGTCGCTAGCTTATCATGTCTTCGTTGCCGAGCCGCAAGAGTTACTGCAAACTGACAAGGACCTGTGGAGGTCTAGTGCCTCGCACCGGCCTTGCAAGCCACTGTGTCCTAGGCGCAATCATTCGACATTTTTCTCGTGCTTGCCAACGTTCTCTTGTCTTCCACACTCATACATAATGGTCATGCTTGCCTTGATGCATATAGAACAGCTAAGTTCCAGAGACAAATACGACGTGAGATGTCAGATTTTCGCAAAACACATTATATGTAATCATACAAGATCCAAGGCAAATGCAATCCACTTTCCATCTGCCGTTACGTGTGTTTGTCGTGCAAGACCGAGCGCCACCAGCTCCGTACGCTGCTAAATGTATCCGTCCCTATGGTACAAAAGAGAGAAATGAGACCATGTAAATGCCATGGGAAGAAGGAAAAAGGATTTACTCATCCTTTTGCGTTGCAGATTGAGCCTCACTTGCTGGCTGAGCATCGTCCTGATGCTGCTCAATGCTCTTCTCCTTCTGCTGATCTTCCACGACCTCGACAGTAGGTGGTGCCTCGCTGGCCTCGGGAGCATTAGCCTGCTCTTGTGTCTCAGGGTTACGGCCCTCAGCGTCTGGGTGGGGAGGTGCAACACCATTTTCTTCAGCGTCACCATGCGAGTCTACAAGGCCCTCGTAGATCTCGTGGCCTTCGCCATCGACGATACGGGTTCGGGTCTCGTAACGCGTCTTGAAGCTGACCTTTCCAGCAAGTGCTGATACCTCATCGTCATTGAGGATACGGCCGTTCTCGTCGCGGTACTCAATACGCTCTTCCTTGGAAACAACAGGTAGATCCTTGGGGGCCTCCTGAGGTGGCGGGGAAACTACCGCTTGCTCAGACATCACGTTCTCTTCCTTCGCTTCTTTTGGTTGCTCTGGCTGTTCCTTGGGCTGTTCTTGCTTGACCTCAGGGACGACTTCAGGTGCGACTGGAGCCGGAGGAGCAGGTGCTGCTGATGAAGGCACGGCGATGGATGCTACAGGCTCAGAGTGCATGACGTTGTATGCTTCGTACTACAACTTGTCAGCTGAAATTGGCCAGTCGTGATGCGAAGAGAACTTACAGAGTTTAGGAAGTTGTTGCAATCCCAGTCCCAAGTGTCGAACAGCTTAACGCTCTTGCAAGCATCCTTGGTCCATGCGTTGCCGTATGCTAGGGGAGAGTATACAGTGAAGACTGTGATAGCGACAGCGAGGAAACCGACAGCCGCTGCTTGGCCGATCGCGGGGTATTGCCTCAAACCAAAGACACTGAAGCGGTAGCTCACGAAGTCAAAGATCTGGCAAAGTGCAAGGATGGCAAAGTACAGAGCGGGCAGGTAGTGGTGCAAGAACAGCTGGCGCGCCATCAGGTAGAATGGGAAGTAGTGGAAAGCCCAACCGAGAATGCTCATGCCCACTTCGTAGTCGAAACGTTTGAAGGTGACGTTATTGTAATCACGGTAACCGCGCTGCCAACGGAGAATGGCGAAGCCTTTGATAGCGATGTATAGAGCGATGAGCGCGCTCGAGCTCCACCAGATCACCGGGTTACCCAGAAGATAGATCTGACGGTTATGCTTGCCCCAGAAGTTGATACCGCGGCGTAGAATGGGCCACGACGGAGGGCGCGAATCCCAGGCGTGCGATTCAGTAAGGCCAGCGTTGGTCTTCCACATGACCTTCTGCAACTCCCAAAACTTGCCGAAGAATCCGGGGTTGCGGTAGTTGACCTTTTCGACCTCTCCGTCCACCATCAAGGGATGAACATTGCCCTCGATGTACCAGATGCTGTTGGGCAATGTGCCTTGCCGAGCGCAAGTGACCTCTTGTTGCTCGAAACCCCAGTCAGGGAGCTTCACCTTGTGTGAGAATAGCGCACAACCAGTCATGACATGAACAAGCCTGAACTTGGTCTGGATAGTTCGGACGCGCTTCTTTGCCACGGCTCCATCAGACTTGCTCTTGACAATCTCAATGCGGAACAGATCGTTCGCATCACCCTCAAAGCCTTCGTAACCGTAGGCAGAAACCTCGTTTTGCCAGTCAGCCTCGGTAACAGGAGCACGAACATCGTGCGAGTGGAGGCGTCTGTCGGTGGTGATATGGTAGAGGCGAATGACACCGCCATCTTCAATGTAAGTAGGGCCAACGTTGTCCCAAGCTTTAGGGCTTGTGAGGTTTGGGCCAGTGTAGTCTTCCGGCATGATTGGCAGAGTTTGGTTTTCCATGATCCAGATGTTGTTTTCGTCCTTGTGGGGGTAGAGAGTAATCTGTTGCTGCTTGCTACCGGTGGGGTACATGTGGCTGTGGGAATGGAGATATCCGCCTTGAGTGTTCCAGTGGCGTAGAGAGACACGGCTTCCATAAGCGACGTCGGCGGGAACAGCTTGCATGCCCTTGGAGTTGAGCGTCGCCTGGAACTCAGAAGACATGAAGCCGTCACCCTCACCAGGGTTGACCAGACAGATGAAGTGGATTCCGAACATGGCCATGTAAAACGAGACGGGAATGACGATCAGGCAAAACATGCGTGCGAAGAAGTGCTTGAACCACAGGCGTGGCGTGACGTTCTTGGTATCTCCGAGAAGAACCCAGAGTTGTACCAGTGTCAAGCTACCAACCCAGGCGATGGTGAACAGGCCTACCCATTTGACACTGACTGTTGCACCGAGTCCGACACCGGTAGCAGCCAACCAAAACCACCAAGATGGCTGGAAGGCCTTGGAGGGTCCTTGTTCGTGCTGGTTCATGAAGCTTGTCCAGGCGAGTGCGGTGACGGCCGTGAAGATGATGAGCGGCGAGTCGAGGAGGATGAGGCGGGACTGGGTGACGAGCGCATTGTCTACAAGAAGTCAGTATGCATTACACCTCCCAAAAAGTGTGTCTTACCAAAGATGACAAGTCCAGCGCCCAGGGCCGCAGTGGTAGTACGGCAACCCGCAGCTTTGAGGGTGAGGAACATGGTCGGGATCGTCAACACTCCGCAGATAGCGGGCAGCATGCGCATGGTGACATATGGGACCTTGGGCTCCAGATAGTCTTTGCCGATGTCTTTGAAGTCGAAGTTTCCGTCAAATCCACCCAACCATCCTGCCAGTGTGATGAGGAGCTTCGCGAGTGGAGGGTGGACGTCCATGAAGAATCTGCCCTTGATGTATTTCGATGCGAATCCACCGAAGCTGGAATCAGTCAGCCAACATGTCTGTTGAGTTTGTTGTATGGTGACCACACTTACTGAACTTCATCGAAGACAACACTGGTAGGCTGTGAAATCCGGAAGAGTCGAACGCCGGCCGCAATGAAGGTCAAAACGGCCAGCAGTGACCAGTCTGAGCCAGGGAGGTTGAAGATATCATGGTCCTGCACTCCCTCGGAAGTGTAGCCTTGGACCTTCTGTTGCTGTGTGTTGGGCTGCTTGCGGCCATTCGGGGCTGGGGAGCGCGACTTGGAACGCGACTTGGATCTGCGAGACTTGGGCTTCTCGCCCAGGTAGGCGTTGGGTGCCGAGAGGCTCGCCATGACGGCGGGATGTGAAGAGGTGTCGCGGCTCGATCAGCTGGCGAGTGGAGCGCTGTACCAAAAGGTGGGAACGTTGCGGAGTTCCAGTCTACGTTGAAGGCGCCCGCGGCCTTGACGTCGTTGCAAAGAGAGTTAAAGAGAGTTGGAAAAGAGTCTCATCAAGGTGAGGGGGGAAGAGATGGAGGTCTCTGTGGTATGCGCAATGGTTCAGGCTAAGGGGAGAGAGTCCCGCGAGGAGCAGTGGTTGCGTACCGATTAATCCTAGTTGCAAGCTGTTCCTTACGACGGCCCTTTCCCAACTGGGAGAGCTGAAAATAGGTCCAGGTACATAGGGCTAGCATTCACTCCACCCAATTATCTACCAGTTTGGAGAAATCAGATTAGTCCTCCAGCGGCAGTGGTCTGACCTCCGACAGCCGTTTGCAAGCCGAGGCGTCTTGAGTATTACGCCGAGTGCTTCATTTCGAAAGCTGTGGCTTGGTTGTGGCGCAACTGTGGCTGGGGTTCGGCGCGGAACATCTTGTTGCCTACCCTGGAACTTTGCGATCTCCCGCATGTCGACGCCCAGTCGCAGCTACCAACAACCACGTCCACATTCACCCCACGCGATCTACGCGCAAGTCACTCGGAAGTAGGTAATCGCGACGGGAATCTGGTCACTGGCGTTTGAATTTCTCCCCTGTTCTTGCCCCGCGCAATCTGCGAGTACCTCACCTGCTTTTCGCGACTCATATACAGGACTGCCGACGACATCACTCGAAGCCGAGACGTACACCGACCACACGCGCCATGGCGAACCCCAACGGCAATGGCGTCGCCTCGGGATCTGTCGAGCTCGACGTGAAGCCGCCGTCGAACCTGGTTATCCCCCCACCCAACGTGCGCGAAACGATTGCGAAGACGGCCGACTTCGTTGCCCGCCGAGGCGAATCACACTTCAACGGACTGAAGCAGCGTGTCACTACCGATCCTTCGGCCGCGAACAACCGCAACTTCGTCTTCGTCATGGAAGAGGATCCCTACAACGCCTACTTCCTGTGGTATCTCCAGCAACTGAAGGAGGGTCACGGACGGTCAGTTGGAAGTGCCAAGCAAGTCGTTGACAACAAGCCCAAGGGCCCCCCAGAACCGCCCAGGTTCCGCTTCTCTGCGCGCATGCCAAACATCAGCGCAAAGGACTTGGAGGTGCTGAAGCTCACAGCTCTATACACGGCCCGCGTGGGTGAGAACTGGCTGAAGGATCTGCGCAACCGTGAGTCTGGCAACTTCCAGTTTGACTTTCTCCGACCAAACCACAGCTTCTTCCAGTTCTTCCGATCGCTTGTTGAGCAGTACAAGATCCTACTTGAGGAAGAGGCGACAGTCGAGGCGCGTATCCAGGAGCTACAACAGAACATCAAGAACCGGTTCCATGTGCTAGATCGTGCCAAGGGACGTGCGGAGTACGTCAAGTACGTGACCGCCCAAAAAGAGAAAGAGGAAAAGAAGGTCGAGGCTGAGAAGCAAGAGTATGCGACTGTGGACTGGCACGACTTCACTGTCATTGCGACTGTGCTCTTTGACGAGGCTGACGATGCAGCGGACCTGCCTCCACCAGCACAACTGAACGATTTGCAGTCGCAGTCGCTCGAGCAAAAGGCAGCCGTCTCACTTTCTACAAGGCGTCTCGAGGAGGCCATGCCCGACGAGATGACTTACTACAACGTCACACAGCAGCAGGTACCCCCATCTCAGATGCCGCCAAACTACGCTCCCGCAGCGCCGCCCGTGCAGCCACCGTATGGTGTGCCGTCATACGCGCCTCCGCCTATGCCTGACTACCGAACGCCGGCACAGATATCGCGCGAAGAAGAGCAAGCTCGGCTGGCAAGAGAGCGCCAAGCGGAGAGCGAGCAGCGCGCACGCGCTCAGGCTGCTGCCAGAGGAGCACCTGGTCGCATTGTCACAGACTACGTTCCCCGTGCTGCCGCAAAGAAGGCAAACGTTCAAATGGCCGTGTGCCCTAACTGCAAGCAGCAAGTTCCCGCGAACGAGATGGATGAGCACATCAGAAGTAAGCCGACCCCATTCCTGTCCCTCAAAAGATCATCGCTAACACTGTATTCTAGTCGAACTGCTTGATCCGCGCTGGAAAGAACAGCGCGACAAGGCCGAAGCCCGATACTCTACAACCATCAACACCGCCGACGTCGCGAACAACCTCAAACGCTTTGCTAGTCAACGTGAGGATATCTACGATGGAGCTACTGGATTGCCGATATCTGCAGAGGAAGAAGCTCGGAGGAAGAAGGCTGCACTGTCGTACGATGGTCAGCTTGATCCTGCCAAAAATACTGCTCGTGTAGAGCAGATGCGGGACGTGAACGTCCAGGAGCAACTCCGCAAGATCCAAGAGAAGCACCGCCAAAAGTAGGGTTGCGAGTAGGTCTTGCTTTTTTTTCTCCAGACATCACACAGTCGCTTGAGATGATGATGGCTTTATTTGCATTGGGAGGCGTTTGTGCGAAGTCACTTGGGTATACCACTTTCATGGAGACCCGGAGCCGCAAGGCTTCCATTGATTCCAGTAGTTCTGGGACACTAGTTACTTGTAAAATATTAGTTCGTCAGGCATAATGAAAAATGTGCGTTCAGCGCTCAATCTCCTGTTCGATGCAGACTATTGTGGCGATGCAGCGTGGGGTAGGCTGCGGCAATCTGTATGCTCGGACTTTCGTAGCTTTCCTCCGACCTGCCCAAGACCTATGACCTAACCAGCGACTTTTATTCCCAAGTGCACCACTACCCTCCACGTTCCTCTGTACAGCCCGCGACCATGTCATTAGCACAGGCAACGAAAGGCGACATGGCCTACCAAGTGCGCTCACTCGTACGTATCCTCCTTGCGGTTTTCCGGACATCCGTTGCAGCCTACACTCATGGTGTCGCCGCCCTAGTGTCGCAATCCACACACCTACTCTGTAACTCTGCGTTTGAGATACACAGGCTTGCAGCGCGCTTATTTCCCATGGACTATGGAAGAGCACTGGCTGACCTCTGCACGTAGTACCGCTCCCTGCTGCGCCAAAGCGGGCAATTCGCCGCCTACAATTTCCGCGAGTATGCCAAACGGAGAACGCGCGATGCGTTCCGAGACAGCAAGAACATAACCGAGGAGCGGACAATACAGGAGTTGGTGCAGAAGGGCTTGAATGAATTGCAGATGCTAAAGGTGAGATATATACCCTGTGGCTCGGCAATGGAAGTGGAGGTTCGCAGCGCGTGGCAGAGAAGTGGTAGAGGCGAACGAGCCGCTATCTTGAGTGCCATCGGGCGACGTATGCGCTTGGGCGTGCCGCTGCAAGAAGCTCGGAACATGAAGTCGAGGTTGGATGCACAGGACTGAATGCTGACTCATTCCGCAGAGGCAAACGGTGATCAGCCAATTCTACCAGATCGACCGATTGGTCGTCGAAGGTGGAAGAGAGGGCAAGCAAAAAGGGGATAGAAGTGACATTGTCAGAGTGAAGGACCAGGGCTGGGATTGAGTGCCTCGCTCAAGAGAGCGGGTATGGACGACGAGACGAAATGATCTTGTAACACTATGGCGTACATTGCATGGAGAGGCGAGAGCCTGTACGACAGCGGAGGAGCTGCGTCTACCTCAACAGCGATGATACGTTGAGAATGATGTACTGTATTATATTGAGCCTGCTCAACTCTTTGAAATGGAGTTCAGACTGAAAATAGGTCACCTCGTTGCACGTATCGGCAATACCCATGACTGTATGAGATCTCTGAATTGCCTGCAATGCCTGAAAGCATACATTCACCATCGATAATAGTCGGTCCGATATGGATCAATCTCTCTGGCGAGGCCCAGGCCCATAGTAATTCCAATCACGCGTCGCTGGATTCACAGTTCCGTTGATGCTTTTCTTCCTGCGTGGCATCGTTTGAAATACAGAAGTTGTAAGTGGTTCCCTACTGCGCTCCCTCACAAAACCAGCGAATGGCGACCAGAATTGGTCTTGGCCAAGTAAGTGAGTATGGTGTGATTAGAACTACCATGTATCTGGTACGACGATCGGCGCAAGAAGATCAAATAGGAGGTCTGTTACTTGCGTCTCAAGCCCTAGGCCGGTGCTCAGCCCCGGAGTCGCGAACGCACTCGAAGGGGTATAGCGGCGCACGGTTGCGCCTGCCATCTGCAAAGCGACGCGCCTCCCCTTCACGCATCGCGACTTCCCGTTGCATTGCGCCGACATCAATACCCACTTTCACCGCCTGCCCTAAAGCTCATCGAGGGCATCGCATGTCACTATGGCTCCGGTACGTCATCACATCTCCTTGCTCGAGCATGCGTCCTTGAGCTGCGTTTGCGACATCAATTCCCAGCCTCTGCACGCGCGCGACGCAACACCGCTATTTCTATCACGTGCATCGCATTTTTGATATTCCATCGGCTGTCACCGACGCGCCATTATCTCTTGGAAAACCGAGCGATCAGAGAGTAATCTCTAGATTCGCTTGCTTTAACGAGTGGTGATGAGCAGCTCTTCTGTACCTGCACCTCTCGCGCGACGACGCAGCCATAGCATCGCATCGTGTCCGGACAGCGTCCAAACGTGCACATATCTCTTCTAGACTCAAGCTGACATGATTTAACTAGTTTCGGAACAGGGATCGGTCCAACAGGTCAGGACGCGGCCAGATAGAGCACAATGTGCTGGAAGGATTGCCCATTAGTCAGTATCGGGAAGCTGAAATCACCATTGAGCCAAACTCGGCCGACAACAAGCCTTTGGACAAAGATGCTTGGCCCGAGCTGCCCATGCCTCGAGATTCTCACATGTTGCCTGAGCATTCTCAGCAATTGCTGCGAGCAGCACGCTCCGGGAAGTTGTACAAACCACCGGCTCCCCCAGAAGACGACAACGAGATGAAAGACGAGGAAGAAGAGACTAAAGAGATCCGTACCGGCTTCACTATCAAGAAGTACGTCAAAGTTGCACGGCATTTAGAAGTTTCGGAACCAGAGTATCTCGCAAAGAGAAGGAAAGGTCTCCCATCACCATACGTCAATGGTCAGGTTGCACAACCTGCGTTGCGGGAAACCAAGGTTAAGAAACTTGATGCAGATGGCAACGTGGCTGTTTACAAGGTACTTGTACCTGAAGGACAGGCTGTAGAAGGCGAAGTCCAGCCTGAAGATGCTGCAATTGAAGTTGCGCCAGCTACTGCGGCACCGGGAACAATCGTCGAGGGAGTCGGTGTTGTGAATGCGGAAGGTGTCGTCGTAGCTAACGACATCCTACAACAAACGCCACCTCGGCGGAGGCCGCCACCTCCTAAGAAGAAGGTCAAGCGTGGGGGCCCAGGCAGAGGCAAGAAGAAGGTCGTCTTTGTCGAAGGAGCAGAGCAAGGGACGCCAGCATCAACTGCCGGCGGTGACATGCTGGGTGTACCAGGCGTCAAACAAGAGGACGGATCGGTAGCTCCGTCAGATGGAGGTGATACGCCAATGGCAGACGCCGGTGGCGAGGAAGAAGAGGGGTCTGGCGAGGAGGGCTCGGAAGATGAAGATCAAGACATGGAGCATACCTCCAACCCAGCGACCCCTCAGGCGTCCTCTGTAGTCCCACCCAGTGCTCCAGCGACCGAAGCCCCCAATTTTGCGGACGCTACATTGACAGAGAGCACCGCACTAGCAAGCCATCCGCCGCCGGCTTCCAACGAGCCCTCTCAAGATACCGCAACGATCGAGAGGACCGCAATCGAAACCGCTCCAATCGACACGTCGCTGCAGACGCCGAAACGTGACCAGTCCAGCTCACCTGATCTGCCGCTTTCTGCCGTCTCCCATAGTCGCCAGAATTCCATGAACCAGATCTCGACTTCTACTACTACCACAGAAGCCATCGTTCCCGAGGAGGCCCCAAGCGAGGTTCCAGTCCCAGCTCCATCAGTGGAAGTGGAAGTGGACGCGGCACCAGCGCCTGTGGTCGTCCCGGAGCCCCAGCCCCAGCCTGAGCCTGTAGTTGAGGCCGAACCCAAACTTGAGGCTGAGCCTGTGCAACCTCAATCAGCTGCTCCTTCTGCACCAACTTCGGAACCAGACCTCATGGGAAGTCTGGAGAGGCAGCTTGAGGAACACGACAAGGACATGGCAGAGTCGTAGAATGGCAAAGCCCAATCCTCCCTCCCTCTACGAGCTTGTTACACATGCTGTATATTGGAATGGACGAATCGCGCACCTTTTGACGCAGCCGTCGGTCCTTGTCGCCACATGCGAGGAGTTTGAGATGTACGCATTCTGGGTCTAGAAGAAGGGTTTCGTTTGGCGTTGCGCACATCATTGTATTATTATCAACGAACGTATTCCTTTCCAGCCTACTCACATCAATACACGCACTTTTCAGCCACAGCTCCATCTATCGGCCTCGTACAGTCTTGCGCTGCTGCCGGCGGTATCGGCGTCGGAATCAACTACGCTACCCCACAATGCAACGCACGCTCATACGTCATTCTCGACTTTCCCCGTCGGGAACCGCATTTGTCAGAACAACACTAATCCAGCACGGGTATCACGACTGGACCTACTAACGCGACAAAGGCAGGTCGTTTACCGAGTTATCTACCGCAAGACTGGACGTATATATCAGCGACCAACTACAGATTATTTGCAATTCAGCCACCCATTCTTGTAAATATCGTGAAAGCATTGACGCAGATCATGCCTTCCATAAGTGAGATTGTCAAGGCACATCAGCCAGACTTGGCTTCATATGAAGAGCTCTGTGAGTGATCATGGTAACTGATCAATTTCATCGCTAATGAAGTTACAGACAAGTGGTTCCACACGCACCCGGAGCTGTCCTTCCAGGAAGCCAAGACAGCGGAAGCGATCGTCAAACATCTAGAGACTTTTAAAGCTTTCACGATTCATTCTTCCATCGGCGGTCACGGCGTCGCTGCGACGTTCTCCAATGGCCCCGGAAAGACACTTCTCTTACGTGCTGACATTGACGCGCTACCCGTGGAAGAGAAGACAGGCCTGAACTATGCCAGTACAGCGCGTATGAAGGATGTGGACGATGTTGAGAAGCCCGTGATGCATGCCTGTGGCCATGACATGCATATTACCGCGCTGCTTGCGGCGGCGGAAACTCTGGTCAAATGTAAACAGGCGTGGAGCGGGGAGTTGATCTTGGTGTTCCAGCCAGCGGAAGAAAGAGCAGGTGGCGCGCAGAACATGGTGGATGATGGTCTGTACAACAAAGTCAAAGAGCCGGACGTTGTGGTGGGCGCACATGTTATGCCGGAAAGAGCTGGTGTTATTGGTACGAAGCATGGTTTAATCGCCAGCTCGGCTGATCGATTCCAGTAAATCCGCCCTTCTTCTTGACTCCTCGTTCAAACTAACCCCTATAGACTTCGCATCGAAGGTCGACAAGCCCACGCATCCACTCCCCATCGCGGCATCGACCCCATCCTACAAGCCGCATCCACAATAATGCGTCTCCAATCCATCGTCGCGCGAGAAGTAGACCCCCTAGACTTTGCCGTGGTAACTGTCTCCGCCTTCCACGCAGGCGACGCCGAAAACATCATCCCCTCGGAAGCCAACCTGAAAATCGACGTCCGCGCAGCTCTACCCCAAACCCGCGAGCGCGTCCTCGCCAGCGTAAAACGCATCATCGCCGCCGAGGCCGAAGCATCCAACAATCCAAACACTCCTACCTTGACACCAACAACGCAGTTCCCCTTGCTCTTCAACGACGCCGACGTTACCAACGCGCTTGAGCAGTCTTTCTCAGCGCACTTCCAGCCTGGAAAGCATTCGTATCAGTCGGACATTGCGCGTCTACAGGGCTCGGAAGACTTTGGTATCCTCGCTACTGCGATTGGCAAGCCAAGTTGCTTTTTCCTCTATGGAGGCACGGATCCCGCGGTTTGGGATAAGGCGGAGAAGGAGGGGAGGCTGAGTGAGGATGTTCCTGGAAATCATAGTCCCTTCTTTGCGCCGGTTGTGCAGCCTACGTTGACGGTGGGCATGGAGGGGTACGTTGTTGCTGCTTTGACTTTCTTGAAGAAGGGCGAGTAGTTGGTCGTCTGATTCTCGAATGTGTCGTGCTATGAGGTTTTGGCTGCTGTAGGTATGCGGCGTGGTATATTCTTTAGCGGCTAGTGATAGTTACTGCCTATACCCCGCACCCGTTCGCTGTCTCTACATCCAAACATGCTGAAGGTTACGTTTTCATCTTCCGTTACAACTTGAGACGCAATACCCCTATCTTCTGTTCTCCAGCCCATAAGGCCTAAGGAATTGGTCACGGGTTTACCTTGGGCTTCTCTGATATATGTTAGACCTCAAGTTAGTACGTGTTCGGATTAGCGCGGCCTCCGTTCGGAAGCATGGAAGGCGCGGACGACGTCGGCCACTGCTTCAAGCACGAACCTCTGGACACTCGAAGACAGCAAATTCGACTGGTCTGCATTACTCCCGCATCTTCTGGCGATATCAAATGCCAGCTCAGAAATGCCTACCTCGAAGACGACAGAACACCCGACTATCGAGCGGTTTCGTATGAATGGGGACCAAGCTCACCGCTTCGGCGCATCTACATCGACGGTCAGCCTTTGAAAGTGCGTCAAAATCTGTATGCATTCCTCGAAACTTTCAGGACGAGACTCTTCAAGTTCCAAAGTAACGGTCTATACGAGGCCGAGACACAATGGTTATGGATCGATCAGATCTGCATCAATCAAACGGTGATTACCGAACGCAACCATCAGGTGAGGCTGATGTCCGAGATCTATAGTCGGGCCGCCTACGTTTACGTGTGGCTCGGGCCATGTCATTCCGAGGTTGAAGCGGCAATGACGGTGTTGAAGTCCGGTCTGAGACAGTACTACGAAGATAGAACCACGCTGTCGCCTACGAAAGGACCAAGGCGGCGTCGGATCTCTGGAACCGAGGAGCAATGCCATCCCACCAAGAATTCTTGCTTGGAGCCAGAGTCGGATAGCTTGCCGGCCGCAGCACTCAGATGCTTCTTCCTCAACACGTACTGGAAAAGACTTTGGATTGTACAAGAAATCATGCTGGCCCGATATATTCGGATCATGTGCGGAGAGACTATACTTTCATGGGAAGAGCTGAGGCGATTCTGTCTCTCAAGTGCATCTCCACTGCTGGCGCAGGTTCGGTACTGTATACCGCAACAGGTGATATGGCTTGTGGAACACGCGCTCTCGGCGAAGAAGTACACTTATACGAGTCTACTTGCGACCTTCAGTAAAAGCGATTGCCACGACCCAAGAGACAAAGTATATGGGTTGCAAGGTCTAGTCGCGCCCCACTCGAGGGTCGTAATCAACTACGCTAGAAGCATCCAATGGGTATTTTTAGATGCTGTTGGCTTGCTGTATGGACGCGAAGGTCAGGCAACTGAAGTCGAAATTGGAAGCGGTCTTGAAAAGATTGACTACAGTGACCCGGCAGAGACCATGCTCCAAGCTTCCTCTATCTTGCACGCACAGATGGAGGTCAGCACCCGAATTCCACTGGTGACTGCGCTTGTGGAACTGGGTAATCAGATGGGATTCCCGTTGGTGCGGATGTATGCGACTTGCATAGGCGGAGCCATCCAGAAACGAACAAAGTCTCTATGGTCCCAGCTCATCAAATACTACCTCCAAGAACGCATACCGGCGCTCTGCATACGAAGACAATTTGCATATGACGAGAAAGAGTTCCACGATAGGACCTACGATCCGACTGGATTGATCAGAGACTTGTGGGAAGCATACGAAGAGTTGGAATATGTCCACACTCGTTTCCTCCATTGGATTAAATGTGATAACCACCCCGAGCAATACGTAAGTTAACGACGACGACGAGATTAATCAAGGAGACTAAACAGGTCGCAGATATACGACCGCATGTATGAGGATCATCGCGAGTGGAAAACTGTGAGTACATATCTGCGCAGTGTCTGGGAAGCCTCAAAGGTACACAGGCTAACTTATCGTATCAGCGTCAAGCTACTGGATATCTGCATCGTCGTGTTGACGCTGTGGTAGAACCTATTCGTTTTTTTAGTGAGCGTCATACCACATATAGGACCGATATAGAGATTGCTTTGGAGAAGGTTGCCTTCAAGATAGTCGCAACCACTTACAACGCGA
This sequence comes from Alternaria triticimaculans, assembly GCF_023758025.1. NCBI lineage: Eukaryota > Fungi > Ascomycota > Dothideomycetes > Pleosporales > Pleosporaceae > Alternaria > Alternaria triticimaculans. Next base: position 474,908 of record NW_026055969.1, read on the forward strand.
CTCTGGTGTAGGAGCACCGCGACAAGCCGCAGAATCCGTCAGCCCTTTGGTCATAGCAACCGAACCTTTGCAATCAAAGTTCGTGTTCGTTCCTCAAGCTGTCTCGCACATTGAAGCAGCGGGCCACCTGGCGTACCTCCCAGAGCTCTCCATGACCTCTCGGATCCAACGCACTACCGTTATAATGAGTCAAGCTTGCTCTACCTTCACATACGACCATAGAACAATGAGAATTAGGCTTCCCGTCCGCTCAGCCATATACAAGCATTGTACCGGCAGATTAGTGCGAAACGACCTGGTAAGGGGATAAGGGTCGCAAGCATCATCTTGATCTTTTTTCGCACAAGGATCGGCGGTGTCAAGCTTACGAATTATTTTTCTTTGATACAACGCACCTTTCGTGCTATCCCTACTATCTGTGACCAGGAAGCTCGTAGAGCGGTGGCGCGCCCTGCAACTCGGAAGGCGGCGCAAAGACCTCATGCGCTGAACGATAACCAGACTGCTTTTGAGCAGGGGCGTTATCGGGGTAGGAAACGGCGGAGACTGGCGCAGGAGGTGAACCAGCCTTATCTTTCCGGCGTTTTCGAAGGCAAAATACCACTCCCACGATGATGACGATTCCCGCGACCACGAGCCCAACCGTCAGTCCGATTATAGTGTTTTTTTCCGATGCCCTTGTCTTCCGTGTCTTTTACTCCATCTGAGGCCACTGTTGCCAGGGTATCTGTTGCTGATGTGGTCGACGAGGGACTTGTTGACGATGTTGTTGGTGGCGAAGAAATCGGGTCTAGCGTGACTGACGAAGTTGATAATGACAAGGACGAAGACGAAGACGAAAATGCTTTCGATTCGCTTGAGACACCAGTCCGTTTGATGTACCAGCTAGTACTCCAAAAGCCATCTATCCTTTGCTCCTCATCGGTGCCCTGGGCATTGACGACTCTAAAGACGAAGGGGTTGGTCAGGTTGGTCTCTTCCGCGCGTACCTCCCATTGATACCATTGACTTGCTAGATTGACTAAGAGCCTCATTAGTACTTTATGTGATAATGAAGAAGCATGAACCCTTACCAGCGAGCTGCACCGAATTCGCGACCTTGCCTCTTTGGTAAAAGTATAAGTTGATGTTTTCGTACGTGGTCGACCATGATATATTGATGCTGGAGCCTTCGCGGAAGTCGATCGGGTACGTTATTGGAAAGATGAATCCGCCGTCGCTTGAGTCCTGGGGTTCTGTCCATATTCTTCCTTCTTCTTCTTCTTCCTGTCTCGGCGAGACATGAGAGGCGAGTAACGTCGAGCTCATGACCCACAGCCTGACGATGAGTCTCCACATAGTTATCTGATACTATGGCAAAAGGGCTGATGGTATGAAAGCGAAAACAAGGGGACACATAGCGGAAGAGTGCTCTGCACATACGCCTTTGGTTACACCGAGAGCCTGGAGGCGGGAGCCCTTCACCACGCCGCACCGGTTGAATGCGCATATCTCTTAGTTTAGTTGTTGAATCCCGTGGAACGGGTGAGCGGTTGGCTGAGATGCACTGTTTGAAGCAAGACGATAATGATGCAGGTCCTTGTCTGCTTTCGCCTACTCGATTCCCACCAATCACTATTCTGCCCAAACGCCACTGTCTCTGCTGTGCCACTTACTGCTCACTCTCAATTTCGCTACTTCCTTTTCGTCTGGAAAGCCATTCAGATCATATTATCGGGGGAAGAAGGCCAGCGGTTACTTGTCTGTTGAAATAACGCCAGCGTAGCTGTCCTTCTTTGAGAAGGACACCGGAGATGCGTGTGGGTTGGCTTTCGAGTGTGACGCAGCGGTTGATTACATCGGAATGGAGGACCAGAAGCTGACAAGGATTATCAGCGCTAAGCGCCGGGCGGGAAGCTCATACTGACACGCAGAGCTGCGGATTGAAGGGGCAAACCCCCAATAAAGTCGACTGAGCTTGTTCCTTCCAACGAGCCCCAATGTACTTGCGTTGAGTGAATGACAATGGCTGCAGGTAGGTCCTGGGGCAACTTCCGACGCAGATATCGAACTGCTGTTGCCGCCTTGCTCATCTGTGGCTTCTTCATACGCTCATATCGAAGATCGACACCCAGCGCCAGTATATTCAGCCAGCATCAGACCCCACTGTACTGTCCTCAGAACCCGATCGCGAAAGAAGTATTGGTCGTCCTTCGCACAGGTGCCACCGAGGTACTCGAGAAGCTGCCGATCCATCTCACTACCGTGTTGCGATGCATTCCAAACTACGCCATCTATTCCGACTTTGAAGAAGAATTTGGGGGACATCATATTCACGACGTTTTCGACGAGCTCGACCAGGATCTAAAAGACTCAGTGCCAGACTTTAAGCTTTACCACCAGCTAAAAACCGAAGGCCGAGATGGTCTCTCCATGGACGGTATCGCACACGATGGAAGTGGCGCATCGGGATCGCTAAGCAATCCTGGCTGGAAACTCGACAAGTTCAAGTTCCTGCCTATGATAAATAAAGCTCTCCGCCAGATGCCACAAGCAAAGTGGTTCGTCTTCGTTGAACTTGACACGTACCTGATGTGGACCAACCTGCTCGACTATCTGTCCCAGTTCGATGCAGAGGCCTCGCATTACATCGGCAAGCAAATGTATATTGGCGACGTGCTTTTTGCTCACGGCGGCTCGGGGTTTGTTCTGTCGGCACCAGCAATGAGGAAGGTGATCCGTCATTGGAAATCTCATATGAAAGTCTTGAACCAGTACACGATTGAGCAATGGGCCGGAGACATGGTCCTCGGAAAGGCGTTGAAGGATGCTCAAGTATCACTGCTGTGGGCATTTCCTCACTTCCAGGGTGATCCGGTTTCAACGCTCGACCACAACATTACCAAGATCAACAGACAACCGTGGTGCTATCCCGCGATTACATACCATCATATGCCAGAAAATGAGATCAGGTCTCTGTGGGAATTCGAACAAGAGTGGTATCGTAGGCGTCCAAGGAGCGCTCCTCTGAGGCATGCCGATGTGTTCAAGGGATACATATACCCTAGTCTGAGCAAAGAAACATCAGATTGGGACAGTTATTCCGTCGATAAGGCCTTCAGCAATGAGGTTTTGAAGGGCGAGGAGGTGCACAGCTCTTTCGAAGCTTGCCAATTGGCATGCGAAAGGAACACGCGCTGTCTGCAGTTCTCCTACCGCACTTCCAGGTGCCTTGTGTCAAGCGAAGTGCGCTTGGGTCGAGCGTCGACATTACAATGCTCAGAGTATTCCACTGCCGCTTCGAGGTGTGAAAAGATGGAGGAGCCGGCGGCGATGACGGGAGATGGGGTTCGTTCTGGTTGGATCGTAGACAGGTTGGAAGTGTACATGCTTACTATGGATCAGACGTGTGATCATCGGATAGGCTGGATTACTTAGAAGTCATGCAACTCGAACGAATCTTGTAGTTGGCCGTGATGTCGGTGGTGGAGCGTTGGTGTCTGATGGCTGGCGATCGTCATGCCGCTGGACCCTTGCTTAGGCAGAGGTTAGCTCGAAACGACGTAACCTGCCGCTCCAACAATCACTTCCAGACCACACACGGCTGCCTAGATATTGCAAGTAGCGATCGATACCTACACCCAGTTCCAAGACGCTTTCTCCGTCGATTCCCCACACACTATCCCCTCACGCGCCATGGCTGAGCCAAATCCTGCCCCGCACAGCGAGCGCGACCCCGCTGCGGCGACCGACGCGAACGAAACACGCGACGAAGAGAACGACGACCACAAGCCACGCGACAGCAACGGCTGGGACGGGAAGTTGCGGATAGACAAGATGAGCATTGCCGACGAACCACGCGACCCCCATGCGCAGGTTGTGAGCGACCCAGAAGTATCAGACGACGAGGGCCCGCCTCCCGAGCAGCTGGCTGCAGACGAGGATTTGCTGGACGATACACCGGAAGATGAGGACGACATAGAGATCGTGCACTCCAAAGTCTCAGACATGTCAGCGTTACGGTTGGAGAGGTTCAAGCAGATGAAGGTATGCTGTGCTGTGGGTTGTAGATGAGTTTGCCTAACCTCCCAGCGTCTCTGCCTACGCCAAAACCGCATAGAAAGCATCGCGATACCCGACGAAGTCGCGCCGACTCTCACAGAAGTCGACCTCTACGACAACCTCATAGCGCACATCAAAGGCCTCGATGCCTTCACCGAACTCACCTCGCTCGACCTCTCCTTCAACAAGATCAAGCACATCAAACGCCTGAACCACATGACAAAGCTCAAGGATCTGTATTTTGTGCAGAACAAGATCAGCAAGATAGAAAACCTAGACGGGCTTTCCAACCTGCGGCAGATCGAGCTCGGGGCGAACAGGGTACGCGAGATTGAAGGACTGGAAACGCTGACGGGCTTGGAAGAGCTGTGGCTGGGCAAGAACAAGATCACCGAGATCAGGGGCCTAGACACCCTCACCAATCTCAAGATTCTCAGCATTCAGTCAAATCGCCTGCGCTCGATAACGGGTCTGGAGAAGCTCGTCAACCTCGAAGAACTGCACATCTCGCACAACCTCCTCACAGAACTGTCAGGTCTAGAGAACAACGTCAACCTGAACGTCATCGACATCAGCGCAAACCCGATCGAACATCTATCGGGACTGAATGGTCTCAAGCACCTCACTGAGTTCTGGGCAAGTAACTGCAAGTTGAGCGACTTTGGAGAGGTCGAGAAGGAGTTGAGAGATAAGGAAGAGCTGGAGACGGTCTACTTCGAGGGCAACCCTCTTCAACGGGCACAACCGGCGCTATACAGGAACAAGATTCGGTTAGCGTTACCCCAGGTTGTACAGATCGATGCCAGTAAGTTCAAACCCCTCAACATCTCAGAACCGACGTTAACCTTGTACCAGCATTCGTGAAGCAAGTATAGGCGACCAAGCGGGAACGAGGATCAAACTGCAAAGGTGAACAAGGCATTTACACGGCGCACTAGGAAGAAGCTGCAGGCGTTCAGGCAAGCATACATCTAGCGTGGCGATATGGTGGTGATACCCTATGAATGCATGGTATTGGTGGCTTGCGTTCTTGCCGCGTGTTGTTCATGATTGGCTAATGTTTAGAGGATTGCATATAATACACCAACGCGCCATCTTATCCCTCGCTATTTTGCAATGCGTTGCGGTCGGATGACACCATCGTATCTTCTGTCAAAGGTGTTTCTATGCTCTTGTTGTCCATATGCGAACCGCTGTCACGCACGATGTGTTCCTGACTGCAACTATCGTCGTCGCGCCGTTGGAGTGCCGTCGTAATGAAGCGATGGCTCTTCGTTGTACCCGCACCCGATTTCATCTCGTATCCGCCCGAATAGTATGCGTTCGTCGTAGGACGGGTGGTGCTCTTGGTGCCAAAGAGTTGTGGCGCAAATTTTGTGGCGAGGGCTTTGAGCGCGGGACCACAAGCGGTCATAATCGCGACGTTGACTTCGATGCCTGAGAGGGTAATGGAGGTCTTGTATGTGGGGTCATTCGAGGTGCTAGATGGGTACCAAAAGTCGTAGAAGACTTTGAATCGAATTATGCCGAGGATAGCTACAATCCAGCCAGCAGAGAGCACGGCGCTGACAGCGAGTTTCTGGCGGATCGCCATGCGTAGGTTCCACATCATAGCTACTGGCACAAGGAGTATGAGTATATCCGTCAGGATTGCGAGACCGGCGGTGACGAGGGAAAAGGCGGCCATATTGTAGCACGTGTAGTTTGGGTTCACCACCTTGCCATCGATGTTTTGGTCTGTGTAGTAGTGGTCCCAGTACATGTGGATGGGCAGGCACTGCGTGAGAGCGGCGAAGAAGACGGATATCATATGACCCATGTTGAACCACCAGAGGATATGCAAACTCCAATAAACGAATGTCCTTTGATCGCCTAGCCTGATCAGAAAGACCAAGACCGAGGCTTTCACCAGACAAAGGATTGGGTTGTATATCAACTGTTGAGCCATGTTCCACTTGTCCGCTTCGACCAGCTGGTCGATAGTAGGTGTGCGAATGTTCCAGATGTGATGTCCTTGGTTCGTCAAGACGACAAATTTGAGGAACACACCCGCTTGTGCGGCCGCTAATGCCCACGCCATGCATATGAGCCCATCGTCTAGACGTCTTGTTAGCTGGACGTTGCAGAACTGGATAGTTTCCATGGAAGCTTACCCCAACGGAACCGTTTGATCAAAAGCCGATGATATAATCTCAGGCCGACAAAAATCGTACTAATGGAAGCAAATGCAATAGTGATGGCAAAGATGGCCGGCTGCTTGGAATCTGAAGGTTCACTCATGACTACCGCAATAATCTGGCAAGCATGAACGTGGTACGAAATGAGGGACTACGGTCAATTGATATACGTCCCAACTACGTTGACAAGTAACCGTGTCTTTGGAAGACCAAGAACTCAAGGACGTGACTTGCAATACCAACGGCCTGTCGAAACAAGTGAAATGAAGCATCGGGATGGGATACGCATCCTTCATCGTCTCCGCGGCGCACGCGTTCTCGATTCGACCCGAATGACGGCAAAAACTGTGCCTCAGGTGCGCAGATCGCTTCCTTGCTTTGACTGTGAGCCGTGCCGTTGATGCCACGAAAATTCCTCCCAACAAGACTCCCTGAAGCGTTCCGTCGCTTCGGCATCAGGATTCTCCCACTTAGGTAGTAGCCTGGAGAACTACTTCGTCAGACTGTTTCTCACTCAATGTCTGATACTATTTCCCAACATGAGATATCGATTGTGGGTTCTGGCGCAAAGATACACCGATGCCGGGAGTTTGAGGCTGTTGATCAAAGCCTCGGACCGTACCCGAAGCCCACGCTATTCCCGATAGGGATGAGGAGCTGGGGAGCGGTACCTAGGGCACATTTCCCCGTCTGCCGTCCCTCCCGTGCCGCACGCCTGCATTAGCACCGGCGTAGTAGATTGAACCGTAAAGCTAGAGACTTTTCACTCGCAGTCTTATAGCCGGAAGTGGCATAATAGGCAAATACCACGATGCAGTCCTGCTCGGCAGCAGTATGTGGTGAGGAGAGCAGTGCTGCATGAGGACGGCCTGCGCGCATAAGTGACAGTGAAAACAGCTGTTCACAAGCCTGGGCGGTAAGAGTTGGGATCGAATCCTTCCAATACTCCAACGTGCATATAGTGGATCTCCTCCTTGCGTTTAGAAGCAGAGACTCGCTGATGCTGGCCTTGCCGAGCAGACGTGCCGTTCCCCCGAGCCGTTCCAAATTTCGGTCGATGTTCAACCGCCCCGTTGCCGCATCGAAGCGAACCGTGAATGGTGCTATAGTCTGGGATCATAGCCAAGTTCTCTTTAGCGAGCTCTCTTCACAGCGATTCTGTGGATAGTTGCGAGTCCGTGAGGAATATGTGGAGTCCCTCATCAACGGTCTGGGTCTGGATGGAGTTTGAGGGGGTTTGTAGACAAGCCGTGTTCTAATTTTTGGCATTCTCATGCGAACCGGAGGACAAGCCCCTTCTGCATGAGTTGATCTCCTTACTTACAGCCATGGTCTGATGAAAGTGCGAAGGAAGCGTACGTGCATCCAAAATCCATACCACTTGCCCACGAGGGCGACGATTTTGAGCGATGAATACCACCAGAAGGTGGCGCGGGCCGTTGACTAGATCTGGGCGACCAGACCCCACAGGAGCCGCACGTCTGCTGTAAGGCCAAACATGAATCGCGTACTGCTGCTCTGAATGAGCAAGGTCTCGGCACTCAATGCTGTGGCAAATACCGCGTGCGAGCTATATCTTTACTCGAGCAGTCGTATCCTGTCTTTTCTCTTTTACTTTCTTCAGCTGCAAGCAAACTTCTTGTCTCTTCAGTGCGGCTCGACAATCGCAATCATGGTGTCGTCATTTGTCAGCGCGCTCTTCGTAGCATCCGCCGCCGCCAGATTCACGCCTCGCTCCTCAGAACCCCCAATGCGTCTCGCCGATCGCCAGTCGAGCAACTTTGCGAGCATTCAGCAAACAGCCGATGGAAGCGTTCCCCGTTTTGGATGGGAAGATTTAGCCCTCACGGATGCGACTATTGAGGATGCCCTGGCCTCAGTATCGACCGACGCGAGGTCATTTTTCCAATTTGCTTCGCAGAACATTGCGAGCGACTCTACCCTTGAGACAGAGAGTACTTTTAACGGCCGTGAATGCAAGGTATTCCCTGGCGATGAAGACTGGCCGGCGGACGCGAGCTGGTCGGCGCTCAACGATGTAACCAACGGGGCTCTACTAAAGCCTCTTCCCCAAGCACATGTTTGCTACAACACTAGCTTGGCTGGTGCAGACCAGAGCGCTTGCGATGCCATGACCAAGTCGTGGACTGATCCGTTTTCCCAGTATGTAGCCTCTGAAGATTACCTCCTCATAGCCATCGACTAACGTATATGAACAGGCTCGACGACCCACTTGAGATGCTAAGTCCGATGTACCAAGGCAGTACATGCCAACCACCTCAGCTCTACGATAGTAAGGAGTGCACCCAAGGAGGATACTCTCTCTACGTTGTAAATGCCTCAACTACCGCTCAGATCCAATTGGCGCTTAACTTCGCGCGAAACACAGGCGTTCGCTTTGTGGTCCGGAATACTGGTCACGATTTTGCTGTAAGTGCTTCGTCTTGGATACCTAATCTTCCAGTCGCTGATGGGTCTTAGGGCAAGAGCGGTGGTGCTGGCTCTCTTAGTGTATGGACCCACGGATTGAAAGACATTGCATTCATCGAGAACTACGAGTCTGATGATTACACTGGACCGGCTATGAAGGCTGGCTCAGGTGCGCAAGGCTTTGAGCTTTACGCTGCTGCGAGAGATTTCGGCGGCACAGTCCTTGGCGGTGAATGTCAGTATCTACTATCTCGACATGTTGTGGGATATGCACTGACTTTGCTTGCGATACAGGCCCTACTGTTGGCGCAATGGGCGGGTGGATCCAAGGTGGCGGCCATTCACCTCTGTCTGGCCACCTGGGCTTAGGCGCTGACCATGTGCTTTCCATGGAGGTCGTCTTGGCAGACGGTCGCTACGTGACTGCTGACAAGAACAATAACCCCGAGCTGTTCTGGTCACTACGCGGTGGTGGCGGTCTGACTTTCGGTGTCGTAACCTCAGTCACCGTCAAGGTACATCCGGACCAACCCGTTGCTTCCGCCAACTGGGTTGTCACTACAGGCAAGAACGTCAGCACCGAAGCCTTCAAGCAAGGGCTCAAAGCCTACATGAAATATTTCCCACAGAACGCCGATAACAACACTTACGCCTACTGGAAAGTTTTCCCGGGGCCCGACTCCATCATGATGGATATGTCGCCTTTCTTCGCTCCCGGCAAGACCGTCGAAGAAGCCAAAGCTCTGGTCGACCCTTGGGTAAAAGACATGGCCGCACTCGGGATCACTGTCGCGCCCGAATGGACGCAGTACAACGGCTTCTACGATGCGTACAACGGCTCTTTTCCCGTGGAGGCCGTGAATAGTAATGGTGTAGCCACTACTTCGCGCATGATTCCACGTTCCAACTGGGCCAACGAATCCATCTTCGATGAGACTTTCGAAGCCCTCTGGCAAGCCGTCGACGAAGGTATGGCGCTGATCGGCTACAACATGGCGCCATCATGGGAGAAAGGCGGACGCCCTGACAACTCTGTCAATCCAGCTTGGAGAGACATGCTCGGTTTCATCATCACCGGAACGGTGCTGAACATGACGAATCCAGCTCCAGAGATTGTTGAAGAGCGCCTCAACATGACCTATGGCGTTATGCAGAAATGGCGCGATCTCACGCCCGGCTCCGGTTCGTATCTCTCTGAGGGAGATCGCCTTGAGCCGAATTTTCAATGGTCGTTCTGGGGCAGCTTCTACCCGCGTCTCTTGGAGGCGAAGCGCAAGTATGATCCGTTCAATCTCTTCTGGGCTACTGGGGCAGTGGGCAGTGAGTTCTTCAATGTGCGTAGCGTTGACGGTCTGCCGAACGAGAATGGAAGGCTTTGCGTCAACCCACAACCCACGCTCTACCAGGCTGAGGGTCCAGACTGGGTTCCAGAGTAGATGGATGCTGTTGTGACAATCGAACGTATATAGATCTCGGAAATGGAAGTGGCCGGAAATGCAAGACCTGATAGGCACAACGCAAAAGTCCATAATCTGTTGATCTTGATCGTGCCACAATGCGCCGCGGTTTTTCCACGCCTATAGCAACATATTGAGTTCTGTATGCTTCGTAGAAACGAGGGCGCAACTTCTTCGCAGGCCTAGCGCAGGAGCTGCGTGCTCTGATTGGGCGGGCTTGACAGTGATGACGTCCGCTACCTTCCCCATCCACACCGATAACGGTGAGCGTGTTCAAACCACTCTACTTTGCTCCATCGATATGTGCAGAGTATGGCTTTGACAAATTTTTCGCTCAGAACTTCTCGATGGTAACAGTAAACTGAGGCTGATCTATACTGTCTTGTCTCGGAGCAATGCCCGGCAAAGCGATGCTTCACCAGAGGACACCGATCCTTCTGAATGCCATACAATTATCTTTGTTGCATCGCTTAGAGATCTTTATGGGCTCACTTTTTTTCAGCCTGGAGCTATCCCCTTCATCAACTGGTATACGTTTCCATGAAGCCCATCAACATTGACTGCTAGCATGACTTCCAAATCTCTGTACGATACCGCACTCGTTTCCTAGGCCTCACTGATTTCTCAGGAAGCATCGCACGCAAGGAGAAGAGTAAATACTTTATCTCACAACAGATTGATGTTCCCTGACGCTACTACTACTACTGCGTCTATTCCAGCCCGTTCTGACCTCGATATTTGAGTATGTGCAGAGGCGAGTGCGAGTGATGGACATGTGTATTATACGCTACCGTGGGAAAATAAGAGAACCCTATTGGGGAAAGGGCGCCTTAGCACAACAAGTAGAATGCTGCTGAGCATGATGGGTCTAATTTTGGTGATTTGCGGAAACAAGAGGACGAAAGAGTCAATCCAGTCAAAGTAAACGAGAGTAAGGACTGTCGCATCGGAAAGCCCTCCAGATCGAAAACAGATTACTCGCTACTATTCAAGACGTCATGGATGAACACATCCTGATACCTTGTATTCCAAAATGGCTCGCGGACTCCCGACATGGAACACGTTGAAGGCTTTGCGTTTTTTCTTGGCAACGAAGTAGATCACTATCGTCGATTAGGTGGAAGGTATCGTCTTGATAATAATGGTCTACATTGAGAGAATCGTCTCTTATACTGTCTAGGTATCATATGCACATGCCACGTCAACATCGTCCAGGGCCAGTAAATGCTTCTTCCCTAACTACATAACCTTCCTATTGTTTCCATCCGATCCCAACTCCAAAATCAGACCATTCAAGTTCAAGCGTTGAATATTTCCGTTGTGTATGTCGCGGCGTCTTGCTTGGCATCATCATTCATGAACAGCCGAGGGGCTGCACTCAGAAGCTTGGGTTGCCGTTGATCTTGAGACCGCTTACACCGTTGGCAATGCCTTCAGCATCAAGTCCATTCGTCATGCCACTTTGGTAGTCGCGAGTGATCTCGTCGAGCATGCCAGCACTAGCAGCGACGAAGCCCAAGTAGGGTCTGCTCGGGTCCAGGACGCGGGACAGGTATTCCGGGTGGAACTGGACACCAACGAACCAGGGATGGTCCTTGATCTCAATAACCTCCATACGTACACCAGCTTCATCTTTGCCGACAAAGCTCAGACCGCCCTTCTCGAGCGTCTCAATGTAGTCAGGGTTGACCTCATATCGGTGACGGTGGCGCTCTAGGATCTCCTCCTTGCCGGCGTACAAAGCGCGGAGACGAGACCACTCGCTGCCTGGCTGGAAGAGTGTGGGACGGAGACCGAGACGCATGGATGCGCCCATAGTGCTCTTGTCTACCTCTGGCATGAACATGATGAGCTTGTTCTGCGCCTCGCCGTTGAACTCCTCGGAGGTTGCGTCCTTGATGCCGCAAACGTTACGAGCGTACTCAATAACGGCAATCTGCATGCCGAGGCAGATACCAAGGTACGGCTTCTTATGCTCACGCGCCCAGGTGGCCGCCGAAATCATACCTTCTGTGGCACGTTGACCGAAGCCACCCGGTACCAGGATACCTGATGCCTTGACGACCTCGTGCCAAGCGTTGTGGTACTTTGCAGGGTCTGTCTTCTGACACTTGGGCTCCAGATGGTCCGAGTCGACCCAGCGAATGTCCAGCTTCCTCTTGCACCGCATCGTAGCGTGTTCCAACGATTTGATGACTGACAGGTATGAGTCCTGGAGCTCCACGTACTTTCCGACAAGTGCGATCGTGACCGGGTCGTGGAAACGAGTGTCGTGGCCAGTGAGCGACTGCCATTGCGCCCAGGTATGGTTGCCCTTTTGCAGCATTGACGCCGAGACTGAAACTTGCTCGAGAGCAAGGAATTGGCGTACCATCGGAATCAGTCTTTGTTGTTCGAGAAGCATCGGTACTTGGTAGATGGATGGCATGTCACGGACAACAAGGACTTGTTCGTTCTCGACCTGGCAAAAGTGGGCGATCTTCTCGACAGCGGAGGCTTCAAGTTCGCGCTCGCAGCGGCAGGCAATCTAGTACTGTCAGTCATCCAAAGTAATTGCTAACGTGAAAGGCTCGACATACCAAATCTGGGATCAGACCGTTACTCCTCACCGCCTTGATAGCCTGCTGCGTAGGCTTCGTCTTCTGCTCGCCGTGGATAACCGGGACATACGAGACGTGAATCTGCATGAAGTTGTTCTTGCCCGCACGCCTCCTCAGCTGGCTCATAGCCTCAATGAAGGGCATGCTCTCGATGTCGCCCACGGTTCCTCCCAGCTCAATTATGCAGACGTCCGGCTCCTCGCCTGAGTCATCGACGGGTATCCGCGAGACCTTCTCGATCCAATCTTGAATCGCATCGGTGATGTGTGGGACGACTTGTACGGTTTTACCCAGGTAGTCGCCCTTGCGCTCGCGCTCGATAACGTGCTGGTAGATCTTGCCAGTGGTGATGTTGTTGTCGCGGGTGAGGGTGATGTTGAGGTAGCGCTCGTAGTTGCCAAGATCGAGGTCGACTTCGCCGCCGTCGGAGAGGACGAACACTTCGCCATGCCTGAGTTTTTTTCAGTCTATATTCACGGTACGGTTGGTGAAGCCTACTCCTTCGGGTTCATAGTTCCCGCATCGACATTGAGGTACGGGTCGACCTTGATCGACGAGACGTGCTGGGACGTCAGTATGGTCGGTAAACCGCGTCAGTTCATTGCACTTATCTTGAGGCCGATTGTCTTGAGGAGAAGACCTGTAGAGGAGGCTGCGACGCGTCAATCAGCTACAGCACGCAAAATAAGATCCTGACGTAGAAGATGATCTACAGTGGTGCACTTCGGCTACACACTGATAGCGGTGGTCTCGTAGAGACTGGTATGTTCTCATGAAAGTCAAACTTCGCGTGGAGCGTCATAGACGCGCGACACTTCTGACCCATGTCAAATAGCTTACCTATGATACCCTGTGTGTACGCGTTAGTGGTGATCAAAGGCGCGGCAACCTGCAGCTTACCTTCCCCACGCCGCTGATGACGCCGCCAGACACAAGCACGTACTTCATGATGCTGTTTGGTGCCTCAATCGGTTATGGGGAAGGGGAGGGAAGGAAGAAAAGTCGAGATTTCGCACGCGTTAACTTTGAAAGAAAATCGGCGCATGGACCCTCTAGCGGGGCAGATCCGCCCGCACTAGCGCCCTCTCGAGGCTTGAGGCTTGCGACCATGATCCTGCAGCGAATCTTAATCCGAAGCTTCATTTCCTGAGAAAAATTGTCTCAAGCCCAGTGTCTTCTTATATTAACTTCAAATACGAGCTATCAAATGGTATCTTGCTCCCGTCCGTCGAATATCAAATGCATTACAATGTGACCGCCTCACCGAGTCTTCAGACCCCTCCTGTGTTGTATAAACGCCATGCAAACGTTCTCAACGCTGGCAACTTTGGAACTAAAATGAAACGTCCGAGGGGAATAGGGTTCGTTCATCATGTCGTCAAGATGCAAATCGGTATCTGCAAAAGATGCTCCAGATAACCCAAATAATAACCCACATCGCCCGCTGTAGATGATGCTCATGAAAATGTAGATGCCTGAGAGGTGTGGCGAGGTTGTCATTCTCTACGCCGTCGCTTCAGCTCGTCGTCTTCCGTATTGTCGTGTTCTTGGCTCGCGGTGAGTCGTTTGCGTGCCAGTGCCTTTTCATTGCCCTTCTTCACTTGGATGTTGCACCCTTGTAACTTCAATGCCCGGGTGAGCGCGCTGCTTGGTCGCATACCCGGAAAGTCTTTGGCTGTGTAGACTGTGAAGACATCGCTCAAGACCTCGGTGAGTATGGGCGAGAACCCTCCCACGTGGAGGTTCATAGGATCGATGCGCATGAGGACGAACCGGAGTCGGTACTTGCCATGTGTACGGCAAGAGAGGTCTGGAAAGCAGAAAAAGCAACCCTCGGCGTCATGCTCATCCTTTGCTACAGACGGAGAAGCTACGAGCTGGCCCATTAGTCGTCGCGTTGTTCGTCGGTCAGGCTGTATGAGTGCCGTCTCTTCGTTCGTCCCTTCTGCGTTCCAGAGCGTGCAATGAACCACGTTGAGCGAGTAACGAAGCTCTTCTTGTTCAGCAGCACCGGTCTTCGGATCCGTTACTAGTAGCTGGATGATTGGCGGAGGGTCAATCACCCTGCGGTCGCGTTCTCCGAACCCACATGCTCGCGCAGCGATGGGTTGTTGTCGCACACGAAGCTCGTAGTTTAGATTCCTATCTGTGTCAGTCAACGTTGACCTACCCAGGCGGGAGGTGTTCCTACAGTTGTTCGTTGTACACAGGCTGTGGTATCGAACCCGGCAACGGAATTGCTCGATGCTGTTTCTGGGGCGGAGGGGCTGTCGCAGGGGTCTCTGAATACGAAATAGATCCCAATGGCGCCGCTAGAGAGCCGCGATGTGATTGTGAGTGCTGATGGGAACCGACGGACCCGCGGAATGGAGTGCTACTTGATGCATAGCTTGGGGTATACCCAGGCGAGGGCAGTGGAGGGTAGGCTCTTTGCTGCGAGGCTTCTACTGGTGAAGTGAGAGATGAGTAGGGCTGCTCGTGGTGTTGGCTGTGGGGTTGGTTGGGGTGATAGTGGCGGGGCTCCTCGTACGGATACCGGTGTTCAGTTAGTCTTCGCGGCCCTCTGCTGTCAAACTCGGAACGTGGTGAGATGGGGGGACCATATTGCTGGGGAGAATATGGAGGGTCTGATCTAGGTGGGGTGTAAGGATTCGAGTGCTGCAGTAGCTTCTCGACGGGGGCTGCTGCTCTATGTAACGAGGACGGCTGAGGGTAGTCGTGTCGTGGGTGCAGTCCAGCATGGATCGAGGGCAGTTGATTGATGGGGGAGCGGAACTGGTGATCCGGGCGTGGTGGTACAGCGTCTGGCGGGATCTCCAGCGGGGGCAGTCGGCGATGGGAGTAGTCGAGAAAGCCAGGGGGCGAAAAGATGGGAAGTTTCTGGGTCTCGGTCATATCTGGAGCAGGACGAGAAGATGTTGTCAGAGGGAGCGACGGCGGCGGAGGTGGAGGTGGTTGGGACATGCGTGTATTATTATTTGGCCGGGCCAGGACACGATGCACGAAGCCGCATTGGGATGAGGGTTGTGTTCAGTTCGGAGGCTCTTTTCAAATTGGGAGCAACGGGTCGTGGTGCAGTGTTGGACAAGACGTCAGGAGTGGGAGCACTGCCTCGAGTGTGGCGGCGTGAGTAGTTTATAGTTGACGGTTCCCTGTAGTCAACCCTGTAGGTATCTGGATCGCCAGCAGCCAGATCGACGGTCGGATGCTTGGATTCAGCAATGGCGACGTTGAAGTGGAGGCGCTCAGACGGCTTAAAACAACGGGCGCCCGGGAAGGGGAAAGGATGCAGACGGGGGTGGGCCCGCAGCACCCTGTTCACTCGCAAGCCTCACGCCAACCGTCAAGAGTAGCCGGCTCGGAGCATAAATTTCAACAAGGACAGCGATAAGTGCAGCGATGGGAGGGCGGATCCGAGCTTGGCGGAGCGGTGCTAGTCCCCAGGTTTCTGACGTGGGCTGGGTGCAAGCGATATGAAGGCCGGGAGATGGGCACTGCTCGCAGGTGACGGAGTGGGGACATGTCATGGCCGACTGGCATGATCAAATGATGGTGATGGCGTCTGGCTGGTGCATGTGGCCTCAGCGGGCGCCATGCAGCAGGAAACTTTGGGAAGTCTAGCTCAGTGAACTGGCTTCGCAGTATTTTCGTGGGGCGTCAGTTGCAGGCTGGCGGCCGGGTAAAAGGTCGACAAACAACGGCGTCCCGGTTTCGCAGGCACGTCTGTTTCGAATCAAGGCGGGCCAGGGTGTTGCACACTGTAACCCGGCGGCAGCCAATATGGAGCAATATGCCAGATATCACGTAACTCGGTCGGTGGGCGCTGGCGGGCGACGCTTTCGGCGAGGGTCCAGATGGAGGTCAGGAGTGGCTGCAGCGCGAACCCGGGAACGGCCTGGAGGCCCATCTGTCAGCGGGCTGGGCGAATGGCGAGGCTGCAGCGGTGCGGCTAAAAGCGATCTGCCCTGCGACGCCTTTCTTGTCCGTCTCCGCGCACCCACTTGGGCTGGTGAACCCAGTCAGGACGGCTACCGGGCTTTTGGAAGACGGCTGCCGTCGCATGCGCCCATCCAGCAGTGACATGAGACAAAGCCTCCGCACCTGGCTATCGGACTCGATGGGCAACGGGCACGGCCGCTTATGTTGGTCGGTGGCTTGCGCTTGACCGCGGTGGGCGACCGTTGTCGTTAACAGCAGACAATTAAGACACGCAGTATGCTGCCAGTATCGCTGCCATGGCGGCGACACGAATCACGGCCCTTCGCTTGCGGCCCTGGAGAGAGTGGCAGCATATTGCAGTCATGGAAGGCACCCGTGGACAAACCCCATGACGCCCAAGTTGGACATGGGAGCAGTTGGACATGGGAGCAGTTGGACATGGGACGGCAGTTGTCGTCTATCTGTCTATCTGTCTACCACTCTACCACTACCAGATTACACTCTACCACTCTACCACTCTACCACTCTATCACTGTCTCGCGTGGTCTACTCCACATCAGACGGCAGTCGACCATTTAGAGGAAGAGCTGGATGGTCAGAGTAACAGCTGGATTGCCCGAGTAACAGCGTTACAGCGGTCCTAGCGCCTCTCTTATTGCCTCGCTGCTCAGTCTGATATTGCGCCCGCACGGCGTACCTGCGTGTGTGCGCGCGCCCTAGGCTAGCCGCCTCCGCCGTGTGCTACCTCAGGCGGACGCATGTCTACTTTGACACACTCGTCCTCTGCTACCCCTCACCACCCATCGCGACGACGCTGCCCTCGGTGAGCTGGCACGTGTCGCAGCCAATCGTCCGCCCGGGCACCTGCCGTCTCTGCCCTCTACTCTACGCGACCACCCAACCGCCGCCCACGCCTCCCTCACCGCCCCGTCGTCTCCCACAGCTGCAACACTACTCTGCGCTGAATCACGTCGCCACTCCAGGGCTCGATCGACACGCTGCCCGCATGGCTGCTCACTTCGGCAACTACGTGGGTACGTGCGAGGCCACCTCACCCAGACGGGCTGTGGGCGTTCTGACGTGCCCTCTACCGTCGCTCAAAGCGGCCTCTGCTCGGCAATTGCTGCCCTGCCTCGATTCGTGCTGACGGCCTGCAGACTATAGTGGGGCCAAGCCTCCTGCCTCAGCGACTCACGTTCGCGACCCACGTCTGCACATCCTGGCGGCGACGATTCCGGAGATCTTCGCCAACAAGCACATTCTCGACATCGGCTGCAATGCTGGCAGCGTTTCGATCCAACTAGGTAAGTCCAGGAAGGATACCCCTGCCACCTGCTGCAACCGACTATTACCACCATCGACGAGATATTGATCAACTGCAGCCCTCGATTTCCACGCGGCTGCCGTCACTGGCGTCGATATCGATCCCAAGCTGATTGCCCAGGCCGAGAAGCTCCTGGCCTTGCGCGCTTCCCGTGCAACACCCCCCACGAGTTGCGACCCACCCGTCGTCGACTACTTTCCCATGTCGGCCGTGCTCACTCATGGCTACCGGATTGAACCGCACCGCAAGCCTGTCCACACGTCTTCCGCTGCGTCAGCTGCCTGGCCGCGTGTAACCTTCTTTTCTGCAGATTGGGTCCTGCCCTCTGACCAAGATGCTACCGACTCATACCATGTCATCCTGGCATTATCCGTCATCAAATGGATCCACCTCGAACATCGAGACGCTGGTCTGACGACGTTTTTCGCAAAGTGCTCATCGTCTTTGAAACCGGGCGGCTACCTAGTCATCGAGCTCCAGACCTGGGACTCATATCAAAAGGCCATTCGCCCCAATCATGCTCCCCATTTCCAAGAGACCCTCAAGGAGCTGCAACTACGGCCAGAGACATCGTTTGACAGTCTCCTTGCCAATCACGGTCTGCACCTCTGCGCTTCGTCGGACGTACTCCCTCGTCGCATCAGTGTCTATCAAAAGGCCTAAGAGCGGTTGGTAGACATATTGGTAGGGATTGACACTCTTCCACTAGCATCACGTTTCATGGCGTTCGGGTCCCAGTCTCTAGTATCGGGATTTACCATCTCGTCTCGCTCGGGAGACGTTGCAAGTCATCCATGGCATTATTCACGTTGACTAATCTCTACACTCGTGCCGCTGCAGCATCTACCGTATCTGGCTCTCATATTCTATTAATCAAAGTACACATGTTAGATTGGACTCGCTATCCAGGCAAGTAGAAAAGTATCCCAATCCGCGGCTAGTTACTACAAACGGCTGGTCTGCGCTCCACTTTCTTGGTCTTCTCTCCGAGGCTGTTCCCTGTCCGCCGATCTTTGGCCCTCACCATCCCAGGTTCTATCAAGCCATGCATCGTACGATTGCGGCAGCTATGCAAGTAAAGATCGGCCGAATAACAGGCTTTTCAAACTTCCGGCCTCGATGTCCGCCTCAGTAGTGAGGCATGCAGCTACAACCTAATTGTGATTGCAGCCATGGCTCCGCAAACGTCTCTGGCGGGCCACGGTAGAGTAGTGAGGTTGCGACATTTGCATTAGCCGCGTTACTACACAACCCGCCACGCTAGCCAATGGCGGCTCGGAAGCTTTTCGGCTTATGCCGGGTACCCATCCTCTGGTTCTCCAGACATTAGATCACATGTCGTCCACTAATGCAAACCTTATTCCACTCCGGATCTCGTGCAGGCCGAGGTTTTCTGCTTATGCTGTTCAATAGTATATCTACTACCAGCCGTGCTATCCTCATCGTAACGTCATTCCAGATGGCCGGCTCTAGATGTTTCGACAATTGATGATCGCTCACCGGTCCGTACATTGTGACAAAGTCTAGATGACAGGAGCGTAGGTTCGCCGACTCCATGGCAACATGGTTTAACCTAGCCGCCACTGACCGCTTATGAGCTGTCACAGAACGTGAAATTGCCAAACTCTCGTTGACGATATGACTGCTGATGCTGTGAAAGATGAGATATGACGTTGCATTTCCGTCAGAGAGCACCAATTCCCCGTCTGTACCATCTCAAACAGGTAAATCCCTCGAATTTCACGCTTTGGTCCCTGAAGCCTTGAGGACGGCGCAAAGGTTCGAGCGCTTGGTTTCCCTCATCAGCCGTAGATTCACCTTAGCTCGCACCTTGCGAACCACGTCGACTGTTGAGGAGCTCGCTGGGAGATTATGCCACACCAAGTACAAAGCTTGATGGAGTGGCTGAGTTACCTCTGGACCGGTGCTGCACGATGCCTTGCCCGCTGGATGCCATCTCATCAACATCTCGTTCGAGAACCAGGGACAGGCCGTATGCTTTGAAAATTGAGTTACTGGGACCCGGTTGATGCGAGCTGGCGACTCGGTTGTCGATCCGTCAGAGCGGTAGGCTCATTCGACATAGTCTACAGATCTTGAGAGGTGCTCAATCTCGCAGGTGAAGTCGGCCCTCACGAAAACCCAATGCATTAGCTGGAACACAGCCAAGTCGTTATTCTGTTTTTACCGCATCTACATGGCTGCACAGCTTCGGTAGCTTGGTTCCTCTGAAAGCCGTGCCATGGAACGCCAGTGCAGTATCTGGCCAGTGTACCGTCCACTGCGGCGATTCAAGCAGACATGATCTTGTCGTTGGTGTGGGAACAAGTCCGATGATGCGCTCCCCTGCAGACCAGGCAGACTTGCGACTACTGTTGTCAGCAAGCATACGCCTATCGGGATGCAGCATCATTGCTTGCTTGGTCGCACGACAGCCAATACACTCACCGATGGAGGCATCGGCAGTTTGTCTCTAGCCGAGAGGGTGAATCACAGTATATACTGTCATGTCGTGCGTGAAAGCGTCGACTCTGCTAGCCAATGACGATGCGATGCTGCCATCGTGAACGGTGTCGAGATTTGCGATCAACAGTTCGTCCAATATCTACAGCGTCAAACGATATGCAATTGCGCATGAAAGATTGACCACTAACGGGACCGCCCTGCGTAGGTATACAAGGAGGACGACCGAGGGATGTCGACTAAACGGGGCGGCCATTGATGGACAACGCATCCACGGATAGCTGCTTCGTGGACGCACCACATACCGCACAGCAGCGCATTGCACAAGTGATGCTGCCCAAGAACATGTCGTGAGCTGGCTCGAGTGACAACAAAGCTCCTGCACCCTGCGCTTATCTCCTCGATGCGATCCGCCGACAACAAGATGGAGTTGCAGGATATCGATGACGTTGAAGAGTCGCCATTGAGGTGCAGCGTGTCGAGTAAGGCGTACTGCTGTCAGTCGTCATCACAGCTTCTCATGTCGTTTCAATTTCCACGCCCGTTGCTGTTGTCATGTGTCGCCGTTCGCTCTTGCCGTCTTCGGAGCACGTCTCGCAGCTGCCTCGATTACGTAGGCCAGACAAGCCCAATGACAGCGAGGGTTCGTGCAGTTACCAGGGGCCATGCAGAACATAGTTCCTGTCGTGGAACCCTCCAGCACATCGCTCTTGCCTTGCCACGAACACTTGCATTCTGCCCCCGATACACGAAATCCACGTCGGCTAGTATTCTGGAGGAATGCGCTGCAGGGAGCTCGAAACGACCGTTGCCCGCGTCGCGTCGACGTGTTCAGACGAGAGCTTTTCGATGCTCCAGGTCGGCGGTGCGCGGGCTTGAGAAATAGCTTTTGGCCACCTCACCTTGCCGCATCGGAGACTTTTGTACCTTCAACAAATGCTCTTTCTCTCCTCCCCTGGGCCTCGCAGGGACCGACGCAAGACGATGCTAGCGACAGGCTGATCCCCGCCTCCGGAATGCGATGGCGATGATGTGTAGCTGCTGGAGCGTCTGCAGTGGCGGCACCTCTCAGCTTGGATGGACGTCCACTTGCAACTAGGCGGGAAGCCAAGCACTGCACCAGTCGGGCTATATAACCATCAAGCAGCGTCGAGGTAGGTCTCACGCGAGACCTGTCGTCACTCCTGACCTGTGTACCGGCCCATGATTCAAGCAGCATAGCTTGCGCCGGAACTCCAGGCTGAGCCGAACAAAAACAACCATCTTCTTCCCTCAGCAGCGCCAGCGAGGTAAGCTCCAGAACCGCGCGTAGCATCAATGCGTCAGCACGTGTCCTGTTCACACCACAGCTGGGGGAGGCGTAAACGAGCGGGCGTCGTATACGGCGCTTAGGGGCATGAAACGGTTTGGTGCTGACCGTGCGATAGGCTTCCTTGACGAGTCTCGCGCGGGCGCTTCTCACGATCCCTCATGCAGATCTCTGGCTATTTGACATCCTGCCGAAGTCAGACGTAAGCTGGATCCTTGCTTTTGCCAAAGCGAATGACCATCCGAGCTTGGTCACACAGAGCTAGACAACACTCAACACGATTCGGCATCTTGCCGGAGCTACGGGATCCACCACCTATACATACGCCATCAAAACCACTCGTAGAACAGAGCAGAGCCACGCCGAGCGCTCATCTCCGCCGACCGACCGCGAGCGCATCGAGCGCATCACCGACGATATGCCACCCGCGAGCGACTCCTTCATGCCCCTCAACATTGAAGACGACGTCGTACCGGAATGGTTGGATTCCTTTACTCTGGTTGCGCCCCCAAACACCGATCTATGGAGAAGGCCATCTTCGGGCGACATCTCAACTGCTCCCATGCTCTACACTGCCTTGAGCAATCCCTTCATCGTAGCAGAAGTCACGGTCAAGGGAGACTGGCAGCTTGAATGGGATCAAGGAGGGCTGGTAATATTCGCAGGCGCACCGCCGGGACAGACAGCGACGGCATCAACAACCGCAAGGCCGACATTAGAGGTCCCAAATGTTGCAAACATCCGGTTGGACGACAGCGCGACGCCGAGCTCCGCCATCTCTCTCTCGCAAACCTCAAGTAATGAGAATGTTGAAAGCTGCGGCACGACAGCCTCACACAGCCCAACAGACGAGTCAGGACCCAGCCCCCAACTAGAACGTGGGCCGCCACCACCATACGACGCTCCTGCGCCAGCACCCAAGTGGGTGAAAGTCGGGCTTGAGTTCTGCGGCAACGTATGCCACGCTACAGCTGTAGCCGCCAATAGTGAAGGTGCCGATTGGTCTTTGAGTTCGCTTCCTCCGCTTCAACAACGGCTCAAGGAACTGCGCGTCAAGATGGAGCGCATCGGCTACGCGCTGTGGGTGTCGTACGAGGAAGAACCGGGGATTTGGAGGAAATTGAGAGAAGTCACTTGGTTCTTCTGGGGTGTAGAAGACAAGGCCGTACGCGTTGGCGTCTACGCGAGCCGACCTGCAAACTTTGGCATCACCATGTGGGATCACAGACACCGTGTGGGACTCAGCAACGAACAGCGAAATTTATACGTCGAATTTGAAGATCTGGAGATCCACTAACCAGGCACGCCGCTCTGTTTATTTCTGTCGGTCTATCATTGCATGCAGCGGCTGTTCGTGCAGCCCAGGATCACGAGCAGATGCTCTCTTTGCTTCACACATCCCTAGCATGTCTACATCTCTAATCGTCTCTTCGGCCCCTACTTCGTAATCAGTTTTGAGTTTCGGTTCTATGTACCTATTCGCTTTTGGCCGTTCGCGGCGTTGCCTCGGCGCTTGCCACCATCTTCAGCTCATCACAACGTCGCATCCATCTGTGGCGACAATACCTGCACTGCAACTTCTCGCATACATATAGGGCTCATTTTACTGTAATCGCCTCTTTTTCTCACGGATGACGGATTATGTTGAGCGCAGATCTGTAATCCCGTTCTCAGCTCCGTCATCACAATCCAGTTTCGCTTGCCTTCTAGGATATATCTATTTATATAATAACACAAGTATTTGGTACCTATGTCCACACGCTACAGCGTGTGATTCTCATTCCGACCTAGACCTCGCGTGGGAACGTGAGTCGGATGCGCCTTGCATGTGGAATGGTGGTGATCGGTACCCATGCGGAGCTGGCGCGTTTGGTGTCGCGTCTTCAGGCCGCCCCGGTGCCCTTCACAGACGGGGTTAAACTCAGCACACTAAAGTACCAACACGGAGAGGGATCACAGTCTCGATCGATCCAAGTACTTGAATGGCAGGCCCGAATGATGCGTGCAAACGACAAAGCTGATGTTGAATCTCACAACTTTGAGAGACATGCATGCTACTTCCACGACGAGTACCAGGCAGTTACGGATACGATTCATGGCCAATCCTCATTGAGTGTTCACGTCGAATAAACCTAAGTTTTCTGGTCGCTTTGAGGAGCTACCTACTCGATCCTTCCCGGTTGGCTGGTCTTCCACCCAGAACCCCGTACTAGGGAACAATGATGTTGCTTGCCTATATCCTGTTGGCCCTTGTGTACCATGCAGCTTGTGGATACGGCGATATCATGAAGGCTCGTCAGGCAGAGTATACTATGACTAAGGACGCTCACGGGAGCTACACCACAGCTCCGTTGGTAGAAAGAACGACTTCCTTCCCTACATCATCATCCAATGCGGCCAGCACTCAGATGTTTAGCTCTCAGCCATCTCAGCCCGTACTACCGGCCAGTGTGCCCCCCACAGTTGCCTGCTGGGCGACACCGTACTGCGATTCCATCCTCGTGGACTTTGCGCACTGCTACAACATCTCTGGAACGCTGAAAAGTCCCAACGGCGACGATGGACGAAGCGAAGTTTACCAGCGTTGTCTCTGCAACGACCGAGGAACTGTGTACAAAGAGTAAGCGTCCCTCGAACCACCTCCTTCTCCGGCTTCCTCTAACCGAACAAACAGCATCCTCACGAACTACCA
Source organism: Alternaria triticimaculans (assembly GCF_023758025.1). NCBI lineage: Eukaryota > Fungi > Ascomycota > Dothideomycetes > Pleosporales > Pleosporaceae > Alternaria > Alternaria triticimaculans. Next base: position 499,340 of record NW_026055969.1, read on the forward strand.
AGCGCAAAACACAGACAACGTAACGCAATGCTACGCATGCATGAAGCAAGCCGGCATCGAAGTAGACAAGAACAGCGAACCCAGCCTACAAATGCGGTACAAGATCCATAACTTCTGCAACACCGCAGTTCCGAACCTATACGATTTACTCGCTCTATTCCTCGTCTGGCTCAAGTCGACCGACGAGCCCGTGGAAAACAACACCGAGCTGGGCAACATACCCTCGATAACTACTCTAGCCGATCGCTTCACAAAGACAGATGTAAATCAAGCTACTACAACGGTAGCTAGCTCGGCTCGGAACACGGAGACATCAGCGCTGGGGAGTACGCTTACAACTGGGGACATGATACCGACGCAGTATTTACAGCAACTACCGAAGCACTGGCCGTATACAAGCTACGGCGCGGCGAGAAAGGCAGGCCAGACTACCTCGTTCGCGTTGACAAACCCCAATTCGACAAGTCAAACGGTGGCATGGCTATTCCATGAGATGCTGTGGAATCCACGACCGCTTTTCACTCCGCCGTCAGCGAGAGGAGAGGAGTATGAACCAGGGCTTGCGGACTGGACACCGGCGTTCTCGAACGGTGATGCCCTGACTGCTATCCCTTCTACCTCCGCCGCACCCGACATCTCAACGACGAACGTCGAGTCGAGCACTTCGGATCCTACGGCGACGGCAGCATCAGAAGGGACGATGACGCTGGGTACTTCCATGGCTTCGACAACGCTGTCTTCATCTACGACGACCGCTCTTCTTACAACGTCCGTCGTTGTGTCCACGTCCATGTTGATAGCCTCCTCTGTTGCGATTCTAACAACAACGACAACAGCATTACCGCCGACCTCTTCGTCTCCTCCATCTTCTTCTTCTTTTTCTTCTTCTACACTCACCTCACAGGCGCTCGTTCCTAATCGCCCAGAGTACACACAATACCCTGTTCTGAGCAAACCACACGATGCGAGAGACGTCACGACTGCGTCATCTCGAAAGGCACTTGTAGATGCCATGGCTGGGCCTAGGCAGGAAACTGGGGACGAGGAGTCAATTGAGCAATTGTGGGGTGAGATAAGAAGGGTGAAGAAAGAGATGAATCGCTGATATTCGATCGCGAGAATGCAACAGAGGGGAAGATGTAACAAACACACCAATATAAAGGCTATTCGTGTCATAATTACGTATTAACTATCTGTACTACTTATGTGGACCACCTCCCAAAATGAAGGGGTTTTCTAGACACGCTTTATACCGAAAACGCCAACCCATGCCCCTATATACAAGTCCTGTAATGAGACTCCATGAAGCGTATATACATAATGCCGTCTACTTCTTCTTCTTCTTGGCCTTCGGCTTCACTACCTCTTCACCTCTGCAACAAGGTACGGGCCAATGACGCAAATAGCGGTCCAGACCACCATCGCACTCTCAACAACAATCGTGTACGGCGTCTTCCAGATAGGCACCTCCTGCAACCTGACGTAAATCGCGTAAAACGCAACGTAGAAGAAGTGGTAGACAAGCATCCAAGGGCGTGTGATCAGTCCCGCAAGCATACCACAGGGTTCACTGACGCTCTTTCCGCCGCGCAGGAAGTACTTGAAACAGCCCTTCTTGATCAGCTCGAGGTACTGGTTGTTGGCGGCGAAGAGGCTGTACAGCGCCATGGCCAGAATGTTGATGACGGATGACCCGTCTTTGCGCTTCCAGTGGAAGGTCGACATGGCGGCGAGGACAGCAGAGGTGTCTTCTAGTGTGGGTACGTTGGCGGGGGAGAGGAGGTTGGAGAGTAGGACGACGTCGTTGAATGCGACTGTCATGCCGCCGCCGGTCAGGGGATGACGCATGTTCATTGAATCGCCGAGGAAGATTAGGCCGGCTTGTTTCTGCGTCGTAGGGGGTAGGAAGCTGTTGGGCATGGAGCGTAGTTTACCCGCTTCAATTGCTTTGCGGAAGGCGGGCTGGACGCAGGCGGGAAGTTGGGGCAGCGCGACATTGAGCATGTGGTTCTTGACACCCCCGTTCTTGGGGCTCGCCGACGGCAGGTGCTCGGGTATGTCGACAAGAATGCGCGTCTCGTGTGTGCCGATTTGGTAGATGAGGATGGGGGGTGCGTCGGCGAGGATGACGTGGCCGTGGTTGGGCATGGGCAGCTCGGCGTCGATCATTTCGAGGCCCCAGAATTTACTGCGCACTTGGGGTTGGTTGGGGATGTATTCTTTGCGGAACTTGGAGGCGTAGCCGTCGGCTACGAGGGTCACGGCGCCAAAGTAGTAGTCTTGCTCCCCGGCGGTTTGACATGATACGCCGACGACTTGGCCGGTGTAGTCGCTCTTGACGACGGATGTGACGGTGGTCTCGACGACGGTGACGTTGGGTGTGGACTGGGCCTTTGCTCGCAGCTTGGAGATGAAGCGGCCGTGGTGGAAGGAGCGTCCTTCGGGTGCTCTCGAGGGCCCGGAGGTGATGAGGTTGTCGGGGTAGGGGATGTGAACCTCCTCTTTGCCGTAGAAGATCTGGTAGCCGTGGCAGGGTATCGCGTCGATGTCGTCGAGACAATCTGAGGCATCCTGTCAGCGTTTCACCCTAGACATGTGCTAGGAATGGTTCAACATACCCCTCATGCCCAGCTTCTCCAGAGCATTGACACCACCCGGCTGTAGCAGCTCTCCTACAATCCTGTCCGGCTCCTTCAAGCTCTTCTCCAGCAGTATGACGCTTCTGCCCTGCTTGCCGAATGCGACAGCAGCTGCGCACCCCACGATGCCTGCGCCAATGATGACGACATCAGCTTCATGGTGCACGCGCCGCCTCTCTTCGCGGGAGTCGCATGTGTGTGTGGGTTCGATGGTAGGGACGGATTGGGTCGAGGTGCCTCTGTGTCGCAGCTGGGGGGACGGCGAGGCAGAAACTCCGGGCGGGAGCTCTGCAAGCTTGGAACCGGAGTACATTGTGAGCATGGTTGCGGTTGCTGGGGTCTGTTGAAAGACCCTGTTGAGTGAAAGGTAAAGTTGATTGCGCAGAGGAAGGTGCGTTCCAAACTCAGTGGGGCGGGTGAGGCGCCGCGATAAATACTGGGCGATGTGCAGCGTGGAGAAGGAGTGTGTGTGTGGAGAGTCAATCAGCCTCGTCGAAACGTCACACGGGCGGCGCGAGGGTAGAAATAAACTTCGCGGAACGTCAGGTCTCGTGCAGATCAAGGGTCCGGCATGCAACCGCGTCGTCGAGAGAACGAATCCGAGTGGCGACCTCACGATCTTAAGCCGCGAGATTGATTGCAGGGATCGCGCTCACCGCCATGGCCCTTTCTGCCAGGGGTATCACTCCCGCCTGGGCGATGTGGTGCGAAGATCATCTGATCTTGTCGGAATCCGATCGTGCTCGGCTTTTCCTCGAACCATGGCTGGTCTTCGGGCGGGTCTTCGGTCTGCGGAAGGTGTATGTGTTGTTCGTGAAGGGTGATTGTAGGGTGGGTCGGCAAAGACATGCACCTGCATAACATTCACGTGTTGGCTACCAGGCACCCGCATCAAACTTAGAATCGTCGCAGGCACACCACAGCGACAAGTAGTCGATGCAAATCTCCTCTCTATGTGGTATATACGTTTCGCACAAACTCTATACATTGGGAATTCAGAAAGCAACTCTGCCGAGCTGAGTATATTCAAAGCGCTGAACAAATGGCGCCGCGTACGCTACGGTAGTTAATAGAAATTACAAATAAAGCCAGTACATGGTGTGATGTAGGTATATAGTGGTAATGAAGCAAGGATGCGTCTCGTCGTGGTGAACCTTCCGTCTTTTTGCCTTTGCCCACACAAGTCCGATTAATCCCCGAATCGTCCAAGCCATTGTGTCGTCAATGTGTGCCAGATAATCCGCCCAAACGAAGAAAAGATAGGAACGAAGAGCCCCAAAGAATGTGCCAGTACGCCTCCAAGGCCCAAGGAAACGTTTCGCCAATAAGGGGCCTCCGCAATGCGTAAAAATTGGAAGGGACGACCGGTGGAAGTTGTATGTACATATGTACGAATATACACAAGATCATGACTACGTCTTGATGTGTTGCTGAAGCCTGGCAGTATTGATATTCAAGGCGTCTAGAAGGCAGAGCCGGGGCGCTGGCTCGAGGGGGGGAACATCGGCGATGCCATCGGGGTATCGACTTCCATGATGGTGGATTGCCGGTCAGCGAATTGTGTCTTGCCGTCGACAGGCTGGGCTGGGCCAAGGTGCGAGTTGCGGTAGTATGCCTCGTAAAACTCGCTCAGTCGAGCATCCTGCCCCTGTTGACCCGGTGCAAGCAGGTTGCTTGAGTGGGGACGGCGTTCCGCCTCGTCGTCAGTAGACGCAAGGATCGATGTGTGGCCGGATTCGACTGTTGAGGCGGCAGAGGCTGAGCGGCCCGCCTTTTGCTTTTGCAAAACCTGAGTAGGCGAATCCTTCTTTTGCGCTGCCTCCTGATAAGCTTGGTATGCTTGGAAAGTGCTTAGCCGATTGCCACTGCTGTAGATGCTGCTTGCGTCGCTTCCGTCTCGTTCATGGTGTGGCGAGTAGGTTCGTGCCTGTAGTTGGGGTTGGAGAGCGGGTGACGAAGGTTCAGAGTCTTGGAAGAAAGTTAGGGATGGCCCGATATATATCTACTAAATGCTAAAAGTACAACAGACAACGCACCAGGAAATCGCGTTACCTACTCGGCTCGTGGACCTGCACGCGAGGGTAGTCGTACTCGGGCGATGGAGAGCGGGACTCCTTCCGCAAAGCATGGCCAGGAATGGATGGCAACTTGGCTGTGGGTGGGTTGTGGGGCGAGAGCGGTGTCGGTGATTGACCAGGCGAGTTGTGGTAGGATCCTTGCTGTGACTTGATGGCGTTCGCATCTCCGGAGTGGTGCGATACCATGAGAGCTGGCGCGTATTGCTGACGGTTCAAATCGGCTGGTGACATGGACCGGGGAGATGTGAAACCGTCGCTGTCGCTGTCGGAGCCACCAAAGTCAGGAGAGGTGGTACCACGCGGGTGACCGGGCGAAGGAGGAACTTGAAGAGACATGTCGACAGCGCCGTTGTGGTTGCGTCTCCCACTGAGCTCGGCCTCAGATGGGCGGAGCTTCATGGTAGGCGGCGAAGCTCGTCGTGTGGATGGTTCTTTGGTGGCGTTGAGGTTCAGGCTGAGCATGCTGTTGTTGTTGGACTGTCCCTTCATGAGCGGCGAGTTGACGCTTCCTCCGACCAAGGTGCTGGTGCTCATTGTTGGGTTATCGCCCATGACAGATCCTGCTCTTGAGGTGGGTCGCGACTGGGCGACTCCGGCGTAGAATCCGGCCTCGATGGCGCGGATACCGAACAGATCGCCCTCATCCTTCTCGCGTTGGTTCAGTTCAACAGTGTCCTCCTTGGGTCCAGCCTCTAGCTCGGTTTGCTTCGCTTTCTTCAACCTTGCTATCGTTAGTTCACGTCAAGATGGTGTCAATATTGGTACTTACTTCTGACGGTTGTACAACACCTTGATGAATCCACCGAGGATAGTAATGACCAACAGTGACAAGAAGACAACACTGTGCAGTGTCAGTCGTTGCAACACTCTATGTTCTCCTAATGACTCACATGTACTTGTATGCCAACTGCAAGTCGCCAAACCAGTTCGACATTATGATTAATACCTCGCGATAGCGGACAGTGCTCTTGAATTATGAATGTCTTTTGATGATATCCTGGTAGGCGGTACACTGAATGTATAGGCTAAAACTGATTGCTGTCGATCCAAGTAGTGTCTATCGTTGCGTAGGTAGCGAAATGAGTGTCGGGTAAAAGCCGTGGGAGTCCAAATACGGAAGGCGCAGTGCAGGACGATGCTCGGAACGAAAGGACGTGTATACAAGATACACAAGAAAGAGTGACTGGGGTTGCAAGTCCTTGGAAGAGCGAGGCAAAGACGAGCAGAGCTACGGGGGATAAAGAGTAAAAGAGCGTAGCCTCAGAGGCGCGCGCTGACTGCTTCAGTAGTTTGGCGCTATCTACACGACGTCGGCACGCATGGTTGAGATCTAAAAGCGGAGGCGACAGCCTAGGTCCTCATGCCCGCTCGTGAAGCGAGCGTCGAGGCCAATCAAAGCAAGCACGGTGCCCTAAACGGAAAGCGATTCAGGTGCGCTAACGGATTTAGTTGAGGGTTTGTTTGAAGGCGTTGTGACCCGGCATGCCCATGCAGAGCCAGCCCTGCCCTCGTGTCAGTGCCCTCCGAAGATTCGGAAAAGCTCTTAAGCTCTTGTTCGATGTCAGTCTGGGCGCTCGTACAGCGTAATGACGAGTCTCTCCACTGGCATTGATCCATTTGGTGGTGTTCTGTGTGCAAAGTAGAGGCGTAGCGCTGATGATGCCATGGCAATAGGAGCGGCAGTGACGGCAACCGAGCAGTCAGAGCCTGTGATGGCACAGCTGTGGCGCATCAGGCGTGGAGCCATGTCGTGTTGACGGTTCACCTAAGCATGATTCGCTTCTCGTCCCGTCGTGCCCCTGACGGCGAGTTGGGATAGCGAGAGGAACAGGCATGGCGGCTGTTCAGGCGGCCTATTCGGTCCCACTTGGATGAGCTTGGCAGGGGAACAGGACTCCAAGTTGGACCTGGCGCCTGCGGAACTGGCCACTGCAGATGCTTTTTTCAGCACAACGTGCCCGACACCCACGCAGGGCATCCTTTTCTCGCGTTCTCGCCATGCGATGCCCATCTCCCGGAGTGCCTCCGCTTACTGCAATCTCCCGGGAACTCGGCAACAACTGTAGCATCGATTATCGATCTCGAACCTCCACTTCGAGTCGATCAGCATGTTCAGTGTAACGGTCACAGTCAAGACCTCAAACACCAAGGCGCGTGTTAAGAACGCAAGCGATGCAGCAAGTGCAGGGCGCAGCTGCAGTCGATCGCACGCTTGCTCTGAAAGGTGCGTGACAGGAGTAAGACCTGTCGCACCAGGATGCAATGGGCCAATATCCGTTGAAACGAAACGTTGGCTATCCGCTTCTGACTCCTCCAGCGGCGCGGTAGCTTCTGTCACGACCGATGCATGCAGAGGAACAGAACCCTGTCCCGCGGTGTATAGCGAGTACGATGTGCCTTAGCACGCGGTTGCCGACTTCCGGACAGCGCTGCCTTCGGCTTCAGATGGCAGTAGACAACGACTAGGTACCAACAAATAGAGCACATGCATGAGAATGAGCAGACTGACAATGCCATTATTCTCCGGCGGCAGAGGAATGAGATGCCCTCAGCATTGCCTGGAAATACGGCGACCGTTGGCGGAAAGAGGGTCAGGCATCCGCTTGGCGGGACCTGGAGTTGAGCGGATCCACTATTGCCAGTCCACCTCGTACTTTTTTTTCGCGCCGGCGGCGCCGCCTATGCCTATAGTATGAGCCTCAGGGACAAAACCTCATCTCACCCTGTTATGCGAAAAGGAGTAGGATGCCAAGCTGGAAATTGCATCCTCTGCACATGTCGCCAGTGGGTTCGACATGACCAATCGTGGGTGCCTGGCAAAGGCTCCGTCACGCTATCGATTGTAACTTTCAGTCCGGGGCGCCATCACTCGGACAGCCATGTGTGGTGGTGTCATAGAGAACTTAGGTCCCACGGACGGGACGTAGCTCATCACCTAAGGTTCCGCTCCGTCTTGTCGTAAACAGTGCCAAGATCCTACACTTGCCTCTGTCCCCTGAACCGCCCGATGACTTCTTTTGCGTCGCGTGTCCTCAGTGTTGAGGTCTGGAAATTGCGCCTCCAATGTAACCCCCAGAATCGCGAGCGCCGAGCTTCGGCTCGTGTATGTAGCAAGGCAGAGAGACTATTCGTTCCAATACCTCAATCTCAACGCCCACTGGCCGCGCATTATCTTCGCGGAGAACGTCCAATAGACCGTTATGAAGAAAGTCACAGACACAGCATCTCAAGCACAGCCTACAGCGTATAGCAATCAGTTCCAAATGGTAAGAGCGACTCAAATCTTGGGGGATGTCATGCGCACAGCTATTGAGTATTCGAGGTGGGAGGTCTTGGCAGCTCGCGATGTATGGCGTCATACGCACCCTGTCTAGTGGCTACCCTTGTCAAGGGCGCCCCTCACACACTTTCCATCCTACTTAGCACGAGTCCGCCGGCTAAGTTGGATTGCACAACAACCTACAGCTACGATGGCCTCATCCCTTCAGACTTCCGATAATTCCAAAGTCGTCAAGACTGAGCCACTTGACAACAAAGACGCCAAGTGGGCGACACTCAAAAAGTAAGTATTTGGCTGTTTCGGATGCCTCAAGCCATTCTCATATGCCACCAATATATCCCAGTCTAAGGCATTCACAACGAAATCACACCGGAGCCTCGCCGGATCTCTGCATCATACATGAGCCAACACTTTGCTGACAATTTCCAGAATCACCTACACTGACCCGAAAGGTGTTGAGCGCACATGGGAATCCGGAGAACGTCTCACCCGACCACCGGGATCTGACATTGACGGCGTAGGCGTTGCAGCCATCCTCCAGGACCCAGCGAAACCCAACGATGAGCCTCGGATCCTGCTGCAAAAGCAATGGCGTGCGCCCGTTGATGCGACCGTCATAGAAGTTCCGGCTGGCTTGATGGATCCGAATGAGACTGCAGAGTCCTGTGCCATCCGTGAGCTCAAGGAGGAAACGGGCTATGTCGGAGAACTCGTCCCAGATAAGACTGTAAGAAATCCATTCATCTGCCATGCAAGCATACGCTGATAACATGTCTCCCATTCTAGTTTCGGGTTACTCCAATCATGTTTAATGGTAAGTAGTGCTCGGAAATGGCGCTTGCGACGTCATCAGTATGCCGCTCCTGGATCTTTTCTTTTGCATCCGGAAAGCTTCTGCGTGATGATGCCACACAGGCAACGGCCGTGCACATTCGACATACAAGCGCTACGCATACATTTCATCATACGCACACTAATCTCCATCCAGATCCAGGGTTTTGCAACACCAACCTCAGGATGATTCACGTCACAGTAGATATGTCTCGCCCGGAGAACCAGAACCCACAGCCGGAGCTGGAAGAGAACGAGTTCATCGAAACCTTCTCTGTCCCGCTGAAAGATCTATGGGATGAATGTATCAAATTCACGGAACAAGGATACGTTATTGACGCAAGAGTCGGCTCACTGGCGGAGGGCATAGAATTCGCTAAGCGATGGAAGTTGGCATGACTAGCCGACAAGCCTGCGAGGCACTCTCGTTTATGAGGTACCACTTCATAGGCATCTATCAAAGAGCTGCTAGACTGCTACAGAATCTGCCGCGTATTCCTCGTGTACCAAAATGTTCTCACCACATAGGCCACAGACGACAACTGTCGAGACCCCATCAATCAAAATCAGTGTTGGTCGCAGCACCCTCCCACTCGTCCAAAAGCTTCAAGGTGCTCTCGCACTTCTCCCTAATCACTTGATGCGCATCCTCTCCTAATACCACTCTTATCGGTATCTCTTTTCCTTCAGCACACCCACTCATAGTCAACACATCGACTATAACCCGACAAGCTTTCGCAGTATCCCCTCTCTGGGTGCCATGTTTCCCTTCCAGCCATTTCCTCAGCTCTCCCACGTCGCCAGCCTCATACACATCGATATGCTTCTCGCTCTGCACTTGCACTCCCTCTGCAAGAACAGCGGTACGATAGTAGCCTGGCTCAATGACGGTAACAGGGATACCCAGTGGAGCGAGCTCTGCGCGCAGACCTTCCGTGATGCCCGATACAGCCCATTTCGTGCCCGCGTATAGAGCGTATCCTGCGCCGCCCTGCCAAGATACCACCGATCCAAAGTTTGAAATGGTTCGATGGCCAGATGTGGCACGTAGATGGGGTAGGAAGGCTTTGACGACGTTGAGGGTACCGAGTACGTTCGTGGTAAAGATTTTGAGATCTTGTTCCGGGCTGCATGTCGTCAGTAGGTCTACTAGCCTGGAGGTCAAGCTCGACGAAACACATACGAGGTTTCTTCTACAGCGCCTACGAGCACGTAGCCCGCAACATTGGCAAGATGGGTGATATATCCATATTTGTCGTTGGCTTCTTTTGCTACCCTCTCAAGCTCCTCCAACGGTGATGTGACGTCCAAAACCACGGTGTCGGCGCCTGCATCTTTAAGTTCGGCGATGCGAGAGAGACTTCTAGCGCTGGCAATGACCTTGTGGCCTCTCGCCAGGGCTTCGAGGGCCAAGCATTTGCCGAAACCGCTTGAAGCTGCTGTGATGAACCAGACTGGGGTTGGAACGCTCATGTTGGAGTAATTCGCTCTTGCGACAGTGTGGAAAGAACCGGGCGAGAGGCGTCAAAATGAATGAGAAGTACGCTGTTCAGTGCAGGTTCGACGGACGGCCTTTAAACAGCCTCATGGCTCGGCAGCCCCTGCACATGAAAGCTATCATCGGTAAGAGCGATGCAACATTCTCGTTCGTGATTACGCATCATGCCCGCGGAGCGCCATCATCCATAGCACAGCCTTCCATGTGCCCACCAGCGGTTCATTAGATGCTTGCAGGCGGTTGGGTAGAGTTCGCGTGGGTGCTTGCCTTGCATATGCACAGCTGACGGAAGCAAACGGAATACCAATCTAGGAAGCTGGAAAGCCGAACGAGTAAGAGGAAACCCGATTTTGTCAGCGATTGGTTGGCTCATAGAACGGTGGCGCGCATCCCTGTACCAATGCAGCCTTGTAATGAACACGGATCCATCATAAGACTGGATCTGACAACACCGCTCGTGGATGCGATAGCCAGGTTTCCCATGGAGAGCCCAGATACCCTTCGATTAGGGTAAAGATATAACGTCCAGCATTGCCGACTTGCCATAAATGTCTGCCGAAGTGTAGTAAGATGGCGTAGTAAGCAAGCACTACCAAGGCTACAGGCTGCTTCGCATCCAAGAGTCTGTTGAATCTTGGGGGAACCAGCATGGTCCACTCGCAGATCATTTGATACCGACTGATTGGCGAATCCTCGTTGCTTTGCACGGCATCGAGCCCGACTTGAAGGTAGCGCACTGCAGTTCGACATGCGTGCTTTTCATCTTCGCTCATGTCGTCAGTGTGGTCGATGAGATTGCTAATAGACGAACAATCATCGCCCTTTGGGAGCTGAGAAGTGAAGGTCCTACTCAATGAAAGTATCCGTTCGAGCTCCGACTTCATCAGTAAAGGCCACGCGGATGTAGCAATGATATAGATACCTCTGTGCATATCTATACACTGCACGTAGTGTGTGATGAATCTGTCGATACCGGTCGAAGGACGTAAGGCAAGGGTGTCCGCCAGTAGGTGCTGACCCAGCATTGAAGAGAAAAGCAGTATCGGTACACAATTGGACTGGTCCACATCTACTCTGGCAGAATTGAATAGCGAAACAGCGCGTGTCTGTAGAGCCACAGATTGGTGACGAAAATAGGCTGAGCGGTCTGGATTGACATGTGCCAGATGGCAGGCGGAAAAGGCGAGGATCTGGTGCATGAGGTATGGCGCCTGCAGAGCCGTCTCGAAACCGAGAGCGATACCAGAACGATGGAACTTCTCAAAGCCGACAGCAAAATTGTACATTTCTTCGTTGAGCATAGCGTGCAGGAGGAGCTCCATGTGACCAACGTTGACGTGATCTTCATAGTACGCTTGGCTACCAGTTGTCGATGGGGTATCTGCTGTGCGACCGTCACAGAGCGCAGAACTTGTCGGAGAGATATCGTTGGGTGTAACTGAAGCATTGAAGTCAAACTGATACCCTGGGCTTACGGATCGAGGGTGTGCATCTGGGGCTGAGATGGATGTGAAGCTGCACGCGCGCTCAGAAACGGTACATAGCCGACAGCGAGGGCGGTTTTCATCGCACTAATAAGTATCAGGTTACCAATAACTTCAAGAGAGCTTTGAATCCAAAGCTTACCTTGATATGCCGTCGTTTACTACACGGACGTGTTAGTTGAACGAGAGGAGAGGAAGGACATTGTGAGACCAGGGGGGTAAGGGACGCACCATTCCAGGCACCCGCCTTTGGACTTCCTGTGACTGCGCCGAAGCATGTTGGCTTCATGACTGTGAGGAATCAGGTAACACGCGTATTACATACGTGCAGACATCAGAAGCATGGACGAGCAACGGCGCTTGGCGGAGAAGGGGGCCTGATCTCTCGGGCAAGGCCTCCTGACTAGCGCCATCCTTCGCTGACGTAACACGCGTGTAAACCTGTTTGGGTCAAGCGCCAGCCTCTCCTCTCACCCATTCCGCCAACCCATTGATAATACCCTGCGCTTCAACGAACTGTTTTAGTACATTCTCATTACAACAAAGACTTGCACAGACGTAAAGACAGCAGCAACTCGCAAGCTCTACTCATTTCGGTCGGCCACTTCCATCCATGCCATGCGGCTATACATCGATTGCTGCACAGTTTTGCCCTGTGAGTATCTGAGCGTAATGGCTAGCAGAAGGCAGACTCTTGGCGCTTCGCAAGGCAGGAGCAAGACAACATGATCTTCTGGGTGCACGTAAGATTTCCCTACAAGTAGTCTCCAACTGCTTTGCTTGTGCTGCCTTCTCACTCACAATTCCTCTTCCATTCCGAAACAAACTTCGTGTTGCCTGTCTCTGCAGTGCCATTGTTTGAAGCATCGTCACACCTTCGCACGCTCTCGCTCAATACGTCGTTGAGAATGCCGGCGCTTGAAACCTACAAAGGCGCCTACCTTTGGAAATACGTGCCCAACTTCGCAGCAGCCATTACGTTCGGGATTCTTTTCCTCGTCTTGACTCTAGCTCATACCTATAAAGCGTACAAACATCGGACATGGTACGCTATACCATTCATTACTGGTGGCTTCTGTACGTATTCCTTGACTCTGGTCTGACTGGTATGCGTACGTCGGTAGACTGACATATCCAGCTGAGCCCATGGGTTATGCGTGTCGCGCAATAGCGACCCATCATACAGGCGCTCTAGTCCCCTTCCTTCTACAAGCGATCTTCCTCCTTCTTCCACCGTGTCTCTTTGCAGGCACACTGTACATGGTTTACTCGCGCGTAGTGCGAGCCACGCATGGCGAACGCTTCTCCTATGTATCACCTCGATGGTGCACTCGAATCTTCATCGCAGGCGACCTACTCTGTCTCAACATACAATCAACTGGAGCGGGGTTCCTTCCCAAGCCGAAATTGGTAAACGCTGGAAATGGTGTTATCGTCACAGGCTTAGGTTTACAAGTTCTCATCTTTGCCGGATTCATGTGGTGCTGCGTTCTTTTCCACCGCAAGTTCTCACTCCACCTCCGCAACACTGGCCAAACTGTCGATGTACCTTGGGAAAGTGTGCTCTGGATGCTATACGGGACTTCTGTTCTCATCTCAATACGAAACATCTTCCGCCTAGTCGAATTCATCGCTGGACACGACGGCTACCTTAACTCGAACGAGTGGCCAGTATACGTATTCGATGGCGTCTTGATGCTCCTCGTTATGATCAGCTTTTACATTTGGTACCCGCCACAGCTACAGCTCGAGGAGATTGGCACAGAGAGTATGATTGAGCTCACGAGCGAAGATAACAATCTGCCACAAAACGAGCCGTCCAGGAAGTAGCTTGGAGGATGCGATACCAACATTCGACGACCTTGTAGCCATACTGTAGTTCTCTACACTACAGTCTCTTTCAGATCAAACATAACGGGTCTTGTCTCCGCAAACTCCTTCCCCTGATCCAGTTCCTCAAACCACTTCGCCAACCCTTCGTACTTGCTTTTCCATCCAGGGCTCATGCTTCCGAAATCGATAAACCCTACCGTACACACGACCGCAATATCGGCAATCGTCATCTCGTCACCAACGAGATAGGCCTTCTCTTCCTCTCTTCTACTCCGGACCATCTCATCGAAAGCCTGCATTGCGCCATTGATCTTCCGCTTCTGTCGATCTAGCCAAAGCTGCGACTGCTTGTCTTTCTCTCGGCGAGCTTCAAACCGGGCTATCACGATGGCGTCCATGCAACCCACGCTCAAGACGACGATTTGTCGGATTTGTAGATCCAAGTCCATGTCGCCGGTGATTAGCTTCGGGCCTCTGTCTGCATACTTGCGCACAATGTATTCTTGGATGTGCGCGCTATCGTAGACTGGCGGTCGGCCGTCAGGGAGAAGCAAGATGGGCAGTTTCTCCAATGGATTGTATTTGGGTGTCTCTGTTGCGCTTTGCCATGGTATCTCATTCCTGAGCTCGAAGGGTATGCCTTTTAGAGTGAGCGCGATGCGGTTCATGCGTGCGAATGGCGATGGTGTTGCTGATATGAGGGTCAGTGGCGACATTTCTGCGGTGGAGCTGGACATCGTCGCTGGGCTTAATTTCGTATTCTAATGTCTTCAAAGGTTGCAGAGCATGCAGACTGATGTTGATGTATGAGCGCGGACTGCGGGGACGTGATGGGGTATGGATAATGTACTTGTCTAGGCGGAGATAAGTCCGCATCTCTACGTCATTGCTTCGCAGTGATATTTGAAATAGTTCAGTTCCTGTTGTCCGAAGGATCGTCGTTCGTGAACATGATGGCAGTCGTCTTCAAAGACTTCAGCTTACCCATTGGTCAACCGCTTTACAACCTTCATGCCCCATTTCGTTATTCTGCCTTCACCGTCTCTCCCACTATCTCCAATATCTCTCGCATCCATACGTCTGGCTCTCTGCACACTATCCACCAGGGCTCTAATGACATCTTCTACCTCACTGCGCTCATTGGAACTAATCTCGAAATGCCGGAAACCCTGACTTGCAGCCCATTGTTCTACCATCTCCTTCTTCACCTGCCTCTTTGATCCATCCTCATCGACCATGTCCTTTTTGTTTCCCACTACTACACAACCGAACCTCTTCTTCACTCCTTGCATCCTCCCTTCCGTGCCGTCTTTGGTAAATATGGTGTTGCGACAGTGATAGATGTGTGGATACGTGTATTTGATGAGTTCATCCCAAGACCATTGGGCAGTGATGTCGTATATAAGAACGACGCCATCAGCACCCCCAATGTATTCATTCAAGACACGGCGATATGAGGAAGATATGGAGCCCTGGAGATCTATATCCATGAAAGAAAAGCTCCAGTTGTCATCAGCGTGCGAAATGGTCCTTGAAAGTAGTTCGGAGTCGACAGCGCTGTGGCGAATAAAGTGTTTCCCTTCGAGGAACTAGAGCCAGTGTCAATACTAATGCTACTGGAGGAGAAACGACAATGGGTAATGTTGACAGGACGGTCGCATACCATGTCAATGAAGCATGTTTTGCCTGATTGGGCCTCACCTAAGACGACCACCTTGAGCGGGTTTGGTTCTTTGGAAAACAACATGATGAGACCTGAAGCAAAAAAGGAACATGCGATGTTGCCCAGGTGGGTCGGACTGATATCGCGCTGATTGTCAAGGCGTGAATCCTTCGCGACTGCCTGGTCAGGTAGCGCTAAGCTTCGAAAGGATACAAGCGGCACGTATGCCCAGAACCACGGCGCACCACCTGCATCGAAATGGGCGCGCTTCCAACGCAGCGACTGCTCTATTTCACTGCCTAGATGCTTTGCCACGAAATGGGATGCAGACACGCGTGGATTACACGTGTGTAGCTAAAGTAGCGGCCCACGCTCCCGCCAAGTCCGCGTGCCGGCAGTCCGGGATCGACGCTGGGGTCAGCCAGCAAGGCTAGATGGGCTCGACAAACGCGAAACAGCAGCGGCGTTCTTATGGAGGCTCCTCGCCCGCCTGATCATGCCTCGATGACTACCTGGCACCCTCTACTGTATAATTGCCCCGACCCTGCCTCTAGAATTCTCGACCGCCACGACAGGAAGGACCTGCGCAAGAAACACCAAGCGCAAATGACCGCTCGGCCATAATAAAAAGGACTGGCATAACGCTGTCACTGCTTTCGCATTCTACGTCGTCGTATACAGTGCCTGTTTTCCTCGCTGTGAAGACTATCTTGAGACACGACGGCAGTGCGAGATTTTCCCCTTCGACCAAAACATCGCGATGACGTCGTACCGTGATCACCCCTATGCGCATGCGCAAAACCGCCCGCGACCCCTCATCGAGCAGATACCAGACTACCGCGACGACCTTGACGTATCCGACGAAGAAGACGGCTTCTACGCACGCGACGACGATTTCCTGATTCCGCCAAAGTTCCAGGCGGCCATCGCACGCACAACCGACCGAATCCCCCGGAGGATAAAGCGCCACAGTGTCACGTATCTCGTAATTGCGGTTCTCTTTTTGATAAGTTGGTGGACATACTTTGGGCCTAGACACACAGCATACAGAACGGAGTTGCATCTCATGGACAACGCACCAACGATGAGCTACGGCAGCAATGTGCGGCCAGAGTTCAAGGGCATGATCCAGGTCAGCGACATGGACGAGCAGCATCTGCCTAAGAAGCACAGCAGACTCGTCTTCGTCGGCGATGTCCATGGCTGCAGAAAGGAACTGGAGCATCTCCTCAAGAAGATCGACTTCAACCACAAGCACGACCACCTCGTCATGACCGGCGACATGATAGCCAAGGGCCCAGACTCGCCAGGCGTCATCAAGCTCGCCCAAAAGATCGGCGCTTCCTGCGTACGCGGAAACTGGGAAGACAAGCTCCTGCTCTCCATCGCCGACGCGCAAGATCGTCACGTCCTCAAATTCACCCCCGACGACTCCCCCGACGCAAACATCGACTTTGTAGACGAAGTCAGCCAATCGCACGGCGACTACAAGCTACGCAAGCTAGCGAAGCAATTCACCAAAAAAGAAATCGAATACCTCCGACAATGCCCCGTCATCCTCCGCGTCGGCAGCGTCCCGACGCTAGGCAACCTCGTAACCGTACACGCCGGCCTCGTCCCCGACACCCCGCTCGAACACCAAGACCCCTTCCACGTTATGAACATGCGGACTATCGATCTTAAGACGAGAATACCGAGTAGCAAGCATGCGGGCACGCCTTGGGAGAAGTTCTGGAATCATCGCCAGGAGAAGCTGAAGCAAGAGGATAGGGCGACGGTGGTTTACGGACACAACAGGAAGAAGGGCCTCAATATACATGAGTATTCTTATGGTCTGGATACGGGGTGTGTTAGTGGGGGCAAGCTGACAGCGCTTGTTGTTGATGGAGACGGCAAGACGGAGTTGGTGCATGTCAAATGTGGCAAGGAGAGTGGGTATGCTAGTGATTAAGGGACCATGGTCTCTAGGATTGGATATCTGGGCGTTTGGGAACTATAGAATATTCGTTGGGCATTTTGGGAGTTGGTGTCGGATGCACCGTTGCCTATACATACTTCTGTCGGCTTAGCGTTAGCATAGCATTGTTGTAATATCACGTTAGATTGTTGTCTTTTCTCGATAAAGTCTTACGAAACATCAGAGTCATGGGTTGAAGAACACTCAAAGCAGCCGAGTAGATTGGTACATGCATCATACGATTCACTGCGAATGAAGTTCTCGTCAAGCCAGCGAGTGGAGACGTTTATTATTAGAAAAGACTTGTACATGCTGTTGCCCATGGTAGATGAGCGCGTCGCTAGCCTAGACAGCGTAACTGGAACGCCACATTCACGAAGCTCAGGCTCGTGGCATTAACGCCGATGCGTGCAGATCTGACGGCACGGAGCTGAACACCCTGAAGTGTGACCATCAGAACGTTTCTCTCGCCTAAAGTACACCTCAACGCCTCTTACAGGGCGGAAACGAAGCATCAGTGTCTCAGTAGCTAGAACTGAAGTCCTACTCCTCCATTTCCACATCCTCAACCTTCACCATCGGAGCGTCCATTTCATCACTCCCGCCCTGTATATGTTGCAATACAGGAACATACGAAGTCATGTCGTCACCCATCCCATATGCAGCGAACTGTGTAGGTTGAGTCGTCGCCGCACCAATCCTCTGGAAGTCCGGAAACGCCTCACGCTCGCCGCTATCGTAAGTGGGCCGGCGACCTTGCATGCCAGGGTGATGAGTCGGGAACTGGTATTGCTGCATGCGGTTTCGCAAATCGTTTAGCACGGTGGGTTCTCGGACTGCTTCCAGACGATCCATGAACGCGTTGCGCTGGACAGTTGGGCCATGTTGGATGCCGGGATGGAGGTTTGCAGCTGAATGACCAACGAAGGGGAAGGCATGAACACCACGACCAGTAGCCTGTGGATGACTGCTCCGCAAAGACGCATCGTTGCGCTTGATCATATCACCGAGCATCTGGTTCTGCCTAGCCAACTCTGTCTTCTGGCGCTGGTTCTCAGATGTCAAGGTGTTGACCTGATTGCGCAACTCCATCATCTTACTCTCAACGATGCGGTTCCAGTTCGCAATGGTGCCGGCGTTCTGGAAGATCGGGGTCTCGCCGTCAACAATGTCGATATTATCTTCCGAAACCTGCGAGCCAGTTGGCGATAGCGGAGTTTCAATCCCCCTGCGACCATTATCGATCATGGATGCGAGGCGGGACTTGGCTTTCATGATCATGATGGTGTCCATGTCTCGGAGTTTGATGTCGGGACGCTCAGGATCATAAACATCGCTGAAGGTCATGTTGTAGTCGATCTTGATGTAACGATCTCGCACGTCATCGTCCGGGCCGCCTAGGGCGTATTGGTATATGAAAACCTAGTCTATGCCGTACTGTTTGCCTCGCTGTTGACAATAGTATTCCAAACGAGGGCCAAACTTCTGCGACGCGCGGATCGTGAGGATGGAGAAGATGGGAGTGCCATTGATGTCGTATGTATTGCTATGAATACGAAGTGTCATTACGGGATCGTTCTCGTCTGCTACGGGTAGAGCAGAACGTTGTAAAGCAATCTAAACTTGTCAGTGACTAGATGTTAGAGTCGGGAAAGAATCCCACTTACTGGCTGTGTGAGCTCCCCAGCTACCGGTCCCTTCGTAGCCGGAGCAGCCGTATTCATTCCCTGAAGCTGCCCTTGTGTCGGCAAGTGCAAGGCGGCGGCTGGCTGGGCCGACGTCTGACGAGAAGGCATGCGAGATCCAGGCGCGCTTGCAAGGAACTCGTTGGGCCGAATGTTACGACGAGCAGCTTCCTCATACACCTTGAAGTTGGCGGATTGGATGGGTCGGAAGCGCGTCAAACGAGACTCAGGGGAATGCACATGGTTGAACTGGGTGCGATGTTCGTCCGGTGCCTGTGGAGCTGGACGAGTCGGTACAGGCACACGCACTCCGTTGTTGTGTCGAGTTGCCATGGCTGCGATACGTCTCTGTTGCGCATTCAACTTCTTGAGCAACTCATCACCATCTATCGCAGATTGATTCAAGACCTCTCCATTTCGCCCCACAATATATGTCATAAGACCAGAACTATTGTGGATATTTGGCCAGCGAGCCAGAGCTTGCTGCGGAGTCATGACATCGCGACCATTGTATTGTTGGCCGGGTATCAAGGGTGGTATAGGAACCTGCTGCTGCGGAACTGGGTGTCCTCGGGCTTGATCTCGCTGGACGTGCTGGGGCATGAGTGTCGACTGCGGGTGTAGTGTAGTTGGAACGTGATCGCGCGATTGTAGGTGCGTCGAGGATCTCAAGCCGCCAACTGGAATTGTTGTCATTAGCAGTCATTCAAGATAAGGAGTTTTTGGAGGACACGTACTGTTCTCTTCGATATCCATATGATACTGGGGCGACCTCTCAAGGTCAGACTGCGACGCAAATGGAGGATACAAACGGCCAGCTTCCTGACTTGGTCCAGTGGCTGTAGTCGTCTCTTTCTTGGCAACAGCAGTTGCACGCTTGGCGACCGGCTTGGACTTTGGACTCGCACCTGGTGAGTCGGTGGCCTTACGCTTACCTTTGTCGTCCTTGGCAACTGTGCCAGCGCGAGAAGATCTAGGAGTTAATTTGTACGGCTGTGTGGGTGTATCTGTGAGCAACTCTGGGTTGCAGTCGGACACTTGTTCTTTGTGCTTGGTACATGCAAGTCCCTGCTGCAGGCAATGTTTACAGGCGTCGTCGGTATAATAGGCATCGCAAGTCGACTTATGGCCCTTGCAACATTCGTCGCAAATCTTCCAGCATGAGTCTTTGATGTGCCGCTGATTCACAATTAGCGATGTTGATCTGAAGGATATGGACGGACGACAAACCTCTATAGAGTACTTCTTGGACATCTGGGCATCGCACCGTGGACAGGCAAAGACGCTGTCACTCGTGCTAACCCCGAGGCGCCTCTTTGCACATTTGGATCTGGTATCCCTTATATGGCGCTACAGTTAGGTCAGTAGGTGAAGATAGAATACAGGCTTCTGATACGTACTTTGAGCTTCTGTTCGCTAACATATGTCTTGCCACAATACTGGCACGCGTATGGCTTCTTGGCGTCTGAACTTTCGTCCGCAGACTCTTCGCCGTCATCATTTTTGAGCGCTTCGACGCGTCCATCGTTGCCTCGCATCGCACTGCTCACTTCTAGAGAGGGAGTTTCAGGAAGTTCTGATAAAGGCGAGCTGTCTGCCACTGGGGACGTGCCAGATGACTGAGTCTGCGCCGCACTATATATTGTAAGCATTCATTTCAAAGGGTTCGCTCGTGAATACATACTCGCACTGATTTCGATCGCTATCCTGACTCCGCTCCATAGTGAACTGGTCTCAGGGCAGATTATGAGTCGAAAGAGTGAGAGAAATCGTTCAAGCCAGAGGAGACGATATGCTCTTTATAGCAGCAGAGATGTGAAGGACGTGCAGAGAAAGTAAAAGAATCGAATCATCTGACTCAGGCGCAGAAGAGTGAAGAAGTTCAGCAGGCGCGTGTGATCGACGAAAGACTTCCGTTATAGGCACTGGTGAGCAGTGAGGGCTGATGAAAAGCCTTCAACAAGACCCTGAAAGAAATTTGCAAACGCTCACCACTCCTACCAACGTTGCCTGGAGCAATTAAAGACCGTCCAGAACCGTCAGTGCGTTCAGTCAGTGAGAGCCTGCCATGAAGCGATGACGCAACTCATGGTCCGCGCGTCAAAATAGTGATAATGGGGTGTTCTGATCAGAACCACCTTGTAGATCTTGTGACATATTCACGAGACAAAGACCGTACAGTCGTTTTGCCGGTCACTGCCTACTGGCCGTAGTCAACAGATTTCTGTCACGATCAATATGCGATCTGGGGAGATGCCTCGTCCGTGCCAGATATCATTCGTATCGGTAGGAAGATGAAGCGCGTTTTGACAGGATTCTGACAGTCGTGATTTAAAACTGCTCAATCCCACAGGAACGCATACGAGTATACACCGGGCTCTGAAAAGCAAGAGCGAAGGTGGAATAGTCTGGCACAGGAAGGCCGGGATAGGTGACTAAGGGAACCAAAGGGCTCTGGGGCTGCTGAAAATAGCTCTGAACATACTGTAGTTCATCGGCTTGGTCTTCTTGCTTGTGGAAAGGATGAATGTGCTGAGATGACAGCCGACATGAACTGCCATGGCGGAACAATAGAGGTGAATTGAAATGGAGATTGACTATCCTATCAGCACAAGCGCGTCGATAGCTTTGTCCTGTAGGATGCGTACAGATCGTGTAGGACTTGGTGGTGGTGAAGTGAGGTGAAGAGGGCACACTTCCCGAGGTCTGGTTGACGCGAGAGATGACGCGCCATGGACCCACTCTTGGCAGCATTTCTACCTACGCGCCCGCGCCGAGCAGGCATGCCCAAGCTTCTAAGAACTGCACGAGAATGCTGTCGTGAACAGCACAAGTGTTGTACGTTACAATTTTCTATACCGCCACCTGGACATGCAGGCTATGGGATATTCCCTGGCTCTGTTTGGTCAGCCCGCTCTTGGCTGATCAGGCAACTCATCATGCAGCAGCTACCGTACACGTGATCCATTTGTGGACACTCTTTCGCTTCCACGCTACATTCATCTTGTTTGAAAGATATAAGGCTCTTCTCCCTGGCTCGATCGCGATGGAGGCTTCAGGTAAATTGATGGACTTCCACGACTGGATAACCACCTGACTTACCTAGGTACATAGTATCTCAACGCCCCAACAACCGCGAGATCCGCGTCTTGGACCTGCTACCTGGCTGCCCCGACGACACTATTGAGTGCCATATCCGCAACATTAGTGTCGATGGAGATGCGCAATATGAAGCGCTATCATACGTTTGGGGTGATGCTGTCGAGAAAAGAAGCCTTCAAGTGTCAGGAAGCCCGATCAACATCTCGCCAAACCTCCACGACGCTCTTCGACGCCTACGCTATCCAAACCAAATGCGCACACTATGGGTTGATCAGATATGCATCAACCAGTGGGATATGGAAGAGAAGGCCAGTCAGGTTGCCTTGATGCGAGAAATCTACAGTAAATGCGCACACTGCATCCTATGGCTGGGAGAGATCCAATATGCCGAACATGGCATAGATGAGGCGGACACACACGCAGTATTTGCGTTCTTTGAAGCTGTGGCCAACAGACCAGCAATTGGAAACGCATCAACAGGAGAGGCCCACGACTTGTCTAGTAAAGGTGTCGACCACGAGGATGGCCTCCCCACGCTCTTCCAAGAAGGTGCCGCAGGCGTGACGGCCCGGAAAGCCTTTGCAGCCTTTGCTATGTATGGGAATACCTGGTGGGAGCGCATCTGGACAATTCAAGAGTCAATACTGCCCCACTCAGCTGAGTTCAGATGGGGCCCACTCTCAGTGTCACGGCGCAACATACTCCTGGTGGTACAGCAGCTGCGTGGCGACAATCTTCGCTCTTTTCCACTCAGATTTCGATACCAGCGCATCATGCATACCCCACTTCTCCGTAGTCTTCTGTATCCTATAAATGGGTTTCTGCATTCGACTGATGGCGAGTCCGGTTTAGACTTGTTCATGCGCTGGCGCCATCGGAAAGCTACCGATCCACGCGATAAAATCTATGGGCTATTAGGCTTGCTTGATGCGCGTCAGATTTCACAGACTCTTCCGCACGCTCAAGCGCGTAGTTACTCGATACCTGCATCTTTATTATTTGCAATGGTTACAAGCGATCTACTGCTATTCGGAGAAGGCCTTAGGCCTCTGATTGCGTCCAGCGAGATGCCGCATGTCACCCCCGATCTACCGAGTTGGTCAATCGACTTCGCATGCTCCAACCGTGTAGGCAAGCGCCAGCTGAAGTGGTGGAATCACTCGCATCGATACAGGCAGTTCTCGGCAGGTGGTAGAATCGACTGCGGACAAAACCTCGAGAAGGGAGGCTCAGTACCGAAGGTATCAAGTGATTGGACATGTTTATCCTTACCAGGTCTGCTGGTCGACCAAGTAGAGCAAGTCAACAGCGTGTACGAGGTTTCCGATGAGGAATATCTTGACTATCGGAAGATACGGAACGTAATGTCGGACGCAAGGCAACTAGTGGAAGGACGAGATAGCTATAAACGTGATCCGACACAGTCGTGCGAAGCCCTGTGGCGGACCATGAGCGGTGATCTCGTCATGGCTGAGTATCCTATCGAACGAGCGAAAGCAACACACGCTTCGGAATTTCTCGAGATCGAACGCGCACTCAACAATGAAGAATTCCCGCAACAAGGCCACCAGTCTAATTATCCTCCACACGGGATGAGCGGGCTATTTGAATCTCTCTGTGGTATGGTACCGAATCATGCTTTCTTCATTACAAAGAGAGGTTACCTTGGTATGGGCCCACCTACTACCTCGCCTGGAGACCAGATCTGGGTCTTTTATAACGGCAACGTACCATTTGTTATGGGGAAGAAAAACACGGAGAAAATTGAGAACGGACGTCATGAGCTTCGTCTTATTGGAGACGCGTATGTACATGGCATCATGGACGGTCAAGCTATCTCAGGCGAGCACGTCACTCAGGTAGCTCACATTTACTAATGTGGAAGGTCATTGTACGACAAGCTTCTTATTGTGCGATGGATTAACAGATCAGATTGACATCTGACAACGGGCGGTTTCAACACGTTTACTTGTATGCTATACCACTAGTGTAGCCACCGAAGCAAATATGTGACAAAGGCGTCCTAGACCGATGGCTGACTTGTCTTTCAATATTTCGGTCGTTGTATTTCCACGTAAAAACTGATCCAGCATCAAGTAAGCAGCCAACCCTGGCGCTCTCAATCGGTTCTCCTGATACCTTGTCAATGATCGCATCCTGTAGCTCAACAGGGAGCTTGCGAAGAGGAGCCATAGTGGGGCTGGTCTGCGTGGCTTGGAGAAGTAGCTCGATAGCTTCTTCAGATGGAGGATGCACCCCGTCAAATAGACGCATGGGTTCCGTATATTTTTCGAAATCCCTGCTTATCCGAAACAGAATAAGTTCCCGCACCGAGAGTATGAGGTAGGTGGGGGTTTTTCCTGCCGAACCAGGAGTAGACACAATCTGCTTCCCGAAATCATTTCGAATCAGCGTGATCGCGTGCGGAGTTTGCTGGCATATGACGATGGCCGTTCCACCGACCCTCACAATGTGTCCACTTGCAAAGTCCCACTCTGGGAGATTGTCTATCCAGACCAGGTAGCGGCCAATGGCTTGGTGTGCGAGCGTTGCTTCTTCGACGGTAAAGTCCAGGGTAACAATCCTGACAATAGCATTGGCAAGCCTCCGAAACGTAGAGTTGTTGTAACGACCGCAAAGGACATGCCTCCACTGGAACGCAAAGTCGGCAAGTATCCTAGAGACGAAAGCCTTGCGCCGCTGTAGGCGCGGCAGGTCGATGTTCTTGCGTCTCATTTTCCAGAACACCACTGGGCGGCGTGCTGAGTAGACGGATTGCAAGGCATGTTTGGCAAGTGTCGGCGGTGGTTCGCAAGGCTCGAAATCGGAAATGGTTATGGAACGCTGGCGAACAAGGTCGAGAGGAACCCAAAGGTTGCGATCTGTCTGGTCCAATCGCAGAATATCGCGATCAAGGTCAAAGGTCCAGACCGCTCTAACGTGACTCCATCGGCGGTCGTTAAAGGGTGTGAGGAGGTCGTCCCGCTGTTGCCAATCCCGGGCAACCTGCGAGTACAAAACATCAAAAGTAGATTCTACGTCTATGAGCACTTTTTGCCGTTTATGCCGGGCGATGATGGTACTACGCACCTCTTGCTACGCCCGCAAGCCTGCTCGAAAATAGTTGCAGCATGGCGTCATTTTCGGCAGAACGATGTCCAGCAAAATAGAAGGCCCCTCGTTCTACGTTAGAAGAACAGACCGTGTATAATATTGCACTGGTAACGTACCTTGCAAGTCAAGGTTGATATACGCTGCCATGGTGAGCCGTGGACGGGCGCGAAGTACAGGGACGGTTGAGCTCTGTATGGAGGTAACAATAAATTCGGTGCAGTCGGTCTGCGTACGTTGGCAGGCTTGGCAATGCGCCACGTGTGAAGATTGAGACGAGATGGTTAGGGAGAATTAACGGTGGAGAGAAGAAGGCAAGCCCTGGAGAGTGCAAGGTTAGGAGGTCCGGACCGTTAGTTATGGCGACCATGTTGCTGAGTCAACCAAGAACAGGATTGCTAGAAATTGCGCGTACATTTTCAGCGAATGTACAGATGTCGAGGCCGCGGGAAAATAGTCACTAAACTAGAAGTAATGAATTTTGTGCCATACAATGCCGCTAACCCAAACACCTTGCTAACGAAAGCAAGTTCGACAGACAGACGATACGCATACACAGAACAGCCCCCAATCATCGTACATCGGCCCCTACCAACAGCTCGCCAGCCGGATAATGCCACTCATATCCCTGAGATCTTATCCAAACGACGATTTCTTTGCAACACCCTGATGAGTGATCAGATACATATAGTCCTCGTTCAGTTTTCTAACAGCGTCAGCACCAAGCATGAGAAAGTTAAGGTCCTCATGTTCAAGACCTGGCTTCCTCAAGCTCGAGCTCTAACTGCCTGATGCGCTCATCCTTTTCACGGTCCGAGGGCTCGGAGCTGGCAACCTTGGTCTTGAGCATCGAGACTTCGCGCAGAAGGAGTGCGATTTGATCGGTTTGGTCCGACATGACCCTGTTTTGCTGCTCAAGCTGTGACTTGATGTCGCCTAGTGCATCGCGGAGAGCGGAAGCAGGGCCACCGGCGCTAGGTGTGGAAGTCGTAGCGGCCGCAGTGGGCGTAGAAGAGGCAGGTGCAGCAGATGAGGTGGGTGTAGAGGATGCTGCAGGTGTGGGACCGTGAGTGGACTTCGCGCTCTCAGGTTCCTTGGAGATAGTGGGGCCCTTAACCTTCTCTTCCTGGCGGGAAGCAGTGAAAGTGCGGCGCTCTGCTGGCTTGGGAATCTCTTCGAAGCTCGACGCGCTCTCGTTGTCCGAAGCATCCTTGTCCGCGAATTTGGAAGCTGCCGACGCCATAGAATCCTTGTTGTCCTTCATAGATGGGGGTGGACCACGAGAAGCGACTGGTGTAGGTATGGGCTCGGGCGCAGGCTTGGGCGGCTCGGCCTTGACGGGGGATGGCTGACTGGTGGCCGGCTGGGAAGGCTTGTAGTCGTTTTCCACTTCTTTGGGGGCTTCGCCCTCATAGACGCTTTCAAGTGAAATCTTGGGCGGCATTGCAGTCTTTCCGCTGAACCAATCGGCAGCCGAAACACCTGGCTTCAGACCTGTCGTAGGCGGGTAAATATCACTCTGGAACATCTCGGAACGGCGGGGGACGATGAATGATACGGGCTCGACGTAGGCATCGTTGACAGTCTTGAAGCAGCGCAGGACCTCGTTCTCGTGCAGGTTGATACCCCGCTTGGGAAGGAAGGCGATACCGCGCTGGGGGTCGCCGGACTTGTATTCGGAGAGGTACTCGAACTTGTCGTTCTCGTATTCGTAGTAGCGGATGTTGCCGTCACTGCGCAAGTTAGTGTATGGCCATAAAATTGGGAGGTCAGACGTACCCCTTGCCGGCGAGGTACAAGCACTGTGTACCGTCGTCCCAGAAGGGCATGCAGACGCCGGAGATGGAGTCGAGGATCTGGAAACCGCCAATGGGCTCCTTGGGGTTGCGCGGGTCCCAGAGACCGAGTTGACGGTCGCTCATGCGCGAGAAGCCAGTGGTCGCGATACGGTCGGTCTCACCCATCCACACAGCGCGGCTGTTCTTGGCACCAGGATGACCGGGAACCTCCTGGGCGGGCTTCTCCTGGCGTACATCCCATACGCGCAGCTTCTTGTCGCGGCTCGTGGTGACGAGGAGCGATCCGTCGGCGCTCCATGAGAGCGATTGGACAATGTCGTTGTGCTTGAGCGTGAGCTGTGGCAGACCGGCCTCGACGTCCCAGAGCTTTACGGTGTAGTCGCCAGACGCGCTAGCGAGGACGTTCTCGGCGGCGGTGTTGAAGAGGACATGGCCGACCTTCCTGTGGCAGTGTTAGATGCGAATCTCGACCGAGCGCATCGGCGTACCTCATGTGGCCGCTCAGCTTGGCGACAGGCGCGACATCAGCGGGCTCCTCGGCATCGGTGTGCAGGGTGAAGTTCTCGGGCACCTTCCAGATGCCGACTTTGCCGTCGTCAGAGGCCGAGGAAATGAGAGAGTCGTTGAAGGGAGACCTGCGCGCGGTTAGCGTCGTACTCGGCCCTGTCATGCCATGTGCGACCATACCAGTCGGTGTCGAGGACGGCGGCAGTGTGGCCGCGGAAGAGAGGGAGCTGGTCGGGCGCCCGGCCGCGCTCATTGATGGGGATGACGGCAAAGGCGCCACCGCCGCTGGCTTCCCAGTTGACCGAGATGTATTCGGGGTTGGCCTAGGGGGGTGAGCGCAAGTACGACGGGGTCGCGTGCGGGAGAGCTGACCTTGATCAGGTTGGTGTCCCACGCATTCTTGGAGATGCGGAGGTTATCGTAGCATTGCTCCTGCAAGAGGGTCAGTACACGTGCGTGCTAGATCCATGGATGGCATTGGAGCGTACCTTTTTGGTGCCCTTGCCAAAGACGTGGCCTGGCAGGCGTTGTTAGCATGTTGGGCTGGGCGGGCGTTGGACATCAACACTCACGGTACTTGGACGCTCGCACAAATCGGCCGGCCATGGTTGCGGGTGGCAGTGACGGGGGTGGTGGCGAGTGTAGGAATGACAGACTCTCGGGCCTCGGGCGTTGGGCTATAAGAGGCGCTGCGGTGGGTGCGAGGGCAATGCGACGGTTTCGAGCGCGTGTTTCGAGTCCTGGGACGCAGTTGCCCCCAGCATGCCTATGCAGGCGCCTTGGCGGTGGGCCCGCGATGCCCGCTCCAATCTCGCCAACGGTCCCTAGTCACCCTCGTCACTCCACCACTCCACCACTCCACCTGCAAATCCACCAATTTGCAGCTGTTTATGCAGCCCCAGCCCAGCAACCGCATGTTCGCAGCACGATCTCCAACTAACGACTTAGCACAAGATGCCTGAGGCCGGTCCCGAGGTCACGAGAATGCAACTTCTGTTTTCACATTTCTTCTTGTGCTAGTTTCCTTCGACTGTCGGTGGTCAATACTTTGCGTCTACTACTACTACCAACAAACACTCAAACCATATTCAGGCAGACCCGTCCCTAAATATCCTCAAACACCTTCCTCTCCGCCCTTGCTTCAATCATGCCTAGCTCTTCGCACCTTCCGCGAAGCCAAATCGTCCACTCGTCGTCGCCAGCAGCCAGAACCACATTTTCTTGCGGGTAGACGACCCACTGTATTCCCGAGAGAGCTTTATCCATACCCTTGTTGAAGAGCTGCGTTTGTTCCTTGCTCCACGATTGGAATATGTCGCAGAGCTGTTCGCGGACATGATTCTTATAAGCATTCTCGACGAGGTGGGTATACCGCCCCATGTATTTGCGCCGTGGCCGTCGACTCTTGCGATCGACGGTTGCATCATTAGGAAATTTCTCCGAGCAACCATCCGTAAGACGCAAGTATGCGATATACTGATCAACCGCTTCGACGAACTCAGTTGCCCATTGCAAGGCTGTTGGCGCCTTGTTGTGGAACTCCATAGGATTTTCCAAGTGCGTTGATATCAACGGAACGATGTGGTACAGCATCACCCCTAACCCCATGCCCACGTCGAAGGGCTGAGCCGAATTAGTACGGATTCTGGCAATGATCGCTGGTATTTTAAAGTCGTATCCCATCTTTCTGAGCGCGAGGGTGTCGAACGGGTGCTTTTTGGCTCGTTTGACTGCTTGCTCTGGTGCACTGGTAGTATCTGGTGCGTGCTGGTCTCCATATATCAGAGGGGCCCCCGCCCTTTTAGCGCCCTGCATCTGTGGAATGGTCATGGCCGGCAGTGAGTGCAGATTCGAATTATGGCTTCTCAGGTGAATGATCTCGACGTGCAAGATAAAGATTCCCCCTGGCAGGCCACGGGTGGATCAATTGTTTTCGTAGTGTTTGCGCTGGCATTGTTGAAATATGTCTTTGTCACAACACGTTAGTTAGCTTTGCTAATAGAACGGCTTTGAGCGTTCTCAGGTCCTATGATGTCTTTCACTCCATTGTGTGATGTTGAAATTATTCGAGACACTGGGGCCGTTCGGAAGCGTAGACAGGTGAACTGGGGAACAGAGCCATACACCTACCCAAGTCTTGGACGACAAGGCTGAGCACATGTGTGCTGCAGGCACTTAGCCGCAACCGAACCAACACCGGCGCAAGTCAGTATGCAGTCTACTATCGCAAGTAAGCTGGCGGGGAACTTCTCGAAGGAATGGAAGCTCCCCAGCCTTCCTCGAGTCACCAATCTGCCGTTCGTGAGACCGACATCGACGTGTCTCATATCAACCCCATGGAGACACCACTTTACAGCACGTGCGACTGTCGCGACAGCGCACTCTCTTCTACCGCCAACGTCCTTTCCATCTTAACATTCGCGTACATTCTGATAGCTGGCACTCTCTACCAGGTGGCTGCGCTCTATCGAGTGAAAAGTGATAGCGACTGGGCTGCAGTGCAGGCGCAAGCGACACGACTACGAGACTTTGCATGGTCGATAGAACGCAGAGACGCTATCAGCACTGAGTTCTTCAAACGGCTCGACGATCTCGATAAGGAGATAGCAAGGAAGCTTCCTGGCAATGTCGCAACAGGGAAATGGCATCTGGTATGGCGGCAGGCAAGGAGCACCTGGGACAGAGCTGAGATAGAAGAGAAGCTATACAGTCTGGCGCAGATGCGGTATGTTCTGACGGGAGTCCTCTATTTTCCCATAGAGTGAGAGGAATAACAAGCTAACGCTCAGTCCACGCATCAGTCTACTATTTCTCGAGAGTGGATTGAATGACGTTGAGCAAGACAATAAGCCGACGGACCAAGTGCTAGACAAAGCTCGCACCCAGCTCGAAGAGTCGAAACGCCTGTTCCTCACTCAACTCAGGAGCGAGCCCAAGGAGCGGCGAAGACGAACGCTAGATGCGATAAAGAGCGAATCCGGGGAACGAGGGCGCGCAGCTTGGGAGGAGATTGAGGATGTGATCAAGAGGCTTGATGCAGAGGATGTGGAGCGGCGTGGAACCCGGGGGTTTGTCGAAGGCGTTTGATGAAGTGCGGAGCGCAAGAGACGGGGGTTCCCGCTCATAATACGATCCAAAGCGCGTCCATGTCTGTAGATTTGCGCCCGTATCGCAAACAAAAACCAAAGTTCAAAAAGATCCAAGTCAAAAAGCACGATGCAGGTGGTGTTGAGAGGATGGCACACGGCTGGTGGCAGTGCCTCGGCTCACGGGGATAGCGGCAATGAGCTCCCCATGGCTTGCGTGCGGAGAAGCATAACCCTTTACCTCATTCTACCCAGACTTCCTGACCTCCTGCATGCTCATCATTACATATACGGACCAATCTCGCCATGTCTGACGAAACCGAGAAGCCCACCCAGCCCGAAGCGTCCAATGTGACTGACACCCCTGACGTCAAGGAGGTGGTGGATAAGATAGCGGATGCCGCACCCAGGGCGGATCCGAGGGACCTGGACAGGACCGACTTGCTTGCAGGCGTCAAGAAAGTGGACCAAACGATTCTGAGGCTGAACAAGTACGTCAGGTCGAGCGTGTGTCGTTGTGAGGGTCAGAGGCATGAGCTAATGTAGGGCAGACTCCTAGCTTCCCCAGGCGGCCTCTCCGCATTCCTCTCCACATTCAACTACTCCCTCTACATCCTCGCCTACGTGCAGACCAAATCGCCGTCCATTTCCAGCTTCGCGACACGGCTCCTCACGCTGATCCGCCCCGCTTGCGACGATGCAAAGATCTCCGCCGCAACCCTGTTGAACAACGGCACGGTGCCGCCCATCGCTGCGCTCGCCGTCCTCATCTCGAAAGCGCGCACAACGCTGAGGCTGTTTGGTCTCTTCCCGCTGTACGCCTGGTTGCGCTCGCTCGCCTCAGGCCCCAAAGCCGGCACAGATGTCGTGCTGCACCGCATCGCCATGCTGCAGGCGAGCAGCTACTTCTCCTACCAGGCCCTAGAGAACATCTCCCTCCTCGCCGACTCGGGCGTCATCTCGCCCCGCTTCATCTCTACCCTCAACCGCGGCGATTCGACGACTGCGCGTTTATACCTGTATGCCTACCGCTGTTGGCTAGGCGGCGTGTCGTGCGACTTCCTCCGCTTGATGCGCGAGTGGCAGCTCGAGGGCCGCAGGAGGGTGACTAGGCAACAGATGGTTGCCGATGGCCGCGCGATTGCGGAATATCAGGACGAAGAGGACAAGAAGTTTGACAACAGGTGGTGGACCGATTTTGTCATCGCAAGCGCGTGGTTGCCCATGGCGCTGCACTTCAGCAGCACGACTGGAGGGTTGCCAGGCTGGAATCTGGGATGGATGGGTGCATGTGGTTTGGTGGCTGGAAGTACGAGGTTCAAGGCGCTCTGGGCAAGTACAGCCTAGGGGATTTGTTACCATGGTAAGAGGGCTTACTGGGTTTCGGCACAATTTACATATATTCGAGCGTTTAGCTTTTTTGACAGTTGAGGTATTCGAGCAGTATGAGCCCTTACGTTGTCCATGTCATTTTCCACAGTCCGGTCATGGTGGCCATGTGCTGCCGCGGCGATTGCGCCTGCCCTAAACGCAGCTTTATGAGCGATACAAGCCGTATGCGGAATGGATACGGAACGCACCTGCTTCTACACTACATGGAGCTAGCCGTACAGGGAAAGCCCAACCGACTATCCAGAAGTGGGGAAGTGACTATCTCCCAGACACGATTACGTCGGCCCATCCTGCTCCCGCCTGGGACCACGAACATACAATCGACAACGCTGGCGTCACCACACGCCCACAAGAATTGGGACTCACTACCTTTTGGAACACCTTCGTTGAGCTAAGCTGTTCCTGAAACATGGCAGGCAATAGTGTATGTTCGCGACCACCAACGGCATGACATTGACTGACTCATTCCCTGATCTAGAGTCTTGGTCTAAATCCTCAAGACTTTAACATTGTCGAAGCTAGTATCGGTCATCATCTAGAAGCTCTCGACGAACAACGGATTACCAGCGTGGATCTTGTCATCAGCTGTCTGAATCGCATTGCCAAGTTCGACACTATCCAAGGTCTGAATGCCTTTACGGTATTCAACGAGAAGGTCCTCCAAGATGCAGCAGCTTCCGATGCTCGGCGTGCCCAAGGTCTCAAGCCTCGACCTTTGGAAGGTATACCTTATACGATCAAAGACAGCTACAAAGTTGCCGGCATGACAGTCACAGATGGCTCACCTGCTCTGAAAGGTGTCATGTCAAGCGGCGACTCTGCAATCGCTGAGAAGCTTCGAGCTGCGGGAGCGATCTTGATTGGAAAGACTAACATGCCACCGATGGCTGCGGGTGGTATGCAGAGAGGCATGTATGGTCGTGCAGAGTCGCCGTATAACTCAAAGTACCTCACTGGCGCCTTCTCATCTGGGTCTTCAAATGGTGCTGCAACGTCTGTGACGTCCAGCATGGCAGTTTTCGGCATGGGTAGCGAGACCGTCAGCAGCGGACGGAGTCCAGCGTCCAACAACGCCATCGTATGCTATACGCCATCGAAGGGACTCTTGAGCTGTCGCGGATTATGGCCTTTGTACATCACATGCGATGTGCCAACTCCGTATGCGCGATCGGTGGACGACATGTTGGAAATACTGAATGTCATCGCTACTCCAGATGAAGACACATCAGGGGACTTCATACGCGAACAAAAGCATGTGCAGATACCTCAGCCTCCTTCAATCGATTACACTACTCTGCGAAACGGCGAAGCGCTGCGAGGGAAGAGGGTTGGGGTGCCGAAGATGTACATTGGCCAGAAAGATTCGGATCCGTACGCAAAGCATCCTTACGTCTCACCAGAGGTCGTCGCAATATGGCAACAGGCAGCGAAAGACATTAATTCCATGGGGGCAGAGATCGTCTACACCGATTTCCCTCTAATAACAAATTACGAAAACGACTCCGTTTCGGGTGAAGCGAACAACGTCGATGGACGTCCCGCGAACTGGAACCTCCTCGAGCGAGGCGTTCTTATCGCCCAAGCGTGGAACGCTTTTCTCGTAGACAACAATGATTCCAACATCAAGTGCTTAGCCGACATCAAAGATCCTGCGATGCTATTCCCAAAGCCACCAGGCTACAAGCCGGATCGCTTTCTCGAAGTGAGGAATTGGATTGATTACCCCGGGCTGCCCAAGATGGTCCAGGATGGGAGTATCCATGACATACAGGGTATGGAGCAAGCTCTCAAAGCTCTTGAAGCTCAAAGGAAACGCGATCTAGAAGATTGGATGGACAAAAATGGGCTGGATGTCGTTGCATTTCCTGCGCAAGGCGATGTCGGTCTCGCAGATCTTGAATTCGACATTGACAGCACGACACATAGTCTCCAGAATGGCGTAAAATACTCCAACGGTAATCGCGCGATCAGGCATCTCGGTGTACCTACTATGAGTGTACCCATGGGTGTCATTAGCGACAAAAACATGCCTGTGAACATCACATTCGCTGGGAAGGCTTACGAAGATACCAAGCTATTGGAGTATGCATATGCATTTGAACGGGCGACCAAGAGACGTATACCGCCTCCTCTTACCGCCCTACCCACCGATATCATCCGAAAGGCATTCTCCTCGCCACCCAAAAACGAGCCTCTTATTGAGTCCGTTGCAGCTGTCTCCAACACTATCTCGGGCCTCACTATCCAAGTCTTCATGGTCGCCAACGGTGGCTCTGACCATCCATCGCCAGCAACGTCACTGGAGGTCTTCGTAGACGGGGAGGCGGTATTTCACGAAAACACCAACAAGTTGGAGTGGAAGGTTTCGTTTGCAGATGAAGTTCAGAGGCCGGAAGTCCTGGGGTGGGATCTCAAGCCGTTGCCGAAGAGAGACATCATGGTCATCGTGGTTGTGAAGAGGCAGTTGGATGGGGAGGGCCTGCAGAGGGATGCAAGGGTGCTTTGGGTACCTGTTGGTGAACCTGATGAAGTGTCTACTTAGGTCCACCTCGAAGGACTGCTTCTGTAATCTGGTCCTACTGCGCAGGGCTATGAGGGCGATCCTGCTGTGATTGGCTGCGTTGAGACAAGCAAAGCTGCAGACGCCCTCAAGTCGCGCTCTGCTGTCCTGCAAACGGATCCACTCCGAGAATTCACACGTTTACCCAGAGCTTCCCTGAGATAAAACCTGCACGCTTAGTGTCTGTCACCATGGCCATGCGGAATGTGACGTAAGAAAGGGCGAGAGCATTCGCGAGAACTCTGTACGCCTCACACGTCTGGAAAAACACGTCTACGTATGGCATTGATGCAGTTATTGGGGCGAAAGCGCAGCATGACCATACGAGTCGCTGTGCCAATGTAAGCTGATCTCGATGATTGCCCGCATCGATGGGCTTCAGCTGTAGGCATACCAGCATGGTGGAGGCATACCGGCTGGATTTTGTGCTCGATCCCTGTCAGATGCTGAATCGCTCGCAAATTTCTGGCGGCCGACCAGACTTTGCAGCGTTGGTCCTTCGGCTATGTGTGTCTACCGCGTTGTTGGAGGCATGCCAATGTGGGCTGATGCTAAGAGGGCGCTGTTTGATAGGTCTGAGATCAGGAGGCATACTGCCCAGGTGGAAACCACACCTTGTCCTTCAGACGTGATGCACGTCAGATTCGGGCATCGCCGGATGATCGGTGGAAGCATGAAGCGACATGCACACGTCCTGTCCTCTGATTGGCGGTCTCACTTTGTCGCATTTCGTCGTGTAGCGATCAGCCAATGGCAGCGCGAGCCCTTCCCTACAACCCTGCTGATGGGCGCAAGCGGCCCTGCTCTAGCTCACCCGGTCAGGCAGAAAGGCGCAACTAGAGATATATTCTGGTACTCTGATTGGCGATTTCAGCCCTTCATCACGGTCAGTTCCTTCGGTCAGGCAGAGAGACTCAATACAGGCACCAGTGAGAACATGTTCTACTGCTACTAGTGCCCAGACTGTCAGGACTACAAGCATTGCCTGCATCCTGTAAACGGACGAGAGCATGGTCTCTTTCAGTCCTTTAGAGAGCCGTGCCCTCCCACTGCGCTCCGCCGGAGGCTTGCTATATTTTTCATCTGCTGCGAGATTATCTGGCTTCATCACTACGACCCACGGTCATGCCTTTCCTGGAGTTCTTGTATCCGTTCACACAACCTTGTTATTACTGAGGAACATGAGACAAGTGG
Source organism: Alternaria triticimaculans (assembly GCF_023758025.1). Classification (NCBI taxonomy): domain Eukaryota; kingdom Fungi; phylum Ascomycota; class Dothideomycetes; order Pleosporales; family Pleosporaceae; genus Alternaria; species Alternaria triticimaculans. The sequence goes on from NW_026055969.1 coordinate 535,039, forward strand.
ATATCATCAGGTTGGTGGCATCATTCTCTTCTCACTCTCGTCATATCTTCATAACTTGGTAGAGTTTTGGACTGACCACATTGAAGCTGCGTCCTTGAATCTTCGCTACACAGCGGTCGAGCAACTGCTCGCTCGCCAAGAAGGATAACGACACCTTTGTCTGACTGTCACCACTGCGACGCCCCGCAACACATCGCCACATTCGTATCATTCTGCACCACATGCTGGACGAAGAATAATAAGTGTCGCGCCATTGTGGGTCCATTCGAAGCGTTGCTGCCTACTCACGGACCCGTGGCAAGATCGAACGTCTCCCCCCGTGGCCTGTACGACCGGCCACCGGTACAGGAGGTACATATGCAGCGACCGGCATGATCGGTGCGCTAGGTGCACTTGCGTCTCTTCCGACGAGTGGTATACCCATCACGTTCGTACCTTCGGGCAAGGTAAGCACATATTTGCATCGTGACGATGACTGTCGCTAGTTACCTTTCAAGTTCTCTTCATCCCTCAAGCGAGCTCCTCGGTACCCGTACCATCTCTTCGTCCCTAGACGGTGCTCTGTCAGTCTCATGCAACGAGGCAGCGGAAAGTATATCTATAACGCAAGACTAGCGTGGCGTGGGTCGTAAGACAGACGCTGCATATATCGCCAGCTGTAAACCACTCTTTCGTCTGGGACATACACGAAAGGAGGCCTCACCCGTACGACTCCGATGGCTTGCCTCGATGTAGGCTTTGATGGTGATAACCGCCGCAACTGCTGCCGGAATCCCAACGATAAACGCTACCACCAGCCCCGCTATCTCGACGCCGTCACCAACGCTCATGCTTCCTATTGACCCAGAGGCCACATTCGAAGCAACGCTTGGGGTCGCTGTGCATCAGTGTTGTTAGTGTCTACGTCACACTTTGGTATCAATAAACTGAGACGTACCAAGAGCGCACAACAACGTGGCTGTCGCACAAGATCTCATCAAGACGACATTCGACATGACGAAGATATGCTCATAAGACTATCACTGCTTGAGGAACTTAGCTCTGGTTCACGCCGTTGAAGATCTGTGTATTTGCAATGGGAGCTGGTACACTGCCGCATCAATGCCTTGGAAACGTCCGACTTACGCTACAAGTCGCTACATGATCACTATTGCCCAATAGAAGCCAATGTATTTGCCCGGCATCAACGTCTTCGTCTACTGGAAAGGGACTGTTGCGCCCACCTGCTCACCCGTGGTATGTCGAACCAACCAACAGCACTGCCCAGGATGATCGGATGCAGCTTGTATCACCCACAAGGCGTCTTTGGACTTTCAGGATTCACACTAGGACACCTCAGCGATGATCATGCAAAGCTCACCGGTATTGGGCTGAGGACCGGGGCTCACCACCCTAGGCGCAGCACTGTCGAAACGACCATATACCAACTGTGAAGGGCGTTGCTGATTGCATGAGGCAAATTCAGGTATGCCTGAGGTCCAGGAGGTTCGATTGATTTGTATCCTTCGTATCTCAACACGATTTCGAGCGACCACGGAGGCTGCCGGTACAATGCGTGGCGTTTACAAGACGCGCGAAAGCTGGAACCTCGCAAAGGCTCATTCTACATCCCCAGACCCTTTTTCCATTTCACGCAATCCCAGATCCTTGTCTACATCTAGCCAGACTTAATGTGGCGCGATATTGCTCGCTACAAGATTACGATCACACCTCGAAACTCGATGCGCTCTCAGGTCACATATCTTCTCCGGACTGGTCTGCTAGCTTCACAGCCGCGCTTTTCATGGTGCAAGCTACTACTGGAACACGGCCCACGTCTACTCGTTACTTTCTACCGATCAGCGAGATATTATCTATGCCAGGTATAAATGTCCGCAGCGTCTGCAGCATGGCCAGATACATGTCTCACCTTGTGAAATCAATGGGCTATGGTAAGCTTGCACACGCATGATCACGATAATTGTGATCGGAATTCCGGATCTAGCTTCCATGAATCTCCGTAAGCACAAATATCGAGGGCTAGATTTGCTTTTCGCACGATCGAGTAAACGTGGCTACACGTTGACCAGTGACAAGGATCAGCACGCCGGCACGTAAGGTCGACAGGGCAAAATGCTCGAGGCTGAGGCAGTGGAATCGCCACCTTACAATCTGCTCAGGCTGAATCCAGTGTATTACTTTCGCAGTCTCGACCACACTAAACCTTGCACAGCGTAAGCCTTATCATCATTGCTGCAATGCGAGCTGTCTCCTCTACATTTATGCAACATTCAGCTCATGTGCGAAGCCACGTCACCTTGCGCTCGTTGCTTGCAGGCTCCGGTCAGTCTTTTTTCTGGTCGTCGATCTAGGTGGAAGAGAAGGTGACAGATAATAACTCACTAGTGATGCATACTTCTCCGCTGTATGCTATGCTACACAAAGGCCCGGACCCGTCTTCTGGGTGTTCAAGGCTCAAACTGACTGCCCCATTCACCGTTGCATCGCATTGAGTATTGACGTATGTTTATACAACCATATCAACGGCGTGAGTGGATTGACTACAGAAATCTCCGATAGTCGTGGTAGGACATCAGTGTTCGGCACAAGATGAAAGGGGCTGAGCAAGTGTCCTTTACTTCACCTGCATACCACCCGGCAACGCCGTCAGCCAACCATCAAAGTTCTCGCCGACCATATCCTTGACATTGCACTTATTCTGTGTAGCGATATTCTGCTTCTTCAGTGTGGGTGCTGACACGTAGTTGTTCCCATCCATAGCCTTCTGCAGCGAGTTGTCCTTCCAGCCAAAGAGGTAGTCCGCATGGGTTGAAAAACCGGTCACGTCGCCACTAGACCAGACGAAAGGCTGACTACCATCCGTCGGCCAGTCTGCCTTGTTGTTGAACTGCTTCGTATCCCAGACTGTCTCTAGTAGGATCTGGGGTAGGCGAACGGGGTGTGTGTCTGGACATGCGCCGCCGTTCTCGAATGTACCCGTTGCGGGGTAAGAGACGTGCTCGCGGTGGTTTGGTGAATCGAGGTTCTCGCCATCCCAGCACTGGAAGCAGTCAGTACATACATGCAACGTACAATTACAAAGTCGGAACTCTTACAGTTGGAAACCGATGGTTAATCATGATGCCAGCCGGGCAAGGCTGCTTCGGGAACTCGAGTGTTTCAGGCTCTCGGGTACCCTCGTTTTGCATGCAGATATACGTCAACTGTCGAAAGTCGCGCGCTTCCTCGCGAGAACGGTACGAGACGTCGCCGATCAGCATGCGGAAACCGGGCTTGAAGGCTGTTACTTTGGTGGTTTGCGAGGTGCTGAAGAGGGCGTCGGTCATGTAGTATACGACCTGCATGCATGTTAGGCGTTGGCTGTGATGGGGTGAGAAGAAGGTGCGTACCATGCCGCCGTTGGTACCTTCCATGCCTTGTTGCGCTCGTTGGGGTACGCGTTTGAAGGTGCCGTTCTTGGCTTTGAAGTACACGACTGCGGTCCAGTAGTTGCCTACCGTCATCTCATTAGTGTCTCTCCGTCATCTAGAACTGTGTTGTAGTCCTCACTCAAGTCTTCGGAAAACTCGCACGTGGTGCACGTCGATTGTGTCGCCAGATCATGGCCTTTGGCTGGATCCATGGTGACGTTGAAGGAGTTCTGACGGTGTCAGCAGTAGAATGCTTGTTTGGAGAAGGGCTTTCTTACACCTCCGATGATCTGATGAAGATGTGGCGAGGGATTCGAGCCTGGGTTCACCAACGGGTCAAGTCTCTGTACTGTCAACTGCGCGCAGCCAAAGCGCAAAAGCCCTGCCTTCGCAGTCGCGACTAACCCGAAGACAATGGCGAAGATGTGTAGTTTCATGTCGTTACGTCCCTGTGGTCTCCAGCGTTCCGGTGTTATCGACAGCTACCAAACAGCAGTTTGCAGCCCATGGCAAGTCTTTCCTTCATACTGTGGGTGCCACGATTTGATGTCCAAGATACTACCAACTGCCGTCTTTTACGAGCATCGATGCGAAGAGCCGAAGGCCAGGGTAATGTAAGCTAATATCGCGTAGCGAATGCGAGCTCAGATGCCAAGGAAGATGGAACGTCGTCGTTCCATGAAGGGGGTCATTCATCTGAAGCCTTCAAATGAGCAGACGCCTGGAATGAGTGTTCTCTAGAGTGGTCAAAGGACAAGAGCTGAAAAGGTGCACGACGCGGGACGATCCGTCCGATGCCTACAGAGACTGCAGCTGACCGTGGGTGTAACCAGCATTCGTTCTCCTCCAAAATACCGCAAGCTGCATAGTACTTCCGGATATATTGTTCCAAGCGACCGGCACGAGTTGCAATCGGATACATGAGTCCGGGATGCTCAGTGCCAGTGACGTCCGATAACAGATAGTTGAGCAGAGCAAAGCGGCACCACACAACGACAAACACTTCCCAACCAAGCATTCTCACCTTTTCCAATCACCTGAATCCGTCATGGTGCTCTTTATCGCGGTCCTGGCAACTCTTCTCGCTCTCAGCGCCGCCCAAACATACCCAGAGTGCACTGCCGAAGTCGCACGGAGCGACGACTGCGCCGCGGTCATCAACGCAAACGCCTGCTACAACAAGTTTCGGTGGAACTCGCAGACCTTGACATGTATAGATGGAAATGATAACGCGGTAAAACAAAAGAAGGTAAGGCATTCAACGGCTGACGATGGAGATTGTGGCGCTGACCACGGTGGTGCATGACAGGTGTGCGCTTGTTGCAGCTGCGTCGGAAAAGTCATGTGTGACTGGGCGACGAAGCAAAAGTATTGTTGAGATATTGGATATTACTCGGGTTGCGTTGAGGCGTAGGTAGTGAAGGACGCCTAGAATTCAGATCCAGTCCTCGAATCTTTGTATACATTGACTTCTCTGTGACTGTCGCGTAATCAGCACTTGTTGGATAAGAAGACCATAGATCAAACCAACATCATTCCCCGGTCTGAGTCAAAGGCGAACCCTAATTCCGTTGAATACAATAGCATGAGCATTTAGCTATCGTTCCTGGCGAAATCTGAACACGATCTGTAAGGGATTCATGCGCCTTGCGATATCTGCATTATTGCGGCACGGGAGCCTTGGCAAGGCTGACAGCCACCGCAACCAGCCGCCTAGTGATTAAAGGGGTGATGAAGCTTTCTGTTGAAATAGTCCTTGCTTCTGTACTTTCTCTCCGTCAGCTCTACGATGAAGGCGTTCTTATGCCTGTCGTACCTAGCGGCGTCTGTTTTAGCCGAGTTCACAAACCCTAACTGGATTAACGGAAAGAGATTTTGGTCCAAAGGCGAGGAGATAACTGTCCGATGGGACGACAATTGGCCGAATTGGGGTGATGGGCCCGTCGGCGACGAGTCTCTCCTTGATCTCTGGATTACAAGCTATGCCAACGACGCATTTGTACGAAAACTATTTGGTACGCTGTAATCGACGTTGTTCATCCCGCCGCCCCTAGAAACTAATCGATATTCGCAATAGAACTGGATACGACCGATGTGCGGCAAGGTGGGCAATGAAACTGGACGGTCGATGTCCCCGACGATCGTGCCAACGGCAGTAATCATGTGTTTCGATGGAAAGAGCATCGCGACGATGATGTATGGTATAACCATTCGTGGGGATATCGGAGCATGATGTTTGCGGTCTCCAGAGCTATTGAGCCTTCTTCGTCGTCATTCACAACCACATCGAATTCAGGAGCAGAGTCTACGGCTATCTCGAACAGCATGACCACTTCGGACCGCGACTTATCCAACCTACCCCGTGAAACCTCGAGCCCCGAGAATACACCGTCAGGCAACGATAGAGCTCCGCGCGGTACAAGTCCAGGTGTTATTGCAGGTGCGGTAGTTGGTAGTCTGGTCGGTCTATTGGCTATTGTCGCGGCTTTCGTTCTCGGTCTGAAGAGAGGGAAGATAAGGGAGAAGGGCAAAGCAATCATCGATGACTCTGGCGACAGGGTGCAGAAAGATGCGCCTTCTTCTGCAACAGCAACGCCAGCACCGATTGAGCATAACAAAGGGCGCTACAAGACGAGCGATTTGCCCGAGTGGGTTGCACCGAGATGATTTGGGACTGGAAGATTTGCCTCTCGCCAAAATGATAAGAATATTCGGATGTGTGCGTACATAGTCCCACTCTCAGCAAGTCTCACCAGATAGTGTATCCCCCATCCACGATGATCTCGCTACCCGTGACGTAGCTGCTAGCATCACTGACCAACCAGACGGCCGCACCGCGGAATTCCTCTGGCTTGGCGATCCTCTTCATGGGAATATCCTTCAACCACTCTTTGCTCAGCTTCTCCATCTCTTCCCCCTCGTTAGCCTCGGTCTGGATATATCCCGGGCTCAGTGCATTGACGCGGATGCCGTGCGGCGCCCACTCTGACGCCAGTGACTTCATGAGATGGGCCGATGCAGCTTTGGAAGCGTTGTATGCCGACTGCTTCTGCGGGCGGTTGACAATGGAGCCGGACATTGACGAGACGATCAGGATGCGGCCGTCGACCTTGTTGTCGATCCACCATCTACCTGCTGTGCGAGAAAAGAGGAAAGTTCCAGTCAGATTGACGTCGATCATTCGTTTGAAGTCTTCGAATGGGTAGTCCTCGGCCGGTGCACCACCAGTAATGCCAGCATTCGTAACGAGGATATCGACGGTCCCAAAGTCTTTGACGATCTTTTCCCACGTAGACTTGACGCCTTCCTCGGACGATGTGTCGCACTCGTAGCCATGCACCTTGGGGGGTGAGAGGCCTTGATTCTTAGCCTCTTCAATGAGGGCACTGGCTGATCTGTCGGCACCTTCTTGCTTCAGGTCTACAATGGCTCCATGGGCGCCGGAAAGGGCGAAGGCGGCGAGGATCTGTTGACCAAGACCTTGAGAGGCACTGTATAGCACATTAGCTTGCTTGTAACTGTATTTGGTGTCTCGTGAGAGGGACACCAGGGGTAGCTAAGACCCGTGTCGCATTCTGCTGCATACACACCAGTAAATGTTGACAAGTGAATACTTTCGAAGATGATGTATGCTTCTACGCAGGAAAATCTTGCGACACGGATCGTAGCCGCCCATGGCGCGGGTTGGTGATCTCATACCCGGTAACTATAGCAAGTTAGCTAGCTTGTCAAGAGACTCTCTTGACTACCTACCAACAGCGACCTTGCCCTCAAGCGAGAAGTCAGGCAAAGTCCTGCGCTGTGTGTGAGCAAAGCGAACAATAGGTCTCAACAGATGCGAAAGCGTCTTCGAAGTCCTCAGGACAGCATCGCGGGCGACATACGGGGGCATTTTGAACGTTTGATTCTGTGATATGAGTAAGTGGGAGATGAATTCTGGTATCAAGAAAGCGTGGAGCTGTATGTTGTAAGACTGGAAGAGCCCGTGAGGCTCTTTTGTTTGTTGCAACGTTTACCAGGTACGCTCTTGTGATGGAGGAATTACGTCACTTTTGCGTACACATGTGCTCAACCGAGTCATGTCCGGGATGTTGTTACTTCGCGGTCAACAAAGGTATTAACAGGTAGGAACTTGATGTAGCGAGGTTTTGATGTATGGCAATAGCGTTGCAGGTCAGATGGGAATCGATGAGGTAGTGATTCGAGAGCACAGCAATTGGACTCAAGCCAAGAGAAAACAGTGGCTATATTCAACGGGTTGTAGCAAGCCTTCCTATGACGATGTTCGCTAGCTGACAGCACCTAGGTGTCCTTCAAGACGTCGATCGTAACATCATGACGGAGTATGAGGTGTCCTCGCCCTACATGACGGTGCACCAGCAGGACTCGTCGCAACCGCAGCAGTCGCACGACTCGCCGCACTTCGGAGCTGGTGAGGGCTTGATGATAGTCGAGATGGAAGAGGCGACACTGGCAGGCATCTTGATGGTATTGGTGTGGAGGTGATACTGGACGGAGTGTTAGTTGCGTAGCTGGTAGCATGCCTGGATCACTTACTGTAATAGTCTTGTTGGATGTGAAGAGAATCGAGAGCCCAAGAGCCAAACGTGCTGTATTTGTGTGTGGGTGCGATAGGTGAAATTCGTAGACAGCGAAGTGAAAAGGTGGTGGGAAGTGAGTGTTCTCCTTCGCGGATGTCCACGACCCTTTATATCACTAGGTCGCAGGTCAGCAGGCGTTACAGTCTTCCCCAGCTCGATAATTCCAGGATAGTAGCTTCCGTCATTGCGGCCTGCGCGCCTTGTCATTCGACCTCATCGGTGGCACACATCAAGCCCTGACCCTCAGGCATGCATGTCCATGTTTCAACATCTGCCAGTTGTCAGGCCTGGAACTGGTCGCTCGGCCCTGCTGCACCGCCTCACCGACGCCGCTATCTCTCGAGCAAACCCAGGATGCAAGTCTGGACGGTGTGACAGATGAAAACGGCCGCGGCTGGGGTGGCTCAGCTTGCTCACGGTCATGTCTCATTGGTTCTGATTGGTGTCACGTAGACGTTTGTCGTAACAATCTGCATTAGAGCATGCCAACCCTTGCGAGGTGCATGCACTGATTGCGTGGCTAAGCTCAACTAAGCTTTGTGGCGCCAATAAATCCCTCACAAAATCAAGGAACAAGCTTTGCCAAGCGGCAGCTGAGAGCTTGGCTGTGAATGTGTCGTGACGGGCTTTGTGGGTCGGTTCGTCTGCAAGTCAAGTTTAGACACTCGGCTGTGCCACAATCGACGTGGTGCATGTCGTCGTGTTGCAGTGGCTGCGTACCCGTTGGACATGGCGCTGAGGTTCGGCTGAGGCCACGCGTCGTAGCGGTGTCTCGGGTGGTGCTTATACGCGCTCAACTCTGCGGGCCGATATTAGAGACGCGTACAGTCATGGGAGGGTAAAACTACGAATCGGTTGTAGAGCGTATATCGCTTCGCGCACATGGTGCGCATCGTTACTAAGTCATGATGAGGGATTTGAGAGGTTGGTGGAGCTGCGATTGAGGCTTCCCCAGCTTCCGGCGATCGCGCCGACTGGCACTAAGAGCGCCCACAGACGTCCCTGACAACTCAACCTCTCCTTTACAACCCCATCGGCACATCCTCTCTGTCCAGCCCACACCATTCGACGCTCCTGGACCACAAGGCTTGTTGTATATCCACATCTAAACTGTCCTGTGAGCTCTCGACTCTGTTCTTCCCTTCGAAGTACCCCTCCTGCCCATCAAATCTGTCGGCTACTGCCACATCTACGAAGGCGATTGCAGCTTGCTCGACGGTCACCAATCGAGGCTGGAAGTAGCCAATCAACGGCAACAACCAAGTCACGACCGTAGCCATGATCTGAATTGTTCGCGGAACGTGCGGCTGGTGGAATGCCCGCGATGTAATCAGATCCAGAGGATCCACCGCAACCGCGCGGATGGACTCTACATCTTTCTTCTGATGAAACAGTTAGGCTGCAAGCCAAGCAGGGTCTTCGACAACGGGAGACTTACTGCTTTCAGGCGACGATTGAGCTCGTACATCACCATGATGGAGACCAACTTGCTCACAGCATATCTTTGGAAGCCTCGTCCCAACTCTTCGCCTTCCTTATCAGTTTCTGGATGAACCAATAGTTCCAAATCGTTTGGGATATGAGTTGGATATCCCTTGACGAGGCTTGCTTCCTCCGGTCGATGTGCGCCGCTGCCCGAAAAGACGATACGGCCATGAACTGGGTCCATGGCACTCATGAGCCTGCAACATAAAGCAAAATGTGCAAGATGGTTGACCGCAATCGACATTTCGTATCCGTCTTTCGAATACTTCGGCCCGCCGGACAAATTCCATGTCATCGCATTGCAGATAATCGACCGGATGGGTGGAAGCTGCTTGCCCTCAATCTCAACAAGGAGCGCTCTGCTGAATACCCGAACGTTTTCCAGCGAAGAGAGATCGAGCTTTCTTATAGACACTTGTCCGTTGGGGTGCTGGGCTACAAGTTGACGAAGTTTTAGCGTGTTTGCATCTTTCTCTGAATCGTCTCGGACGGTAAGAACCAGGTTGAAGGATGAGTATGCTTCCAACAGGTACTTGACTGATGGTAAAGCTAGCGAACCGTTCGCGCCGGTGATTAGGACTGTGCCTGCCATGATGCGCGTAGAAACGAGCGGATGAGAGGAGTGCTCTGGATGCGAGAGAGACTTTGCAAGACGGCGCGTCGAAAGAGTCTTCGTTGTTCTTATCTACCCCTTGGGCGCGGTTGCTGACAGGCGAATACGCCCCGTCGTGCACCTCGATGCCGGCCTACCGTCTCGCAGCCATCAGCATACATGTCGTCCCGGGATGGGATCTCTCCCCCAAACGCAGCAGGCTCAAATATTCGTGACTGTGTACGTGCGAACAGTCATGAGGTAAACTACGAGTGCTGTTCTCCCAACCCTCACGATTGGTGGTAGTGTGGCCCAGGTCGTGTGCGTTCGCTAGTCGCGCCGCCCCTCAACGGCACCTCTGTAACTCCATAGCGCGCATCCTTCCACTTTATGCATGGGCCACGGGCTAGGCAACACTTCTGGTCGCGGAGTCACCACATGCAAGAGGAGAAATTTAACTGCTCCGCAGACTACATCAGGATATCGCGAGCAAACTAGAAAAGTCGGTGGTAAGGTAGGCTCCTCGGTGCACATTTTCCCCCTAGGTTGACGTGGATGTGTCGCATTGCGGCCGACCCCCGAGCACGAAGGATCAAAATGTCTATTTGACGACAGCAACCGGCTCCACTTTGCTACTCGTTCCCTTTTGGATACGACCCCGCATATCGTACGATCTGAGCAGTGCAATCCAGGGTCTTTCTCCCACAACCAAGTGTAGCCGGTCGCATAGGTTGGTGATTCAGTATGCATACTCACTGATGATACAGCAAGCTATCTAGACATTATATTCATAATAATTCCTACGGATCATTGGAGTCGTTTCTAGCCTGCGAGCGTGGATAGAGGCAGCGTAAATGAATCAAGCGGATTATCCAGGTTCCCCTCTATCCCGAGAGATGACACACGCACGATTGAGACTATAAGAATGCGTTCATGTTCTACGGCTCCACAAGTTTAGGCTAGTCATGAGCCAACTCTCACCAACTAAGTTACAGTGATGCTGCTACTTCCACTTGGCAGCAGCGTCCCGTTCGCAAATCCCTCCGTACAAAGAATCATATAGTCGTGACCGCCCAACCTCATCCCAGCCTTGTTCCACGCGTCATAATGCTTTTGCGTAGTGATTGTACCGCCAACCCTTTTCTCCGTTCTCACCGACCAGAACTGTGTAAAGGTACGAGTCCCCTCAATAGACGGTTTGTTTACGCGCTGGCTAGTGTACAGATCGTAGGTGCCTTCTTCAAAAGTGAAGTTGCCTTTGCGCGTCCAAGGTTCACCTGGGGCAAGGACGTCGTAAGACTCGATGATGTAGTATTCGATGAGGGGATTGCGCGTCCAGCCATAGAGGGCGAGGTAACCGGGGCCCTTGGCGTCGTATGTACCCGAATATTTGACTGTCCTAGTACGATCTATTAGTACAGTTCTGGAAATCGACTTGGACCCGTTGCTGCTCTTACCTCGAGCCCCCAGGCTTGAAACCTGTACCAGCAACGAAGCCACCACCAGGCTGTCCTGACCAGTTGCACGTGTACTTTCCGCCACCTTGTTGGTTGCAACGGAATGAGCCACCTCCTTCCGACCAAAAGGAGTAGTAGCCACCTTGACGGACTTCGAGCTGCTTCCCGACTGTTTCATGATTGATAAGTGAGGCAATACCACTCGGTGCGGTGAGAGCAAAAGGCAGACTGCCCAGCACGGCGGCGGCAAAGACTGCAAAAGAGACCATGATGTTGAAGCTGGTGAGTAGATAAGACGAAATATCTGGCCACCAGCCCCGGCGGTCTGTATCTATAACATACCTACCTTACATGTAAGGGCCTAGTATGGGAGTCTTGGTATCAAGTGCGCGTGATTCTTCGCACATGCTTCTCATTAATCAGCCATTGTTGCGAGATCGCCTCGGGCTCACTGACAGCAGCTTCTGCCAAGGACTGACCTGCCTCTCCCAGCAAGAAACATACTCTGCCAAGACTGGGGTGCATCTTCGTCAATATGTCCGATACTGCTGTGCCGGCTGTTCACTACCGAGCCAGGGGTGGTGCTTTCGAGCAGCCGTAAACATCAGGCTTCGATTTACCTTGATTAGAACTTGTTATCTGCCGATAGCATTTGGTACGACGATGCCCAGGTGGTCGAAATGACAGGTACCTGTCACCAATCGTAGGTGATGATCGTCGGGTGGACACGTTGTTAATCAAGGAAAAGAGCATGTGGGGTATGGTATGCGGTGAGGATGTTTCAACAGAAATTTAGCCGGGCGCTTCGATACCGTTCCGACTTCGTCAAGGCTCAGAACATAGCAGATCATGAAGCCGGGCAGCTTGAATACAGTGTCGGAGCGATGGCGAAAGGCGCAATGCGGAGACAGGAGACGCGTGCAAGCTTGCTCAAATCGAGTCTAGCGTGTTATCTTAGCTGATCGCCGGGGCACTGGGCACCCGCGAACGTGCTGCAATCTGTGAACACGAACCAGACACGCCGTACCTGCGACATCCCCGCTCTAAGCCTGACCACCACATATGAAAAAGACCAGACCTCCATCAGCAGGCACCGAGCTAGACTTCCATCTCGTACCCCGGCAGATGATCAAGCCACCCATCCACCTCTTCGTCGACGGAGCTATCAACCGCGCAAGCGTTCATCTCCTCCACAGTCTGAGTCTTCAGCACACCCTGAATACCCGGACTTCCACAATTATGGAACATGCAACTATCATTCATTACTCGCTGCAAGCTGTCCCCCTTCCACCCAAACACGTAGTCAGCATGAGTACCGTAGCCCTTGCTATCGGAATAACTCCACACAAACGGCTGCGAACCATCGGTTGGCCACATGTCGGCGAAGGCAGTTGTATTCCACATTGTTTCGTATGCTAGCTGAGGCATCTTGATGGGATGCGATGCAGGACACGGGTCCGCCGGGCGGAAGCCGCCTCGTGTCGTTGAGAACATGTGGGATTGATCTAAAGATTGGTGTACGAAGTCAGTTTTAATCTCACAGACAGTTCGCACAGGGAGATTACTGACGATCGGGAGAGTCAAGGTCGACTCCGTTCCAGCAAGAGGGAAAATGGCTACACATGAAAGACGCAATTAGTAGGTTTCGTGGAGAAAGGAACGAGTTTCTCTTGGGAAGATACGCGTTGCCCGCAAGTGCGTAGCACCTGTTTGCAAGAGTATGCTAACATCGCAGGGAGACTTACTGCCATGCTGTCAGTACCCTGATCATAATGTCTGCTAAGGATCATTACTTACCTGGATCGCCATGATACCTGCAGGGCAGGGCTCTTTCGGGAAGTCAGGAGTCTCATAACCTCTAGTGAGGATGGTTTGCAAGCACGTGTATGCCAGGCCCTTCTTTGTGCCGTTGAGTGTGTTTGTTGACGGGTTACCAACGGTCATGCGGAAGCCCTTGACCCGATTAATCGCTCGTTTCATCGACGGCCGAGATAGCATCACTCACCGGCGGAAAAGCTTTCACGGGATTGTCGAGGTCTGAGCTTTCGAAGTCTTTCTGGGTGTAGTATACCGTCATACCTCCCTTGATGTGGTCCGCATCTTGACCATCGAATCCTGATAAGGTTTAGCCTTTCAATGTGCTCCAGTGTAGGCGATGTCGTCGGAATACCTAGCTGAGCGTTTGGATAGATTGGAACGCGTTTGTATGAGCCGTTTTGGTGTTTGAAGTACATCGCCGCGGTCCAGTAGTTGGAAAAGTCTACATTCAATGTCAGCGATTGTAAAGGAACTGGAGTGAGGAACGCATGACGTACCTTCAGTGTATGCGCATGTTGTGCAGCTGCCCTGTTCCCCAATATCACCGGCCATCGTAGCGTTGAAAGCATTACCGCCTGCGGAAACGTCAATGAGAAAACCAGAGGCTGTATCGTAAGTCCAGCCTACCGACGATCTGGTGTACCTTTGCAAGTATGTCAGCACATGGTCACTACTACGATCATAACACTAACATGAGACGATGGTACACGGCCAGGCTCGACTAGCGGATCCAGGCGCTGGATAGAAACACTGCTGCAACCAAAGCGGATCGCAGCTTGCACCGCGACAGCTTGGAAAAGGAGTACATATAACTTCATGCTGTTGTAGATATCTGTGCTTGATGTGGTGATTAGAATGTCTCAGTGTTGATGTACTGCGATGGGAATGGTTCGTAGTGGGTTTTGGAGGAGTATGTCCCACCGAGACAGATACATGCCGCTCTGGAAAATCCGTTGAGAACTTCTCGCATCGATGTCCCCGATTCGCAGATGACAATGGTTCCAGCGCGCGACTGCCGGTGGGCAGCGCCAAGTCGTTGATGTTGCTCTTCATATGCGCCGTCCTGTCGGGTAAGGTGAATGTGGGGCATGTCGATGGGATGATGCAACTGACTCTTTATCCCCGATATGTTGCCCAGACTGTTGGATTTATAGCAATCCATGTAAGGACAGTTGTTCAATCATCCGAAACGGTGAAAGGGAATCGCAACGGGAGTGACAATCGCATGGAGAGGTGACGTCAATGTGAACAGTATCTTGCCCGATAGCACCAGGAGTCTAATGCATGCTCGGAACGATGCGCAGATCTCAAGATCTCAGTTAAGCAAGGGCTGTCGGGCGTTGAAGAATACATGGGCTAGGAAAGAGTTTCAAGAGCAAAGGGAGGCATTTCGTAGGTATTATGACAACACACGTGTTAATTTGTGACACTCTTTTATCGTGATGTATTCAGCCCGATCTTTCAGAACTACAACTTTACATAGTTGGCATAGTTCGGAGCCTTCATTTGTTCAGCTCTCGAGCCAGAGCGGCAATGCGCATCTGCTCCTTATGCTGCCTCCTGAGATACTTTTGTTTCCTCAGGGCTACGATGCCTTGAATCCATCGCCTTGTCTTCTCACTGGGCGCACGGTTATCACCTTGATTCTGCTGCCCCATCGGCGCAGAATGGCCTCCAACCTCCTCCACTTCCAGCTCACAGTTGCCTGCGAGTAGATCTTTCTCTTTGACAGGCTCAGAGTTACCTCCGAGTGTCTTCTCCTCCTCCAATATCTGAGAATTACCTCTCAGAACTGGCTTCTTCGGTGCGGGCTGAGAGTTACCTCCCAGGACCGGCTTCTCTTTCTCCTCCTCTTGCACAGGCTCGGGATCGCCTCCGTCGGCCAGACCAAGCAAGTCTCCTACCTGCTGCGCTGTTCCTTTCCCGAGGTTGGCAAAGGGTGCATAGCCAGGGAAGTGTGCGGCAATCTCCCTCATGTTGGCCTCCATGTTCTGGACCACGATTTCCTGCTTGGCAATACACACCAGCTCCTTTTCATCGAGGTCATCACAAGCATAGGCTTTAGCCAGTATTCCCATGTTGTATTTTCGTGCCCGGTAATTCTTATCGAAGTCTATGAAGAGTTAGCAGAGCTACTGTAAGGTGGGCATGGATTACTTACCCTCTATGGTCTCAGATGAAGGCATGGGTGCCCTCCTCATCGCATCCCGGCGGCTGCGTTCGCCCGACATCATAGTGGACGCGAGTGTCAATAGCAGAGCGGAAAGTGTCTTTGGTGGGTGAGTGCTCTGAGCGAGAGAGTCAATATTGCTGTTGATGTTGTTGACAAACGCTCGAGTTAAGTGGGTCTCGACTAGCGCATAATGCGAAGGGAAGGAGCCCTGGAGCCTGGCGAGATGGGAAGAACGCCAGATATTTGATGAAATAGTTGATGGCTTCGATGTTTCGTGTAAGCTATGTGTGTTGAATGAAGAGGATGGGCGCGTTGCTACGAGGCTTTCGTCTAGTCAGGAAAGAACTTGCGCGCGAGAATTATATTGAAGAGGATATTAGGAAGGAGGATTGAGAACCAGCGAAATTACTGATGGACAAATCTTATCATGGGGAGTGGACGAGGGAGCGTGAGTTAAGTTGGAACATAAGCGAAAAGAGAGATTTTGTTCGGTTGCTGGAATGGTCGACAGCCAGCGAGAAGTCCTCTCGAACCTGCAATGATGGTCTACTTTAGAAAAACTGCGTAGATATACGTGCGATAGCGCATGACAGAGTCCAAAACCCTAGCTGCATTTCAAATTGTTCGGTATCTGCCAGAATGCAAGATGTTGCAAACCGATTGTCAAAGTCGTGGAGATTCGATCACGAAGCGATCTCAGAACCAAGCCACAGCTTGCTCGTGTCCACGCTTTTCCCTCCAGTCCTTCAGTTTGTGATTAACCACCCAAGCCGGTAGTGGCGTTCTCCAATCATCCACATTATACGGCTCTGCCCACAACCGACCATCAACATCTTCAGGTGTCCAGAGATGAGATGTGTAGTCTACTTCAGCCTTGCTGAACAAGTAGCAGCCATATTTTAGACACCTGTGATGACGTCGCTGACGTCGCTGACTCCGGTGCTCATCTTCGGAAATCGGTTCCTGCTCGAGACGGTACCCTTCGACCCGCTGTACGAGCTGCAACGTGTCTAGACAGGGCGGTGGCACGAGCATATATGGAGACATATCAAATCGTGCAAAGGTATTGTTGTGATGTTGTAGTAAGGTTTGGGAGCGGTATTGATAATCGATTCGGATGGTTGCTAGAAATGGAGCTTTCTGCGCCAGCACAGAGACAAGACGCCGCGTAGTGTTCCACGTCCACTCATTCAGGTCTTCATGGCTGTTGGGGACGAGAATCGCGACGTGCCTGATGTAATGGCTGAAAAGTGTGTCTAAAGGTAGCGTGCGACGCTTGCGACTGGGTGGTGATTGATGCGGTGTATCTACAGGGCAGGGTCGTAGGCGGTCCCGATCGCAGATTGTGACGAAGACTCCTTGTTTCGCAGTGATTTCAAGAGACTCTTCTCGCAGACGAGGATGAGCATGAAGTAGCGCGAGAGTCGGTGCGTTGTGGACGCGGTACAGGAGACAGAATGTAGGGAAAAGACTGGTTTCACGCCAGTCAGATTCTCCTTCAGCTTGCAGGTACGAATATATCAAATCGCGCAATTCTCGAGGAAGAGTAAGGAGGGTGGAGGGTTGGGGTGCAGAGTCAGGCATGGTGATGATGGAGTACAAGTGGTGACAGCTGCGCTCGGTGGTGTCGAAGTTGTTTCAACGTGCAGGCCTAGTATGATGCTATCGGAGCTTACCGAACCTTGCACGTACCTTGGAAGTACCTAGGTAGTGGCATCGTGTGCGACTCGCAACGCAGGATCGCTGGCACTGTTGAGCCGTTGGGCCGCTCGGACAGTCAAGCTCGGTATACCTCGGCAGGCCAAGACGGCAATGGCGGCAACAATTTGAACTCCTTGGCGCAAGTTCCCTATGTACTCCGAGTAGAAAGAAAAAAGCTCGGCAGTACTGTTGATACATGGGATAAACGGCATTTAAGAATACTCCGCCCGGACACCGTCGGAAGTCGCGCGGACACAAGACCGACTGCTGCCTGGGAAAGGCGCAATACAGAAGAAACTCGCGCTCCAGTGTTCCTAGTCTCCCCAACATGGCGAGCGACGATCCATATCTTTACCCTACAGTGGCACTCGGTCGATTACGCATCCCAGGGCCAGCAATCCCAATCATCCTAGTTGGCTCCCCTTTCTTCGTGCGACGACAAACTTCACGACAAAAGAAACACCTTCAAAATTTACTGGTGGTCATACACCTTTTGCTATACATCTACAACCTCACGGAAATTTTTGTCAAGAAAGAGAAAGAGGGTGAAGGTGACGACACATTGCCATTACTGGAACACCTCGTTCTGGCCTTCGGAGAACCTGCCTTACAGGAGGGACAGACATCTGTTTGGCCATACATATCGGTTGCCGTGGGATGGATCTTGTCTCGAGCGCTTGCTCACCCTCAGAGGGTGTGGATCTCTATCGTGCTATCTCTTCCCAGTGCTCTGAGGATGAGCAAGCAAGTCAATGTTGGAGTTAACTTGAGTGCACTTTCACTGCTCACCAGAATGACTTTCGTGGTATCGGGCTCTGAACATGGGCTCTCAATGGCGAATGTTGCTGGTGTTGCCCTCCCTGTGGCGCTGGCAAGACTTTGCTACCCGCTGTTCCTCAGGAAGCTTTGCCGAGCACTTCAAGTCCGGCCTCGACGCGTGCTAGAAGATAGCATTGGAGAACAATGTTTGAAGTGCATCCAGGCGCCATTCGCAGTATTCACTGTCGCTGGTGCGGGGTGGATAATAAGCAGCTTCGTATTCTCCTGTCTCCCATGGCGAAGGCTGTTCAATGAGGAGGCGTCCAGGGCTCCATCGTGGACTGTGCTCTCGTTTGCTGGAGGGGTTGTGTTCCTTCCTCTTTTCTCGATCGTAAAGTTCATGAGGGTTCAAATTATAGGGAGGGAACCTGCAGCTGACTTGGGCGCCTTTGTGCAGTATCAGTTGGGAGACTGCGTGGCAGCGACGTGGTGGGTGAGCGTTGCGTATATCTTGCTCTGGCTGGGGTCGGAAGCGCTCTCATGGTGCGGCAAAATGTAATCCTAACTTATTAAGATAACTAAGTTAGTAGCTTTATTAGTAATTACATAGAAGAAAATTTAATCTCTACAAAGTGTGACACAAACTAAGGCTTAAGGCCGCCGCTTTAACTAGTATAATGCTATTAGAGAGCTTGCCGAACCTTGCACGTGCCTTGGGAGTGGTGGCATCGTGTGCGACTTGCAACACAGGATCGAGTGGTGTTCATGCGACGATGGAAATAGCAACTGAACGCTTCATTACATAGATGGGTATAAAGCCAAATCCGATGCGCAGCCTTACATGCTAGCATCACGCTGTCCTTACGACTCTAATCGCGCCTACGACTCCCACTCCTACTACGTGTCCTACTCCGTGACCGGCTCCGCTCGCCTGGGCTGCGACTCCTCCCGCGATCACGGCTATCGTAGCTTCGACTTCTGCTGCGGCTGCGACTACGACTACGACTGCGACTGCGACTTTCGTAGCTCCGACTCCTGCTCCTGCTGTCATAGCTCCTGCTTCTGTAGCTCCGCACACTACCATCGCTCCTTCTATCTAGTTCCTCGTCCAGCTCATCAATTTCGTCACCCAACGGACTCTCCCTCGGCTCTAGCATATCCAAGTCCTCCAAGTTGGCCCGCGACGGCAACTTCCACAGACTCGTCGCGCACATGCGGTCTTTTGTGAGGAGGTCATCGATGAACTGATCGACGTATGTGAGGGTAAAGGCATCCTTGAGGCGTCGTTTTATCTTGCGGTAATCGGTGAGGAGGGGTTCGAGGGTTTTGTAGATTTCGACGGGCTCCCAGGCAAGGCGAATGTAGAAGGCGGCAAGGCAGCGCAGGTATTTGAAGTCGCCGAGTTTGCCTGCTGCGTTTAGATCGAGCGCCTTCTTGGTTGTGTCCTCGTCTTCGGATGTGTGGCCGTTCTCCTCCTTCTTGGCCTCGCCGTCCTGTGCTCCATCTTCCTCGTCGTCGCGAAAGTTGAGGTATTCAAGGATGATCTCCTTGTCCGGAACTAGCTGCAGCATTTTGAATGCTAGACACAAGAATGGTGTAGGCTTGCCCGTAATGCCAGTCGTGCCGCCGATAAACTTGAGGTCGGCCGCGCGGTCGCACAATGTCGCAGCGTTCAGACCGAAACATTGCTCTTTCCAGTAGTAGGACTCGGTGATGCGCTCGCGTACACCCTTTTCGAAGAGCAGCGCCGGGTTCTGCCCTCTGATGAGGGCTCCGCGATAGCCTCGGTCGTCGAGGAGCGCGCTGGCGTCTGCGCGGTCGAACTGCGGTTTGGACATGTGGGTATACCGAACAGTCGTTTTGTGGCTAGTTTGAGATCGGAATGGTCCTTGGGTATCTTCGGGAATGCGCGTGCAGTATTGTGCGGTCTGGTGGTTCGGCGGTGCTGCGGTGCTGCGGAGGAAGCTCGCGTTGATGGTTGCGATAATTTGAGCCGGGGTGCTGCCAGCAATCGATAGTTGCCTGCTCAACACCAGCGATCAACATGCAGCCCTACGAAATCTAGATCCACGGGGCACGTCACACCCGCCCACTGCATGCGCTCTCCTGCACGAACTGCTCTTGCCATTCTACATGCACACTTTTGAACCATCATAGCATTCTTATACCCTTCGCATCCAGCGTTTACTTGTAGTTATGGGGAGACTTCTCCTTACTTCGAGCCAGGTTTCTGTCATTCTGTCGGCAGCCATTGGTACGCATGGCCCACGACGGGCACGCACTCGCATTCGCTGACAGCTGCCGGTAGTTCTTCTCTTCACACTCGCCCTCTTCCTTTCCGGCTGGGTATTACAGCAACGATACGTGCATTCTCTACAAGCCGCCATAAAGCCCCGATTACCCAAGCCTCTGCCCCCGCCCAAGCCGATAGAACCTCCGACATTGGACGTAAAATGGGCAAGACCGATGGGCGGCCGTCCGGAGGTGGACGAGACATATGCGCAGTATATTGCGGGGCAGACGATGGACTGGAGCCGCCTGGGCTATGTGCAGGTGGTGAGAGAGCATGTGGAACTTTGCAGTGCCGTCATGCTGCTGTCTGATCTACACAAGATGAAGAGCCCGGCCAAAAGGATTCTGATGTTTCCCAAACTGTGGCTGGTGGAGTCTGAAGACGACAAATACGGCCCGCAAATGTCGACTACACGGCGACTGCTGCGAACAGCGGCGAGGCGGTATGGCGTCACTTTGATGCCCATGGAGCCTATTGTGGAAGGCGCAGACGGTGAGTGCTGAGCCCAGGAAGCTGCCCGCTGCAGTGACTAACAGAGCCAGACACACTGCCCTCTTCCTACTCACTAGCAAGCCTGTACTCACTGGTAGACTACGAGCGGCTACTCTACCTCCAAGGTCCGGGCGTGCTGCTCGACGCATCGGCCTTGGACTCACTGCTGGCTTTCTCCAAGTCAGAGCCCATGGCAGCGTACCCCGCCACGCCAGAACGAACCGACATGTCGACATCACTCCTGATGATACACCCGTCACAACAGAGCTACAACCAGCTGAGGACACTGCGCACGACGAATCCGACGTCGGACCTTAACATGTTCCGCAAGACATTCACGGTGCCGGACTCATTGATCTCGGAGTGGTCGCTGTCCATGGGCAACGTGGTCTACGAATCGCAGAACCTGCGCAATGTCGTCGACGACTTCAACGCGACGACGTTCGAGCAGGCGACGACGTTCGTGAGGCTGTCGGATCCCGAGATACCAGGACCGGAGTACGACATTCCTTTTTCTGAACGCGCCAAGCTGCGGCCTCAGAACGCACAGGCGCAAGAGGCGTGGAGCAAGCTGTACGAGAGATTCCGGCAACGGCGCATGGAAGTGTGCGGCCTTGACCTGGAGACGTACCAGCCGATCGTGGTGTCTGGTGGGGCCGATGAAACCCATGCGGTGGCTGATGAGCTGTGAAACGGCCAGGTTTTCTTTTGACGATGCAACGTGTGCCATTTGGGCGCTTTCGAGTCGTGTTTGCGCAATAGTTTTTTGGGGTGTTTGTAGATGGGCCGGCGTTGGGTATGATGATGCATGTGTATTGGCGCGCATTGCTAGGCGTTGACGGGTTCGCGACGAAGCGATTCGCAGTATAGGCAGGCTGGGTATAGCAGCCGGGACGACCACCTGGGCACGGTGCATGGTACGCATGACGCAACAAGCAGCGATGCTTCGCGTGCAGCCCGGGCGGGCATGACACGATGTAATGAAGGGATGAAGACATTGACACGTTAGTTTGGATGCATGCATGCCATTGACTGCGGGCGCAAACACGGTGCCAGTGCAGGCGCGTGAAACATGGCTCTTTGACGAGCCGCAGGCGTCATGTTGTTGCCAATGCCGCCCGCGCGTGGTAGCTGCGACGCTTCTTCCCCGCGAGCGAGCGTCTACTGTCTAGCCCAACCTCCACCCATCACCTAGCCCAAAGCCTGCCTCGCCCGCCCACGCCGCCGACACTCCTCGCTGCTCTGCTGATGCCCGCGCACCTGCACACCCACTGCCCCTGAGCGCATCGCCTGCTGCCGTCTGCGCCGCGCCCCCGTCCCGAGCTCCCCGCGCATTCCTGGCCCCCGTGCTTGAGATCGCCCGAGCTGCGTCGAGGAACAGGCAGGGCCGCGCCGCCGCACTCGTCGCGCCGCCCCTCCAATGCCTACCCTGGGCTTCCTCAAGAAGAAGCGGACCAAGGACTCGAACGGCTCCAAGGACCTCGATTCGCCGACGTCGCCCGTCAAGGACGCCCACTCGCCCATCACGCCCACGACGTCGCGCAAGTCGGGCTCCTTCCACCTGCACAAGACCAAGACCAACGAGTCGCTGACCAACACGGCGAGCAACACCAGCTCCACGGCCCCGGCCGCGCCTGCCGCCGCCTCCAAGCCGTCCGACTCGATGAACCCCGCCTACGCCCACCAGCAGCAACACCAGCCGCCGACGCCCTCGCACAACGTCCCCAGCATACAGAACCTGATACACCCCAGCAACACGCCCGCCCACGCCGCCGCCCCTAAGCATGCCGGCGCCGTCCAGTTCCAGACGCAGCCCCTCAACCAGGCGCGCGTCACCAAGGGCAAGTACTCGCTGACCGACTTCACCATCCAGCGCACCCTCGGCACCGGCAGCTTCGGCCGCGTCCACCTTGTCCAGTCCAAGCACAACCAGCGCTTCTATGCCGTCAAGGTGCTGAAGAAGGCCCAGGTCGTCAAGATGAAGCAGGTCGAGCACACCAACGACGAGCGCCGCATGCTGCAGCAGGTCAAGCACCCCTTCCTCATCACCCTGTGGGGCACCTTCCAGGACTCCAAGAACCTCTACATGGTCATGGATTTTGTGGAAGGAGGCGAGCTGTTTAGTCTGCTGCGAAAGTCTCAGGTATGTCGCATCCGTGCCTGGCATCATGTATCTGATACTAATTCCTGCAGCGCTTCCCCAACCCCGTCGCCAAGTTCTATGCCGCGGAGGTTACGCTCGCACTCGACTACCTGCACTCGCATAACATCATCTACCGCGACCTGAAGCCCGAGAACCTGCTCCTGGATCGCCACGGCCATCTCAAGATCACCGATTTTGGCTTCGCGAAAGAGGTCCCCGACATCACATGGACGCTGTGCGGTACGCCTGACTACCTGGCGCCAGAGGTCGTCGCGTCAAAAGGCTACAACAAGTCCGTCGACTGGTAAGTAGCAATGTCTCCCCCGGCTCGAGTCGCACTAACAACGCCAGGTGGTCACTTGGCATTCTCATCTTCGAAATGCTCTGCGGCTTCACTCCCTTCTGGGACGGTGGCTCCCCCATGAAGATCTACGAAAACATCCTCAAGTCGAGAGTCAAGTACCCACCGTACATCCACCCTGACGCCCACGACCTGCTGCAAAAGCTCATCACACCCGACCTCACCAAGCGACTGGGCAACTTGCACGGCGGCAGCAAGGACGTTATGAACCACCCTTGGTTCGCCGAAGTAACGTGGGACCGACTACAAAAGAAGGACATTGATGCACCCTACGTGCCACCTGTGCGAGCTGGCGTTGGCGATGCCAGCCAATTCGATAAGTATCCGGAGGAGACGGAGGCATACGGTCAGGCAGGAGATGACCCGTGCGTGCAGAGTCCTCCTTATACTGTAGACCACATTCTGACGTGTCCGAATAGCCACGGGCACCTATTTCCCGACTTCTAAACCCATAATCGAAAAGAGATACGATATGCCTCTCCTTCAGAATCCAACTAGGCACGGCGATCCTGGTCTAGTACCCGTCGAAAGTCCGCGCCATTCGTCCTACCGTACTTCTCTGACCTTGACCCTCTCCGTGCTCTATCTTCGCGCGATGTTGATGCGCGTGGAATCCTCATTGTCTATTACTACTCCTATCTCTTGATTGCTGGGTGCCATTGGATATGGTTCGGTGTACATTGTTGGGCATGAATGACGGTGCATGATTGTTGAACAGTAACCGCCCGATCGAGCGCGGTGATTGAATTAATAATACGGAAACCTTGACTGGCTCTCCATTCTGAACTTTCTGTCTTGCTATGAGAAATGATGTCTGTATCAAAACGTAGAAACGGCGAGCATTGCAAGACTTGAGCCGAGAATCATCCATGTTTGCTAGCTATCGATTCCTCGTGCCGTACCTTTGTGCGCATCTCAGATTGGTGCCATCCACGCCTCGCTCCATGCAGTGCCCACCTGAACTATTCTGAGTCAGTTGTATACCTACTGCTTCAGACAACATCGAATGTCCATCAAACGATGCGAAAGCCGAGGTGAATTTGTTCAACTCTCCTGGCATGGCACTGACTATCTTGCTCAAAGTCTGTGCCTCTATCACTCCAAAATTGCTGCAATCAACACTTGAGCGCAGATTGCCTGGTTGAAAAGCATCCATCTGGCAAACCTCACCTCAATCATGAGTGAGGTGGACATGCGTAGAAAGCAGAGGACTAACATGGTGGTGGTTGAGGATCCTCGCGATACAGAAACACACGGGCGAGCAAGGGCTGCCCAGATTTTACAGTCCCCAAGGATACGACATACGACAGGAAGAAGCATTTCCCATTCCTTAGATACATCTTGGCCGCATCATAAGGAAATGAGAGGCGAAAGAGGTCCGCGGACTCATTGACTGCGTCACGGCCGTGCATAGCTTGGAAGCGTGGCGGCTTGGTGATTAAACTTGTGGGAGACCATTGAGTAGGGCATGTCTTTGTCGGCACAAAAGCATTAGCCATCGACTTTCAGATCGTTCTCCCGTTCATAAAACCTTGAAAACATCGAGAAATTATTCGTTGGAGTCGGCATCAGCCTCAGTTGAGCTGAGCGGTATGACATCACAGACACGCCAAGACGCTAGAGAGAAAGCGGGGATCTTGGAGGGAAGCAACCATGGCGACGGGTATGGAACATCAACGACATTGCGACATGTTCAATTTGACGCGGACGGTAAGGAGACTCATCGTACGGATGAGACCCAGAACTCCGACGCGTTGCTAGGCTGGGATGATCTCAGTGAGTTCGACTCTGCGCTACTCCCGGTGGATACTAGGAACGTCGTGAGCTAACGGCGTCAACGCAGTGCCCTGGCAGCGAGACAACGAGTTCATACTCACATCCCATCGGTACGTTTTCCGCGTCGTAGACGGCACACGGCTTGGGGCTAATAGTCACTAGACAAGCAACGTTCTCTTACCATCACTCACTCAGGAGCGTCTTCCAGGTCCACAATGAGACAGTCAACATTTGGTCACATATCCTGGGTACCGTTGCCTTCTTTTTGGTCGCTGTCGTGTTCTACCTGTCTGCTCGTCGGAGTCACCTAGATAGGTACAGTAGAAGCGGCGACGATGAAGCTGTCTACGTCTACTTTACCTCTGTCATAGCGTGCTTCTTTTTCTCGTTCTTGTAAGTACCTCTTGATACTCATCTTCAACCCTCATGCCTTGAGTTTGAAGAACAGATGGTACTGACGCTTGATAGACACCACATCTTCCTCGATCACAGCGAAATTGTTCGCACCTGGACGGGCCGATTCGATTACCTTGGTATCGTGATACCACTGTATGGTACGACAATTGCCAGTACACACTTCACTTTCAAATGCGATCCTGTACTACAGGAAGCCTACAGTATCTTCGCTACTGTCGTGGGCCTTGCTTGCGCACTCACTACTCTGCACCCCACCTTTTCTGGTCCTCAGTCTCGTCATCTCCGTACGGCGCTTTATCTCCTGTTGGGAGCGTCTTCTTTCCTTCCAATAGCGCATGGTACCCACATCTATGGCGTGGAAGAGATGGATAGTAGGATGAGCTTGGGCTACTATCTTGGACTAGGCGTTTGTCATGGCACCGGAGCTTTGTTGTACGCTACGAGAGTGCCTGAGAGATGGTACCCTCGGCGTTGCGACGTAATTGGGAGTAGCCATCAGCTTATGCATGTGCTGGTGGTGTGCGGCGCTGCAATGTACGGGGTGGGTGTGCAGACAGCGAGGAAGTATTGGGAATGCAGCGCGCAGGAGTGTTCAACAACGTAGACATCCTCCGGGTCCTGCTTCACATCAGCAGCTAACTCTTCGAAATCCTCCGTATGACCCGAAACTTTTGACCAAGGTGTTCGGAGAGTATTCAGTCAAAGTCGTGTGATGACAGATCGAGGAACGGGGTGGCTGGGTACCACTGTCTCAGGATGAGCGTGGGATCTCCGCGGATGAGGCTCAAAAGGCTGCAGCTGAGCCCACTGTGGAGCCTACCCACACTACACTACCATCTTTTTCGATATTCCCGGAGTTGCTTCGTCTTCTTGCGCAGCATCTCAGTACCCAACATGCCTTCTCCGGCCCGTTTCCTCCGATATCGCTGCAGTGACTGTAGCAGCCACCGTACGTCAGGATCTAGGCCTAGAACTCCCGCTTGCGAGAACCTCTTGGAGTTTGAGATAACTCGTCACATCCATCCAGTGTTGGCCTCCAAGTATCGACGAGCCTTGGCATTGTGAGATTCAAATACCGAGTTTCCAAGGAGCGGATGACGTTGCACTGAACTCTAGGCGTTTGAGGATCATATACCCTCCCAGATCATCGATGTGCTCCAAGAGTCCCTGTGCGTACTCCGTGTTGCCGGGGCGGAAGCTGCAATTATGCGAGATAAGGCACTGAATCTTCGCTTGATTGGTGCAAGCATGTTTCACAGGCCATCAATATCCTGACAGGAGCTGATCGACAAACAATTAACGATCTCAAATCCAAGCTGGGATTGTAAGAGTTGTGCAACGGCGCGAATCCACCCACATGCCTGGTATGGTTGCCGTTGCACCAAGCTCTGTGCTTATCGGGCCACGTCTCCACACGCACGCGGCAGACACACAACTCCCGTCACATCAAGTTTGTACCATCACCAGAAGTCAAAAGCAAAGCTACTTTTCAGAAGCAAGAGTAAGTCTTGATCTTGAGTTGTCATTGTTGTTTGCTGCGTTACTTCCAGTCGTTTTTGTCAACGCCACTTCTTCGACACGAACAGTATGCTCGTACTAGGAACAGGAAGCTGTTGAGGCTGAAGAGGTATTAGCGACACAGGCATTTTGTCAAATGCTGACCGCGGAAAAGCAGCAACTCATATTATCTCCAGACGTTCTGATAAGGATCCTTGCTGGCATCGACTACAGTGAGTCTAGTCTCTCGCCTGGCTAGCGCCAAGAGATAAGAGAACGCCCCTGCCGTCCCCCACCATCCCGCGTCAAACCTCATCCCCAGCGAACCACGACTCATCGCATCGACATTCAGCCTTTCATGCTACACTTTAGCCAGTCGAGAAAGAGTCTCAATTCGCTACAGCAGCATGTGGATCTCAAGTTGACGCCCTAGCGCTCATCGCACACATCGCCTGCACCCGAGAGCGCGGCAAAGCATACTTTCTCCGAAGTATTGGGCTTGCAGCTGCTGGCCATCGCCAACGAAGATAACGAATCCGCCAATATTACTGAATTCAGACACGGAGAAGTCTGATCTCACTTGGCCTGGGGAACGAGTTGCGCCACAACCTTAGCCGTGCGTCACTGTGCTTCACCGCGGAAGTATCATTTTTGGAGTTTGTGCATCAATCTATATAACCTCCAGCTTCCGTTTGGAGCCACGGCTTCAGCAAGCGCCCGCTCCCAACTTCCATATTGCGTCTGTAAAGCATCGCCAGCTTTACACTCTCCCGACCTACCTTTCAGAAGTATCAGTATCGTAGTAGGGCTCGACCTCTCGGGTGGTACTCATCATGCCGTTCGCTATCAACATGCTCTGGTCGGCACCAGAGATCAACCCATACAACAAGAAGGCCACATCTATTCCCGTCTTGAATCCGATCAACAAATATGGTCGTGTATTTTTCTTCTCTTACCTGGGCTTCTTCATTGCTTTCTGGTCATGGTATGTCGTTCCCCACATGTGGGTCTCCTTCGTTGATGAGTGCTAATAATTTTCAGGTACGCGTTTCCACCTCTGGTATGGTCACCCGCAACCCACGAGACTGTCCGAATTGTACAGACTAACATCCCCACAGCTGAGTAAGAGTATCAAGGAGGACATGCATTTGTCACAAGATCAAATTGCCAACTCCAACATCGTTGCGCTATGTGCAACACTTTTGGTCCGCTTCATTGCGGGACCCATGTGCGACCACTTCGGCCCGCGCATTACATTTGCCAGCCTGCTATTCGCCGGTGCCATCCCGACCGCTCTGGCTGGTACTGCCCACAACGCTACGGGTTTATACTTCATCCGTTTCTTTGTTGGTATTCTCGGCGGCACCTTCGTACCATGCCAGGTCTGGACAACTGGATTCTACGACAGGAATGTTGTCGGCACTGCCAACGCTTTGGTCGGAGGCTGGGGTAACTCTGGCGGCGGTATCACATAGTAAGCGGGACGTCCCCTATGAAGCAGCTTCCACTGACTTTTCTTCAGCTTCGTCATGCCCGCTATCTACGACTCTTTGAAGAGGGACCAGGGTCTCTCCTCGCACGTCGCATGGAGAGTCTCCTTCATCGTTCCATTCATCATGATCAGTGCATGCGCTACCGGTCTCCTGCTGTTGACTGACGATACGCCTACCGGAAAGTGGTCTGAGCGTGGGGCAACCGTAGTGTCTAGCAGCGATCAAACCAACCAAGCTTCCGTGGTCCCCACGACCGGTGCCCTCGATGACAAGCCTGCGACCACTGGATCGATTTCCTCCAACGACGAAAAGAAGCGAGAGCAACCGGCCGCTGACGTAGAGGCTGGACGTGGTGATGTTCAAGTCATGGACGAATTCCAGCACGAAGTCGTAGTCAAGCCTACTTTGAAAGAGGGACTGAAGGTCATGTTCTCTCTCCAGACACTGATGCTCTGCGCGGGCTACTTCTGCTCCTTCGGCGGTGAACTCGCCATCAACTCTATTCTTGGTGCTTATTACCTCAAGAACTTCCAGTCCCTTGGTCAAACACAATCTGGACGCTGGGCAGCTATGTTCGGTCTCTTGAACGTTGTTACCAGACCGCTCGGTGGCTTTATTGCGGATCTTATCTACAAGGTTACCGGTCGCAACCTCTGGGCAAAGAAGTTCTGGATCCACTTCGTCGGGGTCATGTCTGGTATAATGTGCATCGTCATTGGAAAGGTGGACCCCCACAACCTCAGCGAGATGATCGGCCTCATTGCGGTCATGGCCATATTCCTCGAGGCGGGTAATGGTGCGAACTTCGCGCTCGTACCTCACATCCACCCTCACGCTAATGGTAAGTCCGATTGCTTCACTCATTGAGAGAAGTCCTACTAACATTTCCAAAGGCATCCTCTCCGGCATCGTTGGCGCGACTGGTAACTTTGGTGGTATCATCTTCGCCATCATCTTCCGCTACCACAAGACGGACTATGCGCAGGTTTTCTGGATCATTGGCATCATGATCATTGCGCTCAACTGCATATTCATGTGGGTAAAGCCTCTTCCCAAGGGCCAAATCGGCGGTCGTTAGAATTGGACTATGGCTTTTTGTTTGCTGTTTTAGCGTCGCTTCGTACATATGATACCTTTGTTAATCGCAACTTGCATTCCTTGAGCAGTGGATAGTCGACTGTGAGTTGATCAATCTTACCAAAATGCAGCATGACGGCGTGATTGCTGTGATAAGTATTGGCTCCGCCTGTTTGATCGCAAACATGGAGAGTATTCTTGCTGGCGATGTCAGCTTGGCTAGCGTGGCTATAACGAAATGGCGCGCAGCCCTCCTGCCACTGATACAAAAGCCATGGCTGTTGTACGCGGTTCGATGCCCTTTTTGCTGCGGGTCCTGATACTACATGAATACGCCTAGGCACATACGTCTCAGCAATGAATATTATTGCAGCCTACAATGGTATGGAAGACAGCAATCTGCATGAAATAAAAGCTTTGTAGACTTCTCGACCCTTAATTACATATGCGATCTGCTTCTTACGCGTTGTTGTATTCGACAGGTTAAGAAAGAGCTTGGGGCTGTGAGCGATTTCGACGCAGGGGCGCCAAGCCAAGGCTCGAGGCCGGACCTCGGGAGGCTGTGCCGCATACACTAAACTCAATTCGCGTTGGACTCCATGCACGCCACCACCTAGTCGACACGAAGCCTTAGAGTTGCACTCTCGCGTTCCGTCAGCTGGATTCAGGCTTACTTTTGCACACCGCGTCCCCTCGTGCGTGTTGTTATAACCACGACATGTCTCCAGGATCGCACAATGACCTTCATGGTACCGAACCCAGTACCGCATCTAGCGTCGATACTAGAGTCTCATAGGCTCTTCCCTCTATCTTGGCTAGCTACCGGCGCACGGTCTTGAGGCCGCACCTTCGCACTCCTGCTGTGCTTGACCAGTGTCTATTGCCCACCGAAGGTGCAATACCAGGGCTGCGGGCCGCAGTATATAAGGATGACGAAAGACTGGGAGTTGGTGCAGGATGAGATCAAGGAGCTTTCTTTCGTCCAAAAGAAGCCTCTGGAAGAGGTCAAGGAGCTCATGGAACGCAAACACAAATTTCGGGCTTCGTGAGTATTTGCAAGGATGTTGTCGTTTGATAACTGACGAGGGATACAGGACACGAGCATATCGAATGAGGTTGAAAGAGTGGGGTATCATGAGGCACAAACCGCGAAGAGCCACGAAGTCGCGTCACAAAGCGAGGCTTCCCAGCGAGCAGAGTTCCGATGGCAGCGCTGGGAACGACAACGAGTCAAGCGATTTCGCTGAACCCATTTCAATCGACTCGACTTCCAGAGAGCATTGTACAAAGACGGGTGGTTGGCAGGTTGTAGCTAGTCTACCCACTCTTATCGCCGATGAAGCCGGGACGGTCGCAGAGCCAACTTTTCTGGGTCTGTTGAACCAGCCACAAGAGTATGTAGGTCTCTGATTATCCCAGATTCGTGCGCTCAGTGTGTATTGACCATATCGTAGTCTCCGGCCATCCTTCGAAGAGACATCGTCGCAAGATTCTAGGCAAGCCTCCGACATAGTACTAGACATGGTCGGTGCAGTCCTAGACGGCGATTTGGAAAAGTTGGAGAAGCTTATTGTCGACAATGTCGATCACATCAACCATTTCATTGGTCTGCCTTTCGATGAAGCAGGCGCACGATTCGTTGGCCACCCTGCTCTGAGCGAGATGGTTATCTTGCAGCATCCAAATCAGACCGTATTCGATATTGCGTGCGGTATGCCTTGCGGACCGATCATCTGGGTCTTACTTGCTTACGGCGCAAAAGGTTCCAAACATCCACTTGGAACAGACTTGGCCTTACATAATGCCATCAAAAACGGACGCACTTACACTGTTCAAGCACTGCTCCAACCTGGTCGTTCAGAGGTCAATGGACTTCCAGGTTCAAGCTGGACTCCTCTACGTCAAGCAGTCTTCTGGAATGTCCCTGAAATCGTGCGCATCCTTCTCAACCGAGGTGCCAGCGTCGAAGATGCTGGTCCATCGCCTGAGAAGCCTGGTGTTCACACAGCATTGCAACTATGCCTATTACACCGAATGAAGATCTACACAGACCCTGCGGCACGCAAGAACTGCCACACGCTTTTGGAAATGCTTCTTAGTGCTGGGGCAAATGTTCACCGCAAGCCTCCAGAACTTGTTGCCCAGTCAAACTTTGGCATGTTCATCATGGCATTGCAGAATCGCCCTTATTGGGCTGCCGAGCTTTCTTCAGACGAGCTTGAATGTCTCCGGCTGTTTGTTTGCAAGGGTGCTAGCTTCCCTCCGTTTTTGGGAGGTTATCCTTGCAAGTCTCTGTGTCGGGACAAGTTTGAGCATCAAGCGCTGTGGCATTCGACTCCAACTTTTGCGCGGTGGCTCATTGACACCTTTGTACCTACGCCTACTAACGATGGTACCTCGCTCCTATCCGAAGTTCTCGGCTACTGTCCGGACGCAAAACGACATCCCACCGATACGCTACGCGATATTGAAGTGCTTCTCAGGAAGGGTGTCGATCCGAACAGCGCAGCTCATGACGCCCTCAGTCCTTTACGGAAGTGCATTGCGGATTGCCCAGCTGTTGATATCGTCCCGCGTCTCCGAATGCTTGTCAATGGCGGCGCCGACCCAGAATGCGAAGATGCGGACGGTGTTCAGCCATACGTCCGAGCGGCGGAATCTTTCGAAGAGCCGCTTCGTACCGAGGTCATGTCAGTGTTGATCGCTAAGATCTCAGGTAGACATGTAAGGCGCGTCAACGATGCCTCCCACACATGGGCTGCAGGCCTTTTCCCCATCTCAGAGACGCAGACTTATGATCAAGTCATGGCGTGCACGCGTCAAACGGGCGAGTTCATGCTCAACATGCGTAACATGGTACCAGAACATGTTCAGAGCATCTTTCAGAGAGCCTATTTCACCGTCATCAGCGAGTACTTCTTGGATACGATGACCAGAGTCGCAAAGACGAAGTTGCTAAGCTCGAAGGAGAAAGATGAAATCGTCTGGATTGTTTCTATGCGAGATGGCGTCGATCTACCCAAGTACAGCTTCGACCAGAAACTCGTCATTGCGCTGTTGGACCCACAACCACTACCAAGTATGATACTTGTACGAGATGATGATTTTCCTCCAGAGGACCCCATGCAATGCGACACGGTCGATGTTGCTGCGGCTTCTCCAGCGTCTAGTACCACAATCACGGGGACTGCGACCGCGACTGCGACCGCGGCAACGGACCTTCAGCCCCATGCTCCATTCCAATTCAACTCCAACCGCGGGGCAACTTCGAATCATACACCGTCACCACCCAGGTCTCCGCAATGGCTCGATGACTTCTTCGTAGCCTCTACAACCCAGATTCGATGGCGCGATCCCTGCGCACCACCCAAGCCAGGCGACGCCCAGAAAGCTGTGGCAGCAGTGCTGATACACAAATGCGCGACTTGCAACGACGACAGGCTGCTCACGAAAAGGGAACTGGAAAGACACGATGCTGAACATGTGCACACTGGAGATTGTGATATCATCGGCTGTAAGAGGCGCTTCTGTGCTGAGAAACGAACTAAGGAACATTTTGGAGGATGTCAAGATCATCTATTCAGTCATTGAGGGCCAGGTTTGCGAGTTCATCCCATTCGGCCTCACTATGTTCGCCAACATCGGTACAACAAGATCCACTCCCGTCTGCACTGGGCTCATATGCCTCTGGCTGCTCCTCTTGCTCCAGCATACGTTCATGCGCTAGTCGTCTTACCTCCATATCAGTCGCTCGATGCCCCCAATGCTCGAAGTATCCTCGCATCTCTAGAGGTTCTAGCTGCCCGAGCACATGACGGGACCGATAACCGGTGTCCATCATGTTCAGCCGATAGAAGTAACGCATATGATTTGGACCGGTGTGTCTTAGTGTTGCTGTTATTCCGACATCTTGGAGTGCCTGGACATGTGCAGCGGCATGATCCAATCGCGCACGGTTGGGTAACTTTGCGCGGTCATCTCCCATGCCCTCTTGCCCCATTTGATGATGGGTGTAGATGGTGAAGCTGCGCAATCTCGGCAATATTCCAGTGGCTTTCTGTTCGACGAGATGAGTCAAGAGACGGTCAAAGTCCCAGCATGTGCCTCCGAGCGTAAGATGGGTTAACGTCTTCGGCAATACGCCAAGTGCGTAGTCAGGCTCGGATCCCCATGCTTTCCATTTAGGCGTCATCAATCCATCGGCGCATGTGGTCACGTGTGTGAGGTGAGCGTACTCGCTCAAATCGAAAGTCCGATGCCCGTTGTCAGAGTCCCATAGCCCACCGAAAGGGATCTCTAGCTTGTTCAACCGCGCTTTGAGTCGCTTTCTGATAACCTCTTTTAGATAGGGCCGACAGCGGTGGGCGTCTGAAGAAGCTAGATCCGCGGTGGAAGACGAGGTGTTGAAGAACACTGGATCGAGGAAGCGAATATCACCATGCGATAACCCTCCTAGCAATAAGCACTGTATGTTGGAGATCTGTAGCAAGAGAAGAGCCATGTCTGCCTGGACGTTCTTTCGACGAAGGTCATACTTTAGCATCAGCTGGAGGCGCCTTGTAATGCCGGACGACCTCATGATAGGCTTATAAATACCCCATTCCTTCCCTCGAGATTTACGCCCGGAAGTGCGCTCATCATCGGTGTCGGCGTCCCGGAAAAGGTCAATGCTCCTGACTAGTTGCGCGAGCTTGGGTTGGGCGGCATACAAAGAGACGAGTTTGTGTACTTTCGCTATGTCGATGCAGACATTTCTATGGAGAACGTCTACTACGATATCATCTATAAGGTGTCAGTGAGACGGCAAGCTGGATGTCATTCTAGCATCCACTTACAAAAGCGCTTGCACACCATTGCCAGCGAGACGAGTTCCGCGCGTCGGTCCCGAGGTAGACGAGGCAGATGGTCCGTGATATCGAGCAACAACTCGTTAGGTAGTGCAAGGAGATACGCCGACATTGCGAAGTAAGAGGTGCACTATCGCGCGAGGTTCGTTACCTGTATAGCGAGGAAAGGGTTGCTGGAAGGGTTGCTCCAGCGGTGCATGATGTGAGTCATGTGGTGTGACTGTACGGTCGTTTAAGAATGAAGAAACGACGCTTGCCGCTCATATAAGTCGTTGTGAGCGGTGAGGAGCTGACGTGACTGTGACTTCCTGAACTGTGAATGGGAAGGCTTGGCTCGCTTGAGTCAACCACGACTGCCACACAATGATCATTCATCAACAAAGGAGCAATCAACAAAGGAGCAATCAACAAGGGAGCACAAACGGTATGTAAGACGTCTACCAGTATCTTTTCATGCATCTAGAATAAACGGAGACAAGTCATGTACATCTCAACAGCTTGCGTGCTGCCAACTACGCTTCGTCAAAACGTCTACGCACCCGGACCATGACACTAAACGTCAAACGATAGCGATACTTGCATGATGAGACTCTTCTTAATACCATCACTGTCAATTGACGATCTCTGTGCAATCGTCACAGCAAGCTTATCGCGCTCAAGTACGTCGAACAAGCGGATCGACGCGATGTCGATCAGTCAACCACACTCCATAGTCATACTTCACTTGAAGACGAGGGAACATCACTGGGCTGACACCAAGGTAGACAGGAATGACAATGTCATAACAAATCCAATTATATCTCTAAAAATACACCGCCGACCGCTACAACCAAACTGATCCCTTACAACCCACTAAGCCCAAGCGCCAACGCACCAAGCACACTGTTCAGCAACGCAATAACACCCACAAGCACAACATTAAGCACCAACTGAACCGCTAGAATCAAAAGACTTAACGCGCTCGTCAACGGGTTGATAAACACCAAAAGCCCAGCTAGACCCAAAATCGCCACCGCGGCGGTAATCGTAGCAAAGATCTCAACAATGATGAGCGCAAGAAGGGCACCAGCGGCGATCAACTGACGCTTCTCCTTGGGCTGGGAGACGTCGACGAGATCGGTAGAGGCAGACCGCTTCTGGTTGTCTTCGGCTGGCACCATGGGTTGCGTAGCGTTTGCAGGAGCGAGATCGCGGATTTGCGTTGTCGAAGCCGTGATGGCGGCGGTGATCTTGTTGAGTTGCTCGCCTACTTTGGGGATTGCGGCTGTCTTCTCGAGGAGGGATGAGGATGCTGAGAGGGGCGCGAGGGTAGCATCTGGGACACATCTGTTAGTATAATGCAGGTGATGGGTGGTTTATCTTGGCTGGCGGGTCAAAAGGGGAGGTGGCGTACTGATGGCTCCGGTGTAGACTTGCACCGTGGCAAAGAGATCGGTGAGGAGGGATTCTACGCTGCTTGTTTCCTGGCGCTTTTGCTGGACGACGGGGCTCGCGAGCGATAGGCCGCTTAGGGCGAAGACGGCGAGGTGGGAGAAACGCATTTTGGGGTTGGTCGTGATGAAAACTATGAAGATAGTCAGAGAGGTAAAGTATACACAGGAACGAAACTGAGCGAGTGAATCGTAGTAGAGACTGGTCAATTTCAACGAGAACACGATACCTCTTATACGCCTTGTGGCATTACCTGTAGTACCCTCCCCGAGTACAAACTGGTTTACAGCATGACAAGAAATCTCAACGCCTAGTTTCGCATGAGGAAATGCTCGTCATCGTCATTTCCTACATTGGTACAGGTTCCGGGTATGCGGTTCGGAGTGTTGTCTCGATGCGGCCAGGAGTGATCGTCATAGGCGGACCTGGATCTATTGATAATATACATCCTTGCTGTATATCGCTTCTACCCGCTTTTGTTCCTGCACCACAGAACCTCGATCTTTTCAGGAACGCCATGGGCTTTCTGTGTTGGTAAGTATGCGATGATACTGGTGTTGTGACTGGATATTGGGCTTCTGGAGGATGTGACGCGATTGCCTTTCGTACTGCGCGTGATAAACTGCTGTGGGGGCAGGTACGTGCCTCCGATTCTGCGTTTCACATCGTTTATCAACCGCCCCATTCAAGAAGAAAACCGTTGCGTACCATCACGCTTGTAGCCGGTATGCCGCACGCCATGATGTGCTATAGCGCTGTGTACACCGTTTGTACCTACTCCGCGGACCTTGTACCATGCCCGCCACGTTCGCTAGGCCGTGAAGAAAAAGGAGAAACAGCGTCATGGCAGAAACAGAACGTCAATGTCAAGGCTGGCAAACCTACAAGCCTCAAACACCGGTGGTAGAAACCCCTGGAGTCAATTGCTCATTGGCTGCGCGCAACTCCATTAGTGCTTCCTGATATCCGGCATCCCTGTCTCCGCTCTTGGTCTACGCGAGGTGATGGATGGGTCTGTGCGGTTCATGCGATGATGGCGTGGCTGGTGTTGTTCTGATTGAGTTCTTGTTTGCGCGCTCGTCTCGTGATGATCCGATTGCAATAACTTTGGAAGGTACATTGGGTGGTTGGGTATGTGATGACTGTGATTTGCCGACGACTGAGTCTGAGCTGGTACGTCTCCATGTACATCCACGGTACGGCGATGAGTCTTCGAAATGACTCGTTCTGATTGAGTAGTGCGCGGCGTGAGAGACTCAATCTCAAGATACTGTATAGTATGGTGAACGATGCAAGGTCTTCATTGATACGCCTACGGATGCGCCTACGAATGCTATGTTTGCAAAACGCCCTGAGGATAATGACCCTCACCCACCTTTGATACCCCGTCCCGTTCGTCATGTACAACCCTTCCATGCTATCCTCCTTTTGTTCATCAGTCATATCCATCTAATCTAACGAGAGCCTTTTCGTCTCCCAAGCCCACGATCGCGACCTATACACTCAAACGAAAGATGCAATGGTTTGCCATTCAGGGGAACACGAATCCTCCTGCGTATTGTAGGATTTTCGTCTGCTCAGTCTTCGCCGACGAGCCTGATCTCGGCAACTTCATCATCCTGCTGTGCGACGGGTGTGCCGACACCACCCCAGCCATTCTTGACACCGTCATCGTCATCAAAGTCTTGCATCCTTTCGCTCATCTCTCCATCACCTACGGAACCCATCGCTCCGGTATCAGACGCGGCACCGTCATCATCCGAGTCGTTACGGCGATCCATGTTCGCACTGCCAAGGCCGCTGAAGCTCCAAGCTGGTTGATCAGCGTCCATTTCCCAAGGAGTGGACGTGTAAGCACCGTCATCAGCGTAGCCCTCATCGTCGCCATAGGATGGTAGCTCATCATCATCGTCACTCTGGCTCCCGGCTGCGACTCCGTTCTTTGGACGGTTCGCGGCTGCTGAGTGCTGATAACCACCCCCGCGCAGGGCTACGGCTCCCGCTGCGACTGCGCCAGCGCTCGACGACCCATTGCGGGACGAATCGTCGAGGCGCAAGCCGTTTCCCGCCGGTGACCGAGAGCGAAGTTGTTGGTCGTCTGCATCTTCATCAGAGTCGGGATTGCTGTTGTCGCCGGTTACAATTTGCTGAAGAGAGGGAGGGCCTAAAGGGACGGGGGAACGCCGGCGGTAGAACAAAAGGTAGGCGTTTCTCGATACGGCCTTGCGGCCGGATTCACACCGAGACACTATGGAGTCTAGTGAAGTTAGCATCAATGTGACTGTGTGTAAAGGATATGCGGTCGGTAAAGCTTACCATTGTAGTCGTACCACTGCTTGTCGAAGAAGTTTTGAGCAGTGGCCGTGTAATGACCGCCTCCAAGCCCACCGTAGTGATTGTCGACTGCGAAGAGATCATAGGTGAGATCCTTGCCTTCAGGGAAACCGACTTTGCCGGACAGATCTAGTCCCTCTACAGGGAAGTCAACCAGATCTTCGATCTTGTCTCTCAGGTTTCTCGCCCCGCTAAAGCGCTTCAGATGGATAATCAAGATGTCAGGAACTGTCCAGATTTCGAGTGTCTTTGTCGCCCTGCGCCTCTCCTTGCAACGGCTGCAATACCATGCGTTATCTTCGGAAAGAATCTCGCTCTTAGAAGATTCGACAAAACATTCATCAAGGTTGATGCCGTTTTTGCGACGAGCTGCGCGCCTCTCTTTCTTTTCGCGAAGCTCTGTGTCATCAAGAACCTCTATGTTCTTCATGACGTCCGCGCCTCTGTCATCGTCCGCCGTAGAGGCGCCAAATAGAGCATCATAGGCCTCGGCATTCCAATCAAGGACAAGGGCCTCGCCCATTCGGAGCAATCTCTCATCCGACTCGTCGTCAGGTCCGTCAGGGTAGTTCGGCTGGTCTGGTACTTTGCCTGCTTTCTTACTTTTGAAATTCTTGTTGTTTTTGTGCTTTCGCTCCATTTTGCGCTCATGCTTCCGCGCTTTCTTGCTCTTCTTCTTGTTCTGACGGCCCGAACGGGCAAACTCTTGTGCTGCCGGCTCGACTGATTGCATTTCCTCGTCGCTGCTGACGTTGGCGGCATCAATCGCTGCGTCGGCGTCGACAATCGTGGACTGTGACACGTCCTCGTCTTCGTCGCTAGACGTAGTTTCGCTTCCAGCAGCGGACGATTGTACAGACTCTTCTCGAGCTGGTGGTATCCTGACTCGTTTGGTGATAGGCTCAAGTGGCTTCGAATAATCGACGGTACTCCAACCTGTAGTAACAATCTCTGAGCTCTTTCGTGTGTGCTTCATCTCGAAAAGTGCCCTGTTCTAAGTCAGTATTTTGCTGCGCGAATCCAAGGTCGGTCCCGGAGCTGCGACCTTGCGTCACAAGCTTGGCCTGGAACTAGGTTGTACGTACCTGAACTCCGGATGAATGTAGCTACCTGGCCGAAGGACTTCCGGAACCTGGTTAGCCTCATCGACTTGAGCGAAACGCGTATCCTTTGCATCCGTCATCGTCACCTCCACAATGTCCTCGCCCTCAACAGAACCGTCATTGACTTGTGGATCGTTTGGCGACGCATCTTCTTCTGTTGTCAGTACAACATCAGACCCAGGGCGGGATTGTTCTGGTCCGCTGAGCTCACTAAGAATCTTGCGACTAGTCATCCCAGCGACTCTAGACAGAACCTTCCTCAGGATTGTGTCGTAATCCTTGGCTTCCTCCCGAGTGAGAACAATGAAGCTTGGCCATAGCGCCATAGACTGCCCCGTGGCTCTATACGAGGATGTGCTTGGGATGCGGTGGAACAATGGAAAGATGACGCGATCGTGGAGTGGTGAAACGGTCTCCGGAATCTCCTCGTCGGAAGATTGCGAAAGCGTCATCCGGTACTTGGCGCCCTTCTTCTTAGGTGCAGGCCAATTACTTGGAGCCATTTCTAACTCATAGAAATATATTTCGTCCCGTGCTCCTATATTCGACTCCGCTATCGACGATGCATCGTCCAAGTGTCGATAGTATTTGTGACTATACACCTCGGACGCCATGATACGGTTGGCTGGAACGCCGCCGCAGCGCTTGCCGACGAACTCCTTCAAGGCTTTGATAGTGGCATTTTTGTCAAAGTCAAGCTCGATTCGACAAGGCTTCCCGTACAATGGCACGTATGTGACGGTATGGGACCAAGACTGCTCTACCGGCAGCTGCAGTGTAAGCTGGCTGTATGGGTCGAACGTGATGCTGACCTTCTCGCAATCCGGACAAACCATGGTGTTCTTGTAAAAACCACTAAACAAGTCCATGGCTACAGAATCGTTCCGAGCTCGGTGGTTCTCCCGATAGACCTCGCCGAGTTGCTTGACTGCCTCAGGGTCCCGGAAGGTATTGTCATCGGAATCAGGGTTCTCTCGGTACGGCTTTTTGTGTATACGGTTCAGATCTTCGTGGAGCGCATCGACTAGCCAGCTGACGAATTCTTGAGAGTCCTGTTGGCCATAACCAGAAAACATGGGATTCGCCCTACCAAGCTTGAGTTTGAAGTCTTTGGGCGAGACAGATGAGCTGTTGTCGAAGCCATAGATGGAGCTCAAAAGACCAGCGTACGACTTGGCAATTACACCTTTGAAGCCTATGGGGTTGTCGATGTTGACCTCGTCTTTCCATTTGTTATTCAGAAAGTACATGCTCAACTCTTCGACACTCCGTAGACATTGGAGAGCGGAATTCATGTAACAGGTGTTGCCAAGGTTCGTAAGTCCCACGTGGCCACGAACTTTGCCATTCTGCTTTCTTCCGCGCGTCATGGGGCCTCCCGTTGGAGTGCTCCTACCACTGTTGGGGTTGCTCTGCAGGCCCTTGCCAGCGAGGGCACCAGCCTTGTTCTTGGAAGCTGTTTTGGTGGTATCGGCAATGTATTCACCCTTGTCGTCGTGCTCCTCAAGTACAATGATCTGATCCTGGGTCAGACCAGCGTCAGCCAGCGTCAGAGTCGCGTTGAACGTCTCATTGGCCGTCTCGTCTTTGCCTGTGACCAGCTCACGCTCTGATCCAAAGGCAAGAGCACTGAAACTGTCGGCCGCCATAACGAGTGTAGGCCGTTGCGTGGGTGCGGGTGTAATAGGAGATCCGTTCTGGGGAGACGCGTCGGGTGTTAATATGCCAGATGGCTGTGTTGCCTGTGGCTGGTCTGTAGGAGCGGGCGTGAGAATGCGCCAAATGCGAACTTTGTTGTTGGGGTCAACGCCTGCGGCTTTCTTGGCAGCGTCGACAAAGGCTACAAAGCTCTCATAGCGGCTCGCGACGAACCTTGCGGCTGGTTTCGTGCTGTCAGCGGCGTTGGGAGTTTTTCGCACTTTCTGGATGGTAAAGATGGGAGGGTGCAGCTCGTAAGAAATATCCTCGCTGACTTGGCCCGGTACCGTGTTGTGGGCGTAGCGGCGTATGACGGGACTCGACTTCTCAAGCCCGTACCAGCTAAGGACCAGATCCCACGCTTTGCGGGGCACAATCTCGAAGTCTTGGCCCATGGTTGTCTCTTTGCTGAGCGCGACGAAGTCATCGCCATGCTGGTCGACCAAGTTCTCGTGCGCTAGTTCTGGGTCGACGAGGTGCGAGTTGTCGACAGGGCCCACGGGACCCAAGGTCGCGTTCCTGCTGAAGTCGTTGGGCCTGCCTCTGTTCTCCGACGTCCTTGCCCACACGCGCTCTAGCCACTGTTCGGAAATAATGTAGCCCTCCTGCCCTTCTACAAGGGCCTCGCTCGACATCATGCCCATGACGCGAGTCACCTGCACGTCGATGTCGGGGAGCCCCTGCTGCTCAGT
Source organism: Alternaria triticimaculans (assembly GCF_023758025.1). Taxonomy (NCBI): domain Eukaryota; kingdom Fungi; phylum Ascomycota; class Dothideomycetes; order Pleosporales; family Pleosporaceae; genus Alternaria; species Alternaria triticimaculans. The sequence continues at coordinate 576,689 of NW_026055969.1, forward strand.
GGCGTCATCGTCGCCGTCGCCGTCGGGGCTGCTGCCGGCGGGCGCGTCAGCCATCTCTACGGAAGTTGCGCGTGCACTGCGCTGTGGTGTGCTGGTAGGCAGGGGCTTGCTGGCGCGGGCGGCCGAGGGCGCGTCGCTGGTGCGCGTGCCGTGTGCGTCGGGCTTGTCGTCCATGTCGGAGTGGAGGCGCTTAGCGGGTGAGGATGCGCGTGGAGGGGGCCGTTGAGGATGTGCTTCGGTGGTGCGTGTGCGGTCCAGGTCGGTGACGGAGCCCTCGCGGCTGTCGAGGGTCAGGTTGGCGTAGGCTTCGCTGGGGGAGCTGGCCCCGGTGTAGCTGTCTCGCGCCGAGAGCGTGCCTGGTTCGGGCGTGTCGACCAGGACTTCGTCGTGCAGGTGCGGTGGCAGATAGCGTGGCGGCGATGCTGAGGGTTGCGGGGAGGAGCGAGGGGACCCTACACCGACGCTGCCCACATTCGGTGAATGCGTGCCGTCGCCGTTGGACGAGTCTCGTGCGGGGACCACGATCTTCCGCTTCTTGTTATTAGTGGAGGCCGTTTTGAAGCTGATTGCCTACCGTGAAGCCCGCGAAGAGCTTCAGGGCAGACGGTAGAGGGCGGACGAGCGAGGGTGAAAGGGCAAGCAAAAGGCGGACAAGGACTATGCAGCGGGCCGCAGTACCTGGGCAATGGCGCCTCTTCTTCACAAACACAGTAGCACGGCGGTGAACAAACGAGGGGTAACAGCGCAATGTCCGCAAAAATCAGAGCAGCGCCGTGACATGGGCCGTCGTCACTATCGCTGTCCGACCGCTCAGCCTTGCGGACACTACCTTGGTAAGCGAGCTTGGCGACGCGGTGAATGCTCCCCCCTGTCGCGTGTCCGAAGCTGCCAGAACACCATCTGTTTGTGTTTGGTGCATGTCACAATCGCCTAGACAACACCATGGGAAACCACAGCACATGCATGTGTAGAATTCATGACGCCATGTCAACAGTCTGTATTCTGTCCGGCGTTTGGTGTTACGTATGATACAAGCGCAGCATCGCGTTTCATTTTGACCCGCCACTGTTCAGCCATGCGAAAGCAGAGGCACCGCCTACTGGATTCGCAGATCGAGGCTTCGACAGGCCAGGCATATTTTCCCTTGCTTTGTCCCCAGACACACTCCTCTTCACCGGAGGAGCCGCCGCAGGGTTGCTTGCTTCGCTCTCGCCTCTGCGCTTTCCATCATCAAAGAAGCGTGACTGCCCGGTCACAGGCGATGAGTTTGACGTCGACAGAGTACGCGTGGATTTAGAAGGTTTCAATACTTTGATGCCTGTATCACGTCGCTGGTAGCTGGGATCTGAGCTGGCGGTTTTACCCACGTTGGCCCAATCCAGAGAGCCCGTGTTTGTCTTCTCCACTTGGTCACGGCGCCAGTTGCTCCAGATGGCTTGCGGTGCTCCTGATTGTGGAGTTCCGCTTACAGAGCCCGGCTCCTGAGCGTCCTTATCAGAGCGACTTGACGCTGAGAGGCCTGGTTGTGGACGCTGTTCGAGACTCCTCCGGCCACTTGACCCGCCATCCTCAGAGTTGGTCACTGGGCCTGTGCCATTCGATTTCCCCATGGGCGAATACGTCTCACGGGTCGGTGAAGTGCTAGACATCTGAGTTGTGTGATGCGCATGCGCTGAAGCCACAGTCGAAGTAGCGCGGTTCGGATCCGTCGTAGAGGCACCGCTAGCGTGCAAGCACTTGAACGCGCGATCATCTTCAGGACGGACGAGTGGTACCTGAAGCTTGTTACGGTCATCATCATACAGAGTCAGTTGGTTGCATGAAAGAAGGAGGTCGGCATTATGTGCTCGAAGCATGTCGCTACCAAGGAAAATCTGAATGGCTTTTGGATTCACCTCAGCGTCGTGCTCCTCGATGACGGTGAAATCTACGCCTATCGAAGGGAGCTGCGGCGCCGGGCTGTCGGATCGTGAAGATGCTGAAACAGGCACAGCCTCTGGAAGGTAGACAGACAGCTTGATCTTGCGAACCCGGTCCTCGTCCAGAATGACCCGATCCTGAAAGCCCAGGTGTTCAATTGTGTACCAGTCCAGATAGGATGTGTATGAACCTGAGCAGACTGCTGCATACAGCAAGGTGTCGTGTTTGAAGTTGGTGTTGAGCCAGCAACGTATTATGGCAGGAACGGAGCCGAGAATGAACAAGCCAGGAGCCAGCCCTGGGACGTCTTGAGGCGTTGTCGGACCAAAGCTAGTGAGGCTGTTGGCGCGACCCGAAGCCATAGAATGCACCGACTGGCCGGCAGAACTTTGCCTTCCGTCTGACTTGTGGGAGTAGCTGCGCTCGCTCATGACATGCCCGCCCATGCTGCTACCAGTGCGGGGTATCAAATCCAGCGACGATCTCGATGCATGCGCCCAGTGACCGTGATTGGCGGTCTCATCGAAGCGGACGCTGTTCGCGCGAGATGTGGCCCCTACACGGCGGGGTTCCTCGTCGGCGTCAAGTTGGAGATTGCCGATGAGATTGCTGGACTGGTCGTCGAAGTTCGTGAAGTGTTCGGCGGTTGGCTGCTGCAGGGGAACTAACAGTTTTCAGCTAAAGATGCACAATTTCAGGTGAAGCGTCTTACCCTGTTGGGGTGTTCCCCCCAGCACCGAAGGAAAGGGCGATGAAGTCCCCCAGACGTTCTTCAGACGCGAGTCGTCTTCCTGCTTGCGCTCCAGGCGGGCGACGCGATCGGCGAGTTCGGCTTGGTGCTCCTGCACACGTAGCATTTCGCTTTGAAAACGCCAGAAATCGTCGCGCGGCTGGAAGGCTACGCTCTGAGGATCCATGCCCGTGACTCTCTCATCCCTTGGTGACGTGCTCAACAAAGAGACACCAGCCTTCCCGTGGGGACGCCCCTACCTTCACCACCGAGCGACCGCTGCCCAGTAGCCCAGTTCTTTTGTGGCAGTCTCTCTTGTTTAGTAGAGTAGGCGTTTGCGGTGTGCGCGGGTCTGGGTCGTCGGTTGTGAGGAATGCGTTTGAAGCCGACTATCGAGGTGTTCGGTTGGCAATTTGGACGTAAAGGCAAGACCTGTGAAGAGATATCGGCCGTGCTACTATCTCAGATAGCAGGCGTTGGGTGTTGGGCGGTGTGATTAGTTGGACTACTGGAGCAGAAGGTACGATGGTCGCAACAGCGGTCTTTGCCGAAGATCAGGCGGTTCCCGAGACGGCGCTAGAGGGAGCGAGATAATGTACAGTGTCCCAGAAAAGTTTGAACAGGAAAGGAAATAGGAACAGGAAAATCTGACTGCTGGTGTATTCTTGCGTCCTGTTGACGCGATGCTGAGCTGAGGTTCGTCGAGTGACGCTGCTAACCACAAGCTGCCGGAGTTATGCACCCTCGCCCGATTGGACACGACTTCCCCAGAGCCCCGCTTGATCGCGCAGCTGAAATCAAGCTTGCCCACATCCACCATGTCTACCACTTTTGCGCTAGATCGAAGAAGACTGAGCACTCTCCCACTGTTTCCACGCTTCCTGATCGTTCCACGGCGGCAGTACCATGGGCAGCTTCTCAGGCGACTGCAAAGGTGGAGGCACGAAGTCAGTATCTACCTCATGCATTTCATACAGTCAGAACTTACTTGATCCGGCCACTGCTCTGCGATGACCTTGATCAACTCCTGGTAGAAGATCTCGTATCCTGCTGGGTTCAAGTGAAGCCCTGAAACGTGCAGTTAGCATGGCGAGGAAACAGGAAGGTTTTGCGAAACCCTTACCATCGTACATAAGCTCCACGAGGGCGTCATTCTGCGAGACGTCTAAAGAGCCCGGGAGATCATCGCCCAGCTTCCAAATATCTGCTTCGAAGTCCGTCCTCGCCATGAAGGCTTTCCAGAGATGTACGACAGGCAGGCCAAGCTCGGCGCCAAGTTGAACGACTGCATCGGCATATGTTTTGGTCGCACCCGCCAGTCGCGTCACGCTAGCATATCCGTTCGACTGGTCTCTTGGCCACCACAGATGCTCGTTGATTGGGGGAGGAGCCACCAGGATGATACGAGGGTCGTGAGCTTTGATCTGCGGATGAGACATGATGTCCTTTAGGTTCTTGATGAACTCATCAAGAGGAATATGTTGCTTGTTTGGCGCATCTGGTAACGATGAGTCGTTGGCGCCGAAGAAGATGGTCTGTATGGTCAGTCAGGGCTGCATCTAGCATGGACAAGTCTTACCATGAACCGAATCTTAGCCTGATCCGGCGGGGGCACGATGGCGGGCAGTATCTGGAGAGCTTGGCGGGTGTTGTACCCACTGTCATGGTGTTAGTTGTCGGTGCGATCGTAAGGGTAGGACGTCATAACCTGAAGCCGCGGTTGACTACATCCAGTCGCCTGATGTATGCTGTTGGAATCATTAGTGCCTTTTACAGTGGTCCGAGCCAATGACCGCCATGGAAGCTTCACGAAGAGATGTTTTGCATGGGGTAGTAATCGGGAGACATGATGATATTTGGACTGACCAGCTTGAAGGGCTGCAGAGAAGGCAAAGCCTCGCTCCTGGGAGAAGGAGTCCTGGGTTATGCTGTCTCCGAAGAGGAAGAACTGTTCATAGAGAGCAGGCTACAGTCATCAGCACGCAGTCCCAATGGCACTCAATGTCCAGCAGGACTCACCATCTTGAATGCTTTTAGAGAGATGTAGGCACGATCGTCGTCAGACCTTCCGGAATGTCTGCTAGTACCTTGGATATCTCGCTCGGCGAAATCCCGGTGTTCCGAAACCGGCTTTCCCGAGTTGCGTCGTCTGTATCTTCAGATCAGCGGCTCAGCAGCAGATGGATGCACGAGCGGATAAGAAACGACAGATTGGCAGCCTCTACCCCCCAATTCTCCCGACCGCGAGACGCACGTCAGTGTGTAGTGGTGGGGCTGGGGGCTGCGATTGGCGGCTACGGCATCGCGCCTTCTCCGTGTAGGGTTAGCACCTTCCGTTTGCCCTGCGTTCCGTCACCATCGCGTCCACGGGTGCACCCCAATAATCACATGGGACGCGCCTACCGCCCTTTGCGGTGGTGAGACACCTGAGGTCAGCCTCCGAGGGCTGCGCACCGCTGCCTGCTGGAGTTGCTCGAGCTGCTGCTTTTGCTGCTTTGTTCGCTGGCCGCCCTGCACACGCAAGCCGTTCTGAAACAGCTGGCGGACCCGCGGCGGAGCCTATCTCGCCCCGGACACAGGACAACAACGCATCCTGGAGGGATCCGCGGCATAGTGGGGAGCAGCCATGGTGCCCAGCCATAACATATCCATCGTGACACCGCCATCGTTTTCCGGATGACCATGATAGCGGCCTCTGCTCGGCGACATGTCTCTGGCTGCCCTCGACACTAATAGACCGCCCCTGCCCCGATTGTAGCTGCTGCCTCCCTACCCACCGCCCTCGCCATGCCCAAGTCGATGCAGTCGTACCACAGCGTCGACGACTACGACGCCGACGATGACTACGCCGCCGAACAGCGCGAGCGCGACGACACCTTCAGCAGCACCACGCCCACGTCGCCCACGCTCACCTTCAGCGCCCAGCGCCCGATGCGTGCCTCGGACACGGACCTCACGAGGTCGACGGGCAGCGTCAACGAGCGGACCGCCCTGCTAGGAGTGCCCCATCTGCGGGGTGCCAGGTCCTACAAGAGCCTGCCCGCCACCTCCCCGGGCACCCCTCGCCCGGGCATGACGCGCAACAACAGCCAGCTGCCCACCAGCTCGCGCATGCGGAGCCGCCGGGGCTCCCTCACCGGCGGCCACACCTTCAGCCAGCGCCTCGTCAATGCCCTGGGCGAGCGGGGGGCGGGCCTCGAGCAGAGCATGCACTCCGCAAAGGCCTCCTTCTTCCAGGACAACCGCGTGTGGTACGATCAGTTCACGTCGACCGACTGGGTCCACGACAACATCGCCGACGCCTACCGCGTCAAGGCCCTGCGGAGCCGGAAGGACATCAGGGGCCGCCTCGCCGCTTGGTTCGACGGTGCGCAGGGCTGGATTCTGGTAGCCCTAATCGGCGTGCTCACTGCCGTGTGCGCCTACTTCGTCAACACCACCGAGACCACGCTGTTCGATCTGAAGCAGGGCTATTGCACCACCGGCTGGAACAAGAGCCGCAAGGCGTGCTGCCAAGGTGCCTCGATATGCGACAACTGGCTCAAGTGGTCCGAGGCGGTCCGCAATGACAGGCTGGACGTCGTCCAGACCCAATATGGCTTTTTCGTCCTCTCCGTCATCTTGCTCTCCATGGCCTCGTGTCTGCTCACGCTCACCACAAAAACAGTTATCCCTTCAGCCATCTCACTGTCCACACTCGACGAAAACCTCGGCGCAGAAGTCCGGAGATACTCTGATCAGGCAGAGGAAGAAGACCGCAAGCGCAGCATCAGCCCAGAGTCAAGGTTCCAGGAAGTCCAGGCACGGCCACCCATGGTCTACTACTCCGCTGCTGGCAGTGGTGTAGCCGAAGTCAAGGTCATCCTCAGTGGTTTCGTTCTCCACGGTTACCTGGGTGTACGCACACTGCTCGTCAAGACGCTAGCTCTGATCCTCAGTGTTGCATCGGGCCTCAGTCTCGGTAAGGAGGGCCCATACGTGCACATTGCGACTTGCATAGGAAACATTGCGTGTCGTATATTCTCAAAGTATAGCAACAACGACGGCAAACGCAGGGAGATTCTCAGCGCTAGTGCCGCTAGTGGTGTTGCCGTAGCTTTCGGCGCTCCGATTGGCGGAGTGCTCTTCAGTCTGGAGGAAGTGAGCTACTACTTTCCGTCCAAGACGCTCTTCAGAACCTTCTTTTGCTGCATCGTAAGTCACTAGTCTCTCCTCTCGACCTTGCTGATCGCTTGTAGGCGGCTGCATTATCTCTTAAATTCCTGGATCCATACGGCACCAAGAAGATCGTGCTTTTCGAGGTTCGTTATCATCTAGACTGGAAGTTTTTTGAACTTGCGACCTTTGTCTTCACCGGCGCTGTGGGCGGTGTTCTCGGCGCATTGTTCATCAAAGCATCTCGCATCTGGGCACGAACATTCCGTCGCATACCCGTTATCAAGAAGCATCCGCTCCTTGAGGTCTTCCTGGTTGCGCTTGTGACTGGTTTGATCAGTTTCTGGAACCGATACACCAAACTTCCCGTCACCGAACTCTTGTTCGAACTGGCAAGTCCGTGCGACACGTACACTGACACCGGCGACGGTCTCTGTCCGACTCTCGAGCATATTCCGAGCGTACTCAAAACCTTGTTCTTCGCATTTGTCATCAAAGCTCTTCTGACTGTCGTCACCTTTGGTATCAAGGTCCCAGCCGGTATCTATGTACCTTCCATGGTCGTAGGCGGTCTCGCTGGGCGCTTTATCGGCCACACTGTTCAACTTGCTGCTCTACGCTTCAACCATCTGGGCGTCTTCGGAGAGTGTTCGCCTGACGGTCCGCCAGGTTCATGCGTCGTTCCTGGAGTGTACGCGCTAGTGGCTGCTGGAGCAACAATGACCGGTGTCACTCGTCTTAGTATCACACTGGCAGTTATCTTATTCGAGCTCACGGGTAGTCTGGATCACGTACTCCCTTTCTCTCTCGGCATTCTGGTCGCCAAATGGGTGGCGGATGCCATTGAACCGCTCAGTATCTACGACCTGCTCACAGACATGAACTCGTACCCATTCCTCGATAACAAAGTTCGGCCCATCTTCACATCCGAGCTTGGCGACATCACTACTGGGAAGAGACAGGATCATATCATCGATATTTCAGAAGACGCGCTCATCCCTGCAGTCGAGCTGCGTGCAAAGCAACGTGGACTGCAAATGATAGGTGAACTGGACGGCGGCCTATCCATCATCAAGAACGGCGTTCTTGTTGGCCTCATTCCCGCACCAGATCTAGAGTTTGCGCTCGATAAGCTGGAGAACGAAGAGAACACGCTTTGCCTCATGTCACCACGAGTCGATTGGGCTGCAGGGCGTGAGCCCCAAGACGAAGAAGAGCAAGAAGCTTACGATCCAAGTGATTTCACTCCATATATTGACCCAGCACCTGTTGCATTGGATGTTCACTCACCGATGGACTTGGTATACGAATGCTTTGTAAAGCTCGGACTACGATATATATGCGTGCTCAGGGATGGCAAGTACGCTGGTCTGGTACGTATCACGTTAGCAGTTGAGACTGAGCAATACTAACTGCAAGTAGGTTCATAAGAAGACTTTTGTCAAGTACGTCAAAGAATTGGAGCATCAGGAAAAGAAAGGACGTGAGATCTAAGTCCTAGCGGCATTACATTTCCCTTCTTTGTTTCTTGCATAGCGTCATACCCTCATTATCATTCAGCGATCTTTCTCTTCACTTTCAGTTCATTTTCACAAGCATATACTGCATTTAGACTGGCGTTGTATGGCATGTCTTCGTAGATGACGCGGTATCACATGGCAAGCGTAGAGCATACATGGAATCATTCATTCAAAATGTTCACAGGATTGGTTTACACCCTCCATTATTGCATCCGGTGTTTCCGTATCAACACAGCTATAAGATGGCCGACTACTTACTCTTGAACATTTCACGCACTCTACCATTTGAGGTCTTACTCCCCGATCTTGCCATGCGATGTGGTAGTGCAGCCGTTCGCACGGTCCCTGATGTGTGCGCACGCGATCGCATCAACCTCCTATCTGACATCGTTGCCTGAAATAATTTTCTACGCAGCTGCACATTCACTTCTTGTGGAGTCGTGACCTAGCGTCTACGCTGAATCATATCCATAGTCGAGTGAAATGTACATAAGGATCAACCTGACAATTACGACCATTACCGCTACATATAGAACCGATCTCATCTGCCTGTCTACCAGGAATCGTTGCAATGCGTATGGCCTTGTTATTTCTCCTGTTCTTAGGGGTTCTTACATTAGTACTAGCCTCCACGAATCGGTACTGTCGCACCGGATCCGAAACTGACGCCCTCGATCTTGGCTCTATCGGCCCCCAGGAGGGTAACATGAATCACTTCAAATTTGGTATCGCGCAACCCTGGCCTCCCATCAGCATCCCTAAGAAGGGCCGGATTCGTCTCCTTCGATATTGCTTTGCGACCGCCAAGGCCAAAGCGGAACTTGGTTGTCCACTCCAGAAGGGGTTCAAGATATGGGCCGACGCCATCAAGACACCAGCCAGTGCTGCGAACGGCCATTGCCTCGGGTGGATGGAGATTCATGACGGCAACGAGGATAAAAATGAGAGAATGTATCCGACCTGCTACCTCGATGACTACAAGGACAAGAAAGAGCCTGGGACGTGGAACCCAAAAGTGAGCGCGGACGCTCTTGCAATACACCTTGGGGCAGAAGAAGAAGCGCCATACGCTAGCATTGGGTATGATCATCGCAAAACCACCGCTGGCCGTCATTACATGGTCATGGGCTCGAAAAGCACCGAGCCACATCGGGTAGCCCACGAAGTAAGTCTCTATGTTGCCAGTCGAGCACCCCTCGTCTCCAAGTCCGCTGACACAAGAGCTAGATCGGCCACGTCCTCGGCATGACTCACGAGCACTGCCGGTTTGACCGCGACGAAAACGTCCTTTTCCGCTGCGACAAACTAGTAGGCTACAAAGACGCCCTTATCGCCGCCAGCGTCGCCGGCCACCAAGACGCCGCAGAGCGCCTCTGCACCGAGCAAGGCTTTGCGAACGAATTCAACTTCGAAGCTGGTGCCCAGTACATCAAGAACGCTGCTTTCAACAGCATCTACGCTCCCATCATGGACGAAGGCCCCTTTGACCTCGGCTCCATCATGATTTATCCTTCGAATGCGTATGCCGCGGACTCGAATTGCTGGGAAAAGAACGATATCAGTGTTTGTCCGCCTGTTGCTGCGCGCTTTGGGTCCACGTGGGCAATTCAGGTTAATACGGCGCCGTCGGTGGGAGATGTTAATTTTGTCAGGGCGTGGTATCCGTGGCTTGAAGAGCAGAAGGAACCTGGTGCTGAGAAGCCGACGACGGGTTCTGGTACTGTTGTTGTTGGTAAGCGTAGGGGAGACGAAGCAGAGCGTGAGTTTGTTAGAGTTCACCGTCTTGGGGTTAGAGATGGGAATGTTTTGGTGTTTGCATCGTAGAGGGAATTAGAAACGTCCATGGTGGTGGAAAGGAGACAACGGGTCGTGCCATGACTGGACGTTGGGGACATTGTCGCATGCCTGCTGTGAGAGACGCCGTTGCAGCTAGGGGTCGGAGAAGACTGTTCCCGTCGTTTGTAATTGTTCAATATCCTGCTTTTGATGTTGTCGCATAAGCAATAGAAGGATGAAGAGGCATAAGCCCCACTTCGCCCCTCCACCACCACAATGCCGCAAAAAAGAACATTCTTCACAACAGAACCCCAGTACGACACCAGCAAAAAGGAATGGCGTCTGCCTGCTGCCGTCGTTGCCTTCCGCCAGAATTGAACCTTCACGGCACGTCAGCGTCGGTCGTCTCCTGTGTGCTTCGAATGGGGGTGCTACTCACTGACGACCTCGTCATTACTAGTGACGCGCTCTACCACTGAGCTAGGAAGGCTTGCTAGTTGGATGGCAAACGCTTCAAATAAACGTCTTATGATCTAAGTCGTGGATGGCATCTATAGCCTACATCTATACACCGGTCCTTGCATTCGCCGTGATCGGCCGCCAAAATGCGGTGTCGTGTCTAGCGGGGCAAAACCATCAGGGTCTAATCACGGAGCGGCACAAGCGGGTACATATGAAATATCCGCAGCTCAATTTGTGCTAGCTGCAATCAACGCTTATTTCCTCCCCCCAACACTACCCTTCCACCTCCCTCTCCCCAACTTGTCAGTTCCCGTCTTCTCCGCATCTGCGCCATTGAAGACAACACTTCTCTCATCGCCCCTCGGCAGGACAACCTCCAGGTCCTTCCAATGCGGGACGAAGCCATCTTGCAATTTCTCCTCATATCGCACCAGTACCTGCGTGGCCGTTGACTCGAAGGATACTGTAAAGACGGAGATCCTGGCTGGCGGCGGCGAAACACCGTCGTCTTCGTACCAAGTAGACGTGTAGACTTTACCGTTGGAAGAAGCCTTTGGAGGGAAGATCTCTACCCCCCGGTAGTCGTCCAGGGGCAGGTTTGCCGGGTTGTTTGTTTCGCCTACAGAGAGGACTTGTTCCGCCCGTCCAACAGGTATCGCGCTTCCGACTTTCGCCAAAACAGGAATGCTGTACTGCCAGTGCGATGCAACATCAACCCACTGTCCCGCGCTATAATACGTTTGTGGGTTGTTGTTCAGGTCCAGAAATGCGGCATCAGGGTCTGAAGCGTCCTTGGGAAGATACATGCTAGCAGTCTCGGCACCAGGAGTGAAGACACCACCGACCAGTAGTGCATCACCAAGCCAGTACTGTGTCTCGCCATCGGTAAGAACCTTGTTGGTCCAAATCTCTGGATCACTCTCATATCCCCATCCAGTCCAACGCTGCGGTGGCGTGGCGGTCATGTGAGAATGCAGCGCTAGCGAGTAGAGATAGGGGATGAGTTCGTAGCGGCGCTTGATCGTGTCGCGGATTATGCTAGTCACCTCGGGATACATCCAAGGCTCGATAACATCGCCGACGCGGTTGTCTTTGCCCGTTTTGAAGCAGTTGATGGCGAAGCGCGGACTGTAGATGCCTTGCTGGCACCAGCGGACGAGAAGCTCGGGACTGGGCTGTGGGCCTTCGAAACCGCCTATGTCGTGGCCGTAGCATTGCATTAGACATACGCCCGCGGTGAGGGACAGAGCGTTGGCGCCTTTCATGCCTGGCCAAGAGGTGACATTGTCTCCGCTCCAGGCACTTGCACAGTATCGAAGCGTTCCTGCTGTGGCGCTTCGGGTCAAGATGAAAGGGCGTTGCGCAGGTTCTATCTCCAAGGCCGCATCGTGCGAAGACTTTCCCATCAGTTCGGTGTTGAGTGCGCGACCCCAGAATCCGATGCTGTTGCCATATTCGTCGCTCTTGGGCTCTTGGGTAACTGCTGGCTCATCTAGCGCGCACTGCCAGCCGTCGTGTGGAACAGTGTATTCGTTGTTGTCGTTCCAAATGCAGTCAATACCGACACGCTTCAGCTCGCGGATGCCGTCGTACCACCACTGGTACCCGGCCTTGGAAGTGAAGTCGATATGGCCACCGACTCCACTCTCACCTCCACCCGCGCTCCACAGTCTCGCTTCAGCCGATGCGAGTGTCAAAGAGTCCGTAAAGAATGCGCCAGCGTCTTTGAGCTTTTGATACTCGGGATGACTGCCCAATACATACGGCTTCACGTTTGCAATGAGCCGAATGCCTTCCTTGTGATAAGCATCGATCCAGCCTTTCGGATCAGGAAACCGATGCTTATTCCACGTAAACACGTTGCGCGTCTTCGGTTCTGTCTCTGCGACCGTATAGCCAGATGACATTTGCATGCCGGAGCAGGGAATGTCGTGTTCTTTGAGCTTGGCAGCGAACTCCATCATGCTCTGACTAGCAGGTGGGTCGTCCGTCATGGAGTACTTCATACCACCAGCCAGGTAACCGAATGCCCACCGCGGCACCAGAAGTGGATAGCCAACGAGGTCAGCGTAGATGCGCACAATATCCGGTAGTGTCTTTCCCACCAAGAGATACTCCTCGAGACCCCCATAGTCTTGACGATATACTTTGAAGCGTCCCCACATCCCATCCATCTCAGAGCCGACCTGGTAAAAGAGGTCAGCATGCGTCTCAGATGCAGGTGTACAGCGGTATTTCTTACAGAGTAGAAGCCACGAGCATGCGACGTTGAGAAGACACCAACACAGCCATCTGGCGTGCAATTGATCAGGAGAGGAATGTGCTTATAGAGCGGGTCTGTGCGATAAACATCGTAGCCGAAAGAGTCGGTGGCGGAGAGAACGAAGTGACGATTTGATAAATCCATGGGTGCTGGCTTCTCGCCAAGTCCAAGGTGAAGAGTCCCATTATTGTAGCGTGTGTAGTGCGAAACCCCAGGCCCATCAGCAACATAGGAGCGATTGGGCAGATCGGTATGAATGGGTGTCTTTTGGCCAGGAAGCGTAAGTGATACTATGGGTACACCGCCTTCCCAATCCACATTGGCAGTGACTCCATCGACGGCGAATGCTTTTGAGGTGGTGCTAGATGATACCCGTGCCGCAGTCGTGTCGTCCAGGGTCTTGCTCGGTACTGGTGTGGCTCGGTGTGGCGGCAACAAGTGCTTGGGCGACGTGAAAGTCGTTCGGAAAAGTCCAGGTCGTAAAGCGTCAAACGTGAAAACAAAGCCCGAGTTTGATTGCAACTCAACGCTCGTATTAAACGATGCCGTTGCGGGAACAGCTTGGTAGCCGCTGGGGACGTGCTCAAGCATCGGCATGATGAATATAGAACGGGTTTAACAGTTAGCAATGCCTGTCTTCTTGCCAAGTATCATGGCCATCATGAATCATACTGTACTTATAGCAAGGCAGGCCATTGAACTTCGCCCGAAGGTACCATCGGAGAAAACCGAAGGAGCCTACCCTCGTCACGAGGCTAAAGGCATCCATCCTTGGCTGCCGGTTTCTTCGGCCGTAGCTACGAGACCTAGCCCGAAGAGAGACAAGATCAGCGTCTGGGGTCCCCGTGGGGATGCGTATAAGTGCAGTCGGGCCATATTGACCTACTACTGCAGCATTATCTCAGACTCTTCCTGGGTTGATTGTAGTCTTCTTGTTGAACATGTCGAAACCGGAGGTGACCGACGACGTCGCCGCCTCCAAGCCCAATGTCGAAACCACGGAGTCGCTTTACAAGCCAGCCAATGCGACGGACGGCAAAGGCAAAGACAAAGCCGCCGCACTTCTCGCCTCGAACGAACGCATCGTCGTAACATCCGCCGAGAACAAACGCGTCTTGAAGAAGATCGATCTTGTCATCCTGCCCATCCTACTCAGCGTCTACTTCCTCCAATCACTCGACAAGACCACGTTGTCCTACGCCTCCGTCTTTGGCCTCATCGAAGATGCAAACCTCGATCCCAACAGTCAACAATACTCATGGCTTGGGAGTATCGTGTATATTGCGCAGCTAGTGGCACAGCCGTTGGTGGCAGTGTTGCTGGTCAAGCTCAGGATGGGGAAGTTCATGGGTGTAATGGTGTTCACCTGGGGCTGCATATTATGCGGAATGGCGGGTGCCAGCAGCTTCGCCGGGCTGATGGCCACGCGATTCTTGTTGGGCGCTTTCGAAGCTGCCGTTGGCAAGCCAACTCTTCAAGCCATCTCGAAGACTATCGCTAACGCATCTAGCTCCTGCTTTCATCGCCGTTGTTCAAATGTGGTATAAGCGTGGCGAGCAAACGAACCGAAACGCAGCTTGGTACGCCATGCTGGGTATGGTCAACATCCTCGGCAGTCTGCTCTGCTACGGGTTGGGCCACATCCAGTCCAATCTTCTGTACTCATACCAGATCATCTTTCTCTTTTGTGGTCTCCTCACAGTCGTCGTTTCGGTCTTTGTATGGTTGTTCATGCCCGATTCACCCATGGAGGCAAGTGGTTTCCCTGTACTAGTTGATGTGAGAGATATACTGACTTCGTGCCCCAATCTTTAGGCCAAGTTCTTCAACGATCACGAAAAGCTCGTCGCTGTCGAACGTCTGCGTATGAACCAGATGGGCGTTGCATCTCGTGTCTGGAAGTGGGACCACGTACTGGAGGCATTCATGGATCCCAAGACATGGCTTTGGTTTTCCATGTTGACAGCGATCAGCATCCCGAGTGGTGGTATCAGTGCTTTCGGGCCTCTGATCATCCAGAGTAAGTCCAACGTTCCTGCAAGCTGCAAGTCTGAACTCCACTGATTGCTCGAATTTCAGGTTTTGGGTTTGGGCCCTTCGCTACGATCCTCTTCAACATGCCTTTCGGCGTCATCCAGATTATAGCTACCTGCGGTGGAGCTTGGCTAGCCACGTGGCTGAAACGGAAGTCGCCCGTGCTGATACTCTTATGTATACCACCGATCGCCGGCATCGTCATCCTCATGGTCGTTGGCCGCGGCGACTCGAATCGCGGTGTACTTCTTCTCGGATACTACGTAAGTAGTGGCAACGCAAAACATGTAACCTACTAACCCTGTGCTTCCAGCTGACGTCTTTCTATCCCGGCATTTCACCTTTAATCTATAGCTGGTCAGGCCAAAACACAGGAGGCGACACGAAGCGTAAAGTAACGACAAGTATCCTCTTCGTCGGCGCCAGCGCCGGCAACATCATCGGCCCACAGCTCTTCAAACCGTCAGAAAAACCACACTACTACCGAGGCCTCCGCGCCAACCTCGCTCTCTTCATCGCGATCGTCGTCCTGATCCTGCTTGCAATGTTCTGGATCAAGCTTCTGAACCGCAAGCATGCGGCAACAAGAGAGAGCATGGGGAAGTCGGCCATTGTCGTTGATACCAGCATGGGTTCTGCGCGCGAGGGTGATGCAGAGGAAGCTGAGAACGCACAAGCCAGCGGTGTGGGCGACAAGGCGTTCGATGATGTGACTGACATCAAGAACGAGGACTTCATCTATGTATATTGATCAACGGGTTGACGCTTGAAACATGACTTCCGATAGTTGTAGCTTAGTTACAATATACACTGAACTTACATACAACATTTACTCCATTGACATGTGCATGTAAACACTGTTGATGCTCCCAGGATATGCTTGACCGTCGGATCCACGCAACATGCACGGCTCTTGTATAGCCGCCTGCCTTCCAAGCATGCCTTTGGTTTAGAACAAGCTGTCGATATTGACAAAGAGGTCTTGCCATCCGAGCGGCATATGTTTTAGGTTGAGCCCAGGAAAGTCTGCAGAGGTGGACGTACGTAGTCAGTATAGATTTCACAAGCGTTTCTACAGTCCAAACTTACCCCACTCGAAGACGAACTCGCTGGGAACGTAACCCTGGAACTCGTCTTCAGCTACACTGCTTCTCGCTCCCGCCATCGAAGAGTCCTGGTCGGGTATCTGTTCCGCAGCATACTCTCGGAGAGCAGCTTCACACTTCTCGATGCTGGTTTGCAAGATCTGAAAGTATGCGATGTGGCCCACGGTAACAGTCTTTAGCTCTTCCAGTACGCGGTGCGCGTCGCTGAGCAGCGCCATGACCGAAGGTACCGGGTCGCGGAGGAGAATGGCTAACTTGAGGACCAGCAAGACTGAGACGGCGCACTTAGCCCAGACATAGTCGAGTGTCCAGCGGAAAGTACTGAGATACGTTGAGCCAGAGGTCGAGGCATGAGACACCGGCGATGAAGTTGGTGTTGACGATGACTGAAGCATGTAGTGAAGGTGTCGATTCGCTGCCTCCTTGGCTTTGCGTATGAAGTCGCGCTGAAATTCGGTCATGATCGCAATGTTCTCGATCCCGGAAGAGCCTACCGCCTTTAGGTACATGGTCATCGTCGCCCAAGCTTGCTGTATACACAAGTTCTGCAACGCAAGAGTCCGTTGATGTGGCGCTGGTTCGGTCAGAGCAATGTTGGTCCATTCATCGAGCCACAGTGACAGCTCAACACAAGCCTCCTCTACCGTAGTCCGGAGTTGGTCTTCGCTGTGTTGACCCATAAAGTCATTACTCCGGCCCATGATCTTTGTATAAGCTTCCGTGCGGATGATGTTGAGCTCCACTTGCGAGAGAAGGCGGATGTCGGTAGATGTACGTTCTGGGTGAGCTAATAGACATCTGATCTTTCGAGATGACATTTGAAGAGAAAGGCCCGGCAGTTTACCGCCATCTAGAGAGAAACTTGGATGTTTTTAGCAGCGCTCTCCGACCAGGCTAACACGATACTCACAAGAGCTCAAGATTGCAGATTCCAAGCCAAACTCTGGATAGACGGTAAAGCTCTTGCTCATGGGCGGTCACGATCCCGGAACGTGCGTGACTTTTGGCGATGAGCTGATCGACAACATGAGGTAGCCCAAGCTGAATGGCAAAGCGAAGGGCCATGGCCACCAGAACGAACGCGTTCTCCGAGTACGCAGCCACCAGTGCGATGGCCTGTATATCCTCTACTGTAGGGGTATTGGTGTTGATGAATAGGTCGGTAAATCGATCACGGACTCGAGTCTGGAGGCGGCCTAGAAATGGGTGTACAGCGTCAGCATTTGTCTCATATGCAGTTCATACAGGAAAACTACTGACGATAGATTCTGGTGTTGAAACCTTCGGCAGCGCGACATCCAATACTGACTATGGCGTCAAAAAGGATTGGACTCCGTGAAGCCACTGATGCGATGTTGTCATGTCTCTCGCAAAAGATGGGCACGAGGTATTGCTATGGCTTTTAGTATGGTTGACCAGGTGAATCGGGGCTTCCATACACTGCCCGAGAAGAAACTTTGTAGAATCAGTGATCTAAACTCGAGAAGTGCAGTGAGTTTGTCTACCTTTGATACCAGTGGACAGCTTGTTCCCATGTGATGAGACCTGCGTCAACGGCCGTTGCGTTGCACTTGGGCATAGACCGGAGTACGACTTCTGGCACTGTCCCAGTCGCATCCTCCATGGGTAACTGCATTCATTATCATGGTCAGCTAGCTTTCCGCGGATTCGCGCAGGACACCACCTCAAATAAGGAGGAACCAGAACGCCCTACAGCCCACATTGGCGCCAGATGTTCTGATTTGCCTCCTTTACCCAAGTGTAGTCTTCAGGCCTACGTACACTCTTGTCTTGATGTCGCTGGATACGCATGTGTTCACGAAGAGCAGCCATCTCATTCTCGAGCCTTTCGATCCGCAACACATTTTCGTCCTTTACGGCGTCAAAGTATTGACAAGTTGCGCCATTCCGGTCACATCGTTGGCAAGGGCGGTTCCCGTCGCATCGTACTTTGGACGTTCGGCAACTGACGCATGCATTGATGGCACGGCGTTTGCGTGGTCGCGGCGAATCCATTGTTATCGGGAATTTCGCACGTACTGGATGGCCCGGTTTTTTGAAGTCGGGGGTGGGCCTTATGGAGATGCGGGGAAGCTACACATGAGTCGTGGCTCTGCGGCGGAATCTACAATCGGCAACGGAGGACGCGACATTCGTCCCGCGGCAGACTTGGGGGCTTGCAATTGTCCAGCCAGAACACCCTGTATCGTTAGTGACCGTGAGTCGCACTTAAAAGTAAGGATGAAGATGATGCGTATCATTCGTCAACACGACCTAATGCCGTCTCAGAGGAAAGTGACGCTAAATCCTGTTCGGACTGATGACCAGTCTGCTGCAACGAAGAATACTCAGTTTGGCGCGACATATTCGTTAATTGTAGGCGCAGTGTTGAGATCAAGATCAATGCCGAATTGCCCTGTAGCCTGCCCGTAGCTAGCCTTGACAGCCTCTGTTGCGTATATTCGCATCTCTTTTTCATATGCTTCTGTGACACCCGTCCATCTATCGCCATCGCCTCTCTCCCAGGCTTCGGCTATCAATCGACCGAGCAAAGCCGAGTCGCGCACAGCTGTGTTTGCGCCGTTGCCTCCTGCCGGCGTCATGGCATGCACCGCATCGCCAACCAGAGTGACTCGAGGGTCGTTGGGCCACTTCGGTACGCCTTCTGGTGACGAACATGTTATCTTCCAGAAAGCTGCTTCCGACTCGGCCATGTTATCGAAGAGTGGCTTGACACGATCATGCCAGTGCGATGTAAGTGCCTTTGCTATCTGTGCAGCAGGCGGCCCAGTAATGGTGTAATTGTCGTTCGGCGCTTTGATGACGCCTGGAGAGCCGATCATGGTCCAGCCGAAGTTGACGTCGGGCTTGTCCATGTCGCCTGCGCGCACATTTGTGATGACGAAGACCTTGCCACCGTTCGGCTGTGATGTATCGTCGACAAGACGGAAGACACCTTCGCCCAAGGCCTTGAAGGCTGCCGTCGGGGCTTGTCCATGTATGCCTCTGGAACCGAGATCGTAGACTTTGATCGCCCCATTGGACAGCTGACCAGCGACTGCACTCTTAACACCCTCACCACCGATCAGCATAGAGCCCTCCTCGGACTTGGTACCGTCGGCGAAGACTAGTCGCACACCATTGTCCGTCCTCTCGTAGGCTGCGACCTGGTGTTTCCAAACCACACGGTCCTCGATGCCGTCCATGAACAGCTTGCGCATATCACCGCGCGACACTCCAACGACCTTGCCGTCTCTGCTGGTCAAAGGCTCGCTCTTGACGCTCGGAGCATCTCCACCTATTGTCTCGCCTGTCAGCGGGTTCACTGCCGCGAATCCAGCCCCGCCAGTTTTGCCGCAGGCGTCGTAGAAGGTCTTGAATCCTGCCGGACCGAGCACTTGCTCAATGGCGTCCAGACCCTGCGCTGAGAGTCTCAGCCTATAACCCTGGGCTCTGAAGACGATGGACGCGTCGCGTTCGAAGACGAGGAACGGGATCTTGGAACGGTGCAGCGAGCGGGCGAGGAGGAGCGAGGCGAGGCCGGCGCCGGAGATGAGGATTGGCTTCGGGGCGCTCATGGTGGACGGTGGATTGATATGGGGGGTAGACGGCGTCTGGAAGGGCGTGACATGGCTGCTGTTATAGCAGTTGCGCTTGGGGGTGAGGCAGGCGCGATGCAGTGCGTCAAGTGCATCGTTGGGCAAGTGGGGGCCGCGTCGGATCTCCTGGGCCGCCGAAGCAGCGTGATTTCTAAGCTGCCACACTCAAATGCCAGTAAGCGACTGTGGCCTCTTTCCGCACGGCGACATTTATAATACCAGAGTCCACCATACCGCTAAGCCATGCTGATGTTCTAGTCTTACGCAGCACTCGGGGATGCAGCTGTGTTGGAGCACGTGAAGACGCGTCAAAGCCCTGGGCCGAATCATGGCACCCGCGCAATCTTTGGCCCATCAATCATTGTTGAAATCCGTTGATTTGGTAGCATACTCTATGGATCCATGCAGTTCCCCTTCGTCATCACATTAACGACGCGAACGTGCTGTGTCGCACAGTGACTACTACCGTTTTGGTGCTATGATGCCATGTAATCCATAATGTAGTCGATCTTCGGCTTCATGAGCAGCAAGTAATGCTCTTCCGGGATAAGCGCTATAGGTTCCCGAGCCACGAAGACAGCCCAACTAGACTCTTTGTCAAAACTCCACTCCCAACATGTAGACTCGAAATTGGGGGCGTTCGGGGCATCGTATCTCTGGAAATGGTCTTCTTTGAGCAACTCGCCGAGTAATCTGATGTACCCATAGGGCTCTTTTGCAACACGATGGTTCGGGAAGAGGAGCTTGACTTGTTTGACGTTGCGCAGACGTCTGAGCAGACCCACGAGGGCTGTCCGGTTGGCAGAGTCGTCGAGTGGCATTACAAACTGTAGCTCATCGAGATGCATACATTGCCTGTTCAGCGGGTACTCGCACCATTTCCTGATGGTCTCATGGTCGCAGTGAATCCTCAACTTCTTGACATCTTGGAGAAGCTCTTCGACTTGCTGACCGGCAACTCGTGTGGAGTTCCTGGCGAGCACAAAGAGGGTACTGTGGATGGCAAGGCGACGGAACTCAGCGTTGAACTGGCGGCAAACCAGCCGTATCGCAAGGTTGGTACTAGCTTTGTACCTCTCATCTATCGTAGAACAAGTTCGTCCCTCATTGGACTCGTGGTGTTTCGTGAGTCCCGCGTCAGATTGTTCCAGCGCGTATGCGACAATCTCTAGGCGGAGCTCGATAGGTAAAGAGAGAAAGGTCGCCTTTGAGGCGGTGTGAGACATGACGTGGTGCCACAGGGGGTTAAGACAGCGAGTATGGCCGCTGCGTAAACTTTGTGCTCACAGACACTGGCCATTTGCAAGCTCGAAGCAACAACCCAGCTGACGCGAAAGAAGCGCGCCTGATGCCAGCGCGGGCCCGTGCGTAGACATCTGATAAGATTTCACGACCCCGCCAATCTCCGACTCCGAGCTTGCGTCGCCCCATCTTGTACCTCATCGCGTCCACTCATGCGCACTTCATCCATCTCCATCATTCTGTACACGCTTACAGGTGCATCACATGCTTTGTACTCGGGAAAGTACTGCCCTTTGGCATGTGAGACCGGCGTCAACTATGTAACCTTCAACGACACCGACCCTTCGCTTTCGAGCAAGATCCGAGGATGCCAAAGTGAATTACGCGTCACATCACTGTATCTGTGCTTCGACGAGTTCTGCATACAGGACAGCCAGACAGGAAAATGGATCGAGAACCAGAATCCCTGGTGTGAAGCACACGCGAACATTACATTACCTTCCTTTCGCGATATTCTGGACCAATGGACCCCTGACGACAAGGCTAGAGTGACGCGACTGTCAGCTGAAAAGGCACTCAGGTTTCCGACCATTGATGAAGTTGTGATACCAAGTGATGAGCTTGTAAGGCGAGCTTTCACCACCATGGTACGTTCCTGCTTGTACGGCCGATAAGACTATGGAGTGCTAAATGTGGCGTACAGGAAGCGGCATTCTGGGAATACGAGATCCATCTCGTGTATGGGTAAGTCGAGCCTGTATCCCGTTAGGCGCGACTTCGCTAATATAATACCCATAGCTGGTACATGTACTACTTCTGGCTCGTAGTAGTGGCCGTTGGTGTAACGACGCGTATACTGTCACTTCTACGCAGTGAACAGCGGCACATGTCATACAAAACAGTCCCAGAAGTCGAATCCGGCCGGATTTCTGGACCTCGAAGTCCCTTGGTTTCCCTCCGAACATGGCTCAGGCGATACGTTACTACACCTGCCGCTTTTGGTGATCGTTGTTCTCGACCGTACGGCTGGTGTACCATCCCACCACGGATCCAGTCGCTTACCATCTTTCTTTTTGTCGCGCTCAACGTTGTTCTCTGCAGCTGCTCCTACCGTCTCACCGAAGGCAACCTTTATTGGCCGAAGAAGTCAGTGCAATTCCTCCGTTTTGTATCGGATCGTACGGGAATCATATCGCTCGCGAACTTCCCACTCGTCTGGCTCTTTGGTATGCGCAATGATCTTTTGATCTGGGTGACTGGATGGGGTTTCGGTACCTACAACGCTTTCCATCGGTGGGCGGCAAGGGTTGCCACAGTACAAGCCGTAGTGCACAGTGTGGGATACACGCTGATGATACTGGAGCGCGGAGGATGGCCATCTTTCCTAAACTACTGGACGAAGCACTACTTTTGGAACGGCGAACTGTCAACCATCGCCATGTGCGGTCTTTTGGCGTTCTCGTTCTACGGTATCCGCCGTGCGCACTACGAGTTCTTCCTCGTCACGCACATAGCGCTCTCGATCGCAACCCTCTGGACTATGTACTACCATGTTGAGATTTTCACTAATGGCGAGTGGAACATATTCATCTGGCCATGCGTTGGTGTCTGGGTCTTTGACCGGATCATGCGCCTCTCACGAATCTTAGCTTTCAACCGCAGCCCGCTGAGTACCAAGGCTAGGGTTACTTATGACCCTAGCAGTAACCTCGTGCGTATGGAAGTCGATAGTAGTAAGAGCTTAGTAGCCCCAAGGCCTGGCTCTTACTACTACATCCACGTGTTGGATGATCTGTTCTATGCACATCAGAGCCATCCGTTCACGTTGGCATACAGTTCAAAAGATACGGACAATCCTCCATCTACGCCACTATCGCCGCTTTCAGCGAGGCCGGAACACTCGCGTACTTCATCAGCCTCAACCACAGAGTCGGATGCACTCTTGTCGTCTAAAGCCTCGGATGCCTCATTAAACATGGTGTTCCTTATCCGACCGTACGACGGCTTCACATCCCGATTGAAGTCACATTGTCTCTTGCATCCCAAAAGACTCCGCATCCTTGTGGAAGGGCCTTATGGACACACTGTTCCTCTCCGCAGTTCACAAAACATTTTGTTTGTAGTCGGTGGAACGGGTATCGCAGTCCCGCTATCACACTTAGCCCACGTTCTGGCCAGTACATCACGTGTACGCAGTGTGAAGATTGTATGGGCAGTACGCGAGTACGCGTTCCTCACTTCTGTTCTCCGCGACTTTAGAGGCTTGTTGAGTGATGAGAGAGTCGAGATGGAAGTGCACGTCACTCGGGATGATGAGGCAAAAGACGATGTGTTGGGCGAAGACCTGAAGAGCGTAAGAATCATGGCACACAGACCTGACGTACATGAAACAGTTCAAGAGGCTGCTAGAGATGCGGGCCAGCAACGTCTGGCGATTGTGGCTTGTGGGCCAGCTTTGATGGCGGATCAGGCTAGGAAAGCGAGTGTCCAGATGTTGGATAAAGG